>NW_028123769.1:0-631706 GCF_965194805.1 Balaenoptera borealis
CTTAACGGGAAAGGTGAGGTGGGGTGATGCATAAAACAAGGGTTTCAAATTAGCTCAGATAGCGTTCCATAAACCCAATATGTAATAGACAAGACCTACTCCTTCCTTAGTGAACTGGACTCAACACACACTATTCATCGCCGAAGAATATATCTGACTAGTAAGAATCTTAAAACCTATGTATTGATATCTCTCTGTAAGTGAGTGAAGTGGGTGAAAAGCGGCATAACCACAGCAGTGAAAAGCAGCTAAACCCCATTATACAAATCAATTACTTTTAAAAACCCGTGAAACAAAGACAGTGAAAGAGAGAGAAATTCTGACAAAATTCGTTCAGGGGCTGTGATGCAACCTGGATTGACCATATGTAGACCCACAGATGGATGAGACATAAGGGTGGACACTCTTGGGGCTGAGAGGTTTGGTGAGGTTGGGTGAGCAAACGCAGACCCTTTAAAGTAATACTGTGTGGTACCCATCCCATGGGTCCCAAATCTCCAGGTTCAAGGGCATCTTCCTACATCGAAAACATGCATGAGAAACCCAGAAGATGGTACACCGTGTGATCGGGAAAGGTTTCTAAAACGCACCTCATTTCTCATCTCCTTGTGCTCCGGTTCGCCATTCCAGCCGCTATACTAGCAATCTCCCTGCTTGGAGAATCAGCACCTTTAACCTCCTGTTCCGTACAGGTTGCAATTTGTCCTGAGGATGAACGGGAAGAGGGGGAACCAATGAGAGACTAGCTCTAGGTGTTGGGACAGGCACAGGTCACTCTATTTTCCCATCAGGAAGAAGAATTAACCTCAGGCTCAGCCTGCCGCCCGGAGCCAGAAAAGGGCCTGAAGCAATCCTGCGCTTTTGCGGCCAGCTCCCAAGAAAGCGAGTTGAACAATGGAGCTCAGGGGCACTGCAATTCACAAACCTGCAGAGTTAGAAATGATAACTCTCGTCCACAAATATATTGAGGGAAGGCAACGAAGAGGATTTGAAAGCAAGGCAGAATTGCAGGAAACAGATTTCAGGAGGTAGATTCGAATCGCCTTTAAAGCACAGGAAAAGCGGCAAAACCTCGACAATGATGCCCTTGGCCAAAAAGGGCGTATGCGTTTTTTCCTGAATATATTCAGGAAAAAACGCACACGCCCTTTTTGGCCAACCAAGCAACCTGGAAAGGCAAATCAGCGCTACAAAGAAGTCTCGCTTCCCATCGGTCAAAAGGGCCAGGCTGAATAAAGTGTCAAAAGCAGAAATGCAGGACAGGCCATGGAGAAATGGGAGCCTTGCTACGCTGATGGGCCGGATGGAAATTGCCAACAGCCACTCTGGAGAAGTGTACGGTGTGTCCTGAAACATCTAAAAAACTCAGCTTAGAGAGCATAGGGCACTTCCACTCATGGGCGTATAAATTGGGAAAACTAAAAATCAGAAAGACACAGGCACCCCAAAGTTTAGGGCTGCTCTGTTGACAAGAACCTCCACTTTGTTACACCTTAAATATCCCAGGAAAGACAAGAATGGATAAAGAAGTTGTGGTCCTTATGTACAATGGAATATCACTCAGCCATGAAATCAACGTCATAAGGCTAGTAGCAGCATGATGAGTGGATTTGGGTACGACGATTCTAAGTGAAATAAGTCACACAGAAAAAGACACTTATCATAAGATATCACTTATAGAGGGAATGTAAAAACCGCTACCCTTGAACTGAATTACATAACAGGTCAGAGTCACACGTTTAGAAAACACACTAGGGCTGCTTAACGGGAAAGGTGAGGTGGGGTGATGCATAAAACAAGGGTTTCAAATTAGCTCACATAGCGTTCCATAAACCCAATATGTAACAGACAAGACCTACTCCTTCCTCAGTGAACTGGACTCAACACGCCCTATTCACCGCCCAAGAATATATCTGACTAGTAAGAATCTTAAAACCTATGTATTGATATCTCTCTGTAAGTGAGTCAAGTGGGTGAAAAGCGGCATAAACACAGCAGTGAAAAGCAGCTAAACCCCATTATACAAATCAATTACTTTTAAAAACCCGTGAAACAAAGACAGTGAAAGAGAGAGAAATTCTGACAAAATTCGTTCAGGGGCTGTGATGCAACCTGGATTGACCATATGTAGACCCACAGATGGATGAGACATAAGGGTGGACACTCTTGGGGCTGAGAGGTTTGGTGAGGTTGGGTGAGCAAACACAGACCCTTTAAAGTAATACTGCGTGGTACCCATCCCATGGGTCCCAAATCTCCAGGTTCAAGGGCATCTTCCTACATCGAAAACATGCATGAGAAACCCAGAAGATGGTACACCGTGTGATCGGGAAAGGTTTCTAAAACGCACCTCATTTCTCATCTCCTTGTTCTCCAGTTCGCCATTCCAGCCGCTATACTAGCAATCTCCCTGCTTGGAGAATCAGCACCTTTAACCTCCTGTTTCGTACAGGTTGCAATTTGTCCTGAGGATAAACGGGAAGAGGGGGAACCAATGAGAGACTAGCTCTAGGTGTTGGGACAGGCACAGGTCACTCTATTTTCCCATCAGGAAGAAGAATTAACCACAGGCTCAGCCTGCCGCCTGGAGCCAGAAAAGGGCCTGAAGCAATCCTGCGCTTTTGCGGCCAGCTCCCAAGAAAGCGAGTTGAAAAATGGAGCTCAGGGGCACTGCAATTCACAAACCTGCAGAGTTAGAAATGATAACTCTCATCCACAAATATATTGAGGGAAGGCAACGAAGAGGATTTGAAAGCAAGGCAGAATTGCAGGAAACAGATTTCAGGAGGTAGATTCGAATCGCTTTTAAAGCACAGGAAAAGCGGCAAAACCTCGACAATGATGCCCTTGGCCAAAAAGGGCGTATGCGTTTTTTCCTGAATATATGGGTTCCATGGGATGGGATGGGTTCCAAGCAACCTGGAAAGGCAAATCAGCGCTACAAAGAAGTCTCGCTTCCCATCGGTCAAAAGGGCCATGCTGAATAAAGTGTCAAAACCAGAAATGCAGGACAGGCCATGGAGAAATGGGAGCCTTGCTACGCTGATGGGCGGGATGGAAATTGCCAACAGCCACTCTGGAGAAGTGTACGGTGTGTCCTGAAACATCTAAAAAACTCAGCTTAGAGAGCATAGGGCACTTCCACTCATGGGCGTGTAAATTGGGAAAACTAAAAATCAGCAAGACACAGGCACCCCAAAGTTTAGGGCTGCTCTGTTGACAAGAACCTCCACTTTGTTACACCTTAAATATCCCAGGAAAGACAAGAATGGATAAAGAAGTTGTGGTCCTTATGTACAATGGAATATCACTCAGCCATGAAATCAACGTCATAAGGCTAGTAGCAGCATGATGAGTGGATTTGGGTACGACGATTCTAAGTGAAATAAGTCACACAGAAAAAGACACTTATCATAAGATATCACTTATAGAGGGAATGTAAAAACCGCTACCCTTGAACTGAATTACATAACAGGTCAGAGTCACACGTTTAGAAAACACACTAGGGCTGCTTAACGGGAAAGGTGAGGTGGGGTGATGCATAAAACAAGGGTTTCAAATTAGCTCACATAGCGTTCCATAAACCCAATATGTAATAGACAAGACCTACTCCTTCCTCAGTGAACTGGACTCAACACGCCCTATTCACCGCCCAAGAATATATCTGACTAGTAAGAATCTTAAAACCTACGTATTTATATCTCTCTGTAAGTGAGTGAAGTGGGTGAAAAGCGGCATAACCACAGCAATGAAAAGCAGCTAAACCCCATTACACAAATCAATTACTTTTAAAAAGCCGTGAAACAAAGACAGTGAAAGAGAGAGAAATTCTGACAAAATTCGTTCAGGGGCTGTGATGCAACCTGGATTGACCATATGTAGACCCACAGATGGATGAGACATAAGGGTGGACACTCTTGGGGCTGAGAGGTTTGGTGAGGTTGGGTGAGCAAACGCAGACCCTTTAAAGTAATACTGTGTGGTACCCATCCCATGGGTCCCAAATCTCCAGGTTCAAGGGCATCTTCCTACATCGAAAACATGCATGAGAAACCCAGAAGATGGTACACCGTGTGATCGGGAAAGGTTTCTAAAACGCACCTCATTTCTCATCTCCTTGTGCTCCGGTTCGCCATTCCAGCCGCTATACTAGCAATCTCCCTGCTTGGAGAATCAGCACCTTTAACCTCCTGTTCCGTACAGGTTGCAATTTGTCCTGAGGATGAACGGGAAGAGGGGGAACCAATGAGAGACTAGCTCTAGGTGTTGGGACAGGCACAGGTCACTCTATTTTCCCATCAGGAAGAAGAATTAACCTCAGGCTCAGCTTGCCGCCCGGAGCCAGAATAGGGCCTGAAGCAATCCTGCGCTTTTGCGGCCAGCTCCCAAGAAAGCGAGTTGAACAATGGAGCTCAGGGGCACTGCAATTCACAAACCTGCAGAGTTAGAAATGATAACTCTCGTCCACAAATATATTGAGGGAAGGCAACGAAGAGGATTTGAAAGCAAGGCAGAATTGCAGGAAACAGATTTCAGGAGGTAGATTCGAATCGCCTTTAAAGCACAGGAAAAGCGGCAAAACCTCGACAATGATGCCCTTGGCCAAAAAGGGCGTATGCGTTTTTTCCTGAATATATTCAGGAAAAAACGCATACGCCCTTTTTGGCCAACCAAGCAACCTGGAAAGGCAAATCAGCGCTACAAAGAAGTCTCGCTTCCCATCGGTCAAAAGGGCCAGGCTGAATAAAGTGTCAAAAGCAGAAATGCAGGACAGGCCATGGAGAAATGGGAGCCTTGCTACGCTGATGGGCCGGATGGAAATTGCCAACAGCCACTCTGGAGAAGTGTACGGTGTGTCCTGAAACATCTAAAAAACTCAGCTTAGAGAGCATAGGGCACTTCCACTCATGGGCGTATAAATTGGGAAAACTAAAAATCAGCAAGACACAGGCACCCCAAAGTTTAGGGCTGCTCTGTTGACAAGAACCTCCACTTTGTTACACCTTAAATATCCCAGGAAAGACAAGAATGGATAAAGAAGTTGTGGTCCTTATGTACAATGGACTATCACTCAGCCATGAAATCAACGTCATAAGGCTAGTAGCAGCATGATGAGTGGATTTGGGTACGACGATTCTAAGTGAAATAAGTCACACAGAAAAAGACACTTATCATAAGATATCACTTATAGAGGGAATGTAAAAACCGCTACCCTTGAACTGAATTACATAACAGGTCAGAGTCACATGTTTAGAAAACACACTAGGGCTGCTTAACGGGAAAGGTGAGGTGGGGTGATGCATAAAACAAGGGTTTCAAATTAGCTCAGATAGCGTTCCATAAACCCAATATGTAATAGACAAGACCTACTCCTTCCTCAGTGAACTGGACTCAACACGCCCTATTCACAGCCCAAGAATATATCTGACTAGTAAGAATCTTAAAACCTATGTATTGATATCTCTCTGTAAGTGAGTCAAGTGGGTGAAAAGCGGCATAAACACAGCAGTGAAAAGCAGCTAAACCCCATTATACAAATCAATTATTTTTAAAAACCCGTGAAACAAAGACAGTGAAAGAGAGAGAAATTCTGACAAAATTCATTCAGGGGCTGTGATGCAACCTGGATTGACCATATGTAGACCCACAGATGGATGAGACATAAGGGTGGACACTCTTGGGGCTGAGAGGTTTGGTGAGGTTGGGTGAGCAAACGCAGACCCTTTAAAGTAATACTGCGTGGTATCCATCCCATGGGTCCAAAATCTCCAGGTTCAAGGGCATCTTCCTACATCGAAAACATACATGAGAAACCCAGAAGATGGTACACCGTGTGATCGGGAAAGGTTTCTAAAACGCAGCTCATTTCTCATCTCCTTGTGCTCCGGTTCGCCATTCCAGCCGCTATACTAGCAATCTCCCTGCTTGGAGAATCAGCACCTTTAACCTCCTGTTCCGTACAGGTTGCAATTTGTCCTGAGGATGAACGGGAAGAGGGGGAACCAATGAGAGACTAGCTCTAGGTGTTGGGACAGGCACAGGTCACTCTATTTTCCCATCAGGAAGAAGAATTAACCTCAGGCTCAGCCTGCCGCCCGGAGCCAGAAAAGGGCCTGAAGCAATCCTGCGCTTTTGCGGCCAGCTCCCAAGAAAGCGAGTTGAAAAATGGAGCTCAGGGGCACTGCAATTCACAAACCTGCAGAGTTAGAAATGATAACTCTCGTCCACAAATATATTGAGGGAAGGCAACGAAGAGGATTTGAAAGCAAGGCAGAATTGCAGGAAACAGATTTCAGGAGGTAGATTCGAATCGCCTTTAAAGCACAGGAAAAGCGGCAAAACCTCGACAATGATGCCCTTGGCCAAAAAGGGCGTATGCGTTTTTTCCTGAATATATTCAGGAAAAAACGCATACGCCCTTTTTGGCCAACCAAGCAACCTGGAAAGGCAAATCAGCGCTACAAAGAAGTCTCGCTTCCCATCGGTCAAAAGGGCCAGGCTGAATAAAGTGTCAAAACCAGAAATGCAGGACAGGCCATGGAGAAATGGGAGCCTTGCTACGCTGATGGGCCGGATGGAAATTGCCAACAGCCACTCTGGAGAAGTGTACGGTGTGTCCTGAAACATCTAAAAAACTCAGCTTAGAGAGCATAGGGCACTTCCACTCATGGGCGTATAAATTGGGAAAACTAAAAATCAGCAAGACACAGGCACCCCAAAGTTTAGGGCTGCTCTGTTGACAAGAACCTCCACTTTGTTACACCTTAAATATCCCAGGAAAGACAAGAATGGATAAAGAAGTTGTGGTCCTTATGTACAATGGACTATCACTCAGCCATGAAATCAACGTCATAAGGCTAGTAGCAGCATGATGAGTGGATTTGGGTACGACGATTCTAAGTGAAATAAGTCACACAGAAAAAGACACTTATCATAAGATATCACTTATAGAGGGAATGTAAAAACCGCTACCCTTGAACTGAATTACATAACAGGTCAGAGTCACACGTTTAGAAAACACACTAGGGCTGCTTAACGGGAAAGGTGAGGTGGGGTGATGCATAAAACAAGGGTTTCAAATTAGCTCAGATAGCGTTCCATAAACCCAATATGTAATAGACAAGACCTACTCCTTCCTCAGTGAACTGGACTCAACACACCCTATTCATCGCCGAAGAATATATCTGACTAGTAAGAATCTTAAAACCTATGTATTTATATCTCTCTGTAAGTGAGTGAAGTGGGTGAAAAGCGGCATAACCACAGCAGTGAAAAGCAGCTAAACCCCATTATACAAATCAATTACTTTTAAAAACCCGTGAAACAAAGACAGTGAAAGAGAGAGAAATTCTGACAAAATTCGTTCAGGGGCTGTGATGCAACCTGGATTGACCATATGTAGACCCACAGATGGATGAGACATAAGGGTGGACACTCTTGGGGCTGAGAGGTTTGGTGAGGTTGGGTGAGCAAACGCAGACCCTTTAAAGTAATACTGTGTGGTACCCATCCCATGGGTCCCAAATCTCCAGGTTCAAGGGCATCTTCCTACATCGAAAACATGCATGAGAAACCCAGAAGATGGTACACCGTGTGATCGGGAAAGGTTTCTAAAACGCACCTCATTTCTCATCTCCTTGTCCTCCGGTTCGCCATTCCAGCCGCTATACTAGCAATCTCCCTGCTTGGAGAATCAGCACCTTTAACCTCCTGTTCCGTACAGGTTGCAATTTGTCCTGAGGATGAACGGGAAGAGGGGGAACCAATGAGAGACTAGCTCTAGGTGTTGGGACAGGCACAGGTCACTCTATTTTCCCATCAGGAAGAAGAATTAACCACAGGCTCAGCCTGCCGCCTGGAGCCAGAAAAGGGCCTGAAGCAATCCTGCGCTTTTGCGGCCAGCTCCCAAGAAAGCGAGTTGAACAATGGAGCTCAGGGGCACTGCAATTCACAAACCTGCAGAGTTAGAAATGATAACTCTCGTCCACAAATATATTGAGGGAAGGCAACGAAGAGGATTTGAAAGCAAGGCAGAATTGCAGGAAACAGATTTCAGGAGGTAGATTCGAATCGCCTTTAAAGCACAGGAAAAGCGGCAAAACTTCGACAATGATGCCCTTGGCCAAAAAGGGCGTATGCGTTTTTTCCTGAATATATTCAGGAAAAAACGCACACGCCCTTTTTGGCCAACCAAGCAACCTGGAAAGGCAAATCAGCGCTACAAAGAAGTCTCGCTTCCCATCGGTCAAAAGGGCCAGGCTGAATAAAGTGTCAAAAGCAGAAATGCAGGACAGGCCATGGAGAAATGGGAGCCTTGCTACGCTGATGGGCCGGATGGAAATTGCCAACAGCCACTCTGGAGAAGTGTACGGTGTGTCCTGAAACATCTAAAAAACTCAGCTTAGAGAGCATAGGGCACTTCCACTCATGGGCGTATAAATTGGGAAAACTAAAAATCAGCAAGACACAGGCACCCCAAAGTTTAGGGCTGCTCTGTTGACAAGAACCTCCACTTTGTTACACCTTAAATATCCCAGGAAAGACAAGAATGGATAAAGAAGTTGTGGTCCTTATGTACAATGGAATATCACTCAGCCATGAAATCAACGTCATAAGGCTAGTAGCAGCATGATGAGTGGATTTGGGTACGACGATTCTAAGTGAAATAAGTCACACAGAAAAAGACACTTATCATAAGATATCACTTATAGAGGGAATGTAAAAACCGCTACCCTTGAACTGAATTACATAACAGGTCAGAGTCACACGTTTAGAAAACACACTAGGGCTGCTTAACGGGAAAGGTGAGGTGGGGTGATGCATAAAACAAGGGTTTCAAATTAGCTCACATAGCGTTCCATAAACCCAATATGTAATAGACAAGACCTACTCCTTCCTCAGTGAACTGGACTCAACACGCCCTATTCACCGCCCAAGAATATATCTGACTAGTAAGAATCTTAAAACCTACGTATTTATATCTCTCTGTAAGTGAGTGAAGTGGGTGAAAAGCGGCATAACCACAGCAATGAAAAGCAGCTAAACCCCATTACACAAATCAATTACTTTTAAAAAGCCGTGAAACAAAGACAGTGAAAGAGAGAGAAATTCTGACAAAATTCGTTCAGGGGCTGTGATGCAACCTGGATTGACCATATGTAGACCCACAGATGGATGAGACATAAGGGTGGACACTCTTGGGGCTGAGAGGTTTGGTGAGGTTGGGTGAGCAAACGCAGACCCTTTAAAGTAATACTGTGTGGTACCCATCCCATGGGTCCCAAATCTCCAGGTTCAAGGGCATCTTCCTACATCGAAAACATGCATGAGAAACCCAGAAGATGGTACACCGTGTGATCGGGAAAGGTTTCTAAAACGCACCTCATTTCTCATCTCCTTGTGCTCCGGTTCGCCATTCCAGCCGCTATACTAGCAATCTCCCTGCTTGGAGAATCAGCACCTTTAACCTCCTGTTCCGTACAGGTTGCAATTTGTCCTGAGGATGAACGGGAAGAGGGGGAACCAATGAGAGACTAGCTCTAGGTGTTGGGACAGGCACAGGTCACTCTATTTTCCCATCAGGAAGAAGAATTAACCTCAGGCTCAGCTTGCCGCCCGGAGCCAGAATAGGGCCTGAAGCAATCCTGCGCTTTTGCGGCCAGCTCCCAAGAAAGCGAGTTGAACAATGGAGCTCAGGGGCACTGCAATTCACAAACCTGCAGAGTTAGAAATGATAACTCTCGTCCACAAATATATTGAGGGAAGGCAACGAAGAGGATTTGAAAGCAAGGCAGAATTGCAGGAAACAGATTTCAGGAGGTAGATTCGAATCGCCTTTAAAGCACAGGAAAAGCGGCAAAACCTCGACAATGATGCCCTTGGCCAAAAAGGGCCTATGCGTTTTTTCCTGAATATATTCAGGAAAAAACGCACACGCCCTTTTTGGCCAACCAAGCAACCTGGAAAGGCAAATCAGCGCTACAAAGAAGTCTCGCTTCCCATCGGTCAAAAGGGCCAGGCTGAATAAAGTGTCAAAACCAGAAATGCAGGACAGGCCATGGAGAAATGGGAGCCTTGCTACGCTGATGGGCCGGATGGAAATTGCCAACAGCCACTCTGGAGAAGTGTACGGTGTGTCCTGAAACATCTAAAAAACTCAGCTTAGAGAGCATAGGGCACTTCCACTCATGGGCGTATAAATTGGGAAAACTAAAAATCAGCAAGACACAGGCACCCCAAAGTTTAGGGCTGCTCTGTTGACAAGAACCTCCACTTTGTTACACCTTAAATATCCCAGGAAAGACAAGAATGGATAAAGAAGTTGTGGTCCTTATGTACAATGGAATATCACTCAGCCATGAAATCAACGTCATAAGGCTAGTAGCAGCATGATGAGTGGATTTGGGTACGACGATTCTAAGTGAAATAAGTCACACATAAAAAGACACTTATCATAAGATATCACTTATAGAGGGAATGTAAAAACCGCTACCCTTGAACTGAATTACATAACAGGTCAGAGTCACACGTTTAGAAAACACACTAGGGCTGCTTAACGGGAAAGGTGAGGTGGGGTGATGCATAAAACAAGGGTTTCAAATTAGCTCACATAGCGTTCCATAAACCCAATATGTAATAGATAAGACCTACTCCTTCCTCAGTGAACTGGACTCAACACGCCCTATTCACCGCCCAAGAATATATCTGACTAGTAAGAATCTTAAAACCTACGTATTTATATCTCTCTGTAAGTGAGTGAAGTGGGTGAAAAGCGGCATAACCACAGCAATGAAAAGCAGCTAAACCCCATTACACAAATCAATTACTTTTAAAAAGCCGTGAAACAAAGACAGTGAAAGAGAGAGAAATTCTGACAAAATTCGTTCAGGGGCTGTGATGCAACCTGGATTGACCATATGTAGACCCACAGATGGATGAGACATAAGGGTGGACACTCTTGGGGCTGAGAGGTTTGGTGAGGTTGGGTGAGCAAACGCAGACCCTTTAAAGTAATACTGTGTGGTACCCATCCCATGGGTCCCAAATCTCCAGGTTCAAGGGCATCTTCCTACATCGAAAACATGCATGAGAAACCCAGAAGATGGTACACCGTGTGATCGGGAAAGGTTTGTAAAACGCAGCTCATTTCTCATCTCCTTGTGCTCCGGTTCGCCATTCCAGCCGCTATACTAGCAATCTCCCTGCTTGGAGAATCAGCACCTTTAACCTCCTGTTCCGTACAGGTTGCAATTTGTCCTGAGGATGAACGGGAAGAGGGGGAACCAATGAGAGACTAGCTCTAGGTGTTGGGACAGGCACAGGTCACTCTATTTTCCCATCAGGAAGAAGAATTAACCTCAGGCTCAGCTTGCCGCCCGGAGCCAGAATAGGGCCTGAAGCAATCCTGCGCTTTTGCGGCCAGCTCCCAAGAAAGCGAGTTGAAAAATGGAGCTCAGGGGCACTGCAATTCACAAACATGCAGAGTTAGAAATGATAACTCTCGTCCACAAATATATTGAGGGAAGGCAACGAAGAGGATTTGAAAGCAAGGCAGAATTGCAGGAAACAGATTTCAGGAGGTAGATTCGAATCGCCTTTAAAGCACAGGAAAAGCGGCAAAACCTCGACAATGATGCCCTTGGCCAAAAAGGGCGTATGCGTTTTTTCCTGAATATATTCAGGAAAAAACGCATACGCCCTTTTTGGCCAACCAAGCAACCTGGAAAGGCAAATCAGCGCTACAAAGAAGTCTCGCTTCCCATCGGTCAAAAGGGCCAGGCTGAATAAAGTGTCAAAACCAGAAATGCAGGACAGGCCATGGAGAAATGGGAGCCTTGCTACGCTGATGGGCCGGATGGAAATTGCCAACAGCCACTCTGGAGAAGTGTACGGTGTGTCCTGAAACATCTAAAAAACTCAGCTTAGAGAGCATAGGGCACTTCCACTCATGGGCGTATAAATTGGGAAAACTAAAAATCAGCAAGACACAGGCACCCCAAAGTTTAGGGCTGCTCTGTTGACAAGAACCTCCACTTTGTGACACCTTAAATATCCCAGGAAAGACAAGAATGGATAAAGAAGTTGTGGTCCTTATGTACAATGGACTATCACTCAGCCATGAAATCAACGTCATAAGGCTAGTAGCAGCATGATGAGTGGATTTGGGTACGACGATTCTAAGTGAAATAAGTCACACAGAAAAAGACACTTATCATAAGATATCACTTATAGAGGGAATGTAAAAACCGCTACCCTTGAGCTGAATTACATAACAGGTCAGAGTCACACGTTTAGAAAACACACTAGGGCTGCTTAACGGGAAAGGTGAGGTGGGGTGATGCATAAAACAAGGGTTTCAAATTAGCTCAGATAGCGTTCCATAAACCCAATATGTAATAGACAAGACCTACTCCTTCCTCAGTGAACTGGACTCAACACGCCCTATTCACCGCCCAAGAATATATCTGACTAGTAAGAATCTTAAAACCTATGTATTGATATCTCTCTGTAAGTGAATCAAGTGGGTGAAAAGCGGCATAAACACAGCAGTGAAAAGCAGCTAAACCCCATTATACAAATCAATTACTTTTAAAAACCCGTGAAACAAAGACAGTGAAAGAGAGAGAAATTCTGACAAAATTCGTTCAGGGGCTGTGATGCAACCTGGATTGACCATATGTAGACCCACAGATGGATGAGACATAAGGGTGGACACTCTTGCGGCTGAGAGGTTTGGTGAGGTTGGGTGAGCAAACGCAGACCCTTTAAAGTAATACTGTGTGGTACCCATCCCATGGGTCCAAAATCCCCAGGTTCAAGGGCATCTTCCTACATCGAAAACATACATGAGAAACCCAGAAGATGGTACACCGTGTGATCGGGAAAGGTTTCTAAAACGCACCTCATTTCTCATCTCCTTGTGCTCCGGTTCGCCATTCCAGCCGCTATACTAGCAATCTCCCTGCTTGGAGAATCAGCACCTTTAACCTCCTGTTTCGTACAGGTTGCAATTTGTCCTGAGGATAAACGGGAAGAGGGGGAACCAATGAGAGACTAGCTCTAGGTGTTGGGACAGGCACAGGTCACTCTATTTTCCCATCAGGAAGAAGAATTAACCACAGGCTCAGCCTGCCGCCTGGAGCCAGAAAAGGGCCTGAAGCAATCCTGCGCTTTTGCGGCCAGCTCCCAAGAAAGCGAGTTGAAAAATGGAGCTCAGGGGCACTGCAATTCACAAACCTGCAGAGTTAGAAATGATAACTCTCATCCACAAATATATTGAGGGAAGGCAACGAAGAGGATTTGAAAGCAAGGCAGAATTGCAGGAAACAGATTTCAGGAGGTAGATTCGAATCGCCTTTAAAGCACAGGAAAAGCGGCAAAACCTCGACAATGATGCCCTTGGCCAAAAAGGGCGTATGCGTTTTTTCCTGAATATATGGGTTCCATGGGATGGGATGGGTTCCAAGCAACCTGGAAAGGCAAATCAGCGCTACAAAGAAGTCTCGCTTCCCATCGGTCAAAAGGGCCATGCTGAATAAAGTGTCAAAACCAGAAATGTAGGACAGGCCATGGAGAAATGGGAGCCTTGCTACGCTGATGGGCGGGATGGAAATTGCCAACAGCCACTCTGGAGAAGTGTACGGTGTGTCCTGAAACATCTATAAAACTCAGCTAAGAGAGCATAGGGCACTTCCACTCACGGGCGTATAAATTGGGAAAACTAAAAATCAGCAAGACACAGGCACTCCAAAGTTTAAGGCTGCTCTGTTGACAAGAACCTCCACTTTGTTACACCTTAAATATCCCAGGAAAGACAAGAATGGATAAAGAAGTTGTGGTCCTTATGTACAATGGAATATCATTCAGCCATGAAATCAACGTCATAAGGCTAGTAGCAGCATGATGAGTGGATTTGGGTACGACGATTCTAAGTGAAATAAGTCACACAGAAAAAGACACTTATCATAAGATATCACTTATAGAGGGAATGTAAAAACCGCTACCCTTGAACTGAATTACATAACAGGTCAGAGTCACACGTTTAGAAAACACACTAGGGCTGCTTAACGGGAAAGGTGAGGTGGGGTGATGCATAAAACAAGGGTTTCAAATTAGCTCAGATAGCGTTCCATAAACCCAATATGTAATAGACAAGACCTACTCCTTCCTCAGTGAACTGGACTCAACACGCCCTATTCACCGCCCAAGAATATATCTGACTAGTAAGAATCTTAAAACCTATGTATTTATATCTCTCTGTAAGTGAGTGAAGTGGGTGAAAAGCGGCATAACCACAGCAGTGAAAAGCAGCTAAACCCCATTATACAAATCAATTACTTTTAAAAACCCGTGAAACAAAGACAGTGAAAGAGAGAGAAATTCTGACAAAATTCGTTCAGGGGCTGTGATGCAACCTGGATTGACCATATGTAGACCCACAGATGGATGAGACATAAGGGTGGACACTCTTGGGGCTGAGAGGTTTGGTGAGGTTGGGTGAGCAAACGCAGACCCTTTAAAGTAATACTGTGTGGTACCCATCCCATGGGTCCCAAATCTCCAGGTTCAAGGGCATCTTCCTACATCGAGAACATGCATGAGAAACCCAGAAGATGGTACACCGTGTGATCGGGAAAGGTTTCTAAAACGCACCTCATTTCTCATCTCCTTGTGCTCCGGTTCGCCATTCCAGCCGCTATACTAGCAATCTCCCTGCTTGGAGAATCAGCACCTTTAACCTCCTGTTCCGTACAGGTTGCAATTTGTCCTGAGGATGAACGGGAAGAGGGGGAACCAATGAGAGACTAGCTCTAGGTGTTGGGACAGGCACAGGTCACTCTATTTTCCCATCAGGAAGAAGAAATAACCTCAGGCTCAGCCTGCCGCCCGGAGCCAGAAAAGGGCCTGAAGCAATCCTGCGCTTTTGCGGCCAGCTCCCAAGAAAGCGAGTTGAACAATGGAGCTCAGGGGCACTGCAATTCACAAACCTGCAGACTTAGAAATGATAACTCTCGTCCACAAATATATTGAGGGAAGGCAACGAAGAGGATTTGAAAGCAAGGCAGAATTGCAGGAAACAGATTTCAGGAGGTAGATTCGAATCGCCTTTAAAGCACAGGAAAAGCGGCAAAACCTGGACAATGATGCCCTTGGCCAAAAAGGGCGTATGCGTTTTTTCCTGAATATATTCAGGAAAAAACGCATACGCCCTTTTTGGCCAACCAAGCAACCTGGAAAGGCAAATCAGCGCTACAAAGAAGTCTCGCTTCCCATCGGTCAAAAGGGCCAGGCTGAATAAAGTGTCAAAACCAGAAATGCAGGACAGGCCATGGAGAAATGGGAGCCTTGCTACGCTGATGGGCCGGATGGAAATTGCCAACAGCCACTCTGGAGAAGTGTACGGTGTGTCCTGAAACATCTAAAAAACTCAGCTTAGAGAGCATAGGGCACTTCCACTCATGGGCGTATAAATTGGGAAAACTAAAAATCAGCAAGACACAGGCACCCCAAAGTTTAGGGCTGCTCTGTTGACAAGAACCTCCACTTTGTTACACCTTAAATATCCCAGGAAAGACAAGAATGGATAAAGAAGTTGTGGTCCTTATGTACAATGGAATATCACTCAGCCATGAAATCAACGTCATAAGGCTAGTAGCAGCATGATGAGTGGATTTGGGTACGACGATTCTAAGTGAAATAAGTCACACAGAAAAAGACACTTATCATAAGATATCACTTATAGAGGGAATGTAAAAACCGCTACCCTTGAACTGAATTACATAACAGGTCAGAGTCACACGTTTAGAAAACACACTAGGGCTGCTTAACGGGAAAGGTGAGGTGGGGTGATGCATAAAACAAGGGTTTCAAATTAGCTCACATAGCATTCCATAAACCCAATATGTAATAGACAAGACCTACTCCTTCCTCAGTGAACTGGACTCAACACGCCCTATTCACCGCCCAAGAATATATCTGACTAGTAAGAATCTTAAAACCTATGTATTTATATCTCTCTGTAAGTGAGTGAAGTGGGTGAAAAGCGGCATAACCACAGCAGTGAAAAGCAGCTAAACCCCATTATACAAATCAATTACTTTTAAAAACCCGTGAAACAAAGACAGTGAAAGAGAGAGAAATTCTGACAAAATTCGTTCAGGGGCTGTGATGCAACCTGGATTGACCATATGTAGACCCACAGATGGATGAGACATAAGGGTGGACACTCTTGGGGCTGAGAGGTTTGGTGAGGTTGGGTGAGCAAACGCAGACCCTTTAAAGTAATACTGTGTGGTACCCATCCCATGGGTCCCAAATCTCCAGGTTCAAGGGCATCTTCCTACATCAAAAACATGCATGAGAAACCCAGAAGATGGTACACCCTGTGATCGGGAAAGGTTTCTAAAACGCACCTCATTTCTCATCTCCTTGTGCTCCGCTTCGCCATTCCAGCCGCTATACTAGCAATCTCCCTGCTTGGAGAATCAGCACCTTTAACCTCCTGTTCCGTACAGGTTGCAATTTGTCCTGAGGATGAACGGGAAGAGGGGGAACCAATGAGAGACTAGCTCTAGGTGTTGGGACAGGCACAGGTCACTCTATTTTCCCATCAGGAAGAAGAATTAACCTCAGGCTCAGCCTGCCGCCCGGAGCCAGAATAGGGCCTGAAGCAATCCTGCGCTTTTGCGGCCAGCTCCCAAGAAAGCGAGTTGAAAAATGGAGCTCAGGGGCACTGCAATTCACAAACCTGCAGAGTTAGAAATGATAACTCTCGTCCACAAATATATTGAGGGAAGGCAACGAAGAGGATTTGAAAGCAAGGCAGAATTGCAGGAAACAGATTTCAGGAGGTAGATTCGAATCGCCTTTAAAGCACAGGAAAAGCGGCAAAACCTCGACAATGATGCCCTTGGCCAAAAAGGGCGTATGCGTTTTTTCCTGAATATATTCAGGAAAAAACGCATACGCCCTTTTTGGCCAACCAAGCAACCTGGAAAGGCAAATCAGCGCTACGAAGAAGTCTTGCTTCCCATCGGTCAAAAGAGCCAGGCTGAATAAAGTGTCAAAACCAGAAATGCAGGACAGGCCATGGAGAAATGGGAGCCT
The DNA here is from genome assembly GCF_965194805.1 of Balaenoptera borealis. Lineage (NCBI taxonomy): Eukaryota > Metazoa > Chordata > Mammalia > Artiodactyla > Balaenopteridae > Balaenoptera > Balaenoptera borealis. The sequence goes on from NW_028123769.1 coordinate 17,107, forward strand.
TGCTACGCTGATGGGCGGGATGGAAATTGCCAACAGCCACTCTGGAGAAGTGTACGGTGTGTCCTAAAACATCTATAAAACTCAGCTAAGAGAGCATAGGGCACTTCCACTCATGGGCGTATGAATTGGGAAAACTAAAAATCAGCAAGACACAGGCACTCCAAAGTTTAAGGCTGCTCTGTTGACAAGAACCTCCACTTTGTTACACCTTAAATATCCCAGGAAAGACAAGAATGGATAAAGAAGTTGTGGTCCTTATGTACAATGGAATATCATTCAGCCATGAAATCAACGTCATAAGGCTAGTAGCAGCATGATGAGTGGATTTGGGTACGACGATTCTAAGTGAAATAAGTCACACAGAAAAAGACACTTATCATAAGATATCACTTATAGAGGGAATGTAAAAACCGCTACCCTTGAGCTGAATTACATAACAGGTCAGAGTCACACGTTTAGAAAACACACTAGGGCTGCTTAACGGGAAAGGTGAGGTGGGGTGATGCATAAAACAAGGGTTTCAAATTAGCTCACATAGCGTTCCATAAACCCAATATGTAATAGACAAGACCTACTCCTTCCTCAGTGAACTGGACTCAACACGCCCTATTCACCGCCCAAGAATATATCTGACTAGTAAGAATCTTAAAACCTATGTATTGATATCTCTCTGTAAGTGAGTCAAGTGGGTGAAAAGCGGCATAACCACAGCAGTGAAAAGCAGCTAAACCCCATTATACAAATCAATTACTTTTAAAAACCCGTGAAACAAAGACAGTGAAAGAGAGAGAAATTCTGACAAAATTCGTTCAGGGGCTGTGATGCAACCTGGATTGACCATATGTAGACCCACAGATGGATGAGACATAAGGGTGGACACTCTTGGGGCTGAGAGGTTTGGTGAGGTTGGGTGAGCAAACGCAGACCCTTTAAAGTAATACTGCGTGGTACCCATCCCATGGGTCCCAAATCTCCAGGTTCAAGGGCATCTTCCTACATCGAAAACATGCATGAGAAACCCAGAAGATGGTACACCGTGTGATCGGGAAAGGTTTCTAAAACGCACCTCATTTCTCATCTCCTTGTGCTCCGGTTCGCCATTCCAGCCGCTATACTAGCAATCTCCCTGCTTGGAGAATCAGCACCTTTAACCTCCTGTTCCGTACAGGTTGCAATTTGTCCTGAGGATGAACGGGAAGAGGGGGAACCAATGAGAGACTAGCTCTAGGTGTTGGGACAGGCACAGGTCACTCTATTTTCCCATCAGGAAGAAGAATTAACCACAGGCTCAGCCTGCCGCCTGGAGCCAGAAAAGGGCCTGAAGCAATCCTGCGCTTTTGCGGCCAGCTCCCAAGAAAGCGAGTTGAAAAATGGAGCTCAGGGGCACTGCAATTCACAAACCTGCAGAGTTAGAAATGATAACTCTCATCCACAAATATATTGAGGGAAGGCAACGAAGAGGATTTGAAAGCAAGGCAGAATTGCAGGAAACAGATTTCAGGAGGTAGATTCGAATCGCTTTTAAAGCACAGGAAAAGCGGCAAAACCTCGACAATGATGCCCTTGGCCAAAAAGGGCGTATGCGTTTTTTCCTGAATATATTCAGGAAAAAACGCATACGCCCTTTTTGGCCAACCAAGCAACCTGGAAAGGCAAATCAGCGCTACGAAGAAGTCTTGCTTCCCATCGGTCAAAAGAGCCAGGCTGAATAAAGTGTCAAAACCAGAAATGCAGGACAGGCCATGGAGAAATGGGAGCCTTGCTACGCTGATGGGCGGGATGGAAATTGCCAACAGCCACTCTGGAGAAGTGTACGGTGTGTCCTGAAACATCTATAAAACTCAGCTAAGAGAGCATAGGGCACTTCCACTCACGGGCGTATGAATTGGGAAAACTAAAAATCAGCAAGACACAGGCACTCCAAAGTTTAAGGCTGCTCTGTTGACAAGAACCTCCACTTTGTTACACCTTAAATATCCCAGGAAAGACAAGAATGGATAAAGAAGTTGTGGTCCTTATGTACAATGGAATATCATTCAGCCATGAAATCAACGTCATAAGGCTAGTAGCAGCATGATGAGTGGATTTGGGTACGACGATTCTAAGTGAAATAAGTCACACAGAAAAAGACACTTATCATAAGATATCACTTATAGAGGGAATGTAAAAACCGCTACCCTTGAACTGAATTACATAACAGGTCAGAGTCACACGTTTAGAAAACACACTAGGGCTGCTTAACGGGAAAGGTGAGGTGGGGTGATGCATAAAACAAGGGTTTCAAATTAGCTCAGATAGCGTTCCATAAACCCAATATGTAATAGACAAGACCTACTCCTTCCTTAGTGAACTGGACTCAACACACACTATTCATCGCCGAAGAATATATCTGACTAGTAAGAATCTTAAAACCTATGTATTGATATCTCTCTGTAAGTGAGTGAAGTGGGTGAAAAGCGGCATAACCACAGCAGTGAAAAGCAGCTAAACCCCATTATACAAATCAATTACTTTTAAAAACCCGTGAAACAAAGACAGTGAAAGAGAGAGAAATTCTGACAAAATTCGTTCAGGGGCTGTGATGCAACCTGGATTGACCATATGTAGACCCACAGATGGATGAGACATAAGGGTGGACACTCTTGGGGCTGAGAGGTTTGGTGAGGTTGGGTGAGCAAACGCAGACCCTTTAAAGTAATACTGTGTGGTACCCATCCCATGGGTCCCAAATCTCCAGGTTCAAGGGCATCTTCCTACATCGAAAACATGCATGAGAAACCCAGAAGATGGTACACCGTGTGATCGGGAAAGGTTTCTAAAACGCACCTCATTTCTCATCTCCTTGTGCTCCGGTTCGCCATTCCAGCCGCTATACTAGCAATCTCCCTGCTTGGAGAATCAGCACCTTTAACCTCCTGTTCCGTACAGGTTGCAATTTGTCCTGAGGATGAACGGGAAGAGGGGGAACCAATGAGAGACTAGCTCTAGGTGTTGGGACAGGCACAGGTCACTCTATTTTCCCATCAGGAAGAAGAATTAACCTCAGGCTCAGCTTGCCGCCCGGAGCCAGAATAGGGCCTGAAGCAATCCTGCGCTTTTGCGGCCAGCTCCCAAGAAAGCGAGTTGAACAATGGAGCTCAGGGGCACTGCAATTCACAAACCTGCAGAGTTAGAAATGATAACTCTCGTCCACAAATATATTGAGGGAAGGCAACGAAGAGGATTTGAAAGCAAGGCAGAATTGCAGGAAACAGATTTCAGGAGGTAGATTCGAATCGCCTTTAAAGCACAGGAAAAGCGGCAAAACCTCGACAATGATGCCCTTGGCCAAAAAGGGCGTATGCGTTTTTTCCTGAATATATTCAGGAAAAAACGCATACGCCCTTTTTGGCCAACCAAGCAACCTGGAAAGGCAAATCAGCGCTACAAAGAAGTCTCGCTTCCCATCGGTCAAAAGGGCCAGGCTGAATAAAGTGTCAAAAGCAGAAATGCAGGACAGGCCATGGAGAAATGGGAGCCTTGCTACGCTGATGGGCCGGATGGAAATTGCCAACAGCCACTCTGGAGAAGTGTACGGTGTGTCCTGAAACATCTAAAAAACTCAGCTTAGAGAGCATAGGGCACTTCCACTCATGGGCGTATAAATTGGGAAAACTAAAAATCAGCAAGACACAGGCACCCCAAAGTTTAGGGCTGCTCTGTTGACAAGAACCTCCACTTTGTTACACCTTAAATATCCCAGGAAAGACAAGAATGGATAAAGAAGTTGTGGTCCTTATGTACAATGGACTATCACTCAGCCATGAAATCAACGTCATAAGGCTAGTAGCAGCATGATGAGTGGATTTGGGTACGACGATTCTAAGTGAAATAAGTCACACAGAAAAAGACACTTATCATAAGATATCACTTATAGAGGGAATGTAAAAACCGCTACCCTTGAGCTGAATTACATAACAGGTCAGAGTCACACGTTTAGAAAACACACTAGGGCTGCTTAACGGGAAAGGTGAGGTGGGGTGATGCATAAAACAAGGGTTTCAAATTAGCTCACATAGCGTTCCATAAACCCAATATGTAATAGACAAGACCTACTCCTTCCTCAGTGAACTGGACTCAACACGCCCTATTCACCGCCCAAGAATATGTCTGACTAGTAAGAATCTTAAAACCTATGTATTGATATCTCTCTGTAAGTGAATCAAGTGGGTGAAAAGCGGCATAAACACAGCAGTGAAAAGCAGCTAAACCCCATTATACAAATCAATTACTTTTAAAAACCCGTGAAACAAAGACAGTGAAAGAGAGAGAAATTCTGACAAAATTCGTTCAGGGGCTGTGATGCAACCTGGATTGACCATATGTAGACCCACAGATGGATGAGACATAAGGGTGGACACTCTTGGGGCTGAGAGGTTTGGTGAGGTTGGGTGAGCAAACGCAGACCCTTTAAAGTAATACTGCGTGGTATCCATCCCATGGGTCCAAAATCTCCAGGTTCAAGGGCATCTTCCTACATCGAAAACATACATGAGAAACCCAGAAGATGGTACACCGTGTGATCGGGAAAGGTTTCTAAAACGCAGCTCATTTCTCATCTCCTTGTGCTCCGGTTCGCCATTCCAGCCGCTATACTAGCAATCTCCCTGCTTGGAGAATCAGCACCTTTAACCTCCTGTTTCGTACAGGTTGCAATTTGTCCTGAGGATAAACGGGAAGAGGGGGAACCAATGAGAGACTAGCTCTAGGTGTTGGGACAGGCACAGGTCACTCTATTTTCCCATCAGGAAGAAGAATTAACCACAGGCTCAGCCTGCCGCCTGGAGCCAGAAAAGGGCCTGAAGCAATCCTGCGCTTTTGCGGCCAGCTCCCAAGAAAGCGAGTTGAAAAATGGAGCTCAGGGGCACTGCAATTCACAAACCTGCAGAGTTAGAAATGATAACTCTCATCCACAAATATATTGAGGGAAGGCAACGAAGAGGATTTGAAAGCAAGGCAGAATTGCAGGAAACAGATTTCAGGAGGTAGATTCGAATCGCTTTTAAAGCACAGGAAAAGCGGCAAAACCTCGACAATGATGCCCTTGGCCAAAAAGGGCGTATGCGTTTTTTCCTGAATATATTCAGGAAAAAACGCATAGGCCCTTTTTGGCCAACCAAGCAACCTGGAAAGGCAAATCAGCGCTACAAAGAAGTCTCGCTTCCCATCGGTCAAAAGAGCCAGGCTGAATAAAGTGTCAAAACCAGAAATGCAGGACAGGCCATGGAGAAATGGGAGCCTTGCTACACTGATGGGCGGGATGGAAATTGCCAACAGCCACTCTGGAGAAGTGTACGGTGTGTCCTGAAACATCTATAAAACTCAGCTAAGAGAGCATAGGGCACTTCCACTCACGGGCGTATGAATTGGGAAAACTAAAAATCAGCAAGACACAGGCACTCCAAAGTTTAAGGCTGCTCTGTTGACAAGAACCTCCACTTTGTTACACCTTAAATATCCCAGGAAAGACAAGAATGGATAAAGAAGTTGTGGTCCTTATGTACAATGGAATATCATTCAGCCATGAAATCAACGTCATAAGGCTAGTAGCAGCATGATGAGTGGATTTGGGTACGACGATTCTAAGTGAAATAAGTCACACAGAAAAAGACACTTATCATAAGATATCACTTATAGAGGGAATGTAAAAACCGCTACCCTTGAACTGAATTACATAACAGGTCAGAGTCACACGTTTAGAAAACACACTAGGGCTGCTTAACGGGAAAGGTGAGGTGGGGTGATGCATAAAACAAGGGTTTCAAATTAGCTCAGATAGCGTTCCATAAACCCAATATGTAATAGACAAGACCTACTCCTTCCTCAGTGAACTGGACTCAACACACACTATTCATCGCCGAAGAATATATCTGACTAGTAAGAATCTTAAAACCTATGTATTGATATCTCTCTGTAAGTGAGTGAAGTGGGTGAAAAGCGGCATAACCACAGCAGTGAAAAGCAGCTAAACCCCATTATACAAATCAATTACTTTTAAAAACCCGTGAAACAAAGACAGTGAAAGAGAGAGAAATTCTGACAAAATTCGTTCAGGGGCTGTGATGCAACCTGGATTGACCATATGTAGACCCACAGATGGATGAGACATAAGGGTGGACACTCTTGGGGCTGAGAGGTTTGGTGAGGTTGGGTGAGCAAACGCAGACCCTTTAAAGTAATACTGCGTGGTACCCATCCCATGGGTCCCAAATCTCCAGGTTCAAGGGCATCTTCCTACATCGAAAACATGCATGAGAAACCCAGAAGATGGTACACCGTGTGATCGGGAAAGGTTTCTAAAACGCACCTCATTTCTCATCTCCTTGTGCTCCGGTTCGCCATTCCAGCCGCTATACTAGCAATCTCCCTGCTTGGAGAATCAGCACCTTTAACCTCCTGTTCCGTACAGGTTGCAATTTGTCCTGAGGATGAACGGGAAGAGGGGGAACCAATGAGAGACTAGCTCTAGGTGTTGGGACAGGCACAGGTCACTCTATTTTCCCATCAGGAAGAAGAATTAACCACAGGCTCAGCCTGCCGCCTGGAGCCAGAAAAGGGCCTGAAGCAATCCTGCGCTTTTGCGGCCAGCTCCCAAGAAAGCGAGTTGAAAAATGGAGCTCAGGGGCACTGCAATTCACAAACCTGCAGAGTTAGAAATGATAACTCTCATCCACAAATATATTGAGGGAAGGCAACGAAGAGGATTTGAAAGCAAGGCAGAATTGCAGGAAACAGATTTCAGGAGGTAGATTCGAATCGCTTTTAAAGCACAGGAAAAGCGGCAAAACCTCGACAATGATGCCCTTGGCCAAAAAGGGCGTATGCGTTTTTTCCTGAATATATTCAGGAAAAAACGCATACGCCCTTTTTGGCCAACCAAGCAACCTGGAAAGGCAAATCAGCGCTACGAAGAAGTCTTGCTTCCCATCGGTCAAAAGAGCCAGGCTGAATAAAGTGTCAAAACCAGAAATGCAGGACAGGCCATGGAGAAATGGGAGCCTTGCTACGCTGATGGGCGGGATGGAAATTGCCAACAGCCACTCTGGAGAAGTGTACGGTGTGTCCTAAAACATCTATAAAACTCAGCTAAGAGAGCATAGGGCACTTCCACTCATGGGCGTATGAATTGGGAAAACTAAAAATCAGCAAGACACAGGCACTCCAAAGTTTAAGGCTGCTCTGTTGACAAGAACCTCCACTTTGTTACACCTTAAATATCCCAGGAAAGACAAGAATGGATAAAGAAGTTGTGGTCCTTATGTACAATGGAATATCATTCAGCCATGAAATCAACGTCATAAGGCTAGTAGCAGCATGATGAGTGGATTTGGGTACGACGATTCTAAGTGAAATAAGTCACACAGAAAAAGACACTTATCATAAGATATCACTTATAGAGGGAATGTAAAAACCGCTACCCTTGAGCTGAATTACATAACAGGTCAGAGTCACACGTTTAGAAAACACACTAGGGCTGCTTAACGGGAAAGGTGAGGTGGGGTGATGCATAAAACAAGGGTTTCAAATTAGCTCACATAGCGTTCCATAAACCCAATATGTAATAGACAAGACCTACTCCTTCCTCAGTGAACTGGACTCAACACGCCCTATTCACCGCCCAAGAATATATCTGACTAGTAAGAATCTTAAAACCTATGTATTGATATCTCTCTGTAAGTGAGTGAAGTGGGTGAAAAGCGGCATAACCACAGCAGTGAAAAGCAGCTAAACCCCATTATACAAATCAATTACTTTTAAAAACCCGTGAAACAAAGACAGTGAAAGAGAGAGAAATTCTGACAAAATTCGTTCAGGGGCTGTGATGCAACCTGGATTGACCATATGTAGACCCACAGATGGATGAGACATAAGGGTGGACACTCTTGGGGCTGAGAGGTTTGGTGAGGTTGGGTGAGCAAACGCAGACCCTTTAAAGTAATACTGCGTGGTACCCATCCCATGGGTCCCAAATCTCCAGGTTCAAGGGCATCTTCCTACATCGAAAACATGCATGAGAAACCCAGAAGATGGTACACCGTGTGATCGGGAAAGGTTTCTAAAACGCACCTCATTTCTCATCTCCTTGTGCTCCGGTTCGCCATTCCAGCCGCTATACTAGCAATCTCCCTGCTTGGAGAATCAGCACCTTTAACCTCCTGTTCCGTACAGGTTGCAATTTGTCCTGAGGATGAACGGGAAGAGGGGGAACCAATGAGAGACTAGCTCTAGGTGTTGGGACAGGCACAGGTCACTCTATTTTCCCATCAGGAAGAAGAATTAACCACAGGCTCAGCCTGCCGCCTGGAGCCAGAAAAGGGCCTGAAGCAATCCTGCGCTTTTGCGGCCAGCTCCCAAGAAAGCGAGTTGAAAAATGGAGCTCAGGGGCACTGCAATTCACAAACCTGCAGAGTTAGAAATGATAACTCTCATCCACAAATATATTGAGGGAAGGCAACGAAGAGGATTTGAAAGCAAGGCAGAATTGCAGGAAACAGATTTCAGGAGGTAGATTCGAATCGCTTTTAAAGCACAGGAAAAGCGGCAAAACCTCGACAATGATGCCCTTGGCCAAAAAGGGCGTATGCGTTTTTTCCTGAATATATTCAGGAAAAAACGCATACGCCCTTTTTGGCCAACCAAGCAACCTGGAAAGGCAAATCAGCGCTACGAAGAAGTCTTGCTTCCCATCGGTCAAAAGAGCCAGGCTGAATAAAGTGTCAAAACCAGAAATGCAGGACAGGCCATGGAGAAATGGGAGCCTTGCTACGCTGATGGGCGGGATGGAAATTGCCAACAGCCACTCTGGAGAAGTGTACGGTGTGTCCTAAAACATCTATAAAACTCAGCTAAGAGAGCATAGGGCACTTCCACTCATGGGCGTATGAATTGGGAAAACTAAAAATCAGCAAGACACAGGCACTCCAAAGTTTAAGGCTGCTCTGTTGACAAGAACCTCCACTTTGTTACACCTTAAATATCCCAGGAAAGACAAGAATGGATAAAGAAGTTGTGGTCCTTATGTACAATGGAATATCATTCAGCCATGAAATCAACGTCATAAGGCTAGTAGCAGCATGATGAGTGGATTTGGGTACGACGATTCTAAGTGAAATAAGTCACACAGAAAAAGACACTTATCATAAGATATCACTTATAGAGGGAATGTAAAAACCGCTACCCTTGAGCTGAATTACATAACAGGTCAGAGTCACACGTTTAGAAAACACACTAGGGCTGCTTAACGGGAAAGGTGAGGTGGGGTGATGCATAAAACAAGGGTTTCAAATTAGCTCAGATAGCGTTCCATAAACCCAATATGTAATAGACAAGACCTACTCCTTCCTCAGTGAACTGGACTCAACACGCCCTATTCACCGCCCAAGAATATATCTGACTAGTAAGAATCTTAAAACCTATGTATTTATATCTCTCTGTAAGTGAGTGAAGTGGGTGAAAAGCGGCATAACCACAGCAGTGAAAAGCAGCTAAACCCCATTATACAAATCAATTACTTTTAAAAACCCGTGAAACAAAGACAGTGAAAGAGAGAGAAATTCTGACAAAATTCGTTCAGGGGCTGTGATGCAACCTGGATTGACCATATGTAGACCCACAGATGGATGATACATAAGGGTGGACACTCTTGGGGCTGAGAGGTTTGGTGAGGTTGGGTGAGCAAACGCAGACCCTTTAAAGTAATACTGTGTGGTACCCATCCCATGGGTCCCAAATCTCCAGGTTCAAGGGCATCTTCCTACATCGAAAACATGCATGAGAAACCCAGAAGATGGTACACCGTGTGATCGGGAAAGGTTTCTAAAACGCACCTCATTTCTCATCTCCTTGTGCTCCGGTTCGCCATTCCAGCCGCTATACTAGCAATCTCCCTGCTTGGAGAATCAGCACCTTTAACCTCCTGTTCCGTACAGGTTGCAATTTGTCCTGAGGATGAACGGGAAGAGGGGGAACCAATGAGAGACTAGCTCTAGGTGTTGGGACAGGCACAGGTCACTCTATTTTCCCATCAGGAAGAAGAAATAACCTCAGGCTCAGCCTGCCGCCCGGAGCCAGAAAAGGGCCTGAAGCAATCCTGCGCTTTTGCGGCCAGCTCCCAAGAAAGCGAGTTGAACAATGGAGCTCAGGGGCACTGCAATTCACAAACCTGCAGACTTAGAAATGATAACTCTCGTCCACAAATATATTGAGGGAAGGCAACGAAGAGGATTTGAAAGCAAGGCAGAATTGCAGGAAACAGATTTCAGGAGGTAGATTCGAATCGCCTTTAAAGCACAGGAAAAGCGGCAAAACCTGGACAATGATGCCCTTGGCCAAAAAGGGCGTATGCGTTTTTTCCTGAATATATTCAGGAAAAAACGCATACGCCCTTTTTGGCCAACCAAGCAACCTGGAAAGGCAAATCAGCGCTACAAAGAAGTCTCGCTTCCCATCGGTCAAAAGGGCCAGGCTGAATAAAGTGTCAAAACCAGAAATGCAGGACAGGCCATGGAGAAATGGGAGCCTTGCTACGCTGATGGGCCGGATGGAAATTGCCAACAGCCACTCTGGAGAAGTGTACGGTGTGTCCTGAAACATCTAAAAAACTCAGCTTAGAGAGCATAGGGCACTTCCACTCATGGGCGTATAAATTGGGAAAACTAAAAATCAGCAAGACACAGGCACCCCAAAGTTTAGGGCTGCTCTGTTGACAAGAACCTCCACTTTGTTACACCTTAAATATCCCAGGAAAGACAAGAATGGATAAAGAAGTTGTGGTCCTTATGTACAATGGAATATCACTCAGCCATGAAATCAACGTCATAAGGCTAGTAGCAGCATGATGAGTGGATTTGGGTACGACGATTCTAAGTGAAATAAGTCACACAGAAAAAGACACTTATCATAAGATATCACTTATAGAGGGAATGTAAAAACCGCTACCCTTGAACTGAATTACATAACAGGTCAGAGTCACACGTTTAGAAAACACACTAGGGCTGCTTAACGGGAAAGGTGAGGTGGGGTGATGCATAAAACAAGGGTTTCAAATTAGCTCACATAGCATTCCATAAACCCAATATGTAATAGACAAGACCTACTCCTTCCTCAGTGAACTGGACTCAACACGCCCTATTCACCGCCCAAGAATATATCTGACTAGTAAGAATCTTAAAACCTATGTATTTATATCTCTCTGTAAGTGAGTGAAGTGGGTGAAAAGCGGCATAACCACAGCAGTGAAAAGCAGCTAAACCCCATTATACAAATCAATTACTTTTAAAAACCCGTGAAACAAAGACAGTGAAAGAGAGAGAAATTCTGACAAAATTCGTTCAGGGGCTGTGATGCAACCTGGATTGACCATATGTAGACCCACAGATGGATGAGACATAAGGGTGGACACTCTTGGGGCTGAGAGGTTTGGTGAGGTTGGGTGAGCAAACGCAGACCCTTTAAAGTAATACTGTGTGGTACCCATCCCATGGGTCCCAAATCTCCAGGTTCAAGGGCATCTTCCTACATCAAAAACATGCATGAGAAACCCAGAAGATGGTACACCCTGTGATCGGGAAAGGTTTCTAAAACGCACCTCATTTCTCATCTCCTTGTGCTCCGCTTCGCCATTCCAGCCGCTATACTAGCAATCTCCCTGCTTGGAGAATCAGCACCTTTAACCTCCTGTTCCGTACAGGTTGCAATTTGTCCTGAGGATGAACGGGAAGAGGGGGAACCAATGAGAGACTAGCTCTAGGTGTTGGGACAGGCACAGGTCACTCTATTTTCCCATCAGGAAGAAGAATTAACCTCAGGCTCAGCCTGCCGCCCGGAGCCAGAATAGGGCCTGAAGCAATCCTGCGCTTTTGCGGCCAGCTCCCAAGAAAGCGAGTTGAAAAATGGAGCTCAGGGGCACTGCAATTCACAAACCTGCAGAGTTAGAAATGATAACTCTCGTCCACAAATATATTGAGGGAAGGCAACGAAGAGGATTTGAAAGCAAGGCAGAATTGCAGGAAACAGATTTCAGGAGGTAGATTCGAATCGCCTTTAAAGCACAGGAAAAGCGGCAAAACCTCGACAATGATGCCCTTGGCCAAAAAGGGCGTATGCGTTTTTTCCTGAATATATTCAGGAAAAAACGCATACGCCCTTTTTGGCCAACCAAGCAACCTGGAAAGGCAAATCAGCGCTACGAAGAAGTCTTGCTTCCCATCGGTCAAAAGAGCCAGGCTGAATAAAGTGTCAAAACCAGAAATGCAGGACAGGCCATGGAGAAATGGGAGCCTTGCTACGCTGATGGGCGGGATGGAAATTGCCAACAGCCACTCTGGAGAAGTGTACGGTGTGTCCTAAAACATCTATAAAACTCAGCTAAGAGAGCATAGGGCACTTCCACTCATGGGCGTATGAATTGGGAAAACTAAAAATCAGCAAGACACAGGCACTCCAAAGTTTAAGGCTGCTCTGTTGACAAGAACCTCCACTTTGTTACACCTTAAATATCCCAGGAAAGACAAGAATGGATAAAGAAGTTGTGGTCCTTATGTACAATGGAATATCATTCAGCCATGAAATCAACGTCATAAGGCTAGTAGCAGCATGATGAGTGGATTTGGGTACGACGATTCTAAGTGAAATAAGTCACACAGAAAAAGACACTTATCATAAGATATCACTTATAGAGGGAATGTAAAAACCGCTACCCTTGAGCTGAATTACATAACAGGTCAGAGTCACACGTTTAGAAAACACACTAGGGCTGCTTAACGGGAAAGGTGAGGTGGGGTGATGCATAAAACAAGGGTTTCAAATTAGCTCAGATAGCGTTCCATAAACCCAATATGTAATAGACAAGACCTACTCCTTCCTCAGTGAACTGGACTCAACACGCCCTATTCACCGCCCAAGAATATATCTGACTAGTAAGAATCTTAAAACCTATGTATTGATATCTCTCTGTAAGTGAGTGAAGTGGGTGAAAAGCGGCATAACCACAGCAGTGAAAAGCAGCTAAACCCCATTATACAAATCAATTACTTTTAAAAACCCGTGAAACAAAGACAGTGAAAGAGAGAGAAATTCTGACAAAATTCGTTCAGGGGCTGTGATGCAACCTGGATTGACCATATGTAGACCCACAGATGGATGAGACATAAGGGTGGACACTCTTGGGGCTGAGAGGTTTGGTGAGGTTGGGTGAGCAAACGCAGACCCTTTAAAGTAATACTGCGTGGTACCCATCCCATGGGTCCCAAATCTCCAGGTTCAAGGGCATCTTCCTACATCGAAAACATGCATGAGAAACCCAGAAGATGGTACACCGTGTGATCGGGAAAGGTTTCTAAAACGCACCTCATTTCTCATCTCCTTGTGCTCCGGTTCGCCATTCCAGCCGCTATACTAGCAATCTCCCTGCTTGGAGAATCAGCACCTTTAACCTCCTGTTCCGTACAGGTTGCAATTTGTCCTGAGGATGAACGGGAAGAGGGGGAACCAATGAGAGACTAGCTCTAGGTGTTGGGACAGGCACAGGTCACTCTATTTTCCCATCAGGAAGAAGAATTAACCACAGGCTCAGCCTGCCGCCTGGAGCCAGAAAAGGGCCTGAAGCAATCCTGCGCTTTTGCGGCCAGCTCCCAAGAAAGCGAGTTGAAAAATGGAGCTCAGGGGCACTGCAATTCACAAACCTGCAGAGTTAGAAATGATAACTCTCATCCACAAATATATTGAGGGAAGGCAACGAAGAGGATTTGAAAGCAAGGCAGAATTGCAGGAAACAGATTTCAGGAGGTAGATTCGAATCGCTTTTAAAGCACAGGAAAAGCGGCAAAACCTCGACAATGATGCCCTTGGCCAAAAAGGGCGTATGCGTTTTTTCCTGAATATATTCAGGAAAAAACGCATACGCCCTTTTTGGCCAACCAAGCAACCTGGAAAGGCAAATCAGCGCTACGAAGAAGTCTTGCTTCCCATCGGTCAAAAGAGCCAGGCTGAATAAAGTGTCAAAACCAGAAATGCAGGACAGGCCATGGAGAAATGGGAGCCTTGCTACGCTGATGGGCGGGATGGAAATTGCCAACAGCCACTCTGGAGAAGTGTACGGTGTGTCCTGAAACATCTATAAAACTCAGCTAAGAGAGCATAGGGCACTTCCACTCACGGGCGTATGAATTGGGAAAACTAAAAATCAGCAAGACACAGGCACTCCAAAGTTTAAGGCTGCTCTGTTGACAAGAACCTCCACTTTGTTACACCTTAAATATCCCAGGAAAGACAAGAATGGATAAAGAAGTTGTGGTCCTTATGTACAATGGAATATCATTCAGCCATGAAATCAACGTCATAAGGCTAGTAGCAGCATGATGAGTGGATTTGGGTACGACGATTCTAAGTGAAATAAGTCACACAGAAAAAGACACTTATCATAAGATATCACTTATAGAGGGAATGTAAAAACCGCTACCCTTGAACTGAATTACATAACAGGTCAGAGTCACACGTTTAGAAAACACACTAGGGCTGCTTAACGGGAAAGGTGAGGTGGGGTGATGCATAAAACAAGGGTTTCAAATTAGCTCAGATAGCGTTCCATAAACCCAATATGTAATAGACAAGACCTACTCCTTCCTTAGTGAACTGGACTCAACACACACTATTCATCGCCGAAGAATATATCTGACTAGTAAGAATCTTAAAACCTATGTATTGATATCTCTCTGTAAGTGAGTGAAGTGGGTGAAAAGCGGCATAACCACAGCAGTGAAAAGCAGCTAAACCCCATTATACAAATCAATTACTTTTAAAAACCCGTGAAACAAAGACAGTGAAAGAGAGAGAAATTCTGACAAAATTCGTTCAGGGGCTGTGATGCAACCTGGATTGACCATATGTAGACCCACAGATGGATGAGACATAAGGGTGGACACTCTTGGGGCTGAGAGGTTTGGTGAGGTTGGGTGAGCAAACGCAGACCCTTTAAAGTAATACTGTGTGGTACCCATCCCATGGGTCCCAAATCTCCAGGTTCAAGGGCATCTTCCTACATCGAAAACATGCATGAGAAACCCAGAAGATGGTACACCGTGTGATCGGGAAAGGTTTCTAAAACGCACCTCATTTCTCATCTCCTTGTGCTCCGGTTCGCCATTCCAGCCGCTATACTAGCAATCTCCCTGCTTGGAGAATCAGCACCTTTAACCTCCTGTTCCGTACAGGTTGCAATTTGTCCTGAGGATGAACGGGAAGAGGGGGAACCAATGAGAGACTAGCTCTAGGTGTTGGGACAGGCACAGGTCACTCTATTTTCCCATCAGGAAGAAGAATTAACCTCAGGCTCAGCTTGCCGCCCGGAGCCAGAATAGGGCCTGAAGCAATCCTGCGCTTTTGCGGCCAGCTCCCAAGAAAGCGAGTTGAACAATGGAGCTCAGGGGCACTGCAATTCACAAACCTGCAGAGTTAGAAATGATAACTCTCGTCCACAAATATATTGAGGGAAGGCAACGAAGAGGATTTGAAAGCAAGGCAGAATTGCAGGAAACAGATTTCAGGAGGTAGATTCGAATCGCCTTTAAAGCACAGGAAAAGCGGCAAAACCTCGACAATGATGCCCTTGGCCAAAAAGGGCGTATGCGTTTTTTCCTGAATATATTCAGGAAAAAACGCATACGCCCTTTTTGGCCAACCAAGCAACCTGGAAAGGCAAATCAGCGCTACAAAGAAGTCTCGCTTCCCATCGGTCAAAAGGGCCAGGCTGAATAAAGTGTCAAAAGCAGAAATGCAGGACAGGCCATGGAGAAATGGGAGCCTTGCTACGCTGATGGGCCGGATGGAAATTGCCAACAGCCACTCTGGAGAAGTGTACGGTGTGTCCTGAAACATCTAAAAAACTCAGCTTAGAGAGCATAGGGCACTTCCACTCATGGGCGTATAAATTGGGAAAACTAAAAATCAGCAAGACACAGGCACCCCAAAGTTTAGGGCTGCTCTGTTGACAAGAACCTCCACTTTGTTACACCTTAAATATCCCAGGAAAGACAAGAATGGATAAAGAAGTTGTGGTCCTTATGTACAATGGACTATCACTCAGCCATGAAATCAACGTCATAAGGCTAGTAGCAGCATGATGAGTGGATTTGGGTACGACGATTCTAAGTGAAATAAGTCACACAGAAAAAGACACTTATCATAAGATATCACTTATAGAGGGAATGTAAAAACCGCTACCCTTGAGCTGAATTACATAACAGGTCAGAGTCACACGTTTAGAAAACACACTAGGGCTGCTTAACGGGAAAGGTGAGGTGGGGTGATGCATAAAACAAGGGTTTCAAATTAGCTCACATAGCGTTCCATAAACCCAATATGTAATAGACAAGACCTACTCCTTCCTCAGTGAACTGGACTCAACACGCCCTATTCACCGCCCAAGAATATGTCTGACTAGTAAGAATCTTAAAACCTATGTATTGATATCTCTCTGTAAGTGAATCAAGTGGGTGAAAAGCGGCATAAACACAGCAGTGAAAAGCAGCTAAACCCCATTATACAAATCAATTACTTTTAAAAACCCGTGAAACAAAGACAGTGAAAGAGAGAGAAATTCTGACAAAATTCGTTCAGGGGCTGTGATGCAACCTGGATTGACCATATGTAGACCCACAGATGGATGAGACATAAGGGTGGACACTCTTGGGGCTGAGAGGTTTGGTGAGGTTGGGTGAGCAAACGCAGACCCTTTAAAGTAATACTGCGTGGTATCCATCCCATGGGTCCAAAATCTCCAGGTTCAAGGGCATCTTCCTACATCGAAAACATACATGAGAAACCCAGAAGATGGTACACCGTGTGATCGGGAAAGGTTTCTAAAACGCAGCTCATTTCTCATCTCCTTGTGCTCCGGTTCGCCATTCCAGCCGCTATACTAGCAATCTCCCTGCTTGGAGAATCAGCACCTTTAACCTCCTGTTTCGTACAGGTTGCAATTTGTCCTGAGGATAAACGGGAAGAGGGGGAACCAATGAGAGACTAGCTCTAGGTGTTGGGACAGGCACAGGTCACTCTATTTTCCCATCAGGAAGAAGAATTAACCACAGGCTCAGCCTGCCGCCTGGAGCCAGAAAAGGGCCTGAAGCAATCCTGCGCTTTTGCGGCCAGCTCCCAAGAAAGCGAGTTGAAAAATGGAGCTCAGGGGCACTGCAATTCACAAACCTGCAGAGTTAGAAATGATAACTCTCATCCACAAATATATTGAGGGAAGGCAACGAAGAGGATTTGAAAGCAAGGCAGAATTGCAGGAAACAGATTTCAGGAGGTAGATTCGAATCGCTTTTAAAGCACAGGAAAAGCGGCAAAACCTCGACAATGATGCCCTTGGCCAAAAAGGGCGTATGCGTTTTTTCCTGAATATATTCAGGAAAAAACGCATAGGCCCTTTTTGGCCAACCAAGCAACCTGGAAAGGCAAATCAGCGCTACAAAGAAGTCTCGCTTCCCATCGGTCAAAAGAGCCAGGCTGAATAAAGTGTCAAAACCAGAAATGCAGGACAGGCCATGGAGAAATGGGAGCCTTGCTACACTGATGGGCGGGATGGAAATTGCCAACAGCCACTCTGGAGAAGTGTACGGTGTGTCCTGAAACATCTATAAAACTCAGCTAAGAGAGCATAGGGCACTTCCACTCACGGGCGTATGAATTGGGAAAACTAAAAATCAGCAAGACACAGGCACTCCAAAGTTTAAGGCTGCTCTGTTGACAAGAACCTCCACTTTGTTACACCTTAAATATCCCAGGAAAGACAAGAATGGATAAAGAAGTTGTGGTCCTTATGTACAATGGAATATCATTCAGCCATGAAATCAACGTCATAAGGCTAGTAGCAGCATGATGAGTGGATTTGGGTACGACGATTCTAAGTGAAATAAGTCACACAGAAAAAGACACTTATCATAAGATATCACTTATAGAGGGAATGTAAAAACCGCTACCCTTGAACTGAATTACATAACAGGTCAGAGTCACACGTTTAGAAAACACACTAGGGCTGCTTAACGGGAAAGGTGAGGTGGGGTGATGCATAAAACAAGGGTTTCAAATTAGCTCAGATAGCGTTCCATAAACCCAATATGTAATAGACAAGACCTACTCCTTCCTCAGTGAACTGGACTCAACACACACTATTCATCGCCGAAGAATATATCTGACTAGTAAGAATCTTAAAACCTATGTATTGATATCTCTCTGTAAGTGAGTGAAGTGGGTGAAAAGCGGCATAACCACAGCAGTGAAAAGCAGCTAAACCCCATTATACAAATCAATTACTTTTAAAAACCCGTGAAACAAAGACAGTGAAAGAGAGAGAAATTCTGACAAAATTCGTTCAGGGGCTGTGATGCAACCTGGATTGACCATATGTAGACCCACAGATGGATGAGACATAAGGGTGGACACTCTTGGGGCTGAGAGGTTTGGTGAGGTTGGGTGAGCAAACGCAGACCCTTTAAAGTAATACTGCGTGGTACCCATCCCATGGGTCCCAAATCTCCAGGTTCAAGGGCATCTTCCTACATCGAAAACATGCATGAGAAACCCAGAAGATGGTACACCGTGTGATCGGGAAAGGTTTCTAAAACGCACCTCATTTCTCATCTCCTTGTGCTCCGGTTCGCCATTCCAGCCGCTATACTAGCAATCTCCCTGCTTGGAGAATCAGCACCTTTAACCTCCTGTTCCGTACAGGTTGCAATTTGTCCTGAGGATGAACGGGAAGAGGGGGAACCAATGAGAGACTAGCTCTAGGTGTTGGGACAGGCACAGGTCACTCTATTTTCCCATCAGGAAGAAGAATTAACCACAGGCTCAGCCTGCCGCCTGGAGCCAGAAAAGGGCCTGAAGCAATCCTGCGCTTTTGCGGCCAGCTCCCAAGAAAGCGAGTTGAAAAATGGAGCTCAGGGGCACTGCAATTCACAAACCTGCAGAGTTAGAAATGATAACTCTCATCCACAAATATATTGAGGGAAGGCAACGAAGAGGATTTGAAAGCAAGGCAGAATTGCAGGAAACAGATTTCAGGAGGTAGATTCGAATCGCTTTTAAAGCACAGGAAAAGCGGCAAAACCTCGACAATGATGCCCTTGGCCAAAAAGGGCGTATGCGTTTTTTCCTGAATATATTCAGGAAAAAACGCATACGCCCTTTTTGGCCAACCAAGCAACCTGGAAAGGCAAATCAGCGCTACGAAGAAGTCTTGCTTCCCATCGGTCAAAAGAGCCAGGCTGAATAAAGTGTCAAAACCAGAAATGCAGGACAGGCCATGGAGAAATGGGAGCCTTGCTACGCTGATGGGCGGGATGGAAATTGCCAACAGCCACTCTGGAGAAGTGTACGGTGTGTCCTAAAACATCTATAAAACTCAGCTAAGAGAGCATAGGGCACTTCCACTCATGGGCGTATGAATTGGGAAAACTAAAAATCAGCAAGACACAGGCACTCCAAAGTTTAAGGCTGCTCTGTTGACAAGAACCTCCACTTTGTTACACCTTAAATATCCCAGGAAAGACAAGAATGGATAAAGAAGTTGTGGTCCTTATGTACAATGGAATATCATTCAGCCATGAAATCAACGTCATAAGGCTAGTAGCAGCATGATGAGTGGATTTGGGTACGACGATTCTAAGTGAAATAAGTCACACAGAAAAAGACACTTATCATAAGATATCACTTATAGAGGGAATGTAAAAACCGCTACCCTTGAGCTGAATTACATAACAGGTCAGAGTCACACGTTTAGAAAACACACTAGGGCTGCTTAACGGGAAAGGTGAGGTGGGGTGATGCATAAAACAAGGGTTTCAAATTAGCTCACATAGCGTTCCATAAACCCAATATGTAATAGACAAGACCTACTCCTTCCTCAGTGAACTGGACTCAACACGCCCTATTCACCGCCCAAGAATATATCTGACTAGTAAGAATCTTAAAACCTATGTATTGATATCTCTCTGTAAGTGAGTGAAGTGGGTGAAAAGCGGCATAACCACAGCAGTGAAAAGCAGCTAAACCCCATTATACAAATCAATTACTTTTAAAAACCCGTGAAACAAAGACAGTGAAAGAGAGAGAAATTCTGACAAAATTCGTTCAGGGGCTGTGATGCAACCTGGATTGACCATATGTAGACCCACAGATGGATGAGACATAAGGGTGGACACTCTTGGGGCTGAGAGGTTTGGTGAGGTTGGGTGAGCAAACGCAGACCCTTTAAAGTAATACTGCGTGGTACCCATCCCATGGGTCCCAAATCTCCAGGTTCAAGGGCATCTTCCTACATCGAAAACATGCATGAGAAACCCAGAAGATGGTACACCGTGTGATCGGGAAAGGTTTCTAAAACGCACCTCATTTCTCATCTCCTTGTGCTCCGGTTCGCCATTCCAGCCGCTATACTAGCAATCTCCCTGCTTGGAGAATCAGCACCTTTAACCTCCTGTTCCGTACAGGTTGCAATTTGTCCTGAGGATGAACGGGAAGAGGGGGAACCAATGAGAGACTAGCTCTAGGTGTTGGGACAGGCACAGGTCACTCTATTTTCCCATCAGGAAGAAGAATTAACCACAGGCTCAGCCTGCCGCCTGGAGCCAGAAAAGGGCCTGAAGCAATCCTGCGCTTTTGCGGCCAGCTCCCAAGAAAGCGAGTTGAAAAATGGAGCTCAGGGGCACTGCAATTCACAAACCTGCAGAGTTAGAAATGATAACTCTCATCCACAAATATATTGAGGGAAGGCAACGAAGAGGATTTGAAAGCAAGGCAGAATTGCAGGAAACAGATTTCAGGAGGTAGATTCGAATCGCTTTTAAAGCACAGGAAAAGCGGCAAAACCTCGACAATGATGCCCTTGGCCAAAAAGGGCGTATGCGTTTTTTCCTGAATATATTCAGGAAAAAACGCATACGCCCTTTTTGGCCAACCAAGCAACCTGGAAAGGCAAATCAGCGCTACGAAGAAGTCTTGCTTCCCATCGGTCAAAAGAGCCAGGCTGAATAAAGTGTCAAAACCAGAAATGCAGGACAGGCCATGGAGAAATGGGAGCCTTGCTACGCTGATGGGCGGGATGGAAATTGCCAACAGCCACTCTGGAGAAGTGTACGGTGTGTCCTAAAACATCTATAAAACTCAGCTAAGAGAGCATAGGGCACTTCCACTCATGGGCGTATGAATTGGGAAAACTAAAAATCAGCAAGACACAGGCACTCCAAAGTTTAAGGCTGCTCTGTTGACAAGAACCTCCACTTTGTTACACCTTAAATATCCCAGGAAAGACAAGAATGGATAAAGAAGTTGTGGTCCTTATGTACAATGGAATATCATTCAGCCATGAAATCAACGTCATAAGGCTAGTAGCAGCATGATGAGTGGATTTGGGTACGACGATTCTAAGTGAAATAAGTCACACAGAAAAAGACACTTATCATAAGATATCACTTATAGAGGGAATGTAAAAACCGCTACCCTTGAGCTGAATTACATAACAGGTCAGAGTCACACGTTTAGAAAACACACTAGGGCTGCTTAACGGGAAAGGTGAGGTGGGGTGATGCATAAAACAAGGGTTTCAAATTAGCTCAGATAGCGTTCCATAAACCCAATATGTAATAGACAAGACCTACTCCTTCCTCAGTGAACTGGACTCAACACGCCCTATTCACCGCCCAAGAATATATCTGACTAGTAAGAATCTTAAAACCTATGTATTTATATCTCTCTGTAAGTGAGTGAAGTGGGTGAAAAGCGGCATAACCACAGCAGTGAAAAGCAGCTAAACCCCATTATACAAATCAATTACTTTTAAAAACCCGTGAAACAAAGACAGTGAAAGAGAGAGAAATTCTGACAAAATTCGTTCAGGGGCTGTGATGCAACCTGGATTGACCATATGTAGACCCACAGATGGATGATACATAAGGGTGGACACTCTTGGGGCTGAGAGGTTTGGTGAGGTTGGGTGAGCAAACGCAGACCCTTTAAAGTAATACTGTGTGGTACCCATCCCATGGGTCCCAAATCTCCAGGTTCAAGGGCATCTTCCTACATCGAAAACATGCATGAGAAACCCAGAAGATGGTACACCGTGTGATCGGGAAAGGTTTCTAAAACGCACCTCATTTCTCATCTCCTTGTGCTCCGGTTCGCCATTCCAGCCGCTATACTAGCAATCTCCCTGCTTGGAGAATCAGCACCTTTAACCTCCTGTTCCGTACAGGTTGCAATTTGTCCTGAGGATGAACGGGAAGAGGGGGAACCAATGAGAGAGTAGCTCTAGGTTTTGGGACAGGCACAGGTCACTCTATTTTCCCATCAGGAAGAAGAAATAACCTCAGGCTCAGCCTGCCGCCCGGAGCCAGAAAAGGGCCTGAAGCAATCCTGCGCTTTTGCGGCCAGCTCCCAAGAAAGCGAGTTGAACAATGGAGCTCAGGGGCACTGCAATTCACAAACCTGCAGAGTTAGAAATGATAACTCTCGTCCACAAATATATTGAGGGAATGCAACGAAGAGGATTTGAAAGCAAGGCAGAATTGCAGGAAACAGATTTCAGGAGGTAGATTCGAATCGCCTTTAAAGCACAGGAAAAGCGGCAAAACCTCGACAATGATGCCCTTGGCCAAAAAGGGCCTATGCGTTTTTTCCTGAATATATTCAGGAAAAAACGCATACGCCCTTTTTGGCCAACCAAGCAACCTGGAAAGGCAAATCAGCGCTACGAAGAAGTCTTGCTTCCCATCGGTCAAAAGAGCCAGGCTGAATAAAGTGTCAAAACCAGAAATGCAGGACAGGCCATGGAGAAATGGGAGCCTTGCTACGCTGATGGGCGGGATGGAAATTGCCAACAGCCACTCTGGAGAAGTGTACGGTGTGTCCTAAAACATCTATAAAACTCAGCTAAGAGAGCATAGGGCACTTCCACTCATGGGCGTATGAATTGGGAAAACTAAAAATCAGCAAGACACAGGCACTCCAAAGTTTAAGGCTGCTCTGTTGACAAGAACCTCCACTTTGTTACACCTTAAATATCCCAGGAAAGACAAGAATGGATAAAGAAGTTGTGGTCCTTATGTACAATGGAATATCATTCAGCCATGAAATCAACGTCATAAGGCTAGTAGCAGCATGATGAGTGGATTTGGGTACGACGATTCTAAGTGAAATAAGTCACACAGAAAAAGACACTTATCATAAGATATCACTTATAGAGGGAATGTAAAAACCGCTACCCTTGAGCTGAATTACAGAACAGGTCAGAGTCACACGTTTAGAAAACACACTAGGGCTGCTTAACGGGAAAGGTGAGGTGGGGTGATGCATAAAACAAGGGTTTCAAATTAGCTCAGATAGCGTTCCATAAACCCAATATGTAATAGACAAGACCTACTCCTTCCTCAGTGAACTGGACTCAACACGCCCTATTCACCGCCCAAGAATATATCTGACTAGTAAGAATCTTAAAACCTATGTATTTATATCTCTCTGTAAGTGAGTGAAGTGGGTGAAAAGCGGCATAACCACAGCAGTGAAAAGCAGCTAAACCCCATTATACAAATCAATTACTTTTAAAAACCCGTGAAACAAAGACAGTGAAAGAGAGAGAAATTCTGACAAAATTCGTTCAGGGGCTGTGATGCAACCTGGATTGACCATATGTAGACCCACAGATGGATGATACATAAGGGTGGACACTCTTGGGGCTGAGAGGTTTGGTGAGGTTGGGTGAGCAAACGCAGACCCTTTAAAGTAATACTGTGTGGTACCCATCCCATGGGTCCCAAATCTCCAGGTTCAAGGGCATCTTCCTACATCGAAAACATGCATGAGAAACCCAGAAGATGGTACACCGTGTGATCGGGAAAGGTTTCTAAAACGCACCTCATTTCTCATCTCCTTGTGCTCCGGTTCGCCATTCCAGCCGCTATACTAGCAATCTCCCTGCTTGGAGAATCAGCACCTTTAACCTCCTGTTCCGTACAGGTTGCAATTTGTCCTGAGGATGAACGGGAAGAGGGGGAACCAATGAGAGACTAGCTCTAGGTGTTGGGACAGGCACAGGTCACTCTATTTTCCCATCAGGAAGAAGAATTAACCACAGGCTCAGCCTGCCGCCTGGAGCCAGAAAAGGGCCTGAAGCAATCCTGCGCTTTTGCGGCCAGCTCCCAAGAAAGCGAGTTGAAAAATGGAGCTCAGGGGCACTGCAATTCACAAACCTGCAGAGTTAGAAATGATAACTCTCATCCACAAATATATTGAGGGAAGGCAACGAAGAGGATTTGAAAGCAAGGCAGAATTGCAGGAAACAGATTTCAGGAGGTAGATTCGAATCGCTTTTAAAGCACAGGAAAAGCGGCAAAACCTCGACAATGATGCCCTTGGCCAAAAAGGGCGTATGCGTTTTTTCCTGAATATATTCAGGAAAAAACGCATAGGCCCTTTTTGGCCAACCAAGCAACCTGGAAAGGCAAATCAGCGCTACAAAGAAGTCTCGCTTCCCATCGGTCAAAAGAGCCAGGCTGAATAAAGTGTCAAAACCAGAAATGCAGGACAGGCCATGGAGAAATGGGAGCCTTGCTACACTGATGGGCGGGATGGAAATTGCCAACAGCCACTCTGGAGAAGTGTACGGTGTGTCCTGAAACATCTATAAAACTCAGCTAAGAGAGCATAGGGCACTTCCACTCACGGGCGTATGAATTGGGA
Organism: Balaenoptera borealis; assembly: GCF_965194805.1. Lineage (NCBI taxonomy): Eukaryota > Metazoa > Chordata > Mammalia > Artiodactyla > Balaenopteridae > Balaenoptera > Balaenoptera borealis. The sequence goes on from NW_028123769.1 coordinate 41,878, forward strand.
AAACTAAAAATCAGCAAGACACAGGCACTCCAAAGTTTAAGGCTGCTCTGTTGACAAGAACCTCCACTTTGTTACACCTTAAATATCCCAGGAAAGACAAGAATGGATAAAGAAGTTGTGGTCCTTATGTACAATGGAATATCATTCAGCCATGAAATCAACGTCATAAGGCTAGTAGCAGCATGATGAGTGGATTTGGGTACGACGATTCTAAGTGAAATAAGTCACACAGAAAAAGACACTTATCATAAGATATCACTTATAGAGGGAATGTAAAAACCGCTACCCTTGAACTGAATTACATAACAGGTCAGAGTCACACGTTTAGAAAACACACTAGGGCTGCTTAACGGGAAAGGTGAGGTGGGGTGATGCATAAAACAAGGGTTTCAAATTAGCTCAGATAGCGTTCCATAAACCCAATATGTAATAGACAAGACCTACTCCTTCCTCAGTGAACTGGACTCAACACACACTATTCATCGCCGAAGAATATATCTGACTAGTAAGAATCTTAAAACCTATGTATTGATATCTCTCTGTAAGTGAGTGAAGTGGGTGAAAAGCGGCATAACCACAGCAGTGAAAAGCAGCTAAACCCCATTATACAAATCAATTACTTTTAAAAACCCGTGAAACAAAGACAGTGAAAGAGAGAGAAATTCTGACAAAATTCGTTCAGGGGCTGTGATGCAACCTGGATTGACCATATGTAGACCCACAGATGGATGAGACATAAGGGTGGACACTCTTGGGGCTGAGAGGTTTGGTGAGGTTGGGTGAGCAAACGCAGACCCTTTAAAGTAATACTGCGTGGTACCCATCCCATGGGTCCCAAATCTCCAGGTTCAAGGGCATCTTCCTACATCGAAAACATGCATGAGAAACCCAGAAGATGGTACACCGTGTGATCGGGAAAGGTTTCTAAAACGCACCTCATTTCTCATCTCCTTGTGCTCCGGTTCGCCATTCCAGCCGCTATACTAGCAATCTCCCTGCTTGGAGAATCAGCACCTTTAACCTCCTGTTCCGTACAGGTTGCAATTTGTCCTGAGGATGAACGGGAAGAGGGGGAACCAATGAGAGACTAGCTCTAGGTGTTGGGACAGGCACAGGTCACTCTATTTTCCCATCAGGAAGAAGAATTAACCACAGGCTCAGCCTGCCGCCTGGAGCCAGAAAAGGGCCTGAAGCAATCCTGCGCTTTTGCGGCCAGCTCCCAAGAAAGCGAGTTGAAAAATGGAGCTCAGGGGCACTGCAATTCACAAACCTGCAGAGTTAGAAATGATAACTCTCATCCACAAATATATTGAGGGAAGGCAACGAAGAGGATTTGAAAGCAAGGCAGAATTGCAGGAAACAGATTTCAGGAGGTAGATTCGAATCGCTTTTAAAGCACAGGAAAAGCGGCAAAACCTCGACAATGATGCCCTTGGCCAAAAAGGGCGTATGCGTTTTTTCCTGAATATATTCAGGAAAAAACGCATACGCCCTTTTTGGCCAACCAAGCAACCTGGAAAGGCAAATCAGCGCTACGAAGAAGTCTTGCTTCCCATCGGTCAAAAGAGCCAGGCTGAATAAAGTGTCAAAACCAGAAATGCAGGACAGGCCATGGAGAAATGGGAGCCTTGCTACGCTGATGGGCGGGATGGAAATTGCCAACAGCCACTCTGGAGAAGTGTACGGTGTGTCCTAAAACATCTATAAAACTCAGCTAAGAGAGCATAGGGCACTTCCACTCATGGGCGTATGAATTGGGAAAACTAAAAATCAGCAAGACACAGGCACTCCAAAGTTTAAGGCTGCTCTGTTGACAAGAACCTCCACTTTGTTACACCTTAAATATCCCAGGAAAGACAAGAATGGATAAAGAAGTTGTGGTCCTTATGTACAATGGAATATCATTCAGCCATGAAATCAACGTCATAAGGCTAGTAGCAGCATGATGAGTGGATTTGGGTACGACGATTCTAAGTGAAATAAGTCACACAGAAAAAGACACTTATCATAAGATATCACTTATAGAGGGAATGTAAAAACCGCTACCCTTGAGCTGAATTACATAACAGGTCAGAGTCACACGTTTAGAAAACACACTAGGGCTGCTTAACGGGAAAGGTGAGGTGGGGTGATGCATAAAACAAGGGTTTCAAATTAGCTCACATAGCGTTCCATAAACCCAATATGTAATAGACAAGACCTACTCCTTCCTCAGTGAACTGGACTCAACACGCCCTATTCACCGCCCAAGAATATATCTGACTAGTAAGAATCTTAAAACCTATGTATTGATATCTCTCTGTAAGTGAGTGAAGTGGGTGAAAAGCGGCATAACCACAGCAGTGAAAAGCAGCTAAACCCCATTATACAAATCAATTACTTTTAAAAACCCGTGAAACAAAGACAGTGAAAGAGAGAGAAATTCTGACAAAATTCGTTCAGGGGCTGTGATGCAACCTGGATTGACCATATGTAGACCCACAGATGGATGAGACATAAGGGTGGACACTCTTGGGGCTGAGAGGTTTGGTGAGGTTGGGTGAGCAAACGCAGACCCTTTAAAGTAATACTGCGTGGTACCCATCCCATGGGTCCCAAATCTCCAGGTTCAAGGGCATCTTCCTACATCGAAAACATGCATGAGAAACCCAGAAGATGGTACACCGTGTGATCGGGAAAGGTTTCTAAAACGCACCTCATTTCTCATCTCCTTGTGCTCCGGTTCGCCATTCCAGCCGCTATACTAGCAATCTCCCTGCTTGGAGAATCAGCACCTTTAACCTCCTGTTCCGTACAGGTTGCAATTTGTCCTGAGGATGAACGGGAAGAGGGGGAACCAATGAGAGACTAGCTCTAGGTGTTGGGACAGGCACAGGTCACTCTATTTTCCCATCAGGAAGAAGAATTAACCACAGGCTCAGCCTGCCGCCTGGAGCCAGAAAAGGGCCTGAAGCAATCCTGCGCTTTTGCGGCCAGCTCCCAAGAAAGCGAGTTGAAAAATGGAGCTCAGGGGCACTGCAATTCACAAACCTGCAGAGTTAGAAATGATAACTCTCATCCACAAATATATTGAGGGAAGGCAACGAAGAGGATTTGAAAGCAAGGCAGAATTGCAGGAAACAGATTTCAGGAGGTAGATTCGAATCGCTTTTAAAGCACAGGAAAAGCGGCAAAACCTCGACAATGATGCCCTTGGCCAAAAAGGGCGTATGCGTTTTTTCCTGAATATATTCAGGAAAAAACGCATACGCCCTTTTTGGCCAACCAAGCAACCTGGAAAGGCAAATCAGCGCTACGAAGAAGTCTTGCTTCCCATCGGTCAAAAGAGCCAGGCTGAATAAAGTGTCAAAACCAGAAATGCAGGACAGGCCATGGAGAAATGGGAGCCTTGCTACGCTGATGGGCGGGATGGAAATTGCCAACAGCCACTCTGGAGAAGTGTACGGTGTGTCCTAAAACATCTATAAAACTCAGCTAAGAGAGCATAGGGCACTTCCACTCATGGGCGTATGAATTGGGAAAACTAAAAATCAGCAAGACACAGGCACTCCAAAGTTTAAGGCTGCTCTGTTGACAAGAACCTCCACTTTGTTACACCTTAAATATCCCAGGAAAGACAAGAATGGATAAAGAAGTTGTGGTCCTTATGTACAATGGAATATCATTCAGCCATGAAATCAACGTCATAAGGCTAGTAGCAGCATGATGAGTGGATTTGGGTACGACGATTCTAAGTGAAATAAGTCACACAGAAAAAGACACTTATCATAAGATATCACTTATAGAGGGAATGTAAAAACCGCTACCCTTGAGCTGAATTACATAACAGGTCAGAGTCACACGTTTAGAAAACACACTAGGGCTGCTTAACGGGAAAGGTGAGGTGGGGTGATGCATAAAACAAGGGTTTCAAATTAGCTCAGATAGCGTTCCATAAACCCAATATGTAATAGACAAGACCTACTCCTTCCTCAGTGAACTGGACTCAACACGCCCTATTCACCGCCCAAGAATATATCTGACTAGTAAGAATCTTAAAACCTATGTATTTATATCTCTCTGTAAGTGAGTGAAGTGGGTGAAAAGCGGCATAACCACAGCAGTGAAAAGCAGCTAAACCCCATTATACAAATCAATTACTTTTAAAAACCCGTGAAACAAAGACAGTGAAAGAGAGAGAAATTCTGACAAAATTCGTTCAGGGGCTGTGATGCAACCTGGATTGACCATATGTAGACCCACAGATGGATGATACATAAGGGTGGACACTCTTGGGGCTGAGAGGTTTGGTGAGGTTGGGTGAGCAAACGCAGACCCTTTAAAGTAATACTGTGTGGTACCCATCCCATGGGTCCCAAATCTCCAGGTTCAAGGGCATCTTCCTACATCGAAAACATGCATGAGAAACCCAGAAGATGGTACACCGTGTGATCGGGAAAGGTTTCTAAAACGCACCTCATTTCTCATCTCCTTGTGCTCCGGTTCGCCATTCCAGCCGCTATACTAGCAATCTCCCTGCTTGGAGAATCAGCACCTTTAACCTCCTGTTCCGTACAGGTTGCAATTTGTCCTGAGGATGAACGGGAAGAGGGGGAACCAATGAGAGAGTAGCTCTAGGTTTTGGGACAGGCACAGGTCACTCTATTTTCCCATCAGGAAGAAGAAATAACCTCAGGCTCAGCCTGCCGCCCGGAGCCAGAAAAGGGCCTGAAGCAATCCTGCGCTTTTGCGGCCAGCTCCCAAGAAAGCGAGTTGAACAATGGAGCTCAGGGGCACTGCAATTCACAAACCTGCAGAGTTAGAAATGATAACTCTCGTCCACAAATATATTGAGGGAATGCAACGAAGAGGATTTGAAAGCAAGGCAGAATTGCAGGAAACAGATTTCAGGAGGTAGATTCGAATCGCCTTTAAAGCACAGGAAAAGCGGCAAAACCTCGACAATGATGCCCTTGGCCAAAAAGGGCCTATGCGTTTTTTCCTGAATATATTCAGGAAAAAACGCATACGCCCTTTTTGGCCAACCAAGCAACCTGGAAAGGCAAATCAGCGCTACGAAGAAGTCTTGCTTCCCATCGGTCAAAAGAGCCAGGCTGAATAAAGTGTCAAAACCAGAAATGCAGGACAGGCCATGGAGAAATGGGAGCCTTGCTACGCTGATGGGCGGGATGGAAATTGCCAACAGCCACTCTGGAGAAGTGTACGGTGTGTCCTAAAACATCTATAAAACTCAGCTAAGAGAGCATAGGGCACTTCCACTCATGGGCGTATGAATTGGGAAAACTAAAAATCAGCAAGACACAGGCACTCCAAAGTTTAAGGCTGCTCTGTTGACAAGAACCTCCACTTTGTTACACCTTAAATATCCCAGGAAAGACAAGAATGGATAAAGAAGTTGTGGTCCTTATGTACAATGGAATATCATTCAGCCATGAAATCAACGTCATAAGGCTAGTAGCAGCATGATGAGTGGATTTGGGTACGACGATTCTAAGTGAAATAAGTCACACAGAAAAAGACACTTATCATAAGATATCACTTATAGAGGGAATGTAAAAACCGCTACCCTTGAGCTGAATTACAGAACAGGTCAGAGTCACACGTTTAGAAAACACACTAGGGCTGCTTAACGGGAAAGGTGAGGTGGGGTGATGCATAAAACAAGGGTTTCAAATTAGCTCAGATAGCGTTCCATAAACCCAATATGTAATAGACAAGACCTACTCCTTCCTCAGTGAACTGGACTCAACACGCCCTATTCACCGCCCAAGAATATATCTGACTAGTAAGAATCTTAAAACCTATGTATTTATATCTCTCTGTAAGTGAGTGAAGTGGGTGAAAAGCGGCATAACCACAGCAGTGAAAAGCAGCTAAACCCCATTATACAAATCAATTACTTTTAAAAACCCGTGAAACAAAGACAGTGAAAGAGAGAGAAATTCTGACAAAATTCGTTCAGGGGCTGTGATGCAACCTGGATTGACCATATGTAGACCCACAGATGGATGATACATAAGGGTGGACACTCTTGGGGCTGAGAGGTTTGGTGAGGTTGGGTGAGCAAACGCAGACCCTTTAAAGTAATACTGTGTGGTACCCATCCCATGGGTCCCAAATCTCCAGGTTCAAGGGCATCTTCCTACATCGAAAACATGCATGAGAAACCCAGAAGATGGTACACCGTGTGATCGGGAAAGGTTTCTAAAACGCACCTCATTTCTCATCTCCTTGTGCTCCGGTTCGCCATTCCAGCCGCTATACTAGCAATCTCCCTGCTTGGAGAATCAGCACCTTTAACCTCCTGTTCCGTACAGGTTGCAATTTGTCCTGAGGATGAACGGGAAGAGGGGGAACCAATGAGAGAGTAGCTCTAGGTTTTGGGACAGGCACAGGTCACTCTATTTTCCCATCAGGAAGAAGAAATAACCTCAGGCTCAGCCTGCCGCCCGGAGCCAGAAAAGGGCCTGAAGCAATCCTGCGCTTTTGCGGCCAGCTCCCAAGAAAGCGAGTTGAACAATGGAGCTCAGGGGCACTGCAATTCACAAACCTGCAGAGTTAGAAATGATAACTCTCGTCCACAAATATATTGAGGGAATGCAACGAAGAGGATTTGAAAGCAAGGCAGAATTGCAGGAAACAGATTTCAGGAGGTAGATTCGAATCGCCTTTAAAGCACAGGAAAAGCGGCAAAACCTCGACAATGATGCCCTTGGCCAAAAAGGGCCTATGCGTTTTTTCCTGAATATATTCAGGAAAAAACGCATACGCCCTTTTTGGCCAACCAAGCAACCTGGAAAGGCAAATCAGCGCTACAAAGAAGTCTCGCTTCCCATCGGTCAAAAGAGCCAGGCTGAATAAAGTGTCAAAACCAGAAATGCAGGACAGGCCATGGAGAAATGGGAGCCTTGCTACACTGATGGGCGGGATGGAAATTGCCAACAGCCACTCTGGAGAAGTGTACGGTGTGTCCTGAAACATCTATAAAACTCAGCTAAGAGAGCATAGGGCACTTCCACTCACGGGCGTATGAATTGGGAAAACTAAAAATCAGCAAGACACAGGCACTCCAAAGTTTAAGGCTGCTCTGTTGACAAGAACCTCCACTTTGTTACACCTTAAATATCCCAGGAAAGACAAGAATGGATAAAGAAGTTGTGGTCCTTATGTACAATGGAATATCATTCAGCCATGAAATCAACGTCATAAGGCTAGTAGCAGCATGATGAGTGGATTTGGGTACGACGATTCTAAGTGAAATAAGTCACACAGAAAAAGACACTTATCATAAGATATCACTTATAGAGGGAATGTAAAAACCGCTACCCTTGAACTGAATTACATAACAGGTCAGAGTCACACGTTTAGAAAACACACTAGGGCTGCTTAACGGGAAAGGTGAGGTGGGGTGATGCATAAAACAAGGGTTTCAAATTAGCTCAGATAGCGTTCCATAAACCCAATATGTAATAGACAAGACCTACTCCTTCCTTAGTGAACTGGACTCAACACACACTATTCATCGCCGAAGAATCTATCTGACTAGTAAGAATCTTAAAACCTATGTATTGATATCTCTCTGTAAGTGAGTGAAGTGGGTGAAAAGCGGCATAACCACAGCAGTGAAAAGCAGCTAAACCCCATTATACAAATCAATTACTTTTAAAAACCCGTGAAACAAAGACAGTGAAAGAGAGAGAAATTCTGACAAAATTCGTTCAGGGGCTGTGATGCAACCTGGATTGACCATATGTAGACCCACAGATGGATGAGACATAAGGGTGGACACTCTTGGGGCTGAGAGGTTTGGTGAGGTTGGGTGAGCAAACGCAGACCCTTTAAAGTAATACTGTGTGGTACCCATCCCATGGGTCCCAAATCTCCAGGTTCAAGGGCATCTTCCTACATCGAAAACATGCATGAGAAACCCAGAAGATGGTACACCGTGTGATCGGGAAAGGTTTCTAAAACGCACCTCATTTCTCATCTCCTTGTGCTCCGGTTCGCCATTCCAGCCGCTATACTAGCAATCTCCCTGCTTGGAGAATCAGCACCTTTAACCTCCTGTTCCGTACAGGTTGCAATTTGTCCTGAGGATGAACGGGAAGAGGGGGAACCAATGAGAGACTAGCTCTAGGTGTTGGGACAGGCACAGGTCACTCTATTTTCCCATCAGGAAGAAGAATTAACCTCAGGCTCAGCTTGCCGCCCGGAGCCAGAATAGGGCCTGAAGCAATCCTGCGCTTTTGCGGCCAGCTCCCAAGAAAGCGAGTTGAACAATGGAGCTCAGGGGCACTGCAATTCACAAACCTGCAGAGTTAGAAATGATAACTCTCGTCCACAAATATATTGAGGGAAGGCAACGAAGAGGATTTGAAAGCAAGGCAGAATTGCAGGAAACAGATTTCAGGAGGTAGATTCGAATCGCCTTTAAAGCACAGGAAAAGCGGCAAAACCTCGACAATGATGCCCTTGGCCAAAAAGGGCGTATGCGTTTTTTCCTGAATATATTCAGGAAAAAACGCATACGCCCTTTTTGGCCAACCAAGCAACCTGGAAAGGCAAATCAGCGCTACAAAGAAGTCTCGCTTCCCATCAGTCAAAAGGGCCAGGCTGAATAAAGTGTCAAAAGCAGAAATGCAGGACAGGCCATGGAGAAATGGGAGCCTTGCTACGCTGATGGGCCGGATGGAAATTGCCAACAGCCACTCTGGAGAAGTGTACGGTGTGTCCTGAAACATCTAAAAAACTCAGCTTAGAGAGCATAGGGCACTTCCACTCATGGGCGTATAAATTGGGAAAACTAAAAATCAGCAAGACACAGGCACCCCAAAGTTTAGGGCTGCTCTGTTGACAAGAACCTCCACTTTGTTACACCTTAAATATCCCAGGAAAGACAAGAATGGATAAAGAAGTTGTGGTCCTTATGTACAATGGAATATCATTCAGCCATGAAATCAACGTCATAAGGCTAGTAGCAGCATGATGAGTGGATTTGGGTACGACGATTCTAAGTGAAATAAGTCACACAGAAAAAGACACTTATCATAAGATATCACTTATAGAGGGAATGTAAAAACCGCTACCCTTGAACTGAATTACATAACAGGTCAGAGTCACACGTTTAGAAAACACACTAGGGCTGCTTAACGGGAAAGGTGAGGTGGGGTGATGCATAAAACAAGGGTTTCAAATTAGCTCAGATAGCGTTCCATAAACCCAATATGTAATAGACAAGACCTACTCCTTCCTCAGTGAACTGGACTCAACACGCCCTATTCACCGCCCAAGAATATGTCTGACTAGTAAGAATCTTAAAACCTATGTATTGATATCTCTCTGTAAGTGAATCAAGTGGGTGAAAAGCGGCATAAACACAGCAGTGAAAAGCAGCTAAACCCCATTATACAAATCAATTACTTTTAAAAACCCGTGAAACAAAGACAGTGAAAGAGAGAGAAATTCTGACAAAATTCGTTCAGGGGCTGTGATGCAACCTGGATTGACCATATGTAGACCCACAGATGGATGAGACATAAGGGTGGACACTCTTGGGGCTGAGAGGTTTGGTGAGGTTGGGTGAGCAAACGCAGACCCTTTAAAGTAATACTGCGTGGTATCCATCCCATGGGTCCAAAATCTCCAGGTTCAAGGGCATCTTCCTACATCGAAAACATACATGAGAAACCCAGAAGATGGTACACCGTGTGATCGGGAAAGGTTTCTAAAACGCAGCTCATTTCTCATCTCCTTGTGCTCCGGTTCGCCATTCCAGCCGCTATACTAGCAATCTCCCTGCTTGGAGAATCAGCACCTTTAACCTCCTGTTTCGTACAGGTTGCAATTTGTCCTTAGGATAAACGGGAAGAGGGGGAACCAATGAGAGACTAGCTCTAGGTGTTGGGACAGGCACAGGTCACTCTATTTTCCCATCAGGAAGAAGAATTAACCACAGGCTCAGCCTGCCGCCTGGAGCCAGAAAAGGGCCTGAAGCAATCCTGCGCTTTTGCGGCCAGCTCCCAAGAAAGCGAGTTGAAAAATGGAGCTCAGGGGCACTGCAATTCACAAACCTGCAGAGTTAGAAATGATAACTCTCATCCACAAATATATTGAGGGAAGGCAACGAAGAGGATTTGAAAGCAAGGCAGAATTGCAGGAAACAGATTTCAGGAGGTAGATTCGAATCGCTTTTAAAGCACAGGAAAAGCGGCAAAACCTCGACAATGATGCCCTTGGCCAAAAAGGGCGTATGCGTTTTTTCCTGAATATATTCAGGAAAAAACGCATAGGCCCTTTTTGGCCAACCAAGCAACCTGGAAAGGCAAATCAGCGCTACAAAGAAGTCTCGCTTCCCATCGGTCAAAAGAGCCAGGCTGAATAAAGTGTCAAAACCAGAAATGCAGGACAGGCCATGGAGAAATGGGAGCCTTGCTACACTGATGGGCGGGATGGAAATTGCCAACAGCCACTCTGGAGAAGTGTACGGTGTGTCCTGAAACATCTATAAAACTCAGCTAAGAGAGCATAGGGCACTTCCACTCACGGGCGTATGAATTGGGAAAACTAAAAATCAGCAAGACACAGGCACTCCAAAGTTTAAGGCTGCTCTGTTGACAAGAACCTCCACTTTGTTACACCTTAAATATCCCAGGAAAGACAAGAATGGATAAAGAAGTTGTGGTCCTTATGTACAATGGAATATCATTCAGCCATGAAATCAACGTCATAAGGCTAGTAGCAGCATGATGAGTGGATTTGGGTACGACGATTCTAAGTGAAATAAGTCACACAGAAAAAGACACTTATCATAAGATATCACTTATAGAGGGAATGTAAAAACCGCTACCCTTGAACTGAATTACATAACAGGTCAGAGTCACACGTTTAGAAAACACACTAGGGCTGCTTAACGGGAAAGGTGAGGTGGGGTGATGCATAAAACAAGGGTTTCAAATTAGCTCAGATAGCGTTCCATAAACCCAATATGTAATAGACAAGACCTACTCCTTCCTCAGTGAACTGGACTCAACACACACTATTCATCGCCGAAGAATATATCTGACTAGTAAGAATCTTAAAACCTATGTATTGATATCTCTCTGTAAGTGAGTGAAGTGGGTGAAAAGCGGCATAACCACAGCAGTGAAAAGCAGCTAAACCCCATTATACAAATCAATTACTTTTAAAAACCCGTGAAACAAAGACAGTGAAAGAGAGAGAAATTCTGACAAAATTCGTTCAGGGGCTGTGATGCAACCTGGATTGACCATATGTAGACCCACAGATGGATGAGACATAAGGGTGGACACTCTTGGGGCTGAGAGGTTTGGTGAGGTTGGGTGAGCAAACGCAGACCCTTTAAAGTAATACTGCGTGGTACCCATCCCATGGGTCCCAAATCTCCAGGTTCAAGGGCATCTTCCTACATCGAAAACATGCATGAGAAACCCAGAAGATGGTACACCGTGTGATCGGGAAAGGTTTCTAAAACGCACCTCATTTCTCATCTCCTTGTGCTCCGGTTCGCCATTCCAGCCGCTATACTAGCAATCTCCCTGCTTGGAGAATCAGCACCTTTAACCTCCTGTTCCGTACAGGTTGCAATTTGTCCTGAGGATGAACGGGAAGAGGGGGAACCAATGAGAGACTAGCTCTAGGTGTTGGGACAGGCACAGGTCACTCTATTTTCCCATCAGGAAGAAGAATTAACCACAGGCTCAGCCTGCCGCCTGGAGCCAGAAAAGGGCCTGAAGCAATCCTGCGCTTTTGCGGCCAGCTCCCAAGAAAGCGAGTTGAAAAATGGAGCTCAGGGGCACTGCAATTCACAAACCTGCAGAGTTAGAAATGATAACTCTCATCCACAAATATATTGAGGGAAGGCAACGAAGAGGATTTGAAAGCAAGGCAGAATTGCAGGAAACAGATTTCAGGAGGTAGATTCGAATCGCTTTTAAAGCACAGGAAAAGCGGCAAAACCTCGACAATGATGCCCTTGGCCAAAAAGGGCGTATGCGTTTTTTCCTGAATATATTCAGGAAAAAACGCATACGCCCTTTTTGGCCAACCAAGCAACCTGGAAAGGCAAATCAGCGCTACGAAGAAGTCTTGCTTCCCATCGGTCAAAAGAGCCAGGCTGAATAAAGTGTCAAAACCAGAAATGCAGGACAGGCCATGGAGAAATGGGAGCCTTGCTACGCTGATGGGCCGGATGGAAATTGCCAACAGCCACTCTGGAGAAGTGTACGGTGTGTCCTAAAACATCTATAAAACTCAGCTAAGAGAGCATAGGGCACTTCCACTCATGGGCGTATGAATTGGGAAAACTAAAAATCAGCAAGACACAGGCACTCCAAAGTTTAAGGCTGCTCTGTTGACAAGAACCTCCACTTTGTTACACCTTAAATATCCCAGGAAAGACAAGAATGGATAAAGAAGTTGTGGTCCTTATGTACAATGGAATATCATTCAGCCATGAAATCAACGTCATAAGGCTAGTAGCAGCATGATGAGTGGATTTGGGTACGACGATTCTAAGTGAAATAAGTCACACAGAAAAAGACACTTATCATAAGATATCACTTATAGAGGGAATGTAAAAACCGCTACCCTTGAGCTGAATTACATAACAGGTCAGAGTCACACGTTTAGAAAACACACTAGGGCTGCTTAACGGGAAAGGTGAGGTGGGGTGATGCATAAAACAAGGGTTTCAAATTAGCTCAGATAGCGTTCCATAAACCCAATATGTAATAGACAAGACCTACTCCTTCCTCAGTGAACTGGACTCAACACGCCCTATTCACCGCCCAAGAATATATCTGACTAGTAAGAATCTTAAAACCTATGTATTTATATCTCTCTGTAAGTGAGTGAAGTGGGTGAAAAGCGGCATAACCACAGCAGTGAAAAGCAGCTAAACCCCATTATACAAATCAATTACTTTTAAAAACCCGTGAAACAAAGACAGTGAAAGAGAGAGAAATTCTGACAAAATTCGTTCAGGGGCTGTGATGCAACCTGGATTGACCATATGTAGACCCACAGATGGATGAGACATAAGGGTGGACACTCTTGGGGCTGAGAGGTTTGGTGAGGTTGGGTGAGCAAACGCAGACCCTTTAAAGTAATACTGTGTGGTACCCATCCCATGGGTCCCAAATCTCCAGGTTCAAGGGCATCTTCCTACATCGAAAACATGCATGAGAAACCCAGAAGATGGTACACCGTGTGATCGGGAAAGGTTTCTAAAACGCACCTCATTTCTCATCTCCTTGTGCTCCGGTTCGCCATTCCAGCCGCTATACTAGCAATCTCCCTGCTTGGAGAATCAGCACCTTTAACCTCCTGTTCCGTACAGGTTGCAATTTGTCCTGAGGATGAACGGGAAGAGGGGGAACCAATGAGAGACTAGCTCTAGGTGTTGGGACAGGCACAGGTCACTCTATTTTCCCATCAGGAAGAAGAAATAACCTCAGGCTCAGCCTGCCGCCCGGAGCCAGAAAAGGGCCTGAAGCAATCCTGCGCTTTTGCGGCCAGCTCCCAAGAAAGCGAGTTGAACAATGGAGCTCAGGGGCACTGCAATTCACAAACCTGCAGAGTTAGAAATGATAACTCTCGTCCACAAATATATTGAGGGAAGGCAACGAAGAGGATTTGAAAGCAAGGCAGAATTGCAGGAAACAGATTTCAGGAGGTAGATTCGAATCGCCTTTAAAGCACAGGAAAAGCGGCAAAACCTCGACAATGATGCCCTTGGCCAAAAAGGGCCTATGCGTTTTTTCCTGAATATATTCAGGAAAAAACGCATACGCCCTTTTTGGCCAACCAAGCAACCTGGAAAGGCAAATCAGCGCTACAAAGAAGTCTCGCTTCCCATCGGTCAAAAGAGCCAGGCTGAATAAAGTGTCAAAACCAGAAATGCAGGACAGGCCATGGAGAAATGGGAGCCTTGCTACACTGATGGGCGGGATGGAAATTGCCAACAGCCACTCTGGAGAAGTGTACGGTGTGTCCTGAAACATTTTTAAAACTCAGCTAAGAGAGCATAGGGCACTTCCACTCACGGGCGTATGAATTGGGAAAACTAAAAATCAGCAAGACACAGGCACTCCAAAGTTTAAGGCTGCTCTGTTGACAAGAACCTCCACTTTGTTACACCTTAAATATCCCAGGAAAGACAAGAATGGATAAAGAAGTTGTGGTCCTTATGTACAATGGAATATCATTCAGCCATGAAATCAACGTCATAAGGCTAGTAGCAGCATGATGAGTGGATTTGGGTACGACGATTCTAAGTGAAATAAGTCACACAGAAAAAGACACTTATCATAAGATATCACTTATAGAGGGAATGTAAAAACCGCTACCCTTGAACTGAATTACATAACAGGTCAGAGTCACACGTTTAGAAAACACACTAGGGCTGCTTAACGGGAAAGGTGAGGTGGGGTGATGCATAAAACAAGGGTTTCAAATTAGCTCAGATAGCGTTCCATAAACCCAATATGTAATAGACAAGACCTACTCCTTCCTTAGTGAACTGGACTCAACACACACTATTCATCGCCGAAGAATATATCTGACTAGTAAGAATCTTAAAACCTATGTATTGATATCTCTCTGTAAGTGAGTGAAGTGGGTGAAAAGCGGCATAACCACAGCAGTGAAAAGCAGCTAAACCCCATTATACAAATCAATTACTTTTAAAAACCCGTGAAACAAAGACAGTGAAAGAGAGAGAAATTCTGACAAAATTCGTTCAGGGGCTGTGATGCAACCTGGATTGACCATATGTAGACCCACAGATGGATGAGACATAAGGGTGGACACTCTTGGGGCTGAGAGGTTTGGTGAGGTTGGGTGAGCAAACGCAGACCCTTTAAAGTAATACTGTGTGGTACCCATCCCATGGGTCCCAAATCTCCAGGTTCAAGGGCATCTTCCTACATCGAAAACATGCATGAGAAACCCAGAAGATGGTACACCGTGTGATCGGGAAAGGTTTCTAAAACGCACCTCATTTCTCATCTCCTTGTGCTCCGGTTCGCCATTCCAGCCGCTATACTAGCAATCTCCCTGCTTGGAGAATCAGCACCTTTAACCTCCTGTTCCGTACAGGTTGCAATTTGTCCTGAGGATGAACGGGAAGAGGGGGAACCAATGAGAGACTAGCTCTAGGTGTTGGGACAGGCACAGGTCACTCTATTTTCCCATCAGGAAGAAGAATTAACCTCAGGCTCAGCTTGCCGCCCGGAGCCAGAATAGGGCCTGAAGCAATCCTGCGCTTTTGCGGCCAGCTCCCAAGAAAGCGAGTTGAACAATGGAGCTCAGGGGCACTGCAATTCACAAACCTGCAGAGTTAGAAATGATAACTCTCGTCCACAAATATATTGAGGGAAGGCAACGAAGAGGATTTGAAAGCAAGGCAGAATTGCAGGAAAGAGATTTCAGGAGGTAGATTCGAATCGCCTTTAAAGCACAGGAAAAGCGGCAAAACCTCGACAATGATGCCCTTGGCCAAAAAGGGCGTATGCGTTTTTTCCTGAATATATTCAGGAAAAAACGCATACGCCCTTTTTGGCCAACCAAGCAACCTGGAAAGGCAAATCAGCGCTACAAAGAAGTCTCGCTTCCCATCGGTCAAAAGGGCCAGGCTGAATAAAGTGTCAAAAGCAGAAATGCAGGACAGGCCATGGAGAAATGGGAGCCTTGCTACGCTGATGGGCCGGATGGAAATTGCCAACAGCCACTCTGGAGAAGTGTACGGTGTGTCCTGAAACATCTAAAAAACTCAGCTTAGAGAGCATAGGGCACTTCCACTCATGGGCGTATAAATTGGGAAAACTAAAAATCAGCAAGACACAGGCACCCCAAAGTTTAGGGCTGCTCTGTTGACAAGAACCTCCACTTTGTTACACCTTAAATATCCCAGGAAAGACAAGAATGGATAAAGAAGTTGTGGTCCTTATGTACAATGGACTATCACTCAGCCATGAAATCAACGTCATAAGGCTAGTAGCAGCATGATGAGTGGATTTGGGTACGACGATTCTAAGTGAAATAAGTCACACAGAAAAAGACACTTATCATAAGATATCACTTATAGAGGGAATGTAAAAACCGCTACCCTTGAGCTGAATTACATAACAGGTCAGAGTCACACGTTTAGAAAACACACTAGGGCTGCTTAACGGGAAAGGTGAGGTGGGGTGATGCATAAAACAAGGGTTTCAAATTAGCTCACATAGCGTTCCATAAACCCAATATGTAATAGACAAGACCTACTCCTTCCTCAGTGAACTGGACTCAACACGCCCTATTCACCGCCCAAGAATATGTCTGACTAGTAAGAATCTTAAAACCTATGTATTGATATCTCTCTGTAAGTGAATCAAGTGGGTGAAAAGCGGCATAAACACAGCAGTGAAAAGCAGCTAAACCCCATTATACAAATCAATTACTTTTAAAAACCCGTGAAACAAAGACAGTGAAAGAGAGAGAAATTCTGACAAAATTCGTTCAGGGGCTGTGATGCAACCTGGATTGACCATATGTAGACCCACAGATGGATGAGACATAAGGGTGGACACTCTTGGGGCTGAGAGGTTTGGTGAGGTTGGGTGAGCAAACGCAGACCCTTTAAAGTAATACTGCGTGGTATCCATCCCATGGGTCCAAAATCTCCAGGTTCAAGGGCATCTTCCTACATCGAAAACATACATGAGAAACCCAGAAGATGGTACACCGTGTGATCGGGAAAGGTTTCTAAAACGCAGCTCATTTCTCATCTCCTTGTGCTCCGGTTCGCCATTCCAGCCGCTATACTAGCAATCTCCCTGCTTGGAGAATCAGCACCTTTAACCTCCTGTTTCGTACAGGTTGCAATTTGTCCTGAGGATAAACGGGAAGAGGGGGAACCAATGAGAGACTAGCTCTAGGTGTTGGGACACGCACAGGTCACTCTCTTTTCCCATCAGGAAGAAGAATTAACCACAGGCTCAGCCTGCCGCCTGGAGCCAGAAAAGGGCCTGAAGCAATCCTGCGCTTTTGCGGCCAGCTCCCAAGAAAGCGAGTTGAAAAATGGAGCTCAGGGGCACTGCAATTCACAAACCTGCAGAGTTAGAAATGATAACTCTCATCCACAAATATATTGAGGGAAGGCAACGAAGAGGATTTGAAAGCAAGGCAGAATTGCAGGAAACAGATTTCAGGAGGTAGATTCGAATCGCTTTTAAAGCACAGGAAAAGCGGCAAAACCTCGACAATGATGCCCTTGGCCAAAAAGGGCCTATGCGTTTTTTCCTGAATATATTCAGGAAAAAACGCATAGGCCCTTTTTGGCCAACCAAGCAACCTGGAAAGGCAAATCAGCGCTACAAAGAAGTCTCGCTTCCCATCGGTCAAAAGAGCCAGGCTGAATAAAGTGTCAAAACCAGAAATGCAGGACAGGCCATGGAGAAATGGGAGCCTTGCTACACTGATGGGCGGGATGGAAATTGCCAACAGCCACTCTGGAGAAGTGTACGGTGTGTCCTGAAACATCTATAAAACTCAGCTAAGAGAGCATAGGGCACTTCCACTCACGGGCGTATGAATTGGGAAAACTAAAAATCAGCAAGACACAGGCACTCCAAAGTTTAAGACTGCTCTGTTGACAAGAACCTCCACTTTGTTACACCTTAAATATCCCAGGAAAGACAAGAATGGATAAAGAAGTTGTGGTCCTTATGTACAATGGAATATCATTCAGCCATGAAATCAACGTCATAAGGCTAGTAGCAGCATGATGAGTGGATTTGGGTACGACGATTCTAAGTGAAATAAGTCACACAGAAAAAGACACTTATCATAAGATATCACTTATAGAGGGAATGTAAAAACCGCTACCCTTGAACTGAATTACATAACAGGTCAGAGTCACACGTTTAGAAAACACACTAGGGCTGCTTAACGGGAAAGGTGAGGTGGGGTGATGCATAAAACAAGGGTTTCAAATTAGCTCAGATAGCGTTCCATAAACCCAATATGTAATAGACAAGACCTACTCCTTCCTCAGTGAACTGGACTCAACACACACTATTCATCGCCGAAGAATATATCTGACTAGTAAGAATCTTAAAACCTATGTATTGATATCTCTCTGTAAGTGAGTGAAGTGGGTGAAAAGCGGCATAACCACAGCAGTGAAAAGCAGCTAAACCCCATTATACAAATCAATTACTTTTAAAAACCCGTGAAACAAAGACAGTGAAAGAGAGAGAAATTCTGACAAAATTCGTTCAGGGGCTGTGATGCAACCTGGATTGACCATATGTAGACCCACAGATGGATGAGACATAAGGGTGGACACTCTTGGGGCTGAGAGGTTTGGTGAGGTTGGGTGAGCAAACGCAGACCCTTTAAAGTAATACTGCGTGGTACCCATCCCATGGGTCCCAAATCTCCAGGTTCAAGGGCATCTTCCTACATCGAAAACATGCATGAGAAACCCAGAAGATGGTACACCGTGTGATCGGGAAAGGTTTCTAAAACGCACCTCATTTCTCATCTCCTTGTGCTCCGGTTCGCCATTCCAGCCGCTATACTAGCAATCTCCCTGCTTGGAGAATCAGCACCTTTAACCTCCTGTTCCGTACAGGTTGCAATTTGTCCTGAGGATGAACGGGAAGAGGGGGAACCAATGAGAGACTAGCTCTAGGTGTTGGGACAGGCACAGGTCACTCTATTTTCCCATCAGGAAGAAGAATTAACCACAGGCTCAGCCTGCCGCCTGGAGCCAGAAAAGGGCCTGAAGCAATCCTGCGCTTTTGCGGCCAGCTCCCAAGAAAGCGAGTTGAAAAATGGAGCTCAGGGGCACTGCAATTCACAAACCTGCAGAGTTAGAAATGATAACTCTCATCCACAAATATATTGAGGGAAGGCAACGAAGAGGATTTGAAAGCAAGGCAGAATTGCAGGAAACAGATTTCAGGAGGTAGATTCGAATCGCTTTTAAAGCACAGGAAAAGCGGCAAAACCTCGACAATGATGCCCTTGGCCAAAAAGGGCGTATGCGTTTTTTCCTGAATATATGGGTTCCATGGGATGGGATGGGTTCCAAGCAACCTGGAAAGGCAAATCAGCGCTACAAAGAAGTCTCGCTTCCCATCGGTCAAAAGGGCCATGCTGAATAAAGTGTCAAAACCAGAAATGCAGGACAGGCCATGGAGAAATGGGAGCCTTGCTACGCTGATGGGCGGGATGGAAATTGCCAACAGCCACTCTGGAGAAGTGTACGGTGTGTCCTGAAACATCTATAAAACTCAGCTAAGAGAGCATAGGGCACTTCCACTCACGGGCGTATGAATTGGGAAAACTAAAAATCAGCAAGACACAGGCACTCCAAAGTTTAAGGCTGCTCTGTTGACAAGAACCTCCACTTTGTTACACCTTAAATATCCCAGGAAAGACAAGAATGGATAAAGAAGTTGTGGTCCTTATGTACAATGGAATATCATTCAGCCATGAAATCAACGTCATAAGGCTAGTAGCAGCATGATGAGTGGATTTGGGTACGACGATTCTAAGTGAAATAAGTCACACAGAAAAAGACACTTATCATAAGATATCACTTATAGAGGGAATGTAAAAACCGCTACCCTTGAACTGAATTACATAACAGGTCAGAGTCACACGTTTAGAAAACACACTAGGGCTGCTTAACGGGAAAGGTGAGGTGGGGTGATGCATAAAACAAGGGTTTCAAATTAGCTCAGATAGCGTTCCATAAACCCAATATGTAATAGACAAGACCTACTCCTTCCTCAGTGAACTGGACTCAACACACACTATTCATCGCCGAAGAATATATCTGACTAGTAAGAATCTTAAAACCTATGTATTGATATCTCTCTGTAAGTGAGTGAAGTGGGTGAAAAGCGGCATAACCACAGCAGTGAAAAGCAGCTAAACCCCATTATACAAATCAATTACTTTTAAAAACCCGTGAAACAAAGACAGTGAAAGAGAGAGAAATTCTGACAAAATTCGTTCAGGGGCTGTGATGCAACCTGGATTGACCATATGTAGACCCACAGATGGATGAGACATAAGGGTGGACACTCTTGGGGCTGAGAGGTTTGGTGAGGTTGGGTGAGCAAACGCAGACCCTTTAAAGTAATACTGCGTGGTACCCATCCCATGGGTCCCAAATCTCCAGGTTCAAGGGCATCTTCCTACATCGAAAACATGCATGAGAAACCCAGAAGATGGTACACCGTGTGATCGGGAAAGGTTTCTAAAACGCACCTCATTTCTCATCTCCTTGTGCTCCGGTTCGCCATTCCAGCCGCTATACTAGCAATCTCCCTGCTTGGAGAATCAGCACCTTTAACCTCCTGTTCCGTACAGGTTGCAATTTGTCCTGAGGATGAACGGGAAGAGGGGGAACCAATGAGAGACTAGCTCTAGGTGTTGGGACAGGCACAGGTCACTCTATTTTCCCATCAGGAAGAAGAATTAACCACAGGCTCAGCCTGCCGCCTGGAGCCAGAATAGGGCCTGAAGCAATCCTGCGCTTTTGCGGCCAGCTCCCAAGAAAGCGAGTTGAAAAATGGAGCTCAGGGGCACTGCAATTCACAAACCTGCAGAGTTAGAAATGATAACTCTCATCCACAAATATATTGAGGGAAGGCAACGAAGAGGATTTGAAAGCAAGGCAGAATTGCAGGAAACAGATTTCAGGAGGTAGATTCGAATCGCTTTTAAAGCACAGGAAAAGCGGCAAAACCTCGACAATGATGCCCTTGGCCAAAAAGGGCGTATGCGTTTTTTCCTGAATATATGGGTTCCATGGGATGGGATGGGTTCCAAGCAACCTGGAAAGGCAAATCAGCGCTACAAAGAAGTCTCGCTTCCCATCGGTCAAAAGGGCCATGCTGAATAAAGTGTCAAAACCAGAAATGCAGGACAGGCCATGGAGAAATGGGAGCCTTGCTACGCTGATGGGCGGGATGGAAATTGCCAACAGCCACTCTGGAGAAGTGTACGGTGTGTCCTGAAACATCTATAAAACTCAGCTAAGAGAGCATAGGGCACTTCCACTCACGGGCGTATGAATTGGGAAAACTAAAAATCAGCAAGACACAGGCACTCCAAAGTTTAAGGCTGCTCTGTTGACAAGAACCTCCACTTTGTTACACCTTAAATATCCCAGGAAAGACAAGAATGGATAAAGAAGTTGTGGTCCTTATGTACAATGGAATATCATTCAGCCATGAAATCAACGTCATAAGGCTAGGAGCAGCATGATGAGTGGATTTGGGTACGACGATTCTAAGTGAAATAAGTCACACAGAAAAAGACACTTATCATAAGATATCACTTATAGAGGGAATGTAAAAACCGCTACCCTTGAACTGAATTACATAACAGGTCAGAGTCACACGTTTAGAAAACACACTAGGGCTGCTTAACGGGAAAGGTGAGGTGGGGTGATGCATAAAACAAGGGTTTCAAATTAGCTCAGATAGCGTTCCATAAACCCAATATGTAATAGACAAGACCTACTCCTTCCTCAGTGAACTGGACTCAACACACACTATTCATCGCCGAAGAATATATCTGACTAGTAAGAATCTTAAAACCTATGTATTGATATCTCTCTGTAAGTGAGTGAAGTGGGTGAAAAGCGGCATAACCACAGCAGTGAAAAGCAGCTAAACCCCATTATACAAATCAATTACTTTTAAAAACCCGTGAAACAAAGACAGTGAAAGAGAGAGAAATTCTGACAAAATTCGTTCAGGGGCTGTGATGCAACCTGGATTGACCATATGTAGACCCACAGATGGATGAGACATAAGGGTGGACACTCTTGGGGCTGAGAGGTTTGGTGAGGTTGGGTGAGCAAACGCAGACCCTTTAAAGTAATACTGCGTGGTACCCATCCCATGGGTCCCAAATCTCCAGGTTCAAGGGCATCTTCCTACATCGAAAACATGCATGAGAAACCCAGAAGATGGTACACCGTGTGATCGGGAAAGGTTTCTAAAACGCACCTCATTTCTCATCTCCTTGTGCTCCGGTTCGCCATTCCAGCCGCTATACTAGCAATCTCCCTGCTTGGAGAATCAGCACCTTTAACCTCCTGTTCCGTACAGGTTGCAATTTGTCCTGAGGATGAACGGGAAGAGGGGGAACCAATGAGAGACTAGCTCTAGGTGTTGGGACAGGCACAGGTCACTCTATTTTCCCATCAGGAAGAAGAATTAACCACAGGCTCAGCCTGCCGCCTGGAGCCAGAAAAGGGCCTGAAGCAATCCTGCGCTTTTGCGGCCAGCTCCCAAGAAAGCGAGTTGAAAAATGGAGCTCAGGGGCACTGCAATTCACAAACCTGCAGAGTTAGAAATGATAACTCTCATCCACAAATATATTGAGGGAAGGCAACGAAGAGGATTTGAAAGCAAGGCAGAATTGCAGGAAACAGATTTCAGGAGGTAGATTCGAATCGCTTTTAAAGCACAGGAAAAGCGGCAAAACCTCGACAATGATGCCCTTGGCCAAAAAGGGCGTATGCGTTTTTTCCTGAATATATGGGTTCCATGGGATGGGATGGGTTCCAAGCAACCTGGAAAGGCAAATCAGCGCTACAAAGAAGTCTCGCTTCCCATCGGTCAAAAGGGCCATGCTGAATAAAGTGTCAAAACCAGAAATGCAGGACAGGCCATGGAGAAATGGGAGCCTTGCTACGCTGATGGGCGGGATGGAAATTGCCAACAGCCACTCTGGAGAAGTGTACGGTGTGTCCTGAAACATCTATAAAACTCAGCTAAGAGAGCATAGGGCACTTCCACTCACGGGCGTATGAATTGGGAAAACTAAAAATCAGCAAGACACAGGCACTCCAAAGTTTAAGGCTGCTCTGTTGACAAGAACCTCCACTTTGTTACACCTTAAATATCCCAGGAAAGACAAGAATGGATAAAGAAGTTGTGGTCCTTATGTACAATGGAATATCATTCAGCCATGAAATCAACGTCATAAGGCTAGGAGCAGCATGATGAGTGGATTTGGGTACGACGATTCTAAGTGAAATAAGTCACACAGAAAAAGACACTTATCATAAGATATCACTTATAGAGGGAATGTAAAAACCGCTACCCTTGAACTGAATTACATAACAGGTCAGAGTCACACGTTTAGAAAACACACTAGGGCTGCTTAACGGGAAAGGTGAGGTGGGGTGATGCATAAAACAAGGGTTTCAAATTAGCTCAGATAGCGTTCCATAAACCCAATATGTAATAGACAAGACCTACTCCTTCCTCAGTGAACTGGACTCAACACACACTATTCATCGCCGAAGAATATATCTGACTAGTAAGAATCTTAAAACCTATGTATTGATATCTCTCTGTAAGTGAGTGAAGTGGGTGAAAAGCGGCATAACCACAGCAGTGAAAAGCAGCTAAACCCCATTATACAAATCAATTACTTTTAAAAACCCGTGAAACAAAGACAGTGAAAGAGAGAGAAATTCTGACAAAATTCGTTCAGGGGCTGTGATGCAACCTGGATTGACCATATGTAGACCCACAGATGGATGAGACATAAGGGTGGACACTCTTGGGGCTGAGAGGTTTGGTGAGGTTGGGTGAGCAAACGCAGACCCTTTAAAGTAATACTGCGTGGTACCCATCCCATGGGTCCCAAATCTCCAGGTTCAAGGGCATCTTCCTACATCGAAAACATGCATGAGAAACCCAGAAGATGGTACACCGTGTGATCGGGAAAGGTTTCTAAAACGCACCTCATTTCTCATCTCCTTGTGCTCCGGTTCGCCATTCCAGCCGCTATACTAGCAATCTCCCTGCTTGGAGAATCAGCACCTTTAACCTCCTGTTCCGTACAGGTTGCAATTTGTCCTGAGGATGAACGGGAAGAGGGGGAACCAATGAGAGACTAGCTCTAGGTGTTGGGACAGGCACAGGTCACTCTATTTTCCCATCAGGAAGAAGAATTAACCACAGGCTCAGCCTGCCGCCTGGAGCCAGAAAAGGGCCTGAAGCAATCCTGCGCTTTTGCGGCCAGCTCCCAAGAAAGCGAGTTGAAAAATGGAGCTCAGGGGCACTGCAATTCACAAACCTGCAGAGTTAGAAATGATAACTCTCATCCACAAATATATTGAGGGAAGGCAACGAAGAGGATTTGAAAGCAAGGCAGAATTGCAGGAAACAGATTTCAGGAGGTAGATTCGAATCGCTTTTAAAGCACAGGAAAAGCGGCAAAACCTCGACAATGATGCCCTTGGCCAAAAAGGGCGTATGCGTTTTTTCCTGAATATATGGGTTCCATGGGATGGGATGGGTTCCAAGCAACCTGGAAAGGCAAATCAGCGCTACAAAGAAGTCTCGCTTCCCATCGGTCAAAAGGGCCATGCTGAATAAAGTGTCAAAACCAGAAATGCAGGACAGGCCATGGAGAAATGGGAGCCTTGCTACGCTGATGGGCGGGATGGAAATTGCCAACAGCCACTCTGGAGAAGTGTACGGTGTGTCCTGAAACATCTATAAAACTCAGCTAAGAGAGCATAGGGCACTTCCACTCACGGGCGTATGAATTGGGAAAACTAAAAATCAGCAAGACACAGGCACTCCAAAGTTTAAGGCTGCTCTGTTGACAAGAACCTCCACTTTGTTACACCTTAAATATCCCAGGAAAGACAAGAATGGATAAAGAAGTTGTGGTCCTTATGTACAATGGAATATCATTCAGCCATGAAATCAACGTCATAAGGCTAGTAGCAGCATGATGAGTGGATTTGGGTACGACGATTCTAAGTGAAATAAGTCACACAGAAAAAGACACTTATCATAAGATATCACTTATAGAGGGAATGTAAAAACCGCTACCCTTGAACTGAATTACATAACAGGTCAGAGTCACACGTTTAGAAAACACACTAGGGCTGCTTAACGGGAAAGGTGAGGTGGGGTGATGCATAAAACAAGGGTTTCAAATTAGCTCAGATAGCGTTCCATAAACCCAATATGTAATAGACAAGACCTACTCCTTCCTCAGTGAACTGGACTCAACACGCCCTATTCACCGCCCAAGAATATATCTGACTAGTAAGAATCTTAAAACCTATGTATTTATATCTCTCTGTAAGTGAGTGAAGTGGGTGAAAAGCGGCATAACCACAGCAGTGAAAAGCAGCTAAACCCCATTATACAAATCAATTACTTTTAAAAACCCGTGAAACAAAGACAGTGAAAGAGAGAGAAATTCTGACAAAATTCGTTCAGGGGCTGTGATGCAACCTGGATTGACCATATGTAGACCCACAGATGGATGAGACATAAGGGTGGACACTCTTGGGGCTGAGAGGTTTGGTGAGGTTGGGTGAGCAAACGCAGACCCTTTAAAGTAATACTGTGTGGTACCCATCCCATGGGTCCCAAATCTCCAGGTTCAAGGGCATCTTCCTACATCGAAAACATGCATGAGAAACCCAGAAGATGGTACACCGTGTGATCGGGAAAGGTTTCTAAAACGCACCTCATTTCTCATCTCCTTGTGCTCCGGTTCGCCATTCCAGCCGCTATACTAGCAATCTCCCTGCTTGGAGAATCAGCACCTTTAACCTCCTGTTCCGTACAGGTTGCAATTTGTCCTGAGGATGAACGGGAAGAGGGGGAACCAATGAGAGACTAGCTCTAGGTGTTGGGACAGGCACAGGTCACTCTATTTTCCCATCAGGAAGAAGAATTAACCACAGGCTCAGCCTGCCGCCTGGAGCCAGAAAAGGGCCTGAAGCAATCCTGCGCTTTTGCGGCCAGCTCCCAAGAAAGCGAGTTGAACAATGGAGCTCAGGGGCACTGCAATTCACAAACCTGCAGAGTTAGAAATGATAACTCTCGTCCACAAATATATTGAGGGAAGGCAACGAAGAGGATTTGAAAGCAAGGCAGAATTGCAGGAAACAGATTTCAGGAGGTAGATTCGAATCGCCTTTAAAGCACAGGAAAAGCGGCAAAACCTCGAAAATGATGCCCTTGGCCAAAAAGGGCGTATGCGTTTTTTCCTGAATATATTCAGGAAAAAACGCACACGCCCTTTTTGGCCAACCAAGCAACCTGGAAAGGCAAATCAGCGCTACAAAGAAGTCTCGCTTCCCATCGGTCAAAAGGGCCAGGCTGAATAAAGTGTCAAAACCAGAAATGCAGGACAGGCCATGGAGAAATGGGAGCCTTGCCACGCTGATGGGCCGGATGGAAATTGCCAACAGCCACTCTGGAGAAGTGTACGGTGTGTCCTGAAACATCTAAAAAACTCAGCTTAGAGAGCATAGGGCACTTCCACTCATGGGCGTATAAATTGGGAAAACTAAAAATCAGAAAGACACAGGCACCCCAAAGTTTAGGGCTGCTCTGTTGACAAGAACCTCCACTTTGTTACACCTTAAATATCCCAGGAAAGACAAGAATGGATAAAGAAGTTGTGGTCCTTATGTACAATGGAATATCACTCAGCCATGAAATCAACGTCATAAGGCTAGTAGCAGCATGATGAGTGGATTTGGGTACGACGATTCTAAGTGAAATAAGTCACACAGTAAAAGACACTTATCATAAGATATCACTTATAGAGGGAATGTAAAAACCGCTACCCTTGAACTGAATTACATAACAGGTCAGAGTCACACGTTTAGAAAACACACTAGGGCTGCTTAACGGGAAAGGTGAGGTGGGGTGATGCATAAAACAAGGGTTTCAAATTAGCTCAGATAGCGTTCCATAAACCCAATATGTAATAGACAAGACCTACTCCTTCCTCAGTGAACTGGACTCAACACGCCCTATTCACCGCCCAAGAATATATCTGACTAGTAAGAATCTTAAAACCTATGTATTTATATCTCTCTGTAAGTGAGTGAAGTGGGTGAAAAGCGGCATAACCACAGCAGTGAAAAGCAGCTAAACCCCATTATACAAATCAATTACTTTTAAAAACCCGTGAAACAAAGACAGTGAAAGAGAGAGAAATTCTGACAAAATTCGTTCAGGGGCTGTGATGCAACCTGGATTGACCATATGTAGACCCACAGATGGATGAGACATAAGGGTGGACACTCTTGGGGCTGAGAGGTTTGGTGAGGTTGGGTGAGCAAACGCAGACCCTTTAAAGTAATACTGTGTGGTACCCATCCCATGGGTCCCAAATCTCCAGGTTCAAGGGCATCTTCCTACATCGAAAACATGCATGAGAAACCCAGAAGATGGTACACCGTGTGATCGGGAAAGGTTTCTAAAACGCACCTCATTTCTCATCTCCTTGTGCTCCGGTTCGCCATTCCAGCCGCTATACTAGCAATCTCCCTGCTTGGAGAATCAGCACCTTTAACCTCCTGTTCCGTACAGGTTGCAATTTGTCCTGAGGATGAACGGGAAGAGGGGGAACTAATGAGAGACTAGCTCTAGGTGTTGGGACAGGCACAGGTCACTCTATTTTCCCATCAGGAAGAAGAATTAACCTCAGGCTCAGCCTGCCGCCCGGAGCCAGAATAGGGCCTGAAGCAATCCTGCGCTTTTGCGGCCAGCTCCCAAGAAAGCGAGTTGAAAAATGGAGCTCAGGGGCACTGCAATTCACAAACCTGCAGACTTAGAAATGATAACTCTCGTCCACAAATATATTGAGGGAAGGCAACGAAGAGGATTTGAAAGCAAGGCAGAATTGCAGGAAACAGATTTCAGGAGGTAGATTCGAATCGCCTTTAAAGCACAGGAAAAGCGGCAAAACCTCGACAATGATGCCCTTGGCCAAAAAGGGCCTATGCGTTTTTTCCTGAATATATTCAGGAAAAAACGCATACGCCCTTTTTGGCCAACCAAGCAACCTGGAAAGGCAAATCAGCGCTACAAAGAAGTCTTGCTTCCCATCGGTCAAAAGAGCCAGGCTGAATAAAGTGTCAAAACCAGAAATGCAGGACAGGCCATGGAGAAATGGGAGCCTTGCTACACTGATGGGCGGGATGGAAATTGCCAACAGCCACTCTGGAGAAGTGTACGGTGTGTCCTAAAACATCTATAAAACTCAGCTAAGAGAGCATAGGGCACTTCCACTCATGGGCGTATGAATTGGGAAAACTAAAAATCAGCAAGACACAGGCACTCCAAAGTTTAAGGCTGCTCTGTTGACAAGAACCTCCACTTTGTTACACCTTAAATATCCCAGGAAAGACAAGAATGGATAAAGAAGTTGTGGTCCTTATGTACAATGGAATATCATTCCGCCATGAAATCAACGTCATAAGGCTAGTAGCAGCATGATGAGTGGATTTGGGTACGACGATTCTAAGTGAAATAAGTCACACAGAAAAAGACACTAATCATAAGATATCACTTATAGAGGGAATGTAAAAACCGCTACCCTTGAGCTGAATTACATAACAGGTCAGAGTCACACGTTTAGAAAACACACTAGGGCTGCTTAACGGGAAAGGTGAGGTGGGGTGATGCATAAAACAAGGGTTTCAAATTAGCTCAGATAGCGTTCCATAAACCCAATAGGTAATAGACAAGACCTACTCCTTCCTCAGTGAACTGGACTCAACACGCCCTATTCACCGCCCAAGAATATATCTGACTAGTAAGAATCTTAAAACCTATGTATTGATATCTCTCTGTAAGTGAGTCAAGTGGGTGAAAAGCGGCATAAACACAGCAGTGAAAAGCAGCTAAACCCCATTATACAAATCAATTACTTTTAAAAACCCGTGAAACAAAGACAGTGAAAGAGAGAGAAATTCTGACAAAATTCGTTCAGGGGCTGTGATGCAACCTGGATTGACCATATGTAGACCCACAGATGGATGAGACATAAGGGTGGACACTCTTGGGGCTGAGAGGTTTGGTGAGGTTGGGTGAGCAAACGCAGACCCTTTAAAGTAATACTGTGTGGTACCCATCCCATGGGTCCCAAATCTCCAGGTTCAAGGGCATCTTCCTACATCGAAAACATGCATGAGAAACCCAGAAGATGGTACACCGTGTGATCGGGAAAGGTTTCTAAAACGCACCTCATTTCTCATCTCCTTGTGCTCCGGTTCGCCATTCCAGCCGCTATACTAGCAATCTCCCTGCTTGGAGAATCAGCACCTTTAACCTCCTGTTCCGTACAGGTTGCAATTTGTCCTGAGGATGAACGGGAAGAGGGGGAACCAATGAGAGACTAGCTCTAGGTGTTGGGACAGGCACAGGTCACTCTATTTTCCCATCAGGAAGAAGAATTAACCTCAGGCTCAGCCTGCCGCCCGGAGCCAGAAAAGGGCCTGAAGCAATCCTGCGCTTTTGCGGCCAGCTCCCAAGAAAGCGAGTTGAACAATGGAGCTCAGGGGCACTGCAATTCACAAACCTGCAGAGTTAGAAATGATAACTCTCGTCCACAAATATATTGAGGGAAGGCAACGAAGAGGATTTGAAAGCAAGGCAGAATTGCAGGAAACAGATTTCAGGAGGTAGATTCGAATCGCCTTTAAAGCACAGGAAAAGCGGCAAAACCTCGACAATGATGCCCTTGGCCAAAAAGGGCGTATGCGTTTTTTCCTGAATATATTCAGGAAAAAACGCACACGCCCTTTTTGGCCAACCAAGCAACCTGGAAAGGCAAATCAGCGCTACAAAGAAGTCTCGCTTCCCATCGGTCAAAAGGGCCAGGCTGAATAAAGTGTCAAAACCAGAAATGCAGGACAGGCCATGGAGAAATGGGAGCCTTGCTACGCTGATGGGCCGGATGGAAATTGCCAACAGCCACTCTGGAGAAGTGTACGGTGTGTCCTGAAACATCTAAAAAACTCAGCTTAGAGAGCATAGGGCACTTCCACTCATGGGCGTATAAATTGGGAAAACTAAAAATCAGCAAGACACAGGCACCCCAAAGTTTAGGGCTGCTCTGTTGACAAGAACCTCCACTTTGTTACACCTTAAATATCCCAGGAAAGACAAGAATGGATAAAGAAGTTGTGGTCCTTATGTACAATGGAATATCACTCAGCCATGAAATCAACGTCATAAGGCTAGTAGCAGCATGATGAGTGGATTTGGGTACGACGATTCTAAGTGAAATAAGTCACACAGAAAAAGACACTTATCATAAGATATCACTTATAGAGGGAATGTAAAAACCGCTACCCTTGAACTGAATTACATAACAGGTCAGAGTCACACGTTTAGAAAACACACTAGGGCTGCTTAACGGGAAAGGTGAGGTGGGGTGATGCATAAAACAAGGGTTTCAAATTAGCTCACATAGCGTTCCATAAACCCAATATGTAATAGACAAGACCTACTCCTTCCTCAGTGAACTGGACTCAACACGCCCTATTCACCGCCCAAGAATATATCTGACTAGTAAGAATCTTAAAACCTATGTATTTATATCTCTCTGTAAGTGAGTGAAGTGGGTGAAAAGCGGCATAACCACAGCAGTGAAAAGCAGCTAAACCCCATTATACAAATCAATTACTTTTAAAAACCCGTGAAACAAAGACAGTGAAAGAGAGAGAAATTCTGACAAAATTCGTTCAGGGGCTGTGATGCAACCTGGATTGACCATATGTAGACCCACAGATGGATGAGACATAAGGGTGGACACTCTTGGGGCTGAGAGGTTTGGTGAGGTTGGGTGAGCAAACGCAGACCCTTTAAAGTAATACTGTGTGGTACCCATCCCATGGGTCCCAAATCTCCAGGTTCAAGGGCATCTTCCTACATCAAAAACATGCATGAGAAACCCAGAAGATGGTACACCGTGTGATCGGGAAAGGTTTCTAAAACGCACCTCATTTCTCATCTCCTTGTGCTCCGCTTCGCCATTCCAGCCGCTATACTAGCAATCTCCCTGCTTGGAGAATCAGCACCTTTAACCTCCTGTTCCGTACAGGTTGCAATTTGTCCTGAGGATGAACGGGAAGAGGGGGAACCAATGAGAGACTAGCTCTAGGTGTTGGGACAGGCACAGGTCACTCTATTTTCCCATCAGGAAGAAGAATTAACCTCAGGCTCAGCCTGCCGCCCGGAGCCAGAATAGGGCCTGAAGCAATCCTGCGCTTTTGCGGCCAGCTCCCAAGAAAGCGAGTTGAAAAATGGAGCTCAGGGGCACTGCAATTCACAAACCTGCAGAGTTAGAAATGATAACTCTCGTCCACAAATATATTGAGGGAAGGCAACGAAGAGGATTTGAAAGCAAGGCAGAATTGCAGGAAACAGATTTCAGGAGGTAGATTCGAATCGCCTTTAAAGCACAGGAAAAGCGGCAAAACCTCGACAATGATGCCCTTGGCCAAAAAGGGCGTATGCGTTTTTTCCTGAATATATTCAGGAAAAAACGCATACGCCCTTTTTGGCCAACCAAGCAACCTGGAAAGGCAAATCAGCGCTACGAAGAAGTCTTGCTTCCCATCGGTCAAAAGAGCCAGGCTGAATAAAGTGTCAAAACCAGAAATGCAGGACAGGCCATGGAGAAATGGGAGCCTTGCTACGCTGATGGGCGGGATGGAAATTGCCAACAGCCACTCTGGAGAAGTGTACGGTGTGTCCTAAAACATCTATAAAACTCAGCTAAGAGAGCATAGGGCACTTCCACTCATGGGCGTATGAATTGGGAAAACTAAAAATCAGCAAGACACAGGCACTCCAAAGTTTAAGGCTGCTCTGTTGACAAGAACCTCCACTTTGTTACACCTTAAATATCCCAGGAAAGACAAGAATGGATAAAGAAGTTGTGGTCCTTATGTACAATGGAATATCATTCAGCCATGAAATCAACGTCATAAGGCTAGTAGCAGCATGATGAGTGGATTTGGGTACGACGATTCTAAGTGAAATAAGTCACACAGAAAAAGACACTTATCATAAGATATCACTTATAGAGGGAATGTAAAAACCGCTACCCTTGAGCTGAATTACATAACAGGTCAGAGTCACACGTTTAGAAAACACACTAGGGCTGCTTAACGGGAAAGGTGAGGTGGGGTGATGCATAAAACAAGGGTTTCAAATTAGCTCAGATAGCGTTCCATAAACCCAATATGTAATAGACAAGACCTACTCCTTCCTCAGTGAACTGGACTCAACACGCCCTATTCACCGCCCAAGAATATATCTGACTAGTAAGAATCTTAAAACCTATGTATTGATATCTCTCTGTAAGTGAGTGAAGTGGGTGAAAAGCGGCATAACCACAGCAGTGAAAAGCAGCTAAACCCCATTATACAAATCAATTACTTTTAAAAACCCGTGAAACAAAGACAGTGAAAGAGAGAGAAATTCTGACAAAATTCGTTCAGGGGCTGTGATGCAACCTGGATTGACCATATGTAGACCCACAGATGGATGAGACATAAGGGTGGACACTCTTGGGGCTGAGAGGTTTGGTGAGGTTGGGTGAGCAAACGCAGACCCTTTAAAGTAATACTGTGTGGTACCCATCCCATGGGTCCCAAATCTCCAGGTTCAAGGGCATCTTCCTACATCGAAAACATGCATGAGAAACCCAGAAGATGGTACACCGTGTGATCGGGAAAGGTTTCTAAAACGCACCTCATTTCTCATCTCCTTGTGCTCCGGTTCGCCATTCCAGCCGCTATACTAGCAATCTCCCTGCTTGGAGAATCAGCACCTTTAACCTCCTGTTCCGTACAGGTTGCAATTTGTCCTGAGGATGAACGGGAAGAGGGGGAACCAATGAGAGACTAGCTCTAGGTGTTGGGACAGGCACAGGTCACTCTATTTTCCCATCAGGAAGAAGAATTAACCTCAGGCTCAGCCTGCCGCCCGGAGCCAGAAAAGGGCCTGAAGCAATCCTGCGCTTTTGCGGCCAGCTCCCAAGAAAGCGAGTTGAACAATGGAGCTCAGGGGCACTGCAAATCACAAACCTGCAGAGTTAGAAATGATAACTCTCGTCCACAAATATATTGAGGGAAGGCAACGAAGAGGATTTGAAAGCAAGGCAGAATTGCAGGAAACAGATTTCAGGAGGTAGATTCGAATCGCCTTTAAAGCACAGGAAAAGCGGCAAAACCTCGACAATGATGCCCTTGGCCAAAAAGGGCGTATGCGTTTTTTCCTGAATATATTCAGGAAAAAACGCACACGCCCTTTTTGGCCAACCAAGCAACCTGGAAAGGCAAATCAGCGCTACAAAGAAGTCTCGCTTCCCATCGGTCAAAAGGGCCAGGCTGAATAAAGTGTCAAAACCAGAAATGCAGGACAGGCCATGGAGAAATGGGAGCCTTGCTACGCTGATGGGCCGGATGGAAATTGCCAACAGCCACTCTGGAGAAGTGTACGGTGTGTCCTGAAACATCTAAAAAACTCAGCTTAGAGAGCATAGGGCACTTCCACTCATGGGCGTATAAATTGGGAAAACTAAAAATCAGCAAGACACAGGCACCCCAAAGTTTAGGGCTGCTCTGTTGACAAGAACCTCCACTTTGTTACACCTTAAATATCCCAGGAAAGACAAGAATGGATAAAGAAGTTGTGGTCCTTATGTACAATGGAATATCACTCAGCCATGAAATCAACGTCATAAGGCTAGTAGCAGCATGATGAGTGGATTTGGGTACGACGATTCTAAGTGAAATAAGTCACACAGAAAAAGACACTTATCATAAGATATCACTTATAGAGGGAATGTAAAAACCGCTACCCTTGAACTGAATTACATAACAGGTCAGAGTCACACGTTTAGAAAACACACTAGGGCTGCTTAACGGGAAAGGTGAGGTGGGGTGATGCATAAAACAAGGGTTTCAAATTAGCTCACATAGCGTTCCATAAACCCAATATGTAATAGACAAGACCTACTCCTTCCTCAGTGAACTGGACTCAACACGCCCTATTCACCGCCCAAGAATATATCTGACTAGTAAGAATCTTAAAACCTATGTATTTATATCTCTCTGTAAGTGAGTGAAGTGGGTGAAAAGCGGCATAACCACAGCAGTGAAAAGCAGCTAAACCCCATTATACAAATCAATTACTTTTAAAAACCCGTGAAACAAAGACAGTGAAAGAGAGAGAAATTCTGACAAAATTCGTTCAGGGGCTGTGATGCAACCTGGATTGACCATATGTAGACCCACAGATGGATGAGACATAAGGGTGGACACTCTTGGGGCTGAGAGGTTTGGTGAGGTTGGGTGAGCAAACGCAGACCCTTTAAAGTAATACTGTGTGGTACCCATCCCATGGGTCCCAAATCTCCAGGTTCAAGGGCATCTTCCTACATCGAAAACATGCATGAGAAACCCAGAAGATGGTACACCGTGTGATCGGGAAAGGTTTCTAAAACGCACCTCATTTCTCATCTCCTTGTGCTCCGGTTCGCCATTCCAGCCGCTATACTAGCAATCTCCCTGCTTGGAGAATCAGCACCTTTAACCTCCTGTTCCGTACAGGTTGCAATTTGTCCTGAGGATGAACGGGAAGAGGGGGAACCAATGAGAGAGTAGCTCTAGGTTTTGGGACAGGCACAGGTCACTCTATTTTCCCATCAGGAAGAAGAATTAACCTCAGGCTCAGCCTGCCGCCCGGAGCCAGAAAAGGGCCTGAAGCAATCCTGCGCTTTTGCGGCCAGCTCCCAAGAAAGCGAGTTGAACAATGGAGCTCAGGGGCACTGCAATTCACAAACCTGCAGAGTTAGAAATGATAACTCTCGTCCACAAATATATTGAGGGAAGGCAACGAAGAGGATTTGAAAGCAAGGCAGAATTGCAGGAAACAGATTTCAGGAGGTAGATTCGAATCGCCTTTAAAGCACAGGAAAAGCGGCAAAACCTCGACAATGATGCCCTTGGCCAAAAAGGGCCTATGCGTTTTTTCCTGAATATATTCAGGAAAAAACGCATACGCCCTTTTTGGCCAACCAAGCAACCTGGAAAGGCAAATCAGCGCTACAAAGAAGTCTCGCTTCCCATCGGTCAAAAGAGCCAGGCTGAATAAAGTGTCAAAACCAGAAATGCAGGACAGGCCATGGAGAAATGGGAGCCTTGCTACACTGATGGGCGGGATGGAAATTGCCAACAGCCACTCTGGAGAAGTGTACGGTGTGTCCTGAAACATCTATAAAACTCAGCTAAGAGAGCATAGGGCACTTCCACTCACGGGCGTATGAATTGGGAAAACTAAAAATCAGCAAGACACAGGCACTCCAAAGTTTAAGGCTGCTCTGTTGACAAGAACCTCCACTTTGTTACACCTTAAATATCCCAGGAAAGACAAGAATGGATAAAGAAGTTGTGGTCCTTATGTACAATGGAATATCATTCAGCCATGAAATCAACGTCATAAGGCTAGTAGCAGCATGATGAGTGGATTTGGGTACGACGATTCTAAGTGAAATAAGTCACACAGAAAAAGACACTTATCATAAGATATCACTTATAGAGGGAATGTAAAAACCGCTACCCTTGAACTGAATTACATAACAGGTCAGAGTCACACGTTTAGAAAACACACTAGGGCTGCTTAACGGGAAAGGTGAGGTGGGGTGATGCATAAAACAAGGGTTTCAAATTAGCTCAGATAGCGTTCCATAAACCCAATATGTAATAGACAAGACCTACTCCTTCCTTAGTGAACTGGACTCAACACACACTATTCATCGCCGAAGAATATATCTGACTAGTAAGAATCTTAAAACCTATGTATTGATATCTCTCTGTAAGTGAGTGAAGTGGGTGAAAAGCGGCATAACCACAGCAGTGAAAAGCAGCTAAACCCCATTATACAAATCAATTACTTTTAAAAACCCGTGAAACAAAGACAGTGAAAGAGAGAGAAATTCTGACAAAATTCGTTCAGGGGCTGTGATGCAACCTGGATTGACCATATGTAGACCCACAGATGGATGAGACATAAGGGTGGACACTCTTGGGGCTGAGAGGTTTGGTGAGGTTGGGTGAGCAAACGCAGACCCTTTAAAGTAATACTGTGTGGTACCCATCCCATGGGTCCCAAATCTCCAGGTTCAAGGGCATCTTCCTACATCGAAAACATGCATGAGAAACCCAGAAGATGGTACACCGTGTGATCGGGAAAGGTTTCTAAAACGCACCTCATTTCTCATCTCCTTGTGCTCCGGTTCGCCATTCCAGCCGCTATACTAGCAATCTCCCTGCTTGGAGAATCAGCACCTTTAACCTCCTGTTCCGTACAGGTTGCAATTTGTCCTGAGGATGAACGGGAAGAGGGGGAACCAATGAGAGACTAGCTCTAGGTGTTGGGACAGGCACAGGTCACTCTATTTTCCCATCAGGAAGAAGAATTAACCTCAGGCTCAGCTTGCCGCCCGGAGCCAGAATAGGGCCTGAAGCAATCCTGCGCTTTTGCGGCCAGCTCCCAAGAAAGCGAGTTGAAAAATGGAGCTCAGGGGCACTGCAATTCACAAACCTGCAGACTTAGAAATGATAACTCTCGTCCACAAATATATTGAGGGAAGGCAACGAAGAGGATTTGAAAGCAAGGCAGAATTGCAGGAAACAGATTTCAGGAGGTAGATTCGAATCGCCTTTAAAGCACAGGAAAAGCGGCAAAACCTCGACAATGATGCCCTTGGCCAAAAAGGGCGTATGCGTTTTTTCCTGAATATATTCAGGAAAAAACGCATACGCCCTTTTTGGCCAACCAAGCAACCTGGAAAGGCAAATCAGCGCTACAAAGAAGTCTCGCTTCCCATCGGTCAAAAGGGCCAGGCTGAATAAAGTGTCAAAAGCAGAAATGCAGGACAGGCCATGGAGAAATGGGAGCCTTGCTACGCTGATGGGCCGGATGGAAATTGCCAACAGCCACTCTGGAGAAGTGTACGGTGTGTCCTGAAACATCTAAAAAACTCAGCTTAGAGAGCATAGGGCACTTCCACTCATGGGCGTATAAATTGGGAAAACTAAAAATCAGCAAGACACAGGCACCCCAAAGTTTAGGGCTGCTCTGTTGACAAGAACCTCCACTTTGTTACACCTTAAATATCCCAGGAAAGACAAGAATGGATAAAGAAGTTGTGGTCCTTATGTACAATGGACTATCACTCAGCCATGAAATCAACGTCATAAGGCTAGTAGCAGCATGATGAGTGGATTTGGGTACGACGATTCTAAGTGAAATAAGTCACACAGAAAAAGACACTTATCATAAGATATCACTTATAGAGGGAATGTAAAAACCGCTACCCTTGAGCTGAATTACATAACAGGTCAGAGTCACACGTTTAGAAAACACACTAGGGCTGCTTAACGGGAAAGGTGAGGTGGGGTGATGCATAAAACAAGGGTTTCAAATTAGCTCACATAGCGTTCCATAAACCCAATATGTAATAGACAAGACCTACTCCTTCCTCAGTGAACTGGACTCAACACGCCCTATTCACCGCCCAAGAATATGTCTGACTAGTAAGAATCTTAAAACCTATGTATTGATATCTCTCTGTAAGTGAATCAAGTGGGTGAAAAGCGGCATAAACACAGCAGTGAAAAGCAGCTAAACCCCATTATACAAATCAATTACTTTTAAAAACCCGTGAAACAAAGACAGTGAAAGAGAGAGAAATTCTGACAAAATTCGTTCAGGGGCTGTGATGCAACCTGGATTGACCATATGTAGACCCACAGATGGATGAGACATAAGGGTGGACACTCTTGGGGCTGAGAGGTTTGGTGAGGTTGGGTGAGCAAACGCAGACCCTTTAAAGTACTACTGCGTGGTATCCATCCCATGGGTCCAAAATCTCCAGGTTCAAGGGCATCTTCCTACATCGAAAACATACATGAGAAACCCAGAAGATGGTACACCGTGTGATCGGGAAAGGTTTCTAAAACGCAGCTCATTTCTCATCTCCTTGTGCTCCGGTTCGCCATTCCAGCCGCTATACTAGCAATCTCCCTGCTTGGAGAATCAGCACCTTTAACCTCCTGTTTCGTACAGGTTGCAATTTGTCCTGAGGATAAACGGGAAGAGGGGGAACCAATGAGAGACTAGCTCTAGGTGTTGGGACAGGCACAGGTCACTCTCTTTTCCCATCAGGAAGAAGAATTAACCACAGGCTCAGCCTGCCGCCTGGAGCCAGAAAAGGGCCTGAAGCAATCCTGCGCTTTTGCGGCCAGCTCCCAAGAAAGCGAGTTGAAAAATGGAGCTCAGGGGCACTGCAATTCACAAACCTGCAGAGTTAGAAATGATAACTCTCATCCACAAATATATTGAGGGAAGGCAACGAAGAGGATTTGAAAGCAAGGCAGAATTGCAGGAAACAGATTTCAGGAGGTAGATTCGAATCGCTTTTAAAGCACAGGAAAAGCGGCAAAACCTCGACAATGATGCCCTTGGCCAAAAAGGGCGTATGCGTTTTTTCCTGAATATATTCAGGAAAAAACGCATAGGCCCTTTTTGGCCAACCAAGCAACCTGGAAAGGCAAATCAGCGCTACAAAGAAGTCTCGCTTCCCATCGGTCAAAAGAGCCAGGCTGAATAAAGTGTCAAAACCAGAAATGCAGGACAGGCCATGGAGAAATGGGAGCCTTGCTACACTGATGGGCGGGATGGAAATTGCCAACAGCCACTCTGGAGAAGTGTACGGTGTGTCCTGAAACATCTATAAAACTCAGCTAAGAGAGCATAGGGCACTTCCACTCACGGGCGTATGAATTGGGAAAACTAAAAATCAGCAAGACACAGGCACTCCAAAGTTTAAGGCTGCTCTGTTGACAAGAACCTCCACTTTGTTACACCTTAAATATCCCAGGAAAGACAAGAATGGATAAAGAAGTTGTGGTCCTTATGTACAATGGAATATCATTCAGCCA
Source organism: Balaenoptera borealis (assembly GCF_965194805.1). Lineage (NCBI taxonomy): Eukaryota > Metazoa > Chordata > Mammalia > Artiodactyla > Balaenopteridae > Balaenoptera > Balaenoptera borealis. The sequence continues at coordinate 80,714 of NW_028123769.1, forward strand.
TGAAATCAACGTCATAAGGCTAGTAGCAGCATGATGAGTGGATTTGGGTACGACGATTCTAAGTGAAATAAGTCACACAGAAAAAGACACTTATCATAAGATATCACTTATAGAGGGAATGTAAAAACCGCTACCCTTGAACTGAATTACATAACAGGTCAGAGTCACACGTTTAGAAAACACACTAGGGCTGCTTAACGGGAAAGGTGAGGTGGGGTGATGCATAAAACAAGGGTTTCAAATTAGCTCAGATAGCGTTCCATAAACCCAATATGTAATAGACAAGACCTACTCCTTCCTCAGTGAACTGGACTCAACACACACTATTCATCGCCGAAGAATATATCTGACTAGTAAGAATCTTAAAACCTATGTATTGATATCTCTCTGTAAGTGAGTGAAGTGGGTGAAAAGCGGCATAACCACAGCAGTGAAAAGCAGCTAAACCCCATTATACAAATCAATTACTTTTAAAAACCCGTGAAACAAAGACAGTGAAAGAGAGAGAAATTCTGACAAAATTCGTTCAGGGGCTGTGATGCAACCTGGATTGACCATATGTAGACCCACAGATGGATGAGACATAAGGGTGGACACTCTTGGGGCTGAGAGGTTTGGTGAGGTTGGGTGAGCAAACGCAGACCCTTTAAAGTAATACTGCGTGGTACCCATCCCATGGGTCCCAAATCTCCAGGTTCAAGGGCATCTTCCTACATCGAAAACATGCATGAGAAACCCAGAAGATGGTACACCGTGTGATCGGGAAAGGTTTCTAAAACGCACCTCATTTCTCATCTCCTTGTGCTCCGGTTCGCCATTCCAGCCGCTATACTAGCAATCTCCCTGCTTGGAGAATCAGCACCTTTAACCTCCTGTTCCGTACAGGTTGCAATTTGTCCTGAGGATGAACGGGAAGAGGGGGAACCAATGAGAGACTAGCTCTAGGTGTTGGGACAGGCACAGGTCACTCTATTTTCCCATCAGGAAGAAGAATTAACCACAGGCTCAGCCTGCCGCCTGGAGCCAGAAAAGGGCCTGAAGCAATCCTGCGCTTTTGCGGCCAGCTCCCAAGAAAGCGAGTTGAAAAATGGAGCTCAGGGGCACTGCAATTCACAAACCTGCAGAGTTAGAAATGATAACTCTCATCCACAAATATATTGAGGGAAGGCAACGAAGAGGATTTGAAAGCAAGGCAGAATTGCAGGAAACAGATTTCAGGAGGTAGATTCGAATCGCTTTTAAAGCACAGGAAAAGCGGCAAAACCTCGACAATGATGCCCTTGGCCAAAAAGGGCGTATGCGTTTTTTCCTGAATATATTCAGGAAAAAACGCATACGCCCTTTTTGGCCAACCAAGCAACCTGGAAAGGCAAATCAGCGCTACGAAGAAGTCTTGCTTCCCATCGGTCAAAAGAGCCAGGCTGAATAAAGTGTCAAAACCAGAAATGCAGGACAGGCCATGGAGAAATGGGAGCCTTGCTACGCTGATGGGCGGGATGGAAATTGCCAACAGCCACTCTGGAGAAGTGTACGGTGTGTCCTAAAACATCTATAAAACTCAGCTAAGAGAGCATAGGGCACTTCCACTCATGGGCGTATGAATTGGGAAAACTAAAAATCAGCAAGACACAGGCACTCCAAAGTTTAAGGCTGCTCTGTTGACAAGAACCTCCACTTTGTTACACCTTAAATATCCCAGGAAAGACAAGAATGGATAAAGAAGTTGTGGTCCTTATGTACAATGGAATATCATTCAGCCATGAAATCAACGTCATAAGGCTAGTAGCAGCATGATGAGTGGATTTGGGTACGACGATTCTAAGTGAAATAAGTCACACAGAAAAAGACACTTATCATAAGATATCACTTATAGAGGGAATGTAAAAACCGCTACCCTTGAGCTGAATTACATAACAGGTCAGAGTCACACGTTTAGAAAACACACTAGGGCTGCTTAACGGGAAAGGTGAGGTGGGGTGATGCATAAAACAAGGGTTTCAAATTAGCTCAGATAGCGTTCCATAAACCCAATATGTAATAGACAAGACCTACTCCTTCCTCAGTGAACTGGACTCAACACGCCCTATTCACCGCCCAAGAATATATCTGACTAGTAAGAATCTTAAAACCTATGTATTGATATCTCTCTGTAAGTGAGTGAAGTGGGTGAAAAGCGGCATAACCACAGCAGTGAAAAGCAGCTAAACCCCATTATACAAATCAATTACTTTTAAAAACCCGTGAAACAAAGACAGTGAAAGAGAGAGAAATTCTGACAAAATTCGTTCAGGGGCTGTGATGCAACCTGGATTGACCATATGTAGACCCACAGATGGATGAGACATAAGGGTGGACACTCTTGGGGCTGAGAGGTTTGGTGAGGTTGGGTGAGCAAACGCAGACCCTTTAAAGTAATACTGCGTGGTACCCATCCCATGGGTCCCAAATCTCCAGGTTCAAGGGCATCTTCCTACATCGAAAACATGCATGAGAAACCCAGAAGATGGTACACCGTGTGATCGGGAAAGGTTTCTAAAACGCACCTCATTTCTCATCTCCTTGTGCTCCGGTTCGCCATTCCAGCCGCTATACTAGCAATCTCCCTGCTTGGAGAATCAGCACCTTTAACCTCCTGTTCCGTACAGGTTGCAATTTGTCCTGAGGATGAACGGGAAGAGGGGGAACCAATGAGAGACTAGCTCTAGGTGTTGGGACAGGCACAGGTCACTCTATTTTCCCATCAGGAAGAAGAATTAACCACAGGCTCAGCCTGCCGCCTGGAGCCAGAAAAGGGCCTGAAGCAATCCTGCGCTTTTGCGGCCAGCTCCCAAGAAAGCGAGTTGAAAAATGGAGCTCAGGGGCACTGCAATTCACAAACCTGCAGAGTTAGAAATGATAACTCTCATCCACAAATATATTGAGGGAAGGCAACGAAGAGGATTTGAAAGCAAGGCAGAATTGCAGGAAACAGATTTCAGGAGGTAGATTCGAATCGCTTTTAAAGCACAGGAAAAGCGGCAAAACCTCGACAATGATGCCCTTGGCCAAAAAGGGCGTATGCGTTTTTTCCTGAATATATTCAGGAAAAAACGCATACGCCCTTTTTGGCCAACCAAGCAACCTGGAAAGGCAAATCAGCGCTACGAAGAAGTCTTGCTTCCCATCGGTCAAAAGAGCCAGGCTGAATAAAGTGTCAAAACCAGAAATGCAGGACAGGCCATGGAGAAATGGGAGCCTTGCTACGCTGATGGGCGGGATGGAAATTGCCAACAGCCACTCTGGAGAAGTGTACGGTGTGTCCTAAAACATCTATAAAACTCAGCTAAGAGAGCATAGGGCACTTCCACTCATGGGCGTATGAATTGGGAAAACTAAAAATCAGCAAGACACAGGCACTCCAAAGTTTAAGGCTGCTCTGTTGACAAGAACCTCCACTTTGTTACACCTTAAATATCCCAGGAAAGACAAGAATGGATAAAGAAGTTGTGGTCCTTATGTACAATGGAATATCATTCAGCCATGAAATCAACGTCATAAGGCTAGTAGCAGCATGATGAGTGGATTTGGGTACGACGATTCTAAGTGAAATAAGTCACACAGAAAAAGACACTTATCATAAGATATCACTTATAGAGGGAATGTAAAAACCGCTACCCTTGAGCTGAATTACATAACAGGTCAGAGTCACACGTTTAGAAAACACACTAGGGCTGCTTAACGGGAAAGGTGAGGTGGGGTGATGCATAAAACAAGGGTTTCAAATTAGCTCAGATAGCGTTCCATAAACCCAATATGTAATAGACAAGACCTACTCCTTCCTCAGTGAACTGGACTCAACACGCCCTATTCACCGCCCAAGAATATATCTGACTAGTAAGAATCTTAAAACCTATGTATTGATATCTCTCTGTAAGTGAGTGAAGTGGGTGAAAAGCGGCATAACCACAGCAGTGAAAAGCAGCTAAACCCCATTATACAAATCAATTACTTTTAAAAACCCGTGAAACAAAGACAGTGAAAGAGAGAGAAATTCTGACAAAATTCGTTCAGGGGCTGTGATGCAACCTGGATTGACCATATGTAGACCCACAGATGGATGAGACATAAGGGTGGACACTCTTGGGGCTGAGAGGTTTGGTGAGGTTGGGTGAGCAAACGCAGACCCTTTAAAGTAATACTGCGTGGTACCCATCCCATGGGTCCCAAATCTCCAGGTTCAAGGGCATCTTCCTACATCGAAAACATGCATGAGAAACCCAGAAGATGGTACACCGTGTGATCGGGAAAGGTTTCTAAAACGCACCTCATTTCTCATCTCCTTGTGCTCCGGTTCGCCATTCCAGCCGCTATACTAGCAATCTCCCTGCTTGGAGAATCAGCACCTTTAACCTCCTGTTCCGTACAGGTTGCAATTTGTCCTGAGGATGAACGGGAAGAGGGGGAACCAATGAGAGACTAGCTCTAGGTGTTGGGACAGGCACAGGTCACTCTATTTTCCCATCAGGAAGAAGAATTAACCACAGGCTCAGCCTGCCGCCTGGAGCCAGAAAAGGGCCTGAAGCAATCCTGCGCTTTTGCGGCCAGCTCCCAAGAAAGCGAGTTGAAAAATGGAGCTCAGGGGCACTGCAATTCACAAACCTGCAGAGTTAGAAATGATAACTCTCATCCACAAATATATTGAGGGAAGGCAACGAAGAGGATTTGAAAGCAAGGCAGAATTGCAGGAAACAGATTTCAGGAGGTAGATTCGAATCGCTTTTAAAGCACAGGAAAAGCGGCAAAACCTCGACAATGATGCCCTTGGCCAAAAAGGGCGTATGCGTTTTTTCCTGAATATATTCAGGAAAAAACGCATACGCCCTTTTTGGCCAACCAAGCAACCTGGAAAGGCAAATCAGCGCTACGAAGAAGTCTTGCTTCCCATCGGTCAAAAGAGCCAGGCTGAATAAAGTGTCAAAACCAGAAATGCAGGACAGGCCATGGAGAAATGGGAGCCTTGCTACGCTGATGGGCGGGATGGAAATTGCCAACAGCCACTCTGGAGAAGTGTACGGTGTGTCCTAAAACATCTATAAAACTCAGCTAAGAGAGCATAGGGCACTTCCACTCATGGGCGTATGAATTGGGAAAACTAAAAATCAGCAAGACACAGGCACTCCAAAGTTTAAGGCTGCTCTGTTGACAAGAACCTCCACTTTGTTACACCTTAAATATCCCAGGAAAGACAAGAATGGATAAAGAAGTTGTGGTCCTTATGTACAATGGAATATCATTCAGCCATGAAATCAACGTCATAAGGCTAGTAGCAGCATGATGAGTGGATTTGGGTACGACGATTCTAAGTGAAATAAGTCACACAGAAAAAGACACTTATCATAAGATATCACTTATAGAGGGAATGTAAAAACCGCTACCCTTGAACTGAATTACATAACAGGTCAGAGTCACACGTTTAGAAAACACACTAGGGCTGCTTAACGGGAAAGGTGAGGTGGGGTGATGCATAAAACAAGGGTTTCAAATTAGCTCAGATAGCGTTCCATAAACCCAATATGTAATAGACAAGACCTACTCCTTCCTCAGTGAACTGGACTCAACACGCCCTATTCACCGCCCAAGAATATGTCTGACTAGTAAGAATCTTAAAACCTATGTATTGATATCTCTCTGTAAGTGAATCAAGTGGGTGAAAAGCGGCATAAACACAGCAGTGAAAAGCAGCTAAACCCCATTATACAAATCAATTACTTTTAAAAACCCGTGAAACAAAGACAGTGAAAGAGAGAGAAATTCTGACAAAATTCGTTCAGGGGCTGTGATGCAACCTGGATTGACCATATGTAGACCCACAGATGGATGAGACATAAGGGTGGACACTCTTGGGGCTGAGAGGTTTGGTGAGGTTGGGTGAGCAAACGCAGACCCTTTAAAGTAATACTGCGTGGTATCCATCCCATGGGTCCAAAATCTCCAGGTTCAAGGGCATCTTCCTACATCGAAAACATACATGAGAAACCCAGAAGATGGTACACCGTGTGATCGGGAAAGGTTTCTAAAACGCAGCTCATTTCTCATCTCCTTGTGCTCCGGTTCGCCATTCCAGCCGCTATCCTAGCAATCTCCCTGCTTGGAGAATCAGCACCTTTAACCTCCTGTTTCGTACAGGTTGCAATTTGTCCTGAGGATAAACGGGAAGAGGGGGAACCAATGAGAGACTAGCTCTAGGTGTTGGGACAGGCACAGGTCACTCTATTTTCCCATCAGGAAGAAGAATTAACCACAGGCTCAGCCTGCCGCCTGGAGCCAGAAAAGGGCCTGAAGCAATCCTGCGCTTTTGCGGCCAGCTCCCAAGAAAGCGAGTTGAAAAATGGAGCTCAGGGGCACTGCAATTCACAAACCTGCAGAGTTAGAAATGATAACTCTCATCCACAAATATATTGAGGGAAGGCAACGAAGAGGATTTGAAAGCAAGGCAGAATTGCAGGAAACAGATTTCAGGAGGTAGATTCGAATCGCTTTTAAAGCACAGGAAAAGCGGCAAAACCTCGACAATGATGCCCTTGGCCAAAAAGGGCGTATGCGTTTTTTCCTGAATATATTCAGGAAAAAACGCATAGGCCCTTTTTGGCCAACCAAGCAACCTGGAAAGGCAAATCAGCGCTACAAAGAAGTCTCGCTTCCCATCGGTCAAAAGAGCCAGGCTGAATAAAGTGTCAAAACCAGAAATGCAGGACAGGCCATGGAGAAATGGGAGCCTTGCTACACTGATGGGCGGGATGGAAATTGCCAACAGCCACTCTGGAGAAGTGTACGGTGTGTCCTGAAACATCTATAAAACTCAGCTAAGAGAGCATAGGGCACTTCCACTCACGGGCGTATGAATTGGGAAAACTAAAAATCAGCAAGACACAGGCACTCCAAAGTTTAAGGCTGCTCTGTTGACAAGAACCTCCACTTTGTTACACCTTAAATATCCCAGGAAAGACAAGAATGGATAAAGAAGTTGTGGTCCTTATGTACAATGGAATATCATTCAGCCATGAAATCAACGTCATAAGGCTAGTAGCAGCATGATGAGTGGATTTGGGTACGACGATTCTAAGTGAAATAAGTCACACAGAAAAAGACACTTATCATAAGATATCACTTATAGAGGGAATGTAAAAACCGCTACCCTTGAACTGAATTACATAACAGGTCAGAGTCACACGTTTAGAAAACACACTAGGGCTGCTTAACGGGAAAGGTGAGGTGGGGTGATGCATAAAACAAGGGTTTCAAATTAGCTCAGATAGCGTTCCATAAACCCAATATGTAATAGACAAGACCTACTCCTTCCTCAGTGAACTGGACTCAACACACACTATTCATCGCCGAAGAATATATCTGACTAGTAAGAATCTTAAAACCTATGTATTGATATCTCTCTGTAAGTGAGTGAAGTGGGTGAAAAGCGGCATAACCACAGCAGTGAAAAGCAGCTAAACCCCATTATACAAATCAATTACTTTTAAAAACCCGTGAAACAAAGACAGTGAAAGAGAGAGAAATTCTGACAAAATTCGTTCAGGGGCTGTGATGCAACCTGGATTGACCATATGTAGACCCACAGATGGATGAGACATAAGGGTGGACACTCTTGGGGCTGAGAGGTTTGGTGAGGTTGGGTGAGCAAACGCAGACCCTTTAAAGTAATACTGCGTGGTACCCATCCCATGGGTCCCAAATCTCCAGGTTCAAGGGCATCTTCCTACATCGAAAACATGCATGAGAAACCCAGAAGATGGTACACCGTGTGATCGGGAAAGGTTTCTAAAACGCACCTCATTTCTCATCTCCTTGTGCTCCGGTTCGCCATTCCAGCCGCTATACTAGCAATCTCCCTGCTTGGAGAATCAGCACCTTTAACCTCCTGTTCCGTACAGGTTGCAATTTGTCCTGAGGATGAACGGGAAGAGGGGGAACCAATGAGAGACTAGCTCTAGGTGTTGGGACAGGCACAGGTCACTCTATTTTCCCATCAGGAAGAAGAATTAACCACAGGCTCAGCCTGCCGCCTGGAGCCAGAAAAGGGCCTGAAGCAATCCTGCGCTTTTGCGGCCAGCTCCCAAGAAAGCGAGTTGAAAAATGGAGCTCAGGGGCACTGCAATTCACAAACCTGCAGAGTTAGAAATGATAACTCTCATCCACAAATATATTGAGGGAAGGCAACGAAGAGGATTTGAAAGCAAGGCAGAATTGCAGGAAACAGATTTCAGGAGGTAGATTCGAATCGCTTTTAAAGCACAGGAAAAGCGGCAAAACCTCGACAATGATGCCCTTGGCCAAAAAGGGCGTATGCGTTTTTTCCTGAATATATTCAGGAAAAAACGCATACGCCCTTTTTGGCCAACCAAGCAACCTGGAAAGGCAAATCAGCGCTACGAAGAAGTCTTGCTTCCCATCGGTCAAAAGAGCCAGGCTAAATAAAGTGTCAAAACCAGAAATGCAGGACAGGCCATGGAGAAATGGGAGCCTTGCTACGCTGATGGGCGGGATGGAAATTGCCAACAGCCACTCTGGAGAAGTGTACGGTGTGTCCTAAAACATCTATAAAACTCAGCTAAGAGAGCATAGGGCACTTCCACTCATGGGCGTATGAATTGGGAAAACTAAAAATCAGCAAGACACAGGCACTCCAAAGTTTAAGGCTGCTCTGTTGACAAGAACCTCCACTTTGTTACACCTTAAATATCCCAGGAAAGACAAGAATGGATAAAGAAGTTGTGGTCCTTATGTACAATGGAATATCATTCAGCCATGAAATCAACGTCATAAGGCTAGTAGCAGCATGATGAGTGGATTTGGGTACGACGATTCTAAGTGAAATAAGTCACACAGAAAAAGACACTTATCATAAGATATCACTTATAGAGGGAATGTAAAAACCGCTACCCTTGAGCTGAATTACATAACAGGTCAGAGTCACACGTTTAGAAAACACACTAGGGCTGCTTAACGGGAAAGGTGAGGTGGGGTGATGCATAAAACAAGGGTTTCAAATTAGCTCAGATAGCGTTCCATAAACCCAATATGTAATAGACAAGACCTACTCCTTCCTCAGTGAACTGGACTCAACACGCCCTATTCACCGCCCAAGAATATATCTGACTAGTAAGAATCTTAAAACCTATGTATTGATATCTCTCTGTAAGTGAGTGAAGTGGGTGAAAAGCGGCATAACCACAGCAGTGAAAAGCAGCTAAACCCCATTATACAAATCAATTACTTTTAAAAACCCGTGAAACAAAGACAGTGAAAGAGAGAGAAATTCTGACAAAATTCGTTCAGGGGCTGTGATGCAACCTGGATTGACCATATGTAGACCCACAGATGGATGAGACATAAGGGTGGACACTCTTGGGGCTGAGAGGTTTGGTGAGGTTGGGTGAGCAAACGCAGACCCTTTAAAGTAATACTGCGTGGTACCCATCCCATGGGTCCCAAATCTCCAGGTTCAAGGGCATCTTCCTACATCGAAAACATGCATGAGAAACCCAGAAGATGGTACACCGTGTGATCGGGAAAGGTTTCTAAAACGCACCTCATTTCTCATCTCCTTGTGCTCCGGTTCGCCATTCCAGCCGCTATACTAGCAATCTCCCTGCTTGGAGAATCAGCACCTTTAACCTCCTGTTCCGTACAGGTTGCAATTTGTCCTGAGGATGAACGGGAAGAGGGGGAACCAATGAGAGACTAGCTCTAGGTGTTGGGACAGGCACAGGTCACTCTATTTTCCCATCAGGAAGAAGAATTAACCACAGGCTCAGCCTGCCGCCTGGAGCCAGAAAAGGGCCTGAAGCAATCCTGCGCTTTTGCGGCCAGCTCCCAAGAAAGCGAGTTGAAAAATGGAGCTCAGGGGCACTGCAATTCACAAACCTGCAGACTTAGAAATGATAACTCTCATCCACAAATATATTGAGGGAAGGCAACGAAGAGGATTTGAAAGCAAGGCAGAATTGCAGGAAACAGATTTCAGGAGGTAGATTCGAATCGCTTTTAAAGCACAGGAAAAGCGGCAAAACCTCGACAATGATGCCCTTGGCCAAAAAGGGCGTATGCGTTTTTTCCTGAATATATTCAGGAAAAAACGCATACGCCCTTTTTGGCCAACCAAGCAACCTGGAAAGGCAAATCAGCGCTACGAAGAAGTCTTGCTTCCCATCGGTCAAAAGAGCCAGGCTGAATAAAGTGTCAAAACCAGAAATGCAGGACAGGCCATGGAGAAATGGGAGCCTTGCTACGCTGATGGGCGGGATGGAAATTGCCAACAGCCACTCTGGAGAAGTGTACGGTGTGTCCTAAAACATCTATAAAACTCAGCTAAGAGAGCATAGGGCACTTCCACTCATGGGCGTATGAATTGGGAAAACTAAAAATCAGCAAGACACAGGCACTCCAAAGTTTAAGGCTGCTCTGTTGACAAGAACCTCCACTTTGTTACACCTTAAATATCCCAGGAAAGACAAGAATGGATAAAGAAGTTGTGGTCCTTATGTACAATGGAATATCATTCAGCCATGAAATCAACGTCATAAGGCTAGTAGCAGCATGATGAGTGGATTTGGGTACGACGATTCTAAGTGAAATAAGTCACACAGAAAAAGACACTTATCATAAGATATCACTTATAGAGGGAATGTAAAAACCGCTACCCTTGAGCTGAATTACATAACAGGTCAGAGTCACACGTTTAGAAAACACACTAGGGCTGCTTAACGGGAAAGGTGAGGTGGGGTGATGCATAAAACAAGGGTTTCAAATTAGCTCAGATAGCGTTCCATAAACCCAATATGTAATAGACAAGACCTACTCCTTCCTCAGTGAACTGGACTCAACACGCCCTATTCACCGCCCAAGAATATATCTGACTAGTAAGAATCTTAAAACCTATGTATTTATATCTCTCTGTAAGTGAGTGAAGTGGGTGAAAAGCGGCATAACCACAGCAGTGAAAAGCAGCTAAACCCCATTATACAAATCAATTACTTTTAAAAACCCGTGAAACAAAGACAGTGAAAGAGAGAGAAATTCTGACAAAATTCGTTCAGGGGCTGTGATGCAACCTGGATTGACCATATGTAGACCCACAGATGGATGAGACATAAGGGTGGACACTCTTGGGGCTGAGAGGTTTGGTGAGGTTGGGTGAGCAAACGCAGACCCTTTAAAGTAATACTGTGTGGTACCCATCCCATGGGTCCCAAATCTCCAGGTTCAAGGGCATCTTCCTACATCGAAAACATGCATGAGAAACCCAGAAGATGGTACACCGTGTGATCGGGAAAGGTTTCTAAAACGCACCTCATTTCTCATCTCCTTGTGCTCCGGTTCGCCATTCCAGCCGCTATACTAGCAATCTCCCTGCTTGGAGAATCAGCACCTTTAACCTCCTGTTCCGTACAGGTTGCAATTTGTCCTGAGGATGAACGGGAAGAGGGGGAACCAATGAGAGAGTAGCTCTAGGTTTTGGGACAGGCACAGGTCACTCTATTTTCCCATCAGGAAGAAGAAATAACCTCAGGCTCAGCCTGCCGCCCGGAGCCAGAAAAGGGCCTGAAGCAATCCTGCGCTTTTGCGGCCAGCTCCCAAGAAAGCGAGTTGAACAATGGAGCTCAGGGGCACTGCAATTCACAAACCTGCAGAGTTAGAAATGATAACTCTCGTCCACAAATATATTGAGGGAAGGCAACGAAGAGGATTTGAAAGCAAGGCAGAATTGCAGGAAACAGATTTCAGGAGGTAGATTCGAATCGCCTTTAAAGCACAGGAAAAGCGGCAAAACCTCGACAATGATGCCCTTGGCCAAAAAGGGCCTATGCGTTTTTTCCTGAATATATTCAGGAAAAAACGCATACGCCCTTTTTGGCCAACCAAGCAACCTGGAAAGGCAAATCAGCGCTACAAAGAAGTCTCGCTTCCCATCGGTCAAAAGAGCCAGGCTGAATAAAGTGTCAAAACCAGAAATGCAGGACAGGCCATGGAGAAATGGGAGCCTTGCTACACTGATGGGCGGGATGGAAATTGCCAACAGCCACTCTGGAGACGTGTACGGTGTGTCCTGAAACATCTATAAAACTCAGCTAAGAGAGCATAGGGCACTTCCACTCACGGGCGTATGAATTGGGAAAACTAAAAATCAGCAAGACACAGGCACTCCAAAGTTTAAGGCTGCTCTGTTGACAAGAACCTCCACTTTGTTACACCTTAAATATCCCAGGAAAGACAAGAATGGATAAAGAAGTTGTGGTCCTTATGTACAATGGAAAATCATTCAGCCATGAAATCAACGTCATAAGGCTAGTAGCAGCATGATGAGTGGATTTGGGTACGACGATTCTAAGTGAAATAAGTCACACAGAAAAAGACACTTATCATAAGATATCACTTATAGAGGGAATGTAAAAACCGCTACCCTTGAACTGAATTACATAACAGGTCAGAGTCACACGTTTAGAAAACACACTAGGGCTGCTTAACGGGAAAGGTGAGGTGGGGTGATGCATAAAACAAGGGTTTCAAATTAGCTCAGATAGCGTTCCATAAACCCAATATGTAATAGACAAGACCTACTCCTTCCTTAGTGAACTGGACTCAACACACACTATTCATCGCCGAAGAATATATCTGACTAGTAAGAATCTTAAAACCTATGTATTGATATCTCTCTGTAAGTGAGTGAAGTGGGTGAAAAGCGGCATAACCACAGCAGTGAAAAGCAGCTAAACCCCATTATACAAATCAATTACTTTTAAAAACCCGTGAAACAAAGACAGTGAAAGAGAGAGAAATTCTGACAAAATTCGTTCAGGGGCTGTGATGCAACCTGGATTGACCATATGTAGACCCACAGATGGATGAGACATAAGGGTGGACACTCTTGGGGCTGAGAGGTTTGGTGAGGTTGGGTGAGCAAACGCAGACCCTTTAAAGTAATACTGTGTGGTACCCATCCCATGGGTCCCAAATCTCCAGGTTCAAGGGCATCTTCCTACATCGAAAACATGCATGAGAAACCCAGAAGATGGTACACCGTGTGATCGGGAAAGGTTTCTAAAACGCACCTCATTTCTCATCTCCTTGTGCTCCGGTTCGCCATTCCAGCCGCTATACTAGCAATCTCCCTGCTTGGAGAATCAGCACCTTTAACCTCCTGTTCCGTACAGGTTGCAATTTGTCCTGAGGATGAACGGGAAGAGGGGGAACCAATGAGAGACTAGCTCTAGGTGTTGGGACAGGCACAGGTCACTCTATTTTCCCATCAGGAAGAAGAATTAACCTCAGGCTCAGCTTGCCGCCCGGAGCCAGAATAGGGCCTGAAGCAATCCTGCGCTTTTGCGGCCAGCTCCCAAGAAAGCGAGTTGAAAAATGGAGCTCAGGGGCACTGCAATTCACAAACCTGCAGAGTTAGAAATGATAACTCTCGTCCACAAATATATTGAGGGAAGGCAACGAAGAGGATTTGAAAGCAAGGCAGAATTGCAGGAAACAGATTTCAGGAGGTAGATTCGAATCGCCTTTAAAGCACAGGAAAAGCGGCAAAACCTCGACAATGATGCCCTTGGCCAAAAAGGGCGTATGCGTTTTTTCCTGAATATATTCAGGAAAAAACGCATACGCCCTTTTTGGCCAACCAAGCAACCTGGAAAGGCAAATCAGCGCTACAAAGAAGTCTCGCTTCCCATCGGTCAAAAGGGCCAGGCTGAATAAAGTGTCAAAAGCAGAAATGCAGGACAGGCCATGGAGAAATGGGAGCCTTGCTACGCTGATGGGCCGGATGGAAATTGCCAACAGCCACTCTGGAGAAGTGTACGGTGTGTCCTGAAACATCTAAAAAACTCAGCTTAGAGAGCATAGGGCACTTCCACTCATGGGCGTATAAATTGGGAAAACTAAAAATCAGCAAGACACAGGCACCCCAAAGTTTAGGGCTGCTCTGTTGACAAGAACCTCCACTTTGTTACACCTTAAATATCCCAGGAAAGACAAGAATGGATAAAGAAGTTGTGGTCCTTATGTACAATGGACTATCACTCAGCCATGAAATCAACGTCATAAGGCTAGTAGCAGCATGATGAGTGGATTTGGGTACGACGATTCTAAGTGAAATAAGTCACACAGAAAAAGACACTTATCATAAGATATCACTTATAGAGGGAATGTAAAAACCGCTACCCTTGAGCTGAATTACATAACAGGTCAGAGTCACACGTTTAGAAAACACACTAGGGCTGCTTAACGGGAAAGGTGAGGTGGGGTGATGCATAAAACAAGGGTTTCAAATTAGCTCACATAGCGTTCCATAAACCCAATATGTAATAGACAAGACCTACTCCTTCCTCAGTGAACTGGACTCAACACGCCCTATTCACCGCCCAAGAATATGTCTGACTAGTAAGAATCTTAAAACCTATGTATTGATATCTCTCTGTAAGTGAATCAAGTGGGTGAAAAGCGGCATAAACACAGCAGTGAAAAGCAGCTAAACCCCATTATACAAATCAATTACTTTTAAAAACCCGTGAAACAAAGACAGTGAAAGAGAGAGAAATTCTGACAAAATTCGTTCAGGGGCTGTGATGCAACCTGGATTGACCATATGTAGACCCACAGATGGATGAGACATAAGGGTGGACACTCTTGGGGCTGAGAGGTTTGGTGAGGTTGGGTGAGCAAACGCAGACCCTTTAAAGTAATACTGCGTGGTATCCATCCCATGGGTCCAAAATCTCCAGGTTCAAGGGCATCTTCCTACATCGAAAACATACATGAGAAACCCAGAAGATGGTACACCGTGTGATCGGGAAAGGTTTCTAAAACGCAGCTCATTTCTCATCTCCTTGTGCTCCGGTTCGCCATTCCAGCCGCTATACTAGCAATCTCCCTGCTTGGAGAATCAGCACCTTTAACCTCCTGTTTCGTACAGGTTGCAATTTGTCCTGAGGATAAACGGGAAGAGGGGGAACCAATGAGAGACTAGCTCTAGGTGTTGGGACAGGCACAGGTCACTCTCTTTTCCCATCAGGAAGAAGAATTAACCACAGGCTCAGCCTGCCGCCTGGAGCCAGAAAAGGGCCTGAAGCAATCCTGCGCTTTTGCGGCCAGCTCCCAAGAAAGCGAGTTGAAAAATGGAGCTCAGGGGCACTGCAATTCACAAACCTGCAGAGTTAGAAATGATAACTCTCATCCACAAATATATTGAGGGAAGGCAACGAAGAGGATTTGAAAGCAAGGCAGAATTGCAGGAAACAGATTTCAGGAGGTAGATTCGAATCGCTTTTAAAGCACAGGAAAAGCGGCAAAACCTCGACAATGATGCCCTTGGCCAAAAAGGGCGTATGCGTTTTTTCCTGAATATATTCAGGAAAAAACGCATAGGCCCTTTTTGGCCAACCAAGCAACCTGGAAAGGCAAATCAGCGCTACAAAGAAGTCTCGCTTCCCATCGGTCAAAAGAGCCAGGCTGAATAAAGTGTCAAAACCAGAAATGCAGGACAGGCCATGGAGAAATGGGAGCCTTGCTACACTGATGGGCGGGATGGAAATTGCCAACAGCCACTCTGGAGAAGTGTACGGTGTGTCCTGAAACATCTATAAAACTCAGCTAAGAGAGCATAGGGCACTTCCACTCACGGGCGTATGAATTGGGAAAACTAAAAATCAGCAAGACACAGGCACTCCAAAGTTTAAGACTGCTCTGTTGACAAGAACCTCCACTTTGTTACACCTTAAATATCCCAGGAAAGACAAGAATGGATAAAGAAGTTGTGGTCCTTATGTACAATGGAATATCATTCAGCCATGAAATCAACGTCATAAGGCTAGTAGCAGCATGATGAGTGGATTTGGGTACGACGATTCTAAGTGAAATAAGTCACACAGAAAAAGACACTTATCATAAGATATCACTTATAGAGGGAATGTAAAAACCGCTACCCTTGAACTGAATTACATAACAGGTCAGAGTCACACGTTTAGAAAACACACTAGGGCTGCTTAACGGGAAAGGTGAGGTGGGGTGATGCATAAAACAAGGGTTTCAAATTAGCTCAGATAGCGTTCCATAAACCCAATATGTAATAGACAAGACCTACTCCTTCCTCAGTGAACTGGACTCAACACGCCCTATTCACCGCCCAAGAATATGTCTGACTAGTAAGAATCTTAAAACCTATGTATTGATATCTCTCTGTAAGTGAATCAAGTGGGTGAAAAGCGGCATAAACACAGCAGTGAAAAGCAGCTAAACCCCATTATACAAATCAATTACTTTTAAAAACCCGTGAAACAAAGACAGTGAAAGAGAGAGAAATTCTGACAAAATTCGTTCAGGGGCTGTGATGCAACCTGGATTGACCATATGTAGACCCACAGATGGATGAGACATAAGGGTGGACACTCTTGGGGCTGAGAGGTTTGGTGAGGTTGGGTGAGCAAACGCAGACCCTTTAAAGTAATACTGCGTGGTATCCATCCCATGGGTCCCAAATCTCCAGGTTCAAGGGCATCTTCTTACATCGAAAACATACATGAGAAACCCAGAAGATGGTACACCGTGTGATCGGGAAAGGTTTCTAAAACGCAGCTCATTTCTCATCTCCTTGTGCTCCGGTTCGCCATTCCAGCCGCTATACTAGCAATCTCCCTGCTTGGAGAATCAGCACCTTTAACCTCCTGTTTCGTACAGGTTGCAATTTGTCCTGAGGATAAACGGGAAGAGGGGGAACCAATGAGAGACTAGCTCTAGGTGTTGGGACAGGCACAGGTCACTCTATTTTCCCATCAGGAAGAAGAATTAACCACAGGCTCAGCCTGCCGCCTGGAGCCAGAAAAGGGCCTGAAGCAATCCTGCGCTTTTGCGGCCAGCTCCCAAGAAAGCGAGTTGAAAAATGGAGCTCAGGGGCACTGCAATTCACAAACCTGCAGAGTTAGAAATGATAACTCTCATCCACAAATATATTGAGGGAAGGCAACGAAGAGGATTTGAAAGCAAGGCAGAATTGCAGGAAACAGATTTCAGGAGGTAGATTCGAATCGCTTTTAAAGCACAGGAAAAGCGGCAAAACCTCGACAATGATGCCCTTGGCCAAAAAGGGCGTATGCGTTTTTTCCTGAATATATTCAGGAAAAAACGCATAGGCCCTTTTTGGCCAACCAAGCAACCTGGAAAGGCAAATCAGCGCTACAAAGAAGTCTCGCTTCCCATCGGTCAAAAGAGCCAGGCTGAATAAAGTGTCAAAACCAGAAATGCAGGACAGGCCATGGAGAAATGGGAGCCTTGCTACACTGATGGGCGGGATGGAAATTGCCAACAGCCACTCTGGAGAAGTGTACGGTGTGTCCTGAAACATCTATAAAACTCAGCTAAGAGAGCATAGGGCACTTCCACTCACGGGCGTATGAATTGGGAAAACTAAAAATCAGCAAGACACAGGCACTCCAAAGTTTAAGGCTGCTCTGTTGACAAGAACCTCCACTTTGTTACACCTTAAATATCCCAGGAAAGACAAGAATGGATAAAGAAGTTGTGGTCCTTATGTACAATGGAATATCATTCAGCCATGAAATCAACGTCATAAGGCTAGTAGCAGCATGATGAGTGGATTTGGGTACGACGATTCTAAGTGAAATAAGTCACACAGAAAAAGACACTTATCATAAGATATCACTTATAGAGGGAATGTAAAAACCGCTACCCTTGAACTGAATTACATAACAGGTCAGAGTCACACGTTTAGAAAACACACTAGGGCTGCTTAACGGGAAAGGTGAGGTGGGGTGATGCATAAAACAAGGGTTTCAAATTAGCTCAGATAGCGTTCCATAAACCCAATATGTAATAGACAAGACCTACTCCTTCCTCAGTGAACTGGACTCAACACACACTATTCATCGCCGAAGAATATATCTGACTAGTAAGAATCTTAAAACCTATGTATTGATATCTCTCTGTAAGTGAGTGAAGTGGGTGAAAAGCGGCATAACCACAGCAGTGAAAAGCAGCTAAACCCCATTATACAAATCAATTACTTTTAAAAACCCGTGAAACAAAGACAGTGAAAGAGAGAGAAATTCTGACAAAATTCGTTCAGGGGCTGTGATGCAACCTGGATTGACCATATGTAGACCCACAGATGGATGAGACATAAGGGTGGACACTCTTGGGGCTGAGAGGTTTGGTGAGGTTGGGTGAGCAAACGCAGACCCTTTAAAGTAATACTGCGTGGTACCCATCCCATGGGTCCCAAATCTCCAGGTTCAAGGGCATCTTCCTACATCGAAAACATGCATGAGAAACCCAGAAGATGGTACACCGTGTGATCGGGAAAGGTTTCTAAAACGCACCTCATTTCTCATCTCCTTGTGCTCCGGTTCGCCATTCCAGCCGCTATACTAGCAATCTCCCTGCTTGGAGAATCAGCACCTTTAACCTCCTGTTCCGTACAGGTTGCAATTTGTCCTGAGGATGAACGGGAAGAGGGGGAACCAATGAGAGACTAGCTCTAGGTGTTGGGACAGGCACAGGTCACTCTATTTTCCCATCAGGAAGAAGAATTAACCACAGGCTCAGCCTGCCGCCTGGAGCCAGAAAAGGGCCTGAAGCAATCCTGCGCTTTTGCGGCCAGCTCCCAAGAAAGCGAGTTGAAAAATGGAGCTCAGGGGCACTGCAATTCACAAACCTGCAGAGTTAGAAATGATAACTCTCATCCACAAATATATTGAGGGAAGGCAACGAAGAGGATTTGAAAGCAAGGCAGAATTGCAGGAAACAGATTTCAGGAGGTAGATTCGAATCGCTTTTAAAGCACAGGAAAAGCGGCAAAACCTCGACAATGATGCCCTTGGCCAAAAAGGGCGTATGCGTTTTTTCCTGAATATATTCAGGAAAAAACGCATACGCCCTTTTTGGCCAACCAAGCAACCTGGAAAGGCAAATCAGCGCTACGAAGAAGTCTTGCTTCCCATCGGTCAAAAGAGCCAGGCTGAATAAAGTGTCAAAACCAGAAATGCAGGACAGGCCATGGAGAAATGGGAGCCTTGCTACGCTGATGGGCGGGATGGAAATTGCCAACAGCCACTCTGGAGAAGTGTACGGTGTGTCCTAAAACATCTATAAAACTCAGCTAAGAGAGCATAGGGCACTTCCACTCATGGGCGTATGAATTGGGAAAACTAAAAATCAGCAAGACACAGGCACTCCAAAGTTTAAGGCTGCTCTGTTGACAAGAACCTCCACTTTGTTACACCTTAAATATCCCAGGAAAGACAAGAATGGATAAAGAAGTTGTGGTCCTTATGTACAATGGAATATCATTCAGCCATGAAATCAACGTCATAAGGCTAGTAGCAGCATGATGAGTGGATTTGGGTACGACGATTCTAAGTGAAATAAGTCACACAGAAAAAGACACTTATCATAAGATATCACTTATAGAGGGAATGTAAAAACCGCTACCCTTGAGCTGAATTACATAACAGGTCAGAGTCACACGTTTAGAAAACACACTAGGGCTGCTTAACGGGAAAGGTGAGGTGGGGTGATGCATAAAACAAGGGTTTCAAATTAGCTCAGATAGCGTTCCATAAACCCAATATGTAATAGACAAGACCTACTCCTTCCTCAGTGAACTGGACTCAACACGCCCTATTCACCGCCCAAGAATATATCTGACTAGTAAGAATCTTAAAACCTATGTATTGATATCTCTCTGTAAGTGAGTGAAGTGGGTGAAAAGCGGCATAACCACAGCAGTGAAAAGCAGCTAAACCCCATTATACAAATCAATTACTTTTAAAAACCCGTGAAACAAAGACAGTGAAAGAGAGAGAAATTCTGACAAAATTCGTTCAGGGGCTGTGATGCAACCTGGATTGACCATATGTAGACCCACAGATGGATGAGACATAAGGGTGGACACTCTTGGGGCTGAGAGGTTTGGTGAGGTTGGGTGAGCAAACGCAGACCCTTTAAAGTAATACTGCGTGGTACCCATCCCATGGGTCCCAAATCTCCAGGTTCAAGGGCATCTTCCTACATCGAAAACATGCATGAGAAACCCAGAAGATGGTACACCGTGTGATCGGGAAAGGTTTCTAAAACGCACCTCATTTCTCATCTCCTTGTGCTCCGGTTCGCCATTCCAGCCGCTATACTAGCAATCTCCCTGCTTGGAGAATCAGCACCTTTAACCTCCTGTTCCGTACAGGTTGCAATTTGTCCTGAGGATGAACGGGAAGAGGGGGAACCAATGAGAGACTAGCTCTAGGTGTTGGGACAGGCACAGGTCACTCTATTTTCCCATCAGGAAGAAGAATTAACCACAGGCTCAGCCTGCCGCCTGGAGCCAGAAAAGGGCCTGAAGCAATCCTGCGCTTTTGCGGCCAGCTCCCAAGAAAGCGAGTTGAAAAATGGAGCTCAGGGGCACTGCAATTCACAAACCTGCAGAGTTAGAAATGATAACTCTCATCCACAAATATATTGAGGGAAGGCAACGAAGAGGATTTGAAAGCAAGGCAGAATTGCAGGAAACAGATTTCAGGAGGTAGATTCGAATCGCTTTTAAAGCACAGGAAAAGCGGCAAAACCTCGACAATGATGCCCTTGGCCAAAAAGGGCGTATGCGTTTTTTCCTGAATATATGGGTTCCATGGGATGGGATGGGTTCCAAGCAACCTGGAAAGGCAAATCAGCGCTACAAAGAAGTCTCGCTTCCCATCGGTCAAAAGGGCCATGCTGAATAAAGTGTCAAAACCAGAAATGCAGGACAGGCCATGGAGAAATGGGAGCCTTGCTACGCTAATGGGCGGGATGGAAATTGCCAACAGCCACTCTGGAGAAGTGTACGGTGTGTCCTGAAACATCTAAAAAACTCAGCTAAGAGAGCATAGGGCACTTCCACTCACGGGCGTATGAATTGGGAAAACTAAAAATCAGCAAGACACTGGCACTCCAAAGTTTAAGGCTGCTCTGTTGACAAGAACCTCCACTTTGTTACACCTTAAATATCCCAGGAAAGACAAGAATGGATAAAGAAGTTGTGGTCCTTATGTACAATGGAATATCATTCAGCCATGAAATCAACGTCATAAGGCTAGTAGCAGCATGATGAGTGGATTTGGGTACGACGATTCTAAGTGAAATAAGTCACACAGAAAAAGACACTTATCATAAGATATCACTTATAGAGGGAATGTAAAAACCGCTACCCTTGAACTGAATTACATAACAGGTCAGAGTCACACGTTTAGAAAACACACTAGGGCTGCTTAACGGGAAAGGTGAGGTGGGGTGATGCATAAAACAAGGGTTTCAAATTAGCTCAGATAGCGTTCCATAAACCCAATATGTAATAGACAAGACCTACTCCTTCCTCAGTGAACTGAACTCAACACACACTATTCATCGCCGAAGAATATATCTGACTAGTAAGAATCTTAAAACCTATGTATTGATATCTCTCTGTAAGTGAGTGAAGTGGGTGAAAAGCGGCATAACCACAGCAGTGAAAAGCAGCTAAACCCCATTATACAAATCAATTACTTTTAAAAACCCGTGAAACAAAGACAGTGAAAGAGAGAGAAATTCTGACAAAATTCGTTCAGGGGCTGTGATGCAACCTGGATTGACCATATGTAGACCCACAGATGGATGAGACATAAGGGTGGACACTCTTGGGGCTGAGAGGTTTGGTGAGGTTGGGTGAGCAAACGCAGACCCTTTAAAGTAATACTGCGTGGTACCCATCCCATGGGTCCCAAATCTCCAGGTTCAAGGGCATCTTCCTACATCGAAAACATGCATGAGAAACCCAGAAGATGGTACACCGTGTGATCGGGAAAGGTTTCTAAAACGCACCTCATTTCTCATCTCCTTGTGCTCCGGTTCGCCATTCCAGCCGCTATACTAGCAATCTCCCTGCTTGGAGAATCAGCACCTTTAACCTCCTGTTCCGTACAGGTTGCAATTTGTCCTGAGGATGAACGGGAAGAGGGGGAACCAATGAGAGACTAGCTCTAGGTGTTGGGACAGGCACAGGTCACTCTATTTTCCCATCAGGAAGAAGAATTAACCACAGGCTCAGCCTGCCGCCTGGAGCCAGAAAAGGGCCTGAAGCAATCCTGCGCTTTTGCGGCCAGCTCCCAAGAAAGCGAGTTGAAAAATGGAGCTCAGGGGCACTGCAATTCACAAACCTGCAGAGTTAGAAATGATAACTCTCATCCAGAAATATATTGAGGGAAGGCAACGAAGAGGATTTGAAAGCAAGGCAGAATTGCAGGAAACAGATTTCAGGAGGTAGATTCGAATCGCTTTTAAAGCACAGGAAAAGCGGCAAAACCTCGACAATGATGCCCTTGGCCAAAAAGGGCGTATGCGTTTTTTCCTGAATATATGGGTTCCATGGGATGGGATGGGTTCCAAGCAACCTGGAAAGGCAAATCAGCGCTACAAAGAAGTCTCGCTTCCCATCGGTCAAAAGGGCCATGCTGAATAAAGTGTCAAAACCAGAAATGCAGGACAGGCCATGGAGAAATGGGAGCCTTGCTACGCTGATGGGCGGGATGGAAATTGCCAACAGCCACTCTGGAGAAGTGTACGGTGTGTCCTGAAACATCTATAAAACTCAGCTAAGAGAGCATAGGGCACTTCCACTCACGGGCGTATGAATTGGGAAAACTAAAAATCAGCAAGACACAGGCACTCCAAAGTTTAAGGCTGCTCTGTTGACAAGAACCTCCACTTTGTTACACCTTAAATATCCCAGGAAAGACAAGAATGGATAAAGAAGTTGTGGTCCTTATGTACAATGGAATATCATTCAGCCATGAAATCAACGTCATAAGGCTAGTAGCAGCATGATGAGTGGATTTGGGTACGACGATTCTAAGTGAAATAAGTCACACAGAAAAAGACACTTATCATAAGATATCACTTATAGAGGGAATGTAAAAACCGCTACCCTTGAACTGAATTACATAACAGGTCAGAGTCACACGTTTAGAAAACACACTAGGGCTGCTTAACGGGAAAGGTGAGGTGGGGTGATGCATAAAACAAGGGTTTCAAATTAGCTCACATAGCGTTCCATAAACCCAATATGTAATAGACAAGACCTACTCCTTCCTCAGTGAACTGGACTCAACACGCCCTATTCACCGCCCAAGAATATATCTGACTAGTAAGAATCTTAAAACCTATGTATTGATATCTCTCTGTAAGTGAGTGAAGTGGGTGAAAAGCGGCATAAACACAGCAGTGAAAAGCAGTTAAACCCCATTATACAAATCAATTACTTTTAAAAACCCGTGAAACAAAGACAGTGAAAGAGAGAGAAATTCTGACAAAATTCGTTCAGGGGCTGTGATGCAACCTGGATTGACCATATGTAGACCCACAGATGGATGAGACATAAGGGTGGACACTCTTGGGGCTGAGAGGTTTGGTGAGGTTGGGTGAGCAAACGCAGACCCTTTAAAGTAATACTGTGTGGTACCCATCCCATGGGTCCCAAATCTCCAGGTTCAAGGGCATCTTCCTACATCGAAAACATGCATGAGAAACCCAGAAGATGGTACACCGTGTGATCGGGAAAGGTTTCTAAAACGCACCTCATTTCTCATCTCCTTGTGCTCCGGTTCGCCATTCCAGCCGCTATACTAGCAATCTCCCTGCTTGGAGAATCAGCACCTTTAACCTCCTGTTCCGTACAGGTTGCAATTTGTCCTGAGGATGAACGGGAAGAGGGGGAACCAATGAGAGACTAGCTCTAGGTGTTGGGACAGGCACAGGTCACTCTATTTTCCCATCAGGAAGAAGAAATAACCTCAGGCTCAGCCTGCCGCCCGGAGCCAGAATAGGGCCTGAAGCAATCCTGCGCTTTTGCGGCCAGCTCCCAAGAAAGCGAGTTGAACAATGGAGCTCAGGGGCACTGCAATTCACAAACCTGCAGAGTTAGAAATGATAACTCTAGTCCACAAATATATTGAGGGAAGGCAACGAAGAGGATTTGAAAGCAAGGCAGAATTGCAGGAAACAGATTTCAGGAGGTAGATTCGAATCGCCTTTAAAGCACAGGAAAAGCGGCAAAACCTCGACAATGATGCCCTTGGCCAAAAAGGGCGTATGCGTTTTTTCCTGAATATATTCAGGAAAAAACGCATACGCCCTTTTTGGCCAACCAAGCAACCTGGAAAGGCAAATCAGCGCTACAAAGAAGTCTCGCTTCCCATCGGTCAAAAGGGCCAGGCTGAATAAAGTGTCAAAAGCAGAAATGCAGGACAGGCCATGGAGAAATGGGAGCCTTGCTACGCTGATGGGCCGGATGGAAATTGCCAACAGCCACTCTGGAGAAGTGTACGGTGTGTCCTGAAACATCTAAAAAACTCAGCTTAGAGAGCATAGGGCACTTCCACTCATGGGCGTATAAATTGGGAAAACTAAAAATCAGCAAGACACAGGCACCCCAAAGTTTAGGGCTGCTCTGTTGACAAGAACCTCCACTTTGTTACACCTTAAATATCCCAGGAAAGACAAGAATGGATAAAGAAGTTGTGGTCCTTATGTACAATGGAATATCACTCAGCCATGAAATCAACGTCATAAGGCTAGTAGCAGCATGATGAGTGGATTTGGGTACGACGATTCTAAGTGAAATAAGTCACACAGAAAAAGACACTTATCATAAGATATCACTTATAGAGGGAATGTAAAAACCGCTACCCTTGAACTGAATTACATAACAGGTCAGAGTCACACGTTTAGAAAACACACTAGGGCTGCTTAACGGGAAAGGTGAGGTGGGGTGATGCATAAAACAAGGGTTTCAAATTAGCTCACATAGCGTTCCATAAACCCAATATGTAATAGACAAGACCTACTCCTTCCTCAGTGAACTGGACTCAACACGCCCTATTCACCGCCCAAGAATATATCTGACTAGTAAGAATCTTAAAACCGATGTATTTATATCTCTCTGTAAGTGAGTGAAGTGGGTGAAAAGCGGCATAACCACAGCAGTGAAAAGCAGCTAAACCCCATTATACAAATCAATTACTTTTAAAAACCCGTGAAACAAAGACAGTGAAAGAGAGAGAAATTCTGACAAAATTCGTTCAGGGGCTGTGATGCAACCTGGATTGACCATATGTAGACCCACAGATGGATGAGACATAAGGGTGGACACTCTTGGGGCTGAGAGGTTTGGTGAGGTTGGGTGAGCAAACGCAGACCCTTTAAAGTAATACTGTGTGGTACCCATCCCATGGGTCCCAAATCTCCAGGTTCAAGGGCATCTTCCTACATCAAAAACATGCATGAGAAACCCAGAAGATGGTACACCGTGTGATCGGGAAAGGTTTCTAAAACGCACCTCATTTCTCATCTCCTTGTGCTCCGCTTCGCCATTTCAGCCGCTATACTAGCAATCTCCCTGCTTGGAGAATCAGCACCTTTAACCTCCTGTTCCGTACAGGTTGCAATTTGTCCTGAGGATGAACGGGAAGAGGGGGAACCAATGAGAGACTAGCTCTAGGTGTTGGGACAGGCACAGGTCACTCTATTTTCCCATCAGGAAGAAGAATTAACCTCAGGCTCAGCCTGCCGCCCGGAGCCAGAATAGGGCCTGAAGCAATCCTGCGCTTTTGCGGCCAGCTCCCAAGAAAGCGAGTTGAAAAATGGAGCTCAGGGGCACTGCAATTCACAAACCTGCAGAGTTAGAAATGATAACTCTCGTCCACAAATATATTGAGGGAAGGCAACGAAGAGGATTTGAAAGCAAGGCAGAATTGCAGGAAACAGATTTCAGGAGGTAGATTCGAATCGCCTTTAAAGCACAGGAAAAGCGGCAAAACCTCGACAATGATGCCCTTGGCCAAAAAGGGCGTATGCGTTTTTTCCTGAATATATTCAGGAAAAAACGCACACGCCCTGTTTGGCCAACCAAGCAACCTGGAAAGGCAAATCAGCGCTACAAAGAAGTCTCGCTTCCCATCGGTCAAAAGAGCCAGGCTGAATAAAGTGTCAAAACCAGAAATGCAGGACAGGCCATGGAGAAATGGGAGCCTTGCTACACTGATGGGCGGGATGGAAATTGCCAACAGCCACTCTGGAGAAGTGTACGGTGTGTCCTGAAACATCTATAAAACTCAGCTAAGAGAGCATAGGGCACTTCCACTCACGGGCGTATGAATTGGGAAAACTAAAAATCAGCAAGACACAGGCACTCCAAAGTTTAAGGCTGCTCTGTTGACAAGAACCTCCACTTTGTTACACCTTAAATATCCCAGGAAAGACAAGAATGGATAAAGAAGTTGTGGTCCTTATGTACAATGGAATATCATTCAGCCATGAAATCAACGTCATAAGGCTAGTAGCAGCATGATGAGTGGATTTGGGTACGACGATTCTAAGTGAAATAAGTCACACAGAAAAAGACACTTATCATAAGATATCACTTATAGAGGGAATGTAAAAACCGCTACCCTTGAACTGAATTACATAACAGGTCAGAGTCACACGTTTAGAAAACACACTAGGGCTGCTTAACGGGAAAGGTGAGGTGGGGTGATGCATAAAACAAGGGTTTCAAATTAGCTCAGATAGCGTTCCATAAACCCAATATGTAATAGACAAGACCTACTCCTTCCTTAGTGAACTGGACTCAACACACACTATTCATCGCCGAAGAATATATCTGACTAGTAAGAATCTTAAAACCTATGTATTGATATCTCTCTGTAAGTGAGTGAAGTGGGTGAAAAGCGGCATAACCACATCAGTGAAAAGCAGCTAAACCCCATTATACAAATCAATTACTTTTAAAAACCCGTGAAACAAAGACAGTGAAAGAGAGAGAAATTCTGACAAAATTCGTTCAGGGGCTGTGATGCAACCTGGATTGACCATATGTAGACCCACAGATGGATGAGACATAAGGGTGGACACTCTTGGGGCTGAGAGGTTTGGTGAGGTTGGGTGAGCAAACGCAGACCCTTTAAAGTAATACTGTGTGGTACCCATCCCATGGGTCCCAAATCTCCAGGTTCAAGGGCATCTTCCTACATCGAAAACATGCATGAGAAACCCAGAAGATGGTACACCGTGTGATCGGGAAAGGTTTCTAAAACGCACCTCATTTCTCATCTCCTTGTGCTCCGGTTCGCCATTCCAGCCGCTATACTAGCAATCTCCCTGCTTGGAGAATCAGCACCTTTAACCTCCTGTTCCGTACAGGTTGCAATTTGTCCTGAGGATGAACGGGAAGAGGGGGAACCAATGAGAGACTAGCTCTAGGTGTTGGGACAGGCACAGGTCACTCTATTTTCCCATCAGGAAGAAGAATTAACCACAGGCTCAGCCTGCCGCCTGGAGCCAGAAAAGGGCCTGAAGCAATCCTGCGCTTTTGCGGCCAGCTCCCAAGAAAGCGAGTTGAACAATGGAGCTCAGGGGCACTGCAATTCACAAACCTGCAGAGTTAGAAATGATAACTCTCGTCCACAAATATATTGAGGGAAGGCAACGAAGAGGATTTGAAAGCAAGGCAGAATTGCAGGAAACAGATTTCAGGAGGTAGATTCGAATCGCCTTTAAAGCACAGGAAAAGCGGCAAAACCTCGAAAATGATGCCCTTGGCCAAAAAGGGCGTATGCGTTTTTTCCTGAATATATTCAGGAAAAAACGCACACGCCCTTTTTGGCCAACCAAGCAACCTGGAAAGGCAAATCAGCGCTACAAAGAAGTCTTGCTTCCCATCGGTCAAAAGGGCCAGGCTGAATAAAGTGTCAAAACCAGAAATGCAGGACAGGCCATGGAGAAATGGGAGCCTTGCCACGCTGATGGGCCGGATGGAAATTGCCAACAGCCACTCTGGAGAAGTGTACGGTGTGTCCTGAAACATCTAAAAAACTCAGCTTAGAGAGCATAGGGCACTTCCACTCATGGGCGTATAAATTGGGAAAACTAAAAATCAGAAAGACACAGGCACCCCAAAGTTTAGGGCTGCTCTGTTGACAAGAACCTCCACTTTGTTACACCTTAAATATCCCAGGAAAGACAAGAATGGATAAAGAAGTTGTGGTCCTTATGTACAATGGAATATCACTCAGCCATGAAATCAACGTCATAAGGCTAGTAGCAGCATGATGAGTGGATTTGGGTACGACGATTCTAAGTGAAATAAGTCACACAGTAAAAGACACTTATCATAAGATATCACTTATAGAGGGAATGTAAAAACCGCTACCCTTGAACTGAATTACATAACAGGTCAGAGTCACACGTTTAGAAAACACACTAGGGCTGCTTAACGGGAAAGGTGAGGTGGGGTGATGCATAAAACAAGGGTTTCAAATTAGCTCAGATAGCGTTCCATAAACCCAATATGTAATAGACAAGACCTACTCCTTCCTCAGTGAACTGGACTCAACACGCCCTATTCACCGCCCAAGAATATATCTGACTAGTAAGAATCTTAAAACCTATGTATTGATATCTCTCTGTAAGTGAGTCAAGTGGGTGAAAAGCGGCATAAACACAGCAGTGAAAAGCAGCTAAACCCCATTATACAAATCAATTACTTTTAAAAACCCGTGAAACAAAGACAGTGAAAGAGAGAGAAATTCTGACAAAATTCGTTCAGGGGCTGTGATGCAACCTGGATTGACCATATGTAGACCCACAGATGGATGAGACATAAGGGTGGACACTCTTGGGGCTGAGAGGTTTGGTGAGGTTGGGTGAGCAAACGCAGACCCTTTAAAGTAATACTGTGTGGTACCCATCCCATGGGTCCCAAATCTCCAGGTTCAAGGGCATCTTCCTACATCAAAAACATGCATGAGAAACCCAGAAGATGGTACACCGTGTGATCGGGAAAGGTTTCTAAAACGCACCTCATTTCTCATCTCCTTGTGCTCCGCTTCGCCATTTCAGCCGCTATACTAGCAATCTCCCTGCTTGGAGAATCAGCACCTTTAACCTCCTGTTCCGTACAGGTTGCAATTTGTCCTGAGGATGAACGGGAAGAGGGGGAACCAATGAGAGACTAGCTCTAGGTGTTGGGACAGGCACAGGTCACTCTATTTTCCCATCAGGAAGAAGAATTAACCTCAGGCTCAGCCTGCCGCCCGGAGCCAGAATAGGGCCTGAAGCAATCCTGCGCTTTTGCGGCCAGCTCCCAAGAAAGCGAGTTGAAAAATGGAGCTCAGGGGCACTGCAATTCACAAACCTGCAGAGTTAGAAATGATAACTCTCGTCCACAAATATATTGAGGGAAGGCAACGAAGAGGATTTGAAAGCAAGGCAGAATTGCAGGAAACAGATTTCAGGAGGTAGATTCGAATCGCCTTTAAAGCACAGGAAAAGCGGCAAAACCTCGACAATGATGCCCTTGGCCAAAAAGGGCGTATGCGTTTTTTCCTGAATATATTCAGGAAAAAACGCACACGCCCTGTTTGGCCAACCAAGCAACCTGGAAAGGCAAATCAGCGCTACAAAGAAGTCTCGCTTCCCATCGGTCAAAAGAGCCAGGCTGAATAAAGTGTCAAAACCAGAAATGCAGGACAGGCCATGGAGAAATGGGAGCCTTGCTACACTGATGGGCGGGATGGAAATTGCCAACAGCCACTCTGGAGAAGTGTACGGTGTGTCCTGAAACATCTATAAAACTCAGCTAAGAGAGCATAGGGCACTTCCACTCACGGGCGTATGAATTGGGAAAACTAAAAATCAGCAAGACACAGGCACTCCAAAGTTTAAGGCTGCTCTGTTGACAAGAACCTCCACTTTGTTACACCTTAAATATCCCAGGAAAGACAAGAATGGATAAAGAAGTTGTGGTCCTTATGTACAATGGAATATCATTCAGCCATGAAATCAACGTCATAAGGCTAGTAGCAGCATGATGAGTGGATTTGGGTACGACGATTCTAAGTGAAATAAGTCACACAGAAAAAGACACTTATCATAAGATATCACTTATAGAGGGAATGTAAAAACCGCTACCCTTGAACTGAATTACATAACAGGTCAGAGTCACACGTTTAGAAAACACACTAGGGCTGCTTAACGGGAAAGGTGAGGTGGGGTGATGCATAAAACAAGGGTTTCAAATTAGCTCAGATAGCGTTCCATAAACCCAATATGTAATAGACAAGACCTACTCCTTCCTTAGTGAACTGGACTCAACACACACTATTCATCGCCGAAGAATATATCTGACTAGTAAGAATCTTAAAACCTATGTATTGATATCTCTCTGTAAGTGAGTGAAGTGGGTGAAAAGCGGCATAACCACATCAGTGAAAAGCAGCTAAACCCCATTATACAAATCAATTACTTTTAAAAACCCGTGAAACAAAGACAGTGAAAGAGAGAGAAATTCTGACAAAATTCGTTCAGGGGCTGTGATGCAACCTGGATTGACCATATGTAGACCCACAGATGGATGAGACATAAGGGTGGACACTCTTGGGGCTGAGAGGTTTGGTGAGGTTGGGTGAGCAAACGCAGACCCTTTAAAGTAATACTGTGTGGTACCCATCCCATGGGTCCCAAATCTCCAGGTTCAAGGGCATCTTCCTACATCGAAAACATGCATGAGAAACCCAGAAGATGGTACACCGTGTGATCGGGAAAGGTTTCTAAAACGCACCTCATTTCTCATCTCCTTGTGCTCCGGTTCGCCATTCCAGCCGCTATACTAGCAATCTCCCTGCTTGGAGAATCAGCACCTTTAACCTCCTGTTCCGTACAGGTTGCAATTTGTCCTGAGGATGAACGGGAAGAGGGGGAACCAATGAGAGACTAGCTCTAGGTGTTGGGACAGGCACAGGTCACTCTATTTTCCCATCAGGAAGAAGAATTAACCACAGGCTCAGCCTGCCGCCTGGAGCCAGAAAAGGGCCTGAAGCAATCCTGCGCTTTTGCGGCCAGCTCCCAAGAAAGCGAGTTGAACAATGGAGCTCAGGGGCACTGCAATTCACAAACCTGCAGAGTTAGAAATGATAACTCTCGTCCACAAATATATTGAGGGAAGGCAACGAAGAGGATTTGAAAGCAAGGCAGAATTGCAGGAAACAGATTTCAGGAGGTAGATTCGAATCGCCTTTAAAGCACAGGAAAAGCGGCAAAACCTCGAAAATGATGCCCTTGGCCAAAAAGGGCGTATGCGTTTTTTCCTGAATATATTCAGGAAAAAACGCACACGCCCTTTTTGGCCAACCAAGCAACCTGGAAAGGCAAATCAGCGCTACAAAGAAGTCTTGCTTCCCATCGGTCAAAAGGGCCAGGCTGAATAAAGTGTCAAAACCAGAAATGCAGGACAGGCCATGGAGAAATGGGAGCCTTGCCACGCTGATGGGCCGGATGGAAATTGCCAACAGCCACTCTGGAGAAGTGTACGGTGTGTCCTGAAACATCTAAAAAACTCAGCTTAGAGAGCATAGGGCACTTCCACTCATGGGCGTATAAATTGGGAAAACTAAAAATCAGAAAGACACAGGCACCCCAAAGTTTAGGGCTGCTCTGTTGACAAGAACCTCCACTTTGTTACACCTTAAATATCCCAGGAAAGACAAGAATGGATAAAGAAGTTGTGGTCCTTATGTACAATGGAATATCACTCAGCCATGAAATCAACGTCATAAGGCTAGTAGCAGCATGATGAGTGGATTTGGGTACGACGATTCTAAGTGAAATAAGTCACACAGTAAAAGACACTTATCATAAGATATCACTTATAGAGGGAATGTAAAAACCGCTACCCTTGAACTGAATTACATAACAGGTCAGAGTCACACGTTTAGAAAACACACTAGGGCTGCTTAACGGGAAAGGTGAGGTGGGGTGATGCATAAAACAAGGGTTTCAAATTAGCTCAGATAGCGTTCCATAAACCCAATATGTAATAGACAAGACCTACTCCTTCCTCAGTGAACTGGACTCAACACGCCCTATTCACCGCCCAAGAATATATCTGACTAGTAAGAATCTTAAAACCTATGTATTGATATCTCTCTGTAAGTGAGTCAAGTGGGTGAAAAGCGGCATAAACACAGCAGTGAAAAGCAGCTAAACCCCATTATACAAATCAATTACTTTTAAAAACCCGTGAAACAAAGACAGTGAAAGAGAGAGAAATTCTGACAAAATTCGTTCAGGGGCTGTGATGCAACCTGGATTGACCATATGTAGACCCACAGATGGATGAGACATAAGGGTGGACACTCTTGGGGCTGAGAGGTTTGGTGAGGTTGGGTGAGCAAACGCAGACCCTTTAAAGTAATACTGTGTGGTACCCATCCCATGGGTCCCAAATCTCCAGGTTCAAGGGCATCTTCCTACATCGAAAACATGCATGAGAAACCCAGAAGATGGTACACCGTGTGATCGGGAAAGGTTTCTAAAACGCACCTCATTTCTCATCTCCTTGTGCTCCGGTTCGCCATTCCAGCCGCTATACTAGCAATCTCCCTGCTTGGAGAATCAGCACCTTTAACCTCCTGTTCCGTACAGGTTGCAATTTGTCCTGAGGATGAACGGGAAGAGGGGGAACTAATGAGAGACTAGCTCTAGGTGTTGGGACAGGCACAGGTCACTCTATTTTCCCATCAGGAAGAAGAATTAACCTCAGGCTCAGCCTGCCGCCCGGAGCCAGAATAGGGCCTGAAGCAATCCTGCGCTTTTGCGGCCAGCTCCCAAGAAAGCGAGTTGAAAAATGGAGCTCAGGGGCACTGCAATTCACAAACCTGCAGAGTTAGAAATGATAACTCTCGTCCACAAATATATTGAGGGAAGGCAACGAAGAGGATTTGAAAGCAAGGCAGAATTGCAGGAAACAGATTTCAGGAGGTAGATTCGAATCGCCTTTAAAGCACAGGAAAAGCGGCAAAACCTCGACAATGATGCCCTTGGCCAAAAAGGGCCTATGCGTTTTTTCCTGAATATATTCAGGAAAAAACGCATACGCCCTTTTTGGCCAACCAAGCAACCTGGAAAGGCAAATCAGCGCTACAAAGAAGTCTTGCTTCCCATCGGTCAAAAGAGCCAGGCTGAATAAAGTGTCAAAACCAGAAATGCAGGACAGGCCATGGAGAAATGGGAGCCTTGCTACGCTGATGGGCGGGATGGAAATTGCCAACAGCCACTCTGGAGAAGTGTACGGTGTGTCCTGAAACATCTATAAAACTCAGCTAAGAGAGCATAGGGCACTTCCACTCATGGGCGTATGAATTGGGAAAACTAAAAATCAGCAAGACACAGGCACTCCAAAGTTTAAGGCTGCTCTGTTGACAAGAACCTCCACTTTGTTACACCTTAAATATCCCAGGAAAGACAAGAATGGATAAAGAAGTTGTGGTCCTTATGTACAATGGAATATCATTCCGCCATGAAATCAACGTCATAAGGCTAGTAGCAGCATGATGAGTGGATTTGGGTACGACGATTCTAAGTGAAATAAGTCACACAGAAAAAGACACTAATCATAAGATATCACTTATAGAGGGAATGTAAAAACCGCTACCCTTGAGCTGAATTACATAACAGGTCAGAGTCACACGTTTAGAAAACACACTAGGGCTGCTTAACGGGAAAGGTGAGGTGGGGTGATGCATAAAACAAGGGTTTCAAATTAGCTCAGATAGCGTTCCATAAACCCAATAGGTAATAGACAAGACCTACTCCTTCCTCAGTGAACTGGACTCAACACGCCCTATTCACCGCCCAAGAATATATCTGACTAGTAAGAATCTTAAAACCTATGTATTTATATCTCTCTGTAAGTGAGTGAAGTGGGTGAAAAGCGGCATAACCACAGCAGTGAAAAGCAGCTAAACCCCATTATACAAATCAATTACTTTTAAAAACCCGTGAAACAAAGACAGTGAAAGAGAGAGAAATTCTGACAAAATTCGTTCAGGGGCTGTGATGCAACCTGGATTGACCATATGTAGACCCACAGATGGATGAGACATAAGGGTGGACACTCTTGGGGCTGAGAGGTTTGGTGAGGTTGGGTGAGCAAACGCAGACCCTTTAAAGTAATACTGTGTGGTACCCATCCCATGGGTCCCAAATCTCCAGGTTCAAGGGCATCTTCCTACATCGAAAACATGCATGAGAAACCCAGAAGATGGTACACCGTGTGATCGGGAAAGGTTTCTAAAACGCACCTCATTTCTCATCTCCTTGTGCTCCGGTTCGCCATTCCAGCCGCTATACTAGCAATCTCCCTGCTTGGAGAATCAGCACCTTTAACCTCCTGTTCCGTACAGGTTGCAATTTGTCCTGAGGATGAACGGGAAGAGGGGGAACCAATGAGAGACTAGCTCTAGGTGTTGGGACAGGCACAGGTCACTCTATTTTCCCATCAGGAAGAAGAATTAACCTCAGGCTCAGCCTGCCGCCCGGAGCCAGAAAAGGGCCTGAAGCAATCCTGCGCTTTTGCGGCCAGCTCCCAAGAAAGCGAGTTGAACAATGGAGCTCAGGGGCACTGCAATTCACAAACCTGCAGAGTTAGAAATGATAACTCTCGTCCACAAATATATTGAGGGAAGGCAACGAAGAGGATTTGAAAGCAAGGCAGAATTGCAGGAAACAGATTTCAGGAGGTAGATTCGAATCGCCTTTAAAGCACAGGAAAAGCGGCAAAACCTCGACAATGATGCCCTTGGCCAAAAAGGGCGTATGCGTTTTTTCCTGAATATATTCAGGAAAAAACGCACACGCCCTTTTTGGCCAACCAAGCAACCTGGAAAGGCAAATCAGCGCTACAAAGAAGTCTCGCTTCCCATCGGTCAAAAGGGCCATGCTGAATAAAGTGTCAAAACCAGAAATGCAGGACAGGCCATGGAGAAATGGGAGCCTTGCTACGCTGATGGGCCGGATGGAAATTGCCAACAGCCACTCTGGAGAAGTGTACGGTGTGTCCTGAAACATCTAAAAAACTCAGCTTAGAGAGCATAGGGCACTTCCACTCATGGGCGTATAAATTGGGAAAACTAAAAATCAGAAAGACACAGGCACCCCAAAGTTTAGGGCTGCTCTGTTGACAAGAACCTCCACTTTGTTACACCTTAAATATCCCAGGAAAGACAAGAATGGATAAAGAAGTTGTGGTCCTTATGTACAATGGAATATCACTCAGCCATGAAATCAACGTCATAAGGCTAGTAGCAGCATGATGAGTGGATTTGGGTACGACGATTCTAAGTGAAATAAGTCACACAGAAAAAGACACTTATCATAAGATATCACTTATAGAGGGAATGTAAAAACCGCTACCCTTGAACTGAATTACATAACAGGTCAGAGTCACACGTTTAGAAAACACACTAGGGCTGCTTAACGGGAAAGGTGAGGTGGGGTGATGCATAAAACAAGGGTTTCAAATTAGCTCACATAGCGTTCCATAAACCCAATATGTAATAGACAAGACCTACTCCTTCCTCAGTGAACTGGACTCAACACGCCCTATTCACCGCCCAAGAATATATCTGACTAGTAAGAATCTTAAAACCTATGTATTGATATCTCTCTGTAAGTGAGTCAAGTGGGTGAAAAGCGGCATAAACACAGCAGTGAAAAGCAGCTAAACCCCATTATACAAATCAATTACTTTTAAAAACCCGTGAAACAAAGACAGTGAAAGAGAGAGAAATTCTGACAAAATTCGTTCAGGGGCTGTGATGCAACCTGGATTGACCATATGTAGACCCACAGATGGATGAGACATAAGGGTGGACACTCTTGGGGCTGAGAGGTTTGGTGAGGTTGGGTGAGCAAACACAGACCCTTTAAAGTAATACTGCGTGGTACCCATCCCATGGGTCCCAAATCTCCAGGTTCAAGGGCATCTTCCTACATCGAAAACATGCATGAGAAACCCAGAAGATGGTACACCGTGTGATCGGGAAAGGTTTCTAAAACGCACCTCATTTCTCATCTCCTTGTTCTCCAGTTCGCCATTCCAGCCGCTATACTAGCAATCTCCCTGCTTGGAGAATCAGCACCTTTAACCTCCTGTTTCGTACAGGTTGCAATTTGTCCTGAGGATAAACGGGAAGAGGGGGAACCAATGAGAGACTAGCTCTAGGTGTTGGGACAGGCACAGGTCACTCTATTTTCCCATCAGGAAGAAGAATTAACCACAGGCTCAGCCTGCCGCCTGGAGCCAGAAAAGGGCCTGAAGCAATCCTGCGCTTTTGCGGCCAGCTCCCAAGAAAGCGAGTTGAAAAATGGAGCTCAGGGGCACTGCAATTCACAAACCTGCAGAGTTAGAAATGATAACTCTCATCCACAAATATATTGAGGGAAGGCAACGAAGAGGATTTGAAAGCAAGGCAGAATTGCAGGAAACAGATTTCAGGAGGTAGATTCGAATCGCTTTTAAAGCACAGGAAAAGCGGCAAAACCTCGACAATGATGCCCTTGGCCAAAAAGGGCGTATGCGTTTTTTCCTGAATATATGGGTTCCATGGGATGGGATGGGTTCCAAGCAACCTGGAAAGGCAAATCAGCGCTACAAAGAAGTCTCGCTTCCCATCGGTCAAAAGGGCCATGCTGAATAAAGTGTCAAAACCAGAAATGCAGGACAGGCCATGGAGAAATGGGAGCCTTGCTACGCTGATGGGCGGGATGTAAATTGCCAACAGCCACTCTGGAGAAGTGTACGGTGTGTCCTGAAACATCTAAAAAACTCAGCTTAGATGCATAGGGCACTTCCTCTCATGGGCGTATAAATTGGGAAAACTAAAAATCAGCAAGACACAGGCAACCCAAAGTTTAGGGCTGCTCTGTTGACAAAAACCTCCACTTCGTTACACCTTAAATATCCCAGGAAAGACAAGAATGGATAAAGAAGTTGTGGTCCTTATGTACAATGGAATATCACTCAGCCATGAAATCAACGTCATAAGGCTAGGAGCAGCATGATGAGTGGATTTGGGTACGACGATTCTAAGTGAAATAAGTCACACAGAAAAAGACACTTATCATAAGATATCACTTATAGAGGGAATGTAAAAACCGCTACCCTTGAACTGAATTACATAACAGGTCAGAGTCACACGTTTAGAAAACACACTAGGGCTGCTTAACGGGAAAGGTGAGGTGGGGTGATGCATAAAACAAGGGTTTCAAATTAGCTCAGATAGCGTTCCATAAACCCAATATGTAATAGACAAGACCTACTCCTTCCTCAGTGAACTGGACTCAACACGCCCTATTCACCGCCCAAGAATATATCTGACTAGTAAGAATCTTAAAACCTATGTATTGATATCTCTCTGTAAGTGAGTGAAGTGGGTGAAAAGCGGCATAACCACAGCAGTGAAAAGCAGCTAAACCCCATTATACAAATCAATTACTTTTAAAAACCCGTGAAACAAAGACAGTGAAAGAGAGAGAAATTCTGACAAAATTCGTTCAGGGGCTGTGATGCAACCTGGATTGACCATATGTAGACCCACAGATGGATGAGACATAAGGGTGGACACTCTTGGGGCTGAGAGGTTTGGTGAGGTTGGGTGAGCAAACGCAGACCCTTTAAAGTAATACTGTGTGGTACCCATCCCATGGGTCCCAAATCTCCAGGTTCAAGGGCATCTTCCTACATCGAAAACATGCATGAGAAACCCAGAAGATGGTACACCGTGTGATCGGGAAAGGTTTCTAAAACGCACCTCATTTCTCATCTCCTTGTGCTCCGGTTCGCCATTCCAGCCGCTATACTAGCAATCTCCCTGCTTGGAGAATCAGCACCTTTAACCTCCT
Source organism: Balaenoptera borealis (assembly GCF_965194805.1). NCBI lineage: Eukaryota > Metazoa > Chordata > Mammalia > Artiodactyla > Balaenopteridae > Balaenoptera > Balaenoptera borealis. Next base: position 118,520 of record NW_028123769.1, read on the forward strand.
GTTCCGTACAGGTTGCAATTTGTCCTGAGGATGTACGGGAAGAGGGGGAACCAATGAGAGACTAGCTCTAGGTGTTGGGACAGGCACAGGTCACTCTATTTTCCCATCAGGAAGAAGAAATAACCTCAGGCTCAGCCTGCCGCCCGGAGCCAGAAAAGGGCCTGAAGCAATCCTGCGCTTTTGCGGCCAGCTCCCAAGAAAGCGAGTTGAACAATGGAGCTCAGGGGCACTGCAATTCACAAACCTGCAGAGTTAGAAATGATAACTCTAGTCCACAAATATATTGAGGGAAGGCAACGAAGAGGATTTGAAAGCAAGGCAGAATTGCAGAAAACAGATTTCAGGAGGTAGATTCGAATCGCCTTTAAAGCACAGGAAAAGCGGCAAAACCTCGACAATGATGCCCTTGGCCAAAAAGGGCGTATGCGTTTTTTCCTGAATATATTCAGGAAAAAACGCATACGCCCTTTTTGGCCAACCAAGCAACCTGGAAAGGCAAATCAGCGCTACAAAGAAGTCTCGCTTCCCATCGGTCAAAAGGGCCAGGCTGAATAAAGTGTCAAAACCAGAAAGGCAGGACAGGCCATGGAGAAATGGGAGCCTTGCTACGCTGATGGGCCGGATGGAAATTGCCAACAGCCACTCTGGAGAAGTGTACGGTGTGTCCTGAAACATCTAAAAAACTCAGCTTAGAGAGCATAGGGCACTTCCACTCATGGGCGTATAAATTGGGAAAACTAAAAATCAGAAAGACACAGGCACCCCAAAGTTTAGGGCTGCTCTGTTGACAAGAACCTCCACTTTGTTACACCTTAAATATCCCAGGAAAGACAAGAATGGATAAAGAAGTTGTGGTCCTTATGTACAATGGAATATCACTCAGCCATGAAATCAACGTCATAAGGCTAGTAGCAGCATGATGAGTGGATTTGGGTACGACGATTCTAAGTGAAATAAGTCACACAGAAAAAGACACTTATCATAAGATATCACTTATAGAGGGAATGTAAAAACCGCTACCCTTGAACTGAATTACATAACAGGTCAGAGTCACACGTTTAGAAAACACACTAGGGCTGCTTAACGGGAAAGGTGAGGTGGGGTGATGCATAAAACAAGGGTTTCAAATTAGCTCACATAGCGTTCCATAAACCCAATATGTAATAGACAAGACCTACTCCTTCCTCAGTGAACTGGACTCAACACGCCCTATTCACCGCCCAAGAATATATCTGACTAGTAAGAATCTTAAAACCTATGTATTGATATCTCTCTGTAAGTGAGTGAAGTGGGTGAAAAGCGGCATAACCACAGCAGTGAAAAGCAGCTAAACCCCATTATACAAATCAATTACTTTTAAAAACCCGTGAAACAAAGACAGTGAAAGAGAGAGAAATTCTGACAAAATTCGTTCAGGGGCTGTGATGCAACCTGGATTGACCATATGTAGACCCACAGATGGATGAGACATAAGGGTGGACACTCTTGGGGCTGAGAGGTTTGGTGAGGTTGGGTGAGCAAACGCAGACCCTTTAAAGTAATACTGTGTGGTACCCATCCCATGGGTCCCAAATCTCCAGGTTCAAGGGCATCTTCCTACATCGAAAACATGCATGAGAAACCCAGAAGATGGTACACCGTGTGATCGGGAAAGGTTTCTAAAACGCACCTCATTTCTCATCTCCTTGTGCTCCGGTTCGCCATTCCAGCCGCTATACTAGCAATCTCCCTGCTTGGAGAATCAGCACCTTTAACCTCCTGTTCCGTACAGGTTGCAATTTGTCCTGAGGATGTACGGGAAGAGGGGGAACCAATGAGAGACTAGCTCTAGGTGTTGGGACAGGCACAGGTCACTCTATTTTCCCATCAGGAAGAAGAAATAACCTCAGGCTCAGCCTGCCGCCCGGAGCCAGAAAAGGGCCTGAAGCAATCCTGCGCTTTTGCGGCCAGCTCCCAAGAAAGCGAGTTGAACAATGGAGCTCAGGGGCACTGCAATTCACAAACCTGCAGAGTTAGAAATGATAACTCTAGTCCACAAATATATTGAGGGAAGGCAACGAAGAGGATTTGAAAGCAAGGCAGAATTGCAGAAAACAGATTTCAGGAGGTAGATTCGAATCGCCTTTAAAGCACAGGAAAAGCGGCAAAACCTCGACAATGATGCCCTTGGCCAAAAAGGGCGTATGCGTTTTTTCCTGAATATATTCAGGAAAAAACGCATACGCCCTTTTTGGCCAACCAAGCAACCTGGAAAGGCAAATCAGCGCTACAAAGAAGTCTCGCTTCCCATCGGTCAAAAGGGCCAGGCTGAATAAAGTGTCAAAACCAGAAATGCAGGACAGGCCATGGAGAAATGGGAGCCTTGCTACGCTGATGGTCCGGATGGAAATTGCCAACAGCCACTCTGGAGAAGTGTACGGTGTGTCCTGAAACATCTAAAAAACTCAGCTTAGAGAGCATAGGGCACTTCCACTCATGGGCGTATAAATTGGGAAAACTAAAAATCAGAAAGACACGGGCACCCCAAAGTTTAGGGCTGCTCTGTTGACAAGAACCTCCACTTTGTTACACCTTAAATATCCCAGGAAAGACAAGAATGGATAAAGAAGTTGTGGTCCTTATGTACAATGGAATATCACTCAGCCATGAAATCAACGTCATAAGGCTAGTAGCAGCATGATGAGTGGATTTGGGTACGACGATTCTAAGTGAAATAAGTCACACAGAAAAAGACACTTATCATAAGATATCACTTATAGAGGGAATGTAAAAACCGCTACCCTTGAACTGAATTACATAACAGGTCAGAGTCACACGTTTAGAAAACACACTAGGGCTGCTTAACGGGAAAGGTGAGGTGGGGTGATGCATAAAACAAGGGTTTCAAATTAGCTCAGATAGCGTTCCATAAACCCAATATGTAATAGACAAGACCTACTCCTTCCTCAGTGAACTGGACTCAACACGCCCTATTCACCGCCCAAGAATATATCTGACTAGTAAGAATCTTAAAACCTATGTATTGATATCTCTCTGTAAGTGAGTGAAGTGGGTGAAAAGCGGCATAACCACAGCAGTGAAAAGCAGCTAAACCCCATTATACAAATCAATTACTTTTAAAAACCCGTGAAACAAAGACAGTGAAAGAGAGAGAAATTCTGACAAAATTCGTTCAGGGGCTGTGATGCAACCTGGATTGACCATATGTAGACCCACAGATGGATGAGACATAAGGGTGGACACTCTTGGGGCTGAGAGGTTTGGTGAGGTTGGGTGAGCAAACGCAGACCCTTTAAAGTAATACTGTGTGGTACCCATCCCATGGGTCCCAAATCTCCAGGTTCAAGGGCATCTTCCTACATCAAAAACATGCATGAGAAACCCAGAAGATGGTACACCGTGTGATCGGGAAAGGTTTCTAAAACGCACCTCATTTCTCATCTCCTTGTGCTCCGCTTCGCCATTTCAGCCGCTATACTAGCAATCTCCCTGCTTGGAGAATCAGCACCTTTAACCTCCTGTTCCGTACAGGTTGCAATTTGTCCTGAGGATGAACGGGAAGAGGGGGAACCAATGAGAGACTAGCTCTAGGTGTTGGGACAGGCACAGGTCACTCTATTTTCCCATCAGGAAGAAGAATTAACCTCAGGCTCAGCCTGCCGCCCGGAGCCAGAATAGGGCCTGAAGCAATCCTGCGCTTTTGCGGCCAGCTCCCAAGAAAGCGAGTTGAAAAATGGAGCTCAGGGGCACTGCAATTCACAAACCTGCAGAGTTAGAAATGATAACTCTCGTCCACAAATATATTGAGGGAAGGCAACGAAGAGGATTTGAAAGCAAGGCAGAATTGCAGGAAACAGATTTCAGGAGGTAGATTCGAATCGCCTTTAAAGCACAGGAAAAGCGGCAAAACCTCGACAATGATGCCCTTGGCCAAACAGGGCGTATGCGTTTTTTCCTGAATATATTCAGGAAAAAACGCACACGCCCTGTTTGGCCAACCAAGCAACCTGGAAAGGCAAATCAGCGCTACAAAGAAGTCTCGCTTCCCATCGGTCAAAAGAGCCAGGCTGAATAAAGTGTCAAAACCAGAAATGCAGGACAGGCCATGGAGAAATGGGAGCCTTGCTACACTGATGGGCGGGATGGAAATTGCCAACAGCCACTCTGGAGAAGTGTACGGTGTGTCCTGAAACATCTATAAAACTCAGCTAAGAGAGCATAGGGCACTTCCACTCACGGGCGTATGAATTGGGAAAACTAAAAATCAGCAAGACACAGGCACTCCAAAGTTTAAGGCTGCTCTGTTGACAAGAACCTCCACTTTGTTACACCTTAAATATCCCAGGAAAGACAAGAATGGATAAAGAAGTTGTGGTCCTTATGTACAATGGAATATCATTCAGCCATGAAATCAACGTCATAAGGCTAGTAGCAGCATGATGAGTGGATTTGGGTACGACGATTCTAAGTGAAATAAGTCACACAGAAAAAGACACTTATCATAAGATATCACTTATAGAGGGAATGTAAAAACCGCTACCCTTGAACTGAATTACATAACAGGTCAGAGTCACACGTTTAGAAAACACACTAGGGCTGCTTAACGGGAAAGGTGAGGTGGGGTGATGCATAAAACAAGGGTTTCAAATTAGCTCAGATAGCGTTCCATAAACCCAATATGTAATAGACAAGACCTACTCCTTCCTTAGTGAACTGGACTCAACACACACTATTCATCGCCGAAGAATATATCTGACTAGTAAGAATCTTAAAACCTATGTATTTATATCTCTCTGTAAGTGAGTGAAGTGGGTGAAAAGCGGCATAACCACAGCAGTGAAAAGCAGCTAAACCCCATTATACAAATCAATTACTTTTAAAAACCCGTGAAACAAAGACAGTGAAAGAGAGAGAAATTCTGACAAAATTCGTTCAGGGGCTGTGATGCAACCTGGATTGACCATATGTAGACCCACAGATAGATGAGACATAAGGGTGGACACTCTTGGGGCTGAGAGGTTTGGTGAGGTTGGGTGAGCAAACGCAGACCCTTTAAAGTAATACTGTGTGGTACCCATCCCATGGGTCCCAAATCTCCAGGTTCAAGGGCATCTTCCTACATCGAAAACATGCATGAGAAACCCAGAAGATGGTACACCGTGTGATCGGGAAAGGTTTCTAAAACGCACCTCATTTCTCATCTCCTTGTGCTCCGGTTCGCCATTCCAGCCGCTATACTAGCAATCTCCCTGCTTGGAGAATCAGCACCTTTAACCTCCTGTTCCGTACAGGTTGCAATATGTCCTGAGGATGAACGGGAAGAGGGGGAACCAATGAGAGACTAGCTCTAGGTGTTGGGACAGGCACAGGTCACTCTATTTTCCCATCAGGAAGAAGAATTAACCACAGGCTCAGCCTGCCGCCTGGAGCCAGAAAAGGGCCTGAAGCAATCCTGCGCTTTTGCGGCCAGCTCCCAAGAAAGCGAGTTGAACAATGGAGCTCAGGGGCACTGCAATTCACAAACCTGCAGAGTTAGAAATGATAACTCTCGTCCACAAATATATTGAGGGAAGGCAACGAAGAGGATTTGAAAGCAAGGCAGAATTGCAGGAAACAGATTTCAGGAGGTAGATTCGAATCGCCTTTAAAGCACAGGAAAAGCGGCAAAACCTCGAAAATGATGCCCTTGGCCAAAAAGGGCGTATGCGTTTTTTCCTGAATATATTCAGGAAAAAACGCACACGCCCTTTTTGGCCAACCAAGCAACCTGGAAAGGCAAATCAGCGCTACAAAGAAGTCTCGCTTCCCATCGGTCAAAAGGGCCAGGCTGAATAAAGTGTCAAAACCAGAAATGCAGGACAGGCCATGGAGAAATGGGAGCCTTGCCACGCTGATGGGCCGGATGGAAATTGCCAACAGCCACTCTGGAGAAGTGTACGGTGTGTCCTGAAACATCTAAAAAACTCAGCTTAGAGAGCATAGGGCACTTCCACTCATGGGCGTATAAATTGGGAAAACTAAAAATCAGAAAGACACAGGCACCCCAAAGTTTAGGGCTGCTCTGTTGACAAGAACCTCCACTTTGTTACACCTTAAATATCCCAGGAAAGACAAGAATGGATAAAGAAGTTGTGGTCCTTATGTACAATGGAATATCACTCAGCCATGAAATCAACGTCATAAGGCTAGTAGCAGCATGATGAGTGGATTTGGGTACGACGATTCTAAGTGAAATAAGTCACACAGTAAAAGACACTTATCATAAGATATCACTTATAGAGGGAATGTAAAAACCGCTACCCTTGAACTGAATTACATAACAGGTCAGAGTCACACGTTTAGAAAACACACTAGGGCTGCTTAACGGGAAAGGTGAGGTGGGGTGATGCATAAAACAAGGGTTTCAAATTAGCTCAGATAGCGTTCCATAAACCCAATATGTAATAGACAAGACCTACTCCTTCCTCAGTGAACTGGACTCAACACGCCCTATTCACCGCCCAAGAATATATCTGACTAGTAAGAATCTTAAAACCTATGTATTTATATCTCTCTGTAAGTGAGTGAAGTGGGTGAAAAGCGGCATAACCACAGCAGTGAAAAGCAGCTAAACCCCATTATACAAATCAATTACTTTTAAAAACCCGTGAAACAAAGACAGTGAAAGAGAGAGAAATTCTGACAAAATTCGTTCAGGGGCTGTGATGCAACCTGGATTGACCATATGTAGACCCACAGATGGATGAGACATAAGGGTGGACACTCTTGGGGCTGAGAGGTTTGGTGAGGTTGGGTGAGCAAACGCAGACCCTTTAAAGTAATACTGTGTGGTACCCATCCCATGGGTCCCAAATCTCCAGGTTCAAGGGCATCTTCCTACATCGAAAACATGCATGAGAAACCCAGAAGATGGTACACCGTGTGATCGGGAAAGGTTTCTAAAACGCACCTCATTTCTCATCTCCTTGTGCTCCGGTTCGCCATTCCAGCCGCTATACTAGCAATCTCCCTGCTTGGAGAATCAGCACCTTTAACCTCCTGTTCCGTACAGGTTGCAATTTGTCCTGAGGATGAACGGGAAGAGGGGGAACTAATGAGAGACTAGCTCTAGGTGTTGGGACAGGCACAGGTCACTCTATTTTCCCATCAGGAAGAAGAATTAACCTCAGGCTCAGCCTGCCGCCCGGAGCCAGAATAGGGCCTGAAGCAATCCTGCGCTTTTGCGGCCAGCTCCCAAGAAAGCGAGTTGAAAAATGGAGCTCAGGGGCACTGCAATTCACAAACCTGCAGAGTTAGAAATGATAACTCTCGTCCACAAATATACTGAGGGAAGGCAACGAAGAGGATTTGAAAGCAAGGCAGAATTGCAGGAAACAGATTTCAGGAGGTAGATTCGAATCGCCTTTAAAGCACAGGAAAAGCGGCAAAACCTGGACAATGATGCCCTTGGCCAAAAAGGGCGTATGCGTTTTTTCCTGAATATATTCAGGAAAAAACGCATACGCCCTTTTTGGCCAACCAAGCAACCTGGAAAGGCAAATCAGCGCTACAAAGAAGTCTTGCTTCCCATCGGTCAAAAGAGCCAGGCTGAATAAAGTGTCAAAACCAGAAATGCAGGACAGGCCATGGAGAAATGGGAGCCTTGCTACGCTGATGGGCGGGATGGAAATTGCCAACAGCCACTCTGGAGAAGTGTACGGTGTGTCCTGAAACATCTATAAAACTCAGCTAAGAGAGCATAGGGCACTTCCACTCATGGGCGTATGAATTGGGAAAACTAAAAATCAGCAAGACACAGGCACTCCAAAGTTTAAGGCTGCTCTGTTGACAAGAACCTCCACTTTGTTACACCTTAAATATCCCAGGAAAGACAAGAATGGATAAAGAAGTTGTGGTCCTTATGTACAATGGAATATCATTCCGCCATGAAATCAACGTCATAAGGCTAGTAGCAGCATGATGAGTGGATTTGGGTACGACGATTCTAAGTGAAATAAGTCACACAGAAAAAGACACTAATCATAAGATATCACTTATAGAGGGAATGTAAAAACCGCTACCCTTGAGCTGAATTACATAACAGGTCAGAGTCACACGTTTAGAAAACACACTAGGGCTGCTTAACGGGAAAGGTGAGGTGGGGTGATGCATAAAACAAGGGTTTCAAATTAGCTCAGATAGCGTTCCATAAACCCAATAGGTAATAGACAAGACCTACTCCTTCCTCAGTGAACTGGACTCAACACGCCCTATTCACCGCCCAAGAATATATCTGACTAGTAAGAATCTTAAAACCTATGTATTTATATCTCTCTGTAAGTGAGTGAAGTGGGTGAAAAGCGGCATAACCACAGCAGTGAAAAGCAGCTAAACCCCATTATACAAATCAATTACTTTTAAAAACCCGTGAAACAAAGACAGTGAAAGAGAGAGAAATTCTGACAAAATTCGTTCAGGGGCTGTGATGCAACCTGGATTGACCATATGTAGACCCACAGATGGATGAGACATAAGGGTGGACACTCTTGGGGCTGAGAGGTTTGGTGAGGTTGGGTGAGCAAACGCAGACCCTTTAAAGTAATACTGTGTGGTACCCATCCCATGGGTCCCAAATCTCCAGGTTCAAGGGCATCTTCCTACATCGAAAACATGCATGAGAAACCCAGAAGATGGTACACCGTGTGATCGGGAAAGGTTTCTAAAACGCACCTCATTTCTCATCTCCTTGTGCTCCGGTTCGCCATTCCAGCCGCTATACTAGCAATCTCCCTGCTTGGAGAATCAGCACCTTTAACCTCCTGTTCCGTACAGGTTGCAATTTGTCCTGAGGATGAACGGGAAGAGGGGGAACCAATGAGAGACTAGCTCTAGGTGTTGGGACAGGCACAGGTCACTCTATTTTCCCATCAGGAAGAAGAATTAACCACAGGCTCAGCCTGCCGCCTGGAGCCAGAAAAGGGCCTGAAGCAATCCTGCGCTTTTGCGGCCAGCTCCCAAGAAAGCGAGTTGAACAATGGAGCTCAGGGGCACTGCAATTCACAAACCTGCAGAGTTAGAAATGATAACTCTCGTCCACAAATATATTGAGGGAAGGCAACGAAGAGGATTTGAAAGCAAGGCAGAATTGCAGGAAACAGATTTCAGGAGGTAGATTCGAATCGCCTTTAAAGCACAGGAAAAGCGGCAAAACCTCGAAAATGATGCCCTTGGCCAAAAAGGGCGTGTGCGTTTTTTCCTGAATATATTCAGGAAAAAACGCACACGCCCTTTTTGGCCAACCAAGCAACCTGGAAAGGCAAATCAGCGCTACAAAGAAGTCTCGCTTCCCATCGGTCAAAAGGGCCAGGCTGAATAAAGTGTCAAAACCAGAAATGCAGGACAGGCCATGGAGAAATGGGAGCCTTGCCACGCTGATGGGCCGGATGGAAATTGCCAACAGCCACTCTGGAGAAGTGTACGGTGTGTCCTGAAACATCTAAAAAACTCAGCTTAGAGAGCATAGGGCACTTCCACTCATGGGCGTATAAATTGGGAAAACTAAAAATCAGAAAGACACAGGCACCCCAAAGTTTAGGGCTGCTCTGTTGACAAGAACCTCCACTTTGTTACACCTTAAATATCCCAGGAAAGACAAGAATGGATAAAGAAGTTGTGGTCCTTATGTACAATGGAATATCACTCAGGCATGAAATCAACGTCATAAGGCTAGTAGCAGCATGATGAGTGGATTTGGGTACGACGATTCTAAGTGAAATAAGTCACACAGTAAAAGACACTTATCATAAGATATCACTTATAGAGGGAATGTAAAAACCGCTACCCTTGAACTGAATTACATAACAGGTCAGAGTCACACGTTTAGAAAACACACTAGGGCTGCTTAACGGGAAAGGTGAGGTGGGGTGATGCATAAAACAAGGGTTTCAAATTAGCTCAGATAGCGTTCCATAAACCCAATATGTAATAGACAAGACCTACTCCTTCCTCAGTGAACTGGACTCAACACGCCCTATTCACCGCCCAAGAATATATCTGACTAGTAAGAATCTTAAAACCTATGTATTTATATCTCTCTGTAAGTGAGTGAAGTGGGTGAAAAGCGGCATAACCACAGCAGTGAAAAGCAGCTAAACCCCATTATACAAATCAATTACTTTTAAAAACCCGTGAAACAAAGACAGTGAAAGAGAGAGAAATTCTGACAAAATTCGTTCAGGGGCTGTGATGCAACCTGGATTGACCATATGTAGACCCACAGATGGATGAGACATAAGGGTGGACACTCTTGGGGCTGAGAGGTTTGGTGAGGTTGGGTGAGCAAACGCAGACCCTTTAAAGTAATACTGTGTGGTACCCATCCCATGGGTCCCAAATCTCCAGGTTCAAGGGCATCTTCCTACATCGAAAACATGCATGAGAAACCCAGAAGATGGTACACCGTGTGATCGGGAAAGGTTTCTAAAACGCACCTCATTTCTCATCTCCTTGTGCTCCGGTTCGCCATTCCAGCCGCTATACTAGCAATCTCCCTGCTTGGAGAATCAGCACCTTTAACCTCCTGTTCCGTACAGGTTGCAATTTGTCCTGAGGATGAACGGGAAGAGGGGGAACTAATGAGAGACTAGCTCTAGGTGTTGGGACAGGCACAGGTCACTCTATTTTCCCATCAGGAAGAAGAATTAACCTCAGGCTCAGCCTGCCGCCCGGAGCCAGAATAGGGCCTGAAGCAATCCTGCGCTTTTGCGGCCAGCTCCCAAGAAAGCGAGTTGAAAAATGGAGCTCAGGGGCACTGCAATTCACAAACCTGCAGAGTTAGAAATGATAACTCTCGTCCACAAATATATTGAGGGAAGGCAACGAAGAGGATTTGAAAGCAAGGCAGAATTGCAAGAAACAGATTTCAGGAGGTAGATTCGAATCGCCTTTAAAGCACAGGAAAAGCGGCAAAACCTCGACAATGATGCCCTTGGCCAAAAAGGGCCTATGCGTTTTTTCCTGAATATATTCAGGAAAAAACGCATACGCCCTTTTTGGCCAACCAAGCAACCTGGAAAGGCAAATCAGCGCTACAAAGAAGTCTTGCTTCCCATCGGTCAAAAGAGCCAGGCTGAATAAAGTGTCAAAACCAGAAATGCAGGACAGGCCATGGAGAAATGGGAGCCTTGCTACGCTGATGGGCGGGATGGAAATTGCCAACAGCCACTCTGGAGAAGTGTACGGTGTGTCCTGAAACATCTATAAAACTCAGCTAAGAGAGCATAGGGCACTTCCACTCATGGGCGTATGAATTGGGAAAACTAAAAATCAGCAAGACACAGGCACTCCAAAGTTTAAGGCTGCTCTGTTGACAAGAACCTCCACTTTGTTACACCTTAAATATCCCAGGAAAGACAAGAATGGATAAAGAAGTTGTGGTCCTTATGTACAATGGAATATCATTCCGCCATGAAATCAACGTCATAAGGCTAGTAGCAGCATGATGAGTGGATTTGGGTACGACGATTCTAAGTGAAATAAGTCACACAGAAAAAGACACTAATCATAAGATATCACTTATAGAGGGAATGTAAAAACCGCTACCCTTGAGCTGAATTACATAACAGGTCAGAGTCACACGTTTAGAAAACACACTAGGGCTGCTTAACGGGAAAGGTGAGGTGGGGTGATGCATAAAACAAGGGTTTCAAATTAGCTCAGATAGCGTTCCATAAACCCAATAGGTAATAGACAAGACCTACTCCTTCCTCAGTGAACTGGACTCAACACGCCCTATTCACCGCCCAAGAATATATCTGACTAGTAAGAATCTTAAAACCTATGTATTTATATCTCTCTGTAAGTGAGTGAAGTGGGTGAAAAGCGGCATAACCATAGCAGTGAAAAGCAGCTAAACCCCATTATACAAATCAATTACTTTTAAAAACCCGTGAAACAAAGACAGTGAAAGAGAGAGAAATTCTGACAAAATTCGTTCAGGGGCTGTGATGCAACCTGGATTGACCATATGTAGACCCACAGATGGATGAGACATAAGGGTGGACACTCTTGGGGCTGAGAGGTTTGGTGAGGTTGGGTGAGCAAACGCAGACCCTTTAAAGTAATACTGTGTGGTACCCATCCCATGGGTCCCAAATCTCCAGGTTCAAGGGCATCTTCCTACATCGAAAACATGCATGAGAAACCCAGAAGATGGTACACCGTGTGATCGGGAAAGGTTTCTAAAACGCACCTCATTTCTCATCTCCTTGTGCTCCGGTTCGCCATTCCAGCCGCTATACTAGCAATCTCCCTGCTTGGAGAATCAGCACCTTTAACCTCCTGTTCCGTACAGGTTGCAATTTGTCCTGAGGATGAACGGGAAGAGGGGGAACCAATGAGAGACTAGCTCTAGGTGTTGGGACAGGCACAGGTCACTCTATTTTCCCATCAGGAAGAAGAATTAACCTCAGGCTCAGCCTGCCGCCCGGAGCCAGAAAAGGGCCTGAAGCAATCCTGCGCTTTTGCGGCCAGCTCCCAAGAAAGCGAGTTGAACAATGGAGCTCAGGGGCACTGCAATTCACAAACCTGCAGAGTTAGAAATGATAACTCTCGTCCACAAATATATTGAGGGAAGGCAACGAAGAGGATTTGAAAGCAAGGCAGAATTGCAGGAAACAGATTTCAGGAGGTAGATTCGAATCGCCTTTAAAGCACAGGAAAAGCGGCAAAACCTCGACAATGATGCCCTTGGCCAAAAAGGGCGTGTGCGTTTTTTCCTGAATATATTCAGGAAAAAACGCACACGCCCTTTTTGGCCAACCAAGCAACCTGGAAAGGCAAATCAGCGCTACAAAGAAGTCTCGCTTCCCATCGGTCAAAAGGGCCAGGCTGAATAAAGTGTCAAAACCAGAAATGCAGGACAGGCCATGGAGAAATGGGAGCCTTGCTACGCTGATGGGCCGGATGGAAATTGCCAACAGCCACTCTGGAGAAGTGTACGGTGTGTCCTGAAACATCTAAAAAACTCAGCTTAGAGAGCATAGGGCACTTCCACTCATGGGCGTATAAATTGGGAAAACTAAAAATCAGAAAGACACAGGCACCCCAAAGTTTAGGGCTCCTCTGTTGACAAGAACCTCCACTTTGTTACACCTTAAATATCCCAGGAAAGACAAGAATGGATAAAGAAGTTGTGGTCCTTATGTACAATGGAATATCACTCAGCCATGAAATCAACGTCATAAGGCTAGTAGCAGCATGATGAGTGGATTTGGGTACGACGATTCTAAGTGAAATAAGTCACACAGAAAAAGACACTTATCATAAGATATCACTTATAGAGGGAATGTAAAAACCGCTACCCTTGAACTGAATTACATAACAGGTCAGAGTCACACGTTTAGAAAACACACTAGGGCTGCTTAACGGGAAAGGTGAGGTGGGGTGATGCATAAAACAAGGGTTTCAAATTAGCTCACATAGCGTTCCATAAACCCAATATGTAATAGACAAGACCTACTCCTTCCTCAGTGAACTGGACTCAACACGCCCTATTCACCGCCCAAGAATATATCTGACTAGTAAGAATCTTAAAACCTATGTATTGATATCTCTCTGTAAGTGAGTCAAGTGGGTGAAAAGCGGCATAAACACAGCAGTGAAAAGCAGCTAAACCCCATTATACAAATCAATTACTTTTAAAAACCCGTGAAACAAAGACAGTGAAAGAGAGAGAAATTCTGACAAAATTCGTTCAGGGGCTGTGATGCAACCTGGATTGACCATATGTAGACCCACAGATGGATGAGACATAAGGGTGGACACTCTTGGGGCTGAGAGGTTTGGTGAGGTTGGGTGAGCAAACACAGACCCTTTAAAGTAATACTGCGTGGTACCCATCCCATGGGTCCCAAATCTCCAGGTTCAAGGGCATCTTCCTACATCGAAAACATGCATGAGAAACCCAGAAGATGGTACACCGTGTGATCGGGAAAGGTTTCTAAAACGCACCTCATTTCTCATCTCCTTGTTCTCCAGTTCGCCATTCCAGCCGCTATACTAGCAATCTCCCTGCTTGGAGAATCAGCACCTTTAACCTCCTGTTTCGTACAGGTTGCAATTTGTCCTGAGGATAAACGGGAAGAGGGGGAACCAATGAGAGACTAGCTCTAGGTGTTGGGACAGGCACAGGTCACTCTATTTTCCCATCAGGAAGAAGAATTAACCACAGGCTCAGCCTGCCGCCTGGAGCCAGAAAAGGGCCTGAAGCAATCCTGCGCTTTTGCGGCCAGCTCCCAAGAAAGCGAGTTGAAAAATGGAGCTCAGGGGCACTGCAATTCACAAACCTGCAGAGTTAGAAATGATAACTCTCATCCACAAATATATTGAGGGAAGGCAACGAAGAGGATTTGAAAGCAAGGCAGAATTGCAGGAAACAGATTTCAGGAGGTAGATTCGAATCGCTTTTAAAGCACAGGAAAAGCGGCAAAACCTCGACAATGATGCCCTTGGCCAAAAAGGGCGTATGCGTTTTTTCCTGAATATATGGGTTCCATGGGATGGGATGGGTTCCAAGCAACCTGGAAAGGCAAATCAGCGCTACAAAGAAGTCTCGCTTCCCATCGGTCAAAAGGGCCATGCTGAATAAAGTGTCAAAACCAGAAATGCAGGACAGGCCATGGAGAAATGGGAGCCTTGCTACGCTGATGGGCGGGATGGAAATTGCCAACAGCCACTCTGGAGAAGTGTACGGTGTGTCCTGAAACATCTAAAAAACTCAGCTTAGATGCATAGGGCACTTCCTCTCATGGGCGTATAAATTGGGAAAACTAAAAATCAGCAAGACACAGGCAACCCAAAGTTTAGGGCTGCTCTGTTGACAAAAACCTCCACTTCGTTACACCTTAAATATCCCAGGAAAGACAAGAATGGATAAAGAAGTTGTGGTCCTTATGTACAATGGAATATCACTCAGCCATGAAATCAACGTCATAAGGCTAGGAGCAGCATGATGAGTGGATTTGGGTACGACGATTCTAAGTGAAATAAGTCACACAGAAAAAGACACTTATCATAAGATATCACTTATAGAGGGAATGTAAAAACCGCTACCCTTGAACTGAATTACATAACAGGTCAGAGTCACACGTTTAGAAAACACACTAGGGCTGCTTAACGGGAAAGGTGAGGTGGGGTGATGCATAAAACAAGGGTTTCAAATTAGCTCAGATAGCGTTCCATAAACCCAATATGTAATAGACAAGACCTACTCCTTCCTCAGTGAACTGGACTCAACACGCCCTATTCACCGCCCAAGAATATATCTGACTAGTAAGAATCTTAAAACCTATGTATTTATATCTCTCTGTAAGTGAGTGAAGTGGGTGAAAAGCGGCATAACCACAGCAGTGAAAAGCAGCTAAACCCCATTATACAAATCAATTACTTTTAAAAACCCGTGAAACAAAGACAGTGAAAGAGAGAGAAATTCTGACAAAATTCGTTCAGGGGCTGTGATGCAACCTGGATTGACCATATGTAGACCCACAGATGGATGAGACATAAGGGTGGACACTCTTGGGGCTGAGAGGTTTGGTGAGGTTGGGTGAGCAAACGCAGACCCTTTAAAGTAATACTGTGTGGTACCCATCCCATGGGTCCCAAATCTCCAGGTTCAAGGGCATCTTCCTACATCGAAAACATGCATGAGAAACCCAGAAGATGGTACACCGTGTGATCGGGAAAGGTTTCTAAAACGCACCTCATTTCTCATCTCCTTGTGCTCCGGTTCGCCATTCCAGCCGCTATACTAGCAATCTCCCTGCTTGGAGAATCAGCACCTTTAACCTCCTGTTCCGTACAGGTTGCAATTTGTCCTGAGGATGTACGGGAAGAGGGGGAACCAATGAGAGACTAGCTCTAGGTGTTGGGACAGGCACAGGTCACTCTATTTTCCCATCAGGAAGAAGAATTAACCTCAGGCTCAGCTTGCCGCCCGGAGCCAGAATAGGGCCTGAAGCAATCCTGCGCTTTTGCGGCCAGCTCCCAAGAAAGCGAGTTGAACAATGGAGCTCAGGGGCACTGCAATTCACAAACCTGCAGAGTTAGAAATGATAACTCTAGTCCACAAATATATTGAGGGAAGGCAACGAAGAGGATTTGAAAGCAAGGCAGAATTGCAGAAAACAGATTTCAGGAGGTAGATTCGAATCGCCTTTAAAGCACAGGAAAAGCGGCAAAACCTCGACAATGATGCCCTTGGCCAAAAAGCGCGTATGCGTTTTTTCCTGAATATATTCAGGAAAAAACGCATACGCCCTTTTTGGCCAACCAAGCAACCTGGAAAGGCAAATCAGCGCTACAAAGAAGTCTCGCTTCCCATCGGTCAAAAGGGCCAGGCTGAATAAAGTGTCAAAACCAGAAATGCAGGACAGGCCATGGAGAAATGGGAGCCTTGCTACGCTGATGGGCCGGATGGAAATTGCCAACAGCCACTCTGGAGAAGTGTACGGTGTGTCCTGAAACATCTAAAAAACTCAGCTTAGAGAGCATAGGGCACTTCCACTCATGGGCGTATAAATTGGGAAAACTAAAAATCAGAAAGACACAGGCACCCCAAAGTTTAGGGCTGCTCTGTTGACAAGAACCTCCACTTTGTTACACCTTAAATATCCCAGGAAAGACAAGAATGGATAAAGAAGTTGTGGTCCTTATGTACAATGGAATATCACTCAGCCATGAAATCAACGTCATAAGGCTAGTAGCAGCATGATGAGTGGATTTGGGTACGACGATTCTAAGTGAAATAAGTCACACAGAAAAAGACACTTATCATAAGATATCACTTATAGAGGGAATGTAAAAACCGCTACCCTTGAACTGAATTACATAACAGGTCAGAGTCACACGTTTAGAAAACACACTAGGGCTGCTTAACGGGAAAGGTGAGGTGGGGTGATGCATAAAACAAGGGTTTCAAATTAGCTCAGATAGCGTTCCATAAACCCAATATGTAATAGACAAGACCTACTCCTTCCTCAGTGAACTGGACTCAACACGCCCTATTCACCGCCCAAGAATATATCTGACTAGTAAGAATCTTAAAACCTATGTATTTATATCTCTCTGTAAGTGAGTGAAGTGGGTGAAAAGCGGCATAACCACAGCAGTGAAAAGCAGCTAAACCCCATTATACAAATCAATTACTTTTAAAAACCCGTGAAACAAAGACAGTGAAAGAGAGAGAAATTCTGACAAAATTCGTTCAGGGGCTGTGATGCAACCTGGATTGACCATATGTAGACCCACAGATGGATGAGACATAAGGGTGGACACTCTTGGGGCTGAGAGGTTTGGTGAGGTTGGGTGAGCAAACGCAGACCCTTTAAAGTAATACTGTGTGGTACCCATCCCATGGGTCCCAAATCTCCAGGTTCAAGGGCATCTTCCTACATCGAAAACATGCATGAGAAACCCAGAAGATGGTACACCGTGTGATCGGGAAAGGTTTCTAAAACGCACCTCATTTCTCATCTCCTTGTGCTCCGGTTCGCCATTCCAGCCGCTATACTAGCAATCTCCCTGCTTGGAGAATCAGCACCTTTAACCTCCTGTTCCGTACAGGTTGCAATTTGTCCTGAGGATGAACGGGAAGAGGGGGAACTAATGAGAGACTAGCTCTAGGTGTTGGGACAGGCACAGGTCACTCTATTTTCCCATCAGGAAGAAGAATTAACCTCAGGCTCAGCCTGCCGCCCGGAGCCAGAATAGGGCCTAAAGCAATCCTGCGCTTTTGCGGCCAGCTCCCAAGAAAGCGAGTTGAAAAATGGAGCTCAGGGGCACTGCAATTCACAAACCTGCAGAGTTAGAAATGATAACTCTCGTCCACAAATATATTGAGGGAAGGCAACGAAGAGGATTTGAAAGCAAGGCAGAATTGCAGGAAACAGATTTCAGGAGGTAGATTCGAATCGCCTTTAAAGCACAGGAAAAGCGGCAAAACCTCGACAATGATGCCCTTGGCCAAAAAGGGCGTATGCGTTTTTTCCTGAATATATTCAGGAAAAAACGCATACGCCCTTTTTGGCCAACCAAGCAACCTGGAAAGGCAAATCAGCGCTACAAAGAAGTCTTGCTTCCCATCGGTCAAAAGAGCCAGGCTGAATAAAGTGTCAAAACCAGAAATGCAGGACAGGCCATGGAGAAATGGGAGCCTTGCTACGCTGATGGGCGGGATGGAAATTGCCAACAGCCACTCTGGAGAAGTGTACGGTGTGTCCTGAAACATCTATAAAACTCAGCTAAGAGAGCATAGGGCACTTCCACTCATGGGCGTATGAATTGGGAAAACTAAAAATCAGCAAGACACAGGCACTCCAAAGTTTAAGGCTGCTCTGTTGACAAGAACCTCCACTTTGTTACACCTTAAATATCCCAGGAAACACAAGAATGGATAAAGAAGTTGTGGTCCTTATGTACAATGGAATATCATTCAGCCATGAAATCAACGTCATAAGGCTAGTAGCAGCATGATGAGTGGATTTGGGTACGACGATTCTAAGTGAAATAAGTCACACAGAAAAAGACACTTATCATAAGATATCACTTATAGAGGGAATGTAAAAACCGCTACCCTTGAGCTGAATTACATAACAGGTCAGAGTCACACGTTTAGAAAACACACTAGGGCTGCTTAACGGGAAAGGTGAGGTGGGGTGATGCATAAAACAAGGGTTTCAAATTAGCTCAGATAGCGTTCCATAAACCCAATAGGTAATAGACAAGACCTACTCCTTCCTCAGTGAACTGGACTCAACACGCCCTATTCACCGCCCAAGAATATATCTGACTAGTAAGAATCTTAAAACCTACGTATTTATATCTCTCTGTAAGTGAGTGAAGTGGGTGAAAAGCGGCATAACCACAGCAGTGAAAAGCAGCTAAACCCCATTATACAAATCAATTACTTTTAAAAACCCGTGAAACAAAGACAGTGAAAGAGAGAGAAATTCTGACAAAATTCGTTCAGGGGCTGTGATGCAACCTGGATTGACCATATGTAGACCCACAGATGGATGAGACATAAGGGTGGACACTCTTGGGGCTGAGAGGTTTGGTGAGGTTGGGTGAGCAAACGCAGACCCTTTAAAGTATTACTGTGTGGTACCCATCCCATGGGTCCCAAATCTCCAGGTTCAAGGGCATCTTCCTACATCGAAAACATGCATGAGAAACCCAGAAGATGGTACACCGTGTGATCGGGAAAGGTTTCTAAAACGCACCTCATTTCTCATCTCCTTGTGCTCCGGTTCGCCATTCCAGCCGCTATACTAGCAATCTCCCTGCTTGGAGAATCAACACCTTTAACCTCCTGTTCCGTACAGGTTGCAATTTGTCCTGAGGATGAACGGGAAGAGGGGGAACCAATGAGAGACTAGCTCTAGGTGTTGGGACAGGCACAGGTCACTCTATTTTCCCATCAGGAAGAAGAAATAACCTCAGGCTCAGCCTGCCGCCCGGAGCCAGAAAAGGGCCTGAAGCAATCCTGCGCTTTTGCGGCCAGCTCCCAAGAAAGCGAGTTGAACAATGGAGCTCAGGGGCACTGCAATTCACAAAGCTGCAGACTTAGAAATGATAACTCTCGTCCACAAATATATTGAGGGAAGGCAACGAAGAGGATTTGAAAGCAAGGCAGAATTGCAGGAAACAGATTTCAGGAGGTAGATTCGAATCGCCTTTAAAGCACAGGAAAAGCGGCAAAACCTCGACAATGATGCTCTTGGCCAAAAAGGGCGTATGCGTTTTTTCCTGAATATATTCAGGAAAAAACGCACACGCCCTTTTTGGCCAACCAAGCAACCTGGAAAGGCAAATCAGCGCTACAAAGAAGTCTCGCTTCCCATCGGTCAAAAGGGCCAGGCTGAATAAAGTGTCAAAACCAGAAATGCAGGACAGGCCATGGAGAAATGGGAGCCTTGCTACGCTGATGGGCCGGATGGAAATTGCCAACAGCCACTCTGGAGAAGTGTACGGTGTGTCCTGAAACATCTAAAAAACTCAGCTTAGAGAGCATAGGGCACTTCCACTCATGGGCGTATAAATTGGGAAAACTAAAAATCAGCAAGACACAGGCACCCCAAAGTTTAGGGCTGCTCTGTTGACAAGAACCTCCACTTTGTTACACCTTAAATATCCCAGGAAAGACAAGAATGGATAAAGAAGTTGTGGTCCTTATGTACAATGGAATATCACTCAGCCATGAAATCAACGTCATAAGGCTAGTAGCAGCATGATGAGTGGATTTGGGTACGACGATTCTAAGTGAAATAAGTCACACAGAAAAAGACACTTATCATAAGATATCACTTATAGAGGGAATGTAAAAACCGCTACCCTTGAACTGAATTACATAACAGGTCAGAGTCACACGTTTAGAAAACACACTAGGGCTGCTTAACGGGAAAGGTGAGGTGGGGTGATGCATAAAACAAGGGTTTCAAATTAGCTCAGATAGCGTTCCATAAACCCAATATGTAATAGACAAGACCTACTCCTTCCTCAGTGAACTGGACTCAACACGCCCTATTCACCGCCCAAGAATATATCTGACTAGTAAGAATCTTAAAACCTACGTATTTATATCTCTCTGTAAGTGAGTGAAGTGGGTGAAAAGCGGCATAACCACAGCAGTGAAAAGCAGCTAAACCCCATTATACAAATCAATTACTTTTAAAAACCCGTGAAACAAAGACAGTGAAAGAGAGAGAAATTCTGACAAAATTCGTTCAGGGGCTGTGATGCAACCTGGATTGACCATATGTAGACCCACAGATGGATGAGACATAAGGGTGGACACTCTTGGGGCTGAGAGGTTTGGTGAGGTTGGGTGAGCAAACGCAGACCCTTTAAAGTATTACTGTGTGGTACCCATCCCATGGGTCCCAAATCTCCAGGTTCAAGGGCATCTTCCTACATCGAAAACATGCATGAGAAACCCAGAAGATGGTACACCGTGTGATCGGGAAAGGTTTCTAAAACGCACCTCATTTCTCATCTCCTTGTGCTCCGGTTCGCCATTCCAGCCGCTATACTAGCAATCTCCCTGCTTGGAGAATCAACACCTTTAACCTCCTGTTCCGTACAGGTTGCAATTTGTCCTGAGGATGAACGGGAAGAGGGGGAACCAATGAGAGACTAGCTCTAGGTGTTGGGACAGGCACAGGTCACTCTATTTTCCCATCAGGAAGAAGAAATAACCTCAGGCTCAGCCTGCCGCCCGGAGCCAGAAAAGGGCCTGAAGCAATCCTGCGCTTTTGCGGCCAGCTCCCAAGAAAGCGAGTTGAACAATGGAGCTCAGGGGCACTGCAATTCACAAAGCTGCAGACTTAGAAATGATAACTCTCGTCCACAAATATATTGAGGGAAGGCAACGAAGAGGATTTGAAAGCAAGGCAGAATTGCAGGAAACAGATTTCAGGAGGTAGATTCGAATCGCCTTTAAAGCACAGGAAAAGCGGCAAAACCTCGACAATGATGCTCTTGGCCAAAAAGGGCGTATGCGTTTTTTCCTGAATATATTCAGGAAAAAACGCATACGCCCTTTTTGGCCAACCAAGCAACCTGGAAAGGCAAATCAGCGCTACAAAGAAGTCTCGCTTCCCATCGGTCAAAAGGGCCAGGCTGAATAAAGTGTCAAAACCAGAAATGCAGGACAGGCCATGGAGAAATGGGAGCCTTGCTACGCTGATGGGCCGGATGGAAATTGCCAACAGCCACTCTGGAGAAGTGTACGGTGTGTCCTGAAACATCTAAAAAACTCAGCTTAGAGAGCATAGGGCACTTCCACTCATGGGCGTATAAATTGGGAAAACTAAAAATCAGCAAGACACAGGCACCCCAAAGTTTAGGGCTGCTCTGTTGACAAGAACCTCCACTTTGTTACACCTTAAATATCCCAGGAAAGACAAGAATGGATAAAGAAGTTGTGGTCCTTATGTACAATGGAATATCACTCAGCCATGAAATCAACGTCATAAGGCTAGTAGCAGCATGATGAGTGGATTTGGGTACGACGATTCTAAGTGAAATAAGTCACACAGAAAAAGACACTTATCATAAGATATCACTTATAGAGGGAATGTAAAAACCGCTACCCTTGAACTGAATTACATAACAGGTCAGAGTCACACGTTTAGAAAACACACTAGGGCTGCTTAACGGGAAAGGTGAGGTGGGGTGATGCATAAAACAAGGGTTTCAAATTAGCTCACATAGCGTTCCATAAACCCAATATGTAATAGACAAGACCTACTCCTTCCTCAGTGAACTGGACTCAACACGCCCTATTCACCGCCCAAGAATATATCTGACTAGTAAGAATCTTAAAACCTATGTATTGATATCTCTCTGTAAGTGAGTGAAGTGGGTGAAAAGCGGCATAACCACAGCAGTGAAAAGCAGCTAAACCCCATTATACAAATCAATTACTTTTAAAAACCCGTGAAACAAAGACAGTGAAAGAGAGAGAAATTCTGACAAAATTCGTTCAGGGGCTGTGATGCAACCTGGATTGACCATATGTAGACCCACAGATGGATGAGACATAAGGGTGGACACTCTTGGGGCTGAGAGGTTTGGTGAGGTTGGGTGAGCAAACGCAGACCCTTTAAAGTAATACTGTGTGGTACCCATCCCATGGGTCCCAAATCTCCAGGTTCAAGGGCATCTTCCTACATCGAAAACATGCATGAGAAACCCAGAAGATGGTACACCGTGTGATCGGGAAAGGTTTCTAAAACGCACCTCATTTCTCATCTCCTTGTGCTCCGGTTCGCCATTCCAGCCGCTATACTAGCAATCTCCCTGCTTGGAGAATCAGCACCTTTAACCTCCTGTTCCGTACAGGTTGCAATTTGTCCTGAGGATGAACGGGAAGAGGGGGAACTAATGAGAGACTAGCTCTAGGTGTTGGGACAGGCACAGGTCACTCTATTTTCCCATCAGGAAGAAGAAATAACCTCAGGCTCAGCCTGCCGCCCGGAGCCAGAATAGGGCCTGAAGCAATCCTGCGCTTTTGCGGCCAGCTCCCAAGAAAGCGAGTTGAAAAATGGAGCTCAGGGGCACTGCAATTCACAAACCTGCAGAGTTAGAAATGATAACTCTCGTCCACAAATATATTGAGGGAAGGCAACGAAGAGGATTTGAAAGCAAGGCAGAATTGCAGGAAACAGATTTCAGGAGGTAGATTCGAATCGCCTTTAAAGCACAGGAAAAGCGGCAAAACCTCGACAATGATGCCCTTGGCCAAAAAGGGCGTATGCGTTTTTTCCTGAATATATTCAGGAAAAAACGCATACGCCCTTTTTGGCCAACCAAGCAACCTGGAAAGGCAAATCAGCGCTACAAAGAAGTCTTGCTTCCCATCGGTCAAAAGAGCCAGGCTGAATAAAGTGTCAAAACCAGAAATGCAGGACAGGCCATGGAGAAATGGGAGCCTTGCTACGCTGATGGGCGGGATGGAAATTGCCAACAGCCACTCTGGAGAAGTGTACGGTGTGTCCTGAAACATCTATAAAACTCAGCTAAGAGAGCATAGGGCACTTCCACTCATGGGCGTATGAATTGGGAAAACTAAAAATCAGCAAGACACAGGCACTCCAAAGTTTAAGGCTGCTCTGTTGACAAGAACCTCCACTTTGTTACACCTTAAATATCCCAGGAAACACAAGAATGGATAAAGAAGTTGTGGTCCTTATGTACAATGGAATATCATTCAGCCATGAAATCAACGTCATAAGGCTAGTAGCAGCATGATGAGTGGATTTGGGTACGACGATTCTAAGTGAAATAAGTCACACAGAAAAAGACACTTATCATAAGATATCACTTATAGAGGGAATGTAAAAACCGCTACCCTTGAGCTGAATTACATAACAGGTCAGAGTCACACGTTTAGAAAACACACTAGGGCTGCTTAACGGGAAAGGTGAGGTGGGGTGATGCATAAAACAAGGGTTTCAAATTAGCTCAGATAGCGTTCCATAAACCCAATAGGTAATAGACAAGACCTACTCCTTCCTCAGTGAACTGGACTCAACACGCCCTATTCACCGCCCAAGAATATATCTGACTAGTAAGAATCTTAAAACCTATGTATTTATATCTCTCTGTAAGTGAGTGAAGTGGGTGAAAAGCGGCATAACCACAGCAGTGAAAAGCAGCTAAACCCCATTATACAAATCAATTACTTTTAAAAACCCGTGAAACAAAGACAGTGAAAGAGAGAGAAATTCTGACAAAATTCGTTCAGGGGCTGTGATGCAACCTGGATTGACCATATGTAGACCCACAGATGGATGAGACATAAGGGTGGACACTCTTGGGGCTGAGAGGTTTGGTGAGGTTGGGTGAGCAAACGCAGACCCTTTAAAGTAATACTGTGTGGTACCCATCCCATGGGTCCCAAATCTCCAGGTTCAAGGGCATCTTCCTACATCGAAAACATGCATGAGAAACCCAGAAGATGGTACACCGTGTGATCGGGAAAGGTTTCTAAAACGCACCTCATTTCTCATCTCCTTGTGCTCCGGTTCGCCATTCCAGCCGCTATACTAGCAATCTCCCTGCTTGGAGAATCAGCACCTTTAACCTCCTGTTCCGTACAGGTTGCAATTTGTCCTGAGGATGAACGGGAAGAGGGGGAACCAATGAGAGACTAGCTCTAGGTGTTGGGACAGGCACAGGTCACTCTATTTTCCCATCAGGAAGAAGAATTAACCTCAGGCTCAGCCTGCCGCCCGGAGCCAGAAAAGGGCCTGAAGCAATCCTGCGCTTTTGCGGCCAGCTCCCAAGAAAGCGAGTTGAACAATGGAGCTCAGGGGCACTGCAATTCACAAACCTGCAGAGTTAGAAATGATAACTCTCGTCCACAAATATATTGAGGGAAGGCAACGAAGAGGATTTGAAAGCAAGGCAGAATTGCAGGAAACAGATTTCAGGAGGTAGATTCGAATCGCCTTTAAAGCACAGGAAAAGCGGCAAAACCTCGACAATGATGCCCTTGGCCAAAAAGGGCGTATGCGTTTTTTCCTGAATATATTCAGGAAAAAACGCACACGCCCTTTTTGGCCAACCAAGCAACCTGGAAAGGCAAATCAGCGCTACAAAGAAGTCTCGCTTCCCATCGGTCAAAAGGGCCAGGCTGAATAAAGTGTCAAAACCAGAAATGCAGGACAGGCCATGGAGAAATGGGAGCCTTGCTACGCTGATGGGCCGGATGGAAATTGCCAACAGCCACTCTGGAGAAGTGTACGGTGTGTCCTGAAACATCTAAAAAACTCAGCTTAGAGAGCATAGGGCACTTCCACTCATGGGCGTATAAATTGGGAAAACTAAAAATCAGCAAGACACAGGCACCCCAAAGTTTAGGGCTGCTCTGTTGACAAGAACCTCCACTTTGTTACACCTTAAATATCCCAGGAAAGACAAGAATGGATAAAGAAGTTGTGGTCCTTATGTACAATGGAATATCACTCAGCCATGAAATC
Source organism: Balaenoptera borealis (assembly GCF_965194805.1). Classification (NCBI taxonomy): domain Eukaryota; kingdom Metazoa; phylum Chordata; class Mammalia; order Artiodactyla; family Balaenopteridae; genus Balaenoptera; species Balaenoptera borealis. The sequence continues at coordinate 144,043 of NW_028123769.1, forward strand.
AACGTCATAAGGCTAGTAGCAGCATGATGAGTGGATTTGGGTACGACGATTCTAAGTGAAATAAGTCACACAGAAAAAGACACTTATCATAAGATATCACTTATAGAGGGAATGTAAAAACCGCTACCCTTGAACTGAATTACATAACAGGTCAGAGTCACACGTTTAGAAAACACACTAGGGCTGCTTAACGGGAAAGGTGAGGTGGGGTGATGCATAAAACAAGGGTTTCAAATTAGCTCACATAGCGTTCCATAAACCCAATATGTAATAGACAAGACCTACTCCTTCCTCAGTGAACTGGACTCAACACGCCCTATTCACCGCCCAAGAATATATCTGACTAGTAAGAATCTTAAAACCTATGTATTGATATCTCTCTGTAAGTGAGTCAAGTGGGTGAAAAGCGGCATAAACACAGCAGTGAAAAGCAGCTAAACCCCATTATACAAATCAATTACTTTTAAAAACCCGTGAAACAAAGACAGTGAAAGAGAGAGAAATTCTGACAAAATTCGTTCAGGGGCTGTGATGCAACCTGGATTGACCATATGTAGACCCACAGATGGATGAGACATAAGGGTGGACACTCTTGGGGCTGAGAGGTTTGGTGAGGTTGGGTGAGCAAACACAGACCCTTTAAAGTAATACTGCGTGGTACCCATCCCATGGGTCCCAAATCTCCAGGTTCAAGGGCATCTTCCTACATCGAAAACATGCATGAGAAACCCAGAAGATGGTACACCGTGTGATCGGGAAAGGTTTCTAAAACGCACCTCATTTCTCATCTCCTTGTTCTCCAGTTCGCCATTCCAGCCGCTATACTAGCAATCTCCCTGCTTGGAGAATCAGCACCTTTAACCTCCTGTTTCGTACAGGTTGCAATTTGTCCTGAGGATGAACGGGAAGAGGGGGAACCAATGAGAGACTAGCTCTAGGTGTTGGGACAGGCACAGGTCACTCTATTTTCCCATCAGGAAGAAGAATTAACCACAGGCTCAGCCTGCCGCCTGGAGCCAGAAAAGGGCCTGAAGCAATCCTGCGCTTTTGCGGCCAGCTCCCAAGAAAGCGAGTTGAAAAATGGAGCTCAGGGGCACTGCAATTCACAAACCTGCAGAGTTAGAAATGATAACTCTCATCCACAAATATATTGAGGGAAGGCAACGAAGAGGATTTGAAAGCAAGGCAGAATTGCAGGAAACAGATTTCAGGAGGTAGATTCGAATCGATTTTAAAGCACAGGAAAAGCGGCAAAACCTCGACAATGATGCCCTTGGCCAAAAAGGGCGTATGCGTTTTTTCCTGAATATATGGGTTCCATGGGATGGGATGGGTTCCAAGCAACCTGGAAAGGCAAATCAGCGCTACAAAGAAGTCTCGCTTCCCATCGGTCAAAAGGGCCATGCTGAATAAAGTGTCAAAACCAGAAATGCAGGACAGGCCATGGAGAAATGGGAGCCTTGCTACGCTGATGGGCCGGATGGAAATTGCCAACAGCCACTCTGGAGAAGTGTACGGTGTGTCCTGAAACATCTAAAAAACTCAGCTTAGATGCATAGGGCACTTCCTCTCATGGGCGTATAAATTGGGAAAACTAAAAATCAGCAAGACACAGGCAACCCAAAGTTTAGGGCTGCTCTGTTGACAAAAACCTCCACTTCGTTACACCTTAAATATCCCAGGAAAGACAAGAATGGATAAAGAAGTTGTGGTCCTTATGTACAATGGAATATCACTCAGCCATGAAATCAACGTCATAAGGCTAGGAGCAGCATGATGAGTGGATTTGGGTACGACGATTCTAAGTGAAATAAGTCACACAGAAAAAGACACTTATCATAAGATATCACTTATAGAGGGAATGTAAAAACCGCTACCCTTGAACTGAATTACATAACAGGTCAGAGTCACACGTTTAGAAAACACACTAGGGCTGCTTAACGGGAAAGGTGAGGTGGGGTGATGCATAAAACAAGGGTTTCAAATTAGCTCAGATAGCGTTCCATAAACCCAATATGTAATAGACAAGACCTACTCCTTCCTCAGTGAACTGGACTCAACACGCCCTATTCACCGCCCAAGAATATATCTGACTAGTAAGAATCTTAAAACCTATGTATTTATATCTCTCTGTAAGTGAGTGAAGTGGGTGAAAAGCGGCATAACCACAGCAGTGAAAAGCAGCTAAACCCCATTATACAAATCAATTACTTTTAAAAACCCGTGAAACAAAGACAGTGAAAGAGAGAGAAATTCTGACAAAATTCGTTCAGGGGCTGTGATGCAACCTGGATTGACCATATGTAGACCCACAGATGGATGAGACATAAGGGTGGACACTCTTGGGGCTGAGAGGTTTGGTGAGGTTGGGTGAGCAAACGCAGACCCTTTAAAGTAATACTGTGTGGTACCCATCCCATGGGTCCCAAATCTCCAGGTTCAAGGGCATCTTCCTACATCGAAAACATGCATGAGAAACCCAGAAGATGGTACACCGTGTGATCGGGAAAGGTTTCTAAAACGCACCTCATTTCTCATCTCCTTGTGCTCCGGTTCGCCATTCCAGCCGCTATACTAGCAATCTCCCTGCTTGGAGAATCAGCACCTTTAACCTCCTGTTCCGTACAGGTTGCAATTTGTCCTGAGGATGTACGGGAAGAGGGGGAACCAATGAGAGACTAGCTCTAGGTGTTGGGACAGGCACAGGTCACTCTATTTTCCCATCAGGAAGAAGAATTAACCTCAGGCTCAGCTTGCCGCCCGGAGCCAGAATAGGGCCTGAAGCAATCCTGCGCTTTTGCGGCCAGCTCCCAAGAAAGCGAGTTGAACAATGGAGCTCAGGGGCACTGCAATTCACAAACCTGCAGAGTTAGAAATGATAACTCTCGTCCACAAATATATTGAGGGAAGGCAACGAAGAGGATTTGAAAGCAAGGCAGAATTGCAGGAAACAGATTTCAGGAGGTAGATTCGAATCGCCTTTAAAGCACAGGAAAAGCGGCAAAACCTCGACAATGATGCCCTTGGCCAAAAAGGGCGTATGCGTTTTTTCCTGAATATATTTAGGAAAAAACGCACACGCCCTTTTTGGCCAACCAAGCAACCTGGAAAGGCAAATCAGCGCTACAAAGAAGTCTCGCTTCCCATCGGTCAAAAGGGCCAGGCTGAATAAAGTGTCAAAACCAGAAATGCAGGACAGGCCATGGAGAAATGGGAGCCTTGCTACGCTGATGGGCCGGATGGAAATTGCCAACAGCCACTCTGGAGAAGTGTACGGTGTGTCCTGAAACATCTATAAAACTCAGCTTAGAGAGCATAGGGCACTTCCACTCACGGGCGTATGAATTGGGAAAACTAAAAATCAGCAAGACACAGGCACTCCAAAGTTTAAGGCTGCTCTGTTGACAAGAACCTCCACTTTGTTACACCTTAAATATCCCAGGAAAGACAAGAATGGATAAAGAAGTTGTGGTCCTTATGTACAATGGAATATCATTCAGCCATGAAATCAACGTCATAAGGCTAGTAGCAGCATGATGAGTGGATTTGGGTACGACGATTCTAAGTGAAATAAGTCACACAGAAAAAGACACTTATCATAAGATATCACTTATAGAGGGAATGTAAAAACCGCTACCCTTGAACTGAATTACATAACAGGTCAGAGTCACACGTTTAGAAAACACACTAGGGCTGCTTAACGGGAAAGGTGAGGTGGGGTGATGCATAAAACAAGGGTTTCAAATTAGCTCACATAGCGTTCCATAAACCCAATATGTAATAGACAAGACCTACTCCTTCCTCAGTGAACTGGACTCAACATGCCCTATTCACCGCCCAAGAATATATCTGACTAGTAAGAATCTTAAAACCTATGTATTGATATCTCTCTGTAAGTGAGTCAAGTGGGTGAAAAGCGGCATAAACACAGCAGTGAAAAGCAGCTAAACCCCATTATACAAATCAATTACTTTTAAAAACCCGTGAAACAAAGACAGTGAAAGAGAGAGAAATTCTGACAAAATTCGTTCAGGGGCTGTGATGCAACCTGGATTGACCATATGTAGACCCACAGATGGATGAGACATAAGGGTGGACACTCTTGGGGCTGAGAGGTTTGGTGAGGTTGGGTGAGCAAACACAGACCCTTTAAAGTAATACTGCGTGGTACCCATCCCATGGGTCCCAAATCTCCAGGTTCAAGGGCATCTTCCTACATCGAAAACATGCATGAGAAACCCAGAAGATGGTACACCGTGTGATCGGGAAAGGTTTCTAAAACGCACCTCATTTCTCATCTCCTTGTTCTCCAGTTCGCCATTCCAGCCGCTATACTAGCAATCTCCCTGCTTGGAGAATCAGCACCTTTAACCTCCTGTTTCGTACAGGTTGCAATTTGTCCTGAGGATGAACGGGAAGAGGGGGAACCAATGAGAGACTAGCTCTAGGTGTTGGGACAGGCACAGGTCACTCTATTTTCCCATCAGGAAGAAGAATTAACCACAGGCTCAGCCTGCCGCCTGGAGCCAGAAAAGGGCCTGAAGAAATCCTGCGCTTTTGCGGCCAGCTCCCAAGAAAGCGAGTTGAAAAATGGAGCTCAGGGGCACTGCAATTCACAAACCTGCAGAGTTAGAAATGATAACTCTCATCCACAAATATATTGAGGGAAGGCAACGAAGAGGATTTGAAAGCAAGGCAGAATTGCAGGAAACAGATTTCAGGAGGTAGATTCGAATCGATTTTAAAGCACAGGAAAAGCGGCAAAACCTCGACAATGATGCCCTTGGCCAAAAAGGGCGTATGCGTTTTTTCCTGAATATATGGGTTCCATGGGATGGGATGGGTTCCAAGCAACCTGGAAAGGCAAATCAGCGCTACAAAGAAGTCTCGCTTCCCATCGGTCAAAAGGGCCATGCTGAATAAAGTGTCAAAACCAGAAATGCAGGACAGGCCATGGAGAAATGGGAGCCTTGCTACGCTGATGGGCCGGATGGAAATTGCCAACAGCCACTCTGGAGAAGTGTACGGTGTGTCCTGAAACATCTAAAAAACTCAGCTTAGATGCATAGGGCACTTCCTCTCATGGGCGTATAAATTGGGAAAACTAAAAATCAGCAAGACACAGGCAACCCAAAGTTTAGGGCTGCTCTGTTGACAAAAACCTCCACTTCGTTACACCTTAAATATCCCAGGAAAGACAAGAATGGATAAAGAAGTTGTGGTCCTTATGTACAATGGAATATCACTCAGCCATGAAATCAACGTCATAAGGCTAGGAGCAGCATGATGAGTGGATTTGGGTACGACGATTCTAAGTGAAATAAGTCACACAGAAAAAGACACTTATCATAAGATATCACTTATAGAGGGAATGTAAAAACCGCTACCCTTGAACTGAATTACATAACAGGTCAGAGTCACACGTTTAGAAAACACACTAGGGCTGCTTAACGGGAAAGGTGAGGTGGGGTGATGCATAAAACAAGGGTTTCAAATTAGCTCAGATAGCGTTCCATAAACCCAATATGTAATAGACAAGACCTACTCCTTCCTCAGTGAACTGGACTCAACACGCCCTATTCACCGCCCAAGAATATATCTGACTAGTAAGAATCTTAAAACCTATGTATTTATATCTCTCTGTAAGTGAGTGAAGTGGGTGAAAAGCGGCATAACCACAGCAGTGAAAAGCAGCTAAACCCCATTATACAAATCAATTACTTTTAAAAACCCGTGAAACAAAGACAGTGAAAGAGAGAGAAATTCTGACAAAATTCGTTCAGGGGCTGTGATGCAACCTGGATTGACCATATGTAGACCCACAGATGGATGAGACATAAGGGTGGACACTCTTGGGGCTGAGAGGTTTGGTGAGGTTGGGTGAGCAAACGCAGACCCTTTAAAGTAATACTGTGTGGTACCCATCCCATGGGTCCCAAATCTCCAGGTTCAAGGGCATCTTCCTACATCGAAAACATGCATGAGAAACCCAGAAGATGGTACACCGTGTGATCGGGAAAGGTTTCTAAAACGCACCTCATTTCTCATCTCCTTGTGCTCCGGTTCGCCATTCCAGCCGCTATACTAGCAATCTCCCTGCTTGGAGAATCAGCACCTTTAACCTCCTGTTCCGTACAGGTTGCAATTTGTCCTGAGGATGTACGGGAAGAGGGGGAACCAATGAGAGACTAGCTCTAGGTGTTGGGACAGGCACAGGTCACTCTATTTTCCCATCAGGAAGAAGAATTAACCTCAGGCTCAGCTTGCCGCCCGGAGCCAGAATAGGGCCTGAAGCAATCCTGCGCTTTTGCGGCCAGCTCCCAAGAAAGCGAGTTGAACAATGGAGCTCAGGGGCACTGCAATTCACAAACCTGCAGAGTTAGAAATGATAACTCTCGTCCACAAATATATTGAGGGAAGGCAACGAAGAGGATTTGAAAGCAAGGCAGAATTGCAGGAAACAGATTTCAGGAGGTAGATTCGAATCGCCTTTAAAGCACAGGAAAAGCGGCAAAACCTCGACAATGATGCCCTTGGCCAAAAAGGGCGTATGCGTTTTTTCCTGAATATATTCAGGAAAAAACGCACACGCCCTTTTTGGCCAACCAAGCAACCTGGAAAGGCAAATCAGCGCTACAAAGAAGTCTCGCTTCCCATCGGTCAAAAGGGCCAGGCTGAATAAAGTGTCAAAACCAGAAATGCAGGACAGGCCATGGAGAAATGGGAGCCTTGCTACGCTGATGGGCCGGATGGAAATTGCCAACAGCCACTCTGGAGAAGTGTACGGTGTGTCCTGAAACATCTATAAAACTCAGCTTAGAGAGCATAGGGCACTTCCACTCACGGGCGTATGAATTGGGAAAACTAAAAATCAGCAAGACACAGGCACTCCAAAGTTTAAGGCTGCTCTGTTGACAAGAACCTCCACTTTGTTACACCTTAAATATCCCAGGAAAGACAAGAATGGATAAAGAAGTTGTGGTCCTTATGTACAATGGAATATCATTCAGCCATGAAATCAACGTCATAAGGCTAGTAGCAGCATGATGAGTGGATTTGGGTACGACGATTCTAAGTGAAATAAGTCACACAGAAAAAGACACTTATCATAAGATATCACTTATAGAGGGAATGTAAAAACCGCTACCCTTGAACTGAATTACATAACAGGTCAGAGTCACACGTTTAGAAAACACACTAGGGCTGCTTAACGGGAAAGGTGAGGTGGGGTGATGCATAAAACAAGGGTTTCAAATTAGCTCACATAGCGTTCCATAAACCCAATATGTAATAGACAAGACCTACTCCTTCCTCAGTGAACTGGACTCAACATGCCCTATTCACCGCCCAAGAATATATCTGACTAGTAAGAATCTTAAAACCTATGTATTTATATCTCTCTGTAAGTGAGTGAAGTGGGTGAAAAGCGGCATAACCACAGCAGTGAAAAGCAGCTAAACCCCATTATACAAATCAATTACTTTTAAAAACCCGTGAAACAAAGACAGTGAAAGAGAGAGAAATTCTGACAAAATTCGTTCAGGGGCTGTGATGCAACCTGGATTGACCATATGTAGACCCACAGATGGATGAGACATAAGGGTGGACACTCTTGGGGCTGAGAGGTTTGGTGAGGTTGGGTGAGCAAACGCAGACCCTTTAAAGTAATACTGTGTGGTACCCATCCCATGGGTCCCAAATCTCCAGGTTCAAGGGCATCTTCCTACATCGAAAACATGCATGAGAAACCCAGAAGATGGTACACCGTGTGATCGGGAAAGGTTTCTAAAACGCACCTCATTTCTCATCTCCTTGTGCTCCGGTTCGCCATTCCAGCCGCTATACTAGCAATCTCCCTGCTTGGAGAATCAGCACCTTTAACCTCCTGTTCCGTACAGGTTGCAATTTGTCCTGAGGATGAACGGGAAGAGGGGGAACCAATGAGAGACTAGCTCTAGGTGTTGGGACAGGCACAGGTCACTCTATTTTCCCATCAGGAAGAAGAATTAACCTCAGGCTCAGCTTGCCGCCCGGAGCCAGAATAGGGCCTGAAGCAATCCTGCGCTTTTGCGGCCAGCTCCCAAGAAAGCGAGTTGAAAAATGGAGCTCAGGGGCACTGCAATTCACAAACCTGCAGAGTTAGAAATGATAACTCTCGTCCACAAATATATTGAGGGAAGGCAACGAAGAGGATTTGAAAGCAAGGCAGAATTGCAGGAAACAGATTTCAGGAGGTAGATTCGAATCGCCTTTAAAGCACAGGAAAAGCGGCAAAACCTCGACAATGATGCCCTTGGCCAAAAAGGGCGTATGCGTTTTTTCCTGAATATATTCAGGAAAAAACGCATACGCCCTTTTTGGCCAACCAAGCAACCTGGAAAGGCAAATCAGCGCTACAAAGAAGTCTCGCTTCCCATCGGTCAAAAGGGCCAGGCTGAATAAAGTGTCAAAACCAGAAATGCAGGACAGGCCATGGAGAAATGGGAGCCTTGCTACGCTGATGGGCCGGATGGAAATTGCCAACAGCCACTCTGGAGAAGTGTACGGTGTGTCCTGAAACATCTAAAAAACTCAGCTTAGAGAGCATAGGGCACTTCCACTCATGGGCGTATAAATTGGGAAAACTAAAAATCAGCAAGACACAGGCACCCCAAAGTTTAGGGCTGCTCTGTTGACAAGAACCTCCACTTTGTTACACCTTAAATATCCCAGGAAAGACAAGAATGGATAAAGAAGTTGTGGTCCTTATGTACAATGGAATATCACTCAGCCATGAAATCAACGTCATAAGGCTAGTAGCAGCATGATGAGTGGATTTGGGTACGACGATTCTAAGTGAAATAAGTCACACAGAAAAAGACACTTATCATAAGATATCACTTATAGAGGGAATGTAAAAACCGCTACCCTTGAACTGAATTACATAACAGGTCAGAGTCACACGTTTAGAAAACACACTAGGGCTGCTTAACGGGAAAGGTGAGGTGGGGTGATGCATAAAACAAGGGTTTCAAATTAGCTCACATAGCGTTCCATAAACCCAATATGTAATAGACAAGACCTACTCCTTCCTCAGTGAACTGGACTCAACACGCCCTATTCACCGCCCAAGAATATATCTGACTAGTAAGAATCTTAAAACCTATGTATTGATATCTCTCTGTAAGTGAGTCAAGTGGGTGAAAAGCGGCATAAACACAGCAGTGAAAAGCAGCTAAACCCCATTATACAAATCAATTACTTTTAAAAACCCGTGAAACAAAGACAGTGAAAGAGAGAGAAATTCTGACAAAATTCGTTCAGGGGCTGTGATGCAACCTGGATTGACCATATGTAGACCCACAGATGGATGAGACATAAGGGTGGACACTCTTGGGGCTGAGAGGTTTGGTGAGGTTGGGTGAGCAAACACAGACCCTTTAAAGTAATACTGCGTGGTACCCATCCCATGGGTCCCAAATCTCCAGGTTCAAGGGCATCTTCCTACATCGAAAACATGCATGAGAAACCCAGAAGATGGTACACCGTGTGATCGGGAAAGGTTTCTAAAACGCACCTCATTTCTCATCTCCTTGTTCTCCAGTTCGCCATTCCAGCCGCTATACTAGCAATCTCCCTGCTTGGAGAATCAGCACCTTTAACCTCCTGTTTCGTACAGGTTGCAATTTGTCCTGAGGATGAACGGGAAGAGGGGGAACCAATGAGAGACTAGCTCTAGGTGTTGGGACAGGCACAGGTCACTCTATTTTCCCATCAGGAAGAAGAATTAACCACAGGCTCAGCCTGCCGCCTGGAGCCAGAAAAGGGCCTGAAGCAATCCTGCGCTTTTGCGGCCAGCTCCCAAGAAAGCGAGTTGAAAAATGGAGCTCAGGGGCACTGCAATTCACAAACCTGCAGAGTTAGAAATGATAACTCTCATCCACAAATATATTGAGGGAAGGCAACGAAGAGGATTTGAAAGCAAGGCAGAATTGCAGGAAACAGATTTCAGGAGGTAGATTCGAATCGCTTTTAAAGCACAGGAAAAGCGGCAAAACCTCGACAATGATGCCCTTGGCCAAAAAGGGCGTATGCGTTTTTTCCTGAATATATGGGTTCCATGGGATGGGATGGGTTCCAAGCAACCTGGAAAGGCAAATCAGCGCTACAAAGAAGTCTCGCTTCCCATCGGTCAAAAGGGCCATGCTGAATAAAGTGTCAAAACCAGAAATGCAGGACAGGCCATGGAGAAATGGGAGCCTTGCTACGCTGATGGGCCGGATGGAAATTGCCAACAGCCACTCTGGAGAAGTGTACGGTGTGTCCTGAAACATCTAAAAAACTCAGCTTAGATGCATAGGGCACTTCCTCTCATGGGCGTATAAATTGGGAAAACTAAAAATCAGCAAGACACAGGCAACCCAAAGTTTAGGGCTGCTCTGTTGACAAAAACCTCCACTTCGTTACACCTTAAATATCCCAGGAAAGACAAGAATGGATAAAGAAGTTGTGGTCCTTATGTACAATGGAATATCACTCAGCCATGAAATCAACGTCATAAGGCTAGGAGCAGCATGATGAGTGGATTTGGGTACGACGATTCTAAGTGAAATAAGTCACACAGAAAAAGACACTTATCATAAGATATCACTTATAGAGGGAATGTAAAAACCGCTACCCTTGAACTGAATTACATAACAGGTCAGAGTCACACGTTTAGAAAACACACTAGGGCTGCTTAACGGGAAAGGTGAGGTGGGGTGATGCATAAAACAAGGGTTTCAAATTAGCTCAGATAGCGTTCCATAAACCCAATATGTAATAGACAAGACCTACTCCTTCCTCAGTGAACTGGACTCAACACGCCCTATTCACCGCCCAAGAATATATCTGACTAGTAAGAATCTTAAAACCTATGTATTTATATCTCTCTGTAAGTGAGTGAAGTGGGTGAAAAGCGGCATAACCACAGCAGTGAAAAGCAGCTAAACCCCATTATACAAATCAATTACTTTTAAAAACCCGTGAAACAAAGACAGTGAAAGAGAGAGAAATTCTGACAAAATTCGTTCAGGGGCTGTGATGCAACCTGGATTGACCATATGTAGACCCACAGATGGATGAGACATAAGGGTGGACACTCTTGGGGCTGAGAGGTTTGGTGAGGTTGGGTGAGCAAACGCAGACCCTTTAAAGTAATACTGTGTGGTACCCATCCCATGGGTCCCAAATCTCCAGGTTCAAGGGCATCTTCCTACATCGAAAACATGCATGAGAAACCCAGAAGATGGTACACCGTGTGATCGGGAAAGGTTTCTAAAACGCACCTCATTTCTCATCTCCTTGTGCTCCGGTTCGCCATTCCAGCCGCTATACTAGCAATCTCCCTGCTTGGAGAATCAGCACCTTTAACCTCCTGTTCCGTACAGGTTGCAATTTGTCCTGAGGATGTACGGGAAGAGGGGGAACCAATGAGAGACTAGCTCTAGGTGTTGGGACAGGCACAGGTCACTCTATTTTCCCATCAGGAAGAAGAATTAACCTCAGGCTCAGCTTGCCGCCCGGAGCCAGAATAGGGCCTGAAGCAATCCTGCGCTTTTGCGGCCAGCTCCCAAGAAAGCGAGTTGAACAATGGAGCTCAGGGGCACTGCAATTCACAAACCTGCAGAGTTAGAAATGATAACTCTCGTCCACAAATATATTGAGGGAAGGCAACGAAGAGGATTTGAAAGCAAGGCAGAATTGCAGGAAACAGATTTCAGGAGGTAGATTCGAATCGCCTTTAAAGCACAGGAAAAGCGGCAAAACCTCGACAATGATGCCCTTGGCCAAAAAGGGCGTATGCGTTTTTTCCTGAATATATTCAGGAAAAAACGCACACGCCCTTTTTGGCCAACCAAGCAACCTGGAAAGGCAAATCAGCGCTACAAAGAAGTCTCGCTTCCCATCGGTCAAAAGGGCCAGGCTGAATAAAGTGTCAAAACCAGAAATGCAGGACAGGCCATGGAGAAATGGGAGCCTTGCTACGCTGATGGGCCGGATGGAAATTGCCAACAGCCACTCTGGAGAAGTGTACGGTGTGTCCTGAAACATCTATAAAACTCAGCTTAGAGAGCATAGGGCACTTCCACTCACGGGCGTATGAATTGGGAAAACTAAAAATCAGCAAGACACAGGCACTCCAAAGTTTAAGGCTGCTCTGTTGACAAGAACCTCCACTTTGTTACACCTTAAATATCCCAGGAAAGACAAGAATGGATAAAGAAGTTGTGGTCCTTATGTACAATGGAATATCATTCAGCCATGAAATCAACGTCATAAGGCTAGTAGCAGCATGATGAGTGGATTTGGGTACGACGATTCTAAGTGAAATAAGTCACACAGAAAAAGACACTTATCATAAGATATCACTTATAGAGGGAATGTAAAAACCGCTACCCTTGAACTGAATTACATAACAGGTCAGAGTCACACGTTTAGAAAACACACTAGGGCTGCTTAACGGGAAAGGTGAGGTGGGGTGATGCATAAAACAAGGGTTTCAAATTAGCTCACATAGCGTTCCATAAACCCAATATGTAATAGACAAGACCTACTCCTTCCTCAGTGAACTGGACTCAACATGCCCTATTCACCGCCCAAGAATATATCTGACTAGTAAGAATCTTAAAACCTATGTATTTATATCTCTCTGTAAGTGAGTGAAGTGGGTGAAAAGCGGCATAACCACAGCAGTGAAAAGCAGCTAAACCCCATTATACAAATCAATTACTTTTAAAAACCCGTGAAACAAAGACAGTGAAAGAGAGAGAAATTCTGACAAAATTCGTTCAGGGGCTGTGATGCAACCTGGATTGACCATATGTAGACCCACAGATGGATGAGACATAAGGGTGGACACTCTTGGGGCTGAGAGGTTTGGTGAGGTTGGGTGAGCAAACGCAGACCCTTTAAAGTAATACTGTGTGGTACCCATCCCATGGGTCCCAAATCTCCAGGTTCAAGGGCATCTTCCTACATCGAAAACATGCATGAGAAACCCAGAAGATGGTACACCGTGTGATCGGGAAAGGTTTCTAAAACGCACCTCATTTCTCATCTCCTTGTGCTCCGGTTCGCCATTCCAGCCGCTATACTAGCAATCTCCCTGCTTGGAGAATCAGCACCTTTAACCTCCTGTTCCGTACAGGTTGCAATTTGTCCTGAGGATGAACGGGAAGAGGGGGAACCAATGAGAGACTAGCTCTAGGTGTTGGGACAGGCACAGGTCACTCTATTTTCCCATCAGGAAGAAGAATTAACCTCAGGCTCAGCTTGCCGCCCGGAGCCAGAATAGGGCCTGAAGCAATCCTGCGCTTTTGCGGCCAGCTCCCAAGAAAGCGAGTTGAAAAATGGAGCTCAGGGGCACTGCAATTCACAAACCTGCAGAGTTAGAAATGATAACTCTCGTCCACAAATATATTGAGGGAAGGCAACGAAGAGGATTTGAAAGCAAGGCAGAATTGCAGGAAACAGATTTCAGGAGGTAGATTCGAATCGCCTTTAAAGCACAGGAAAAGCGGCAAAACCTCGACAATGATGCCCTTGGCCAAAAAGGGCGTATGCGTTTTTTCCTGAATATATTCAGGAAAAAACGCATACGCCCTTTTTGGCCAACCAAGCAACCTGGAAAGGCAAATCAGCGCTACAAAGAAGTCTCGCTTCCCATCGGTCAAAAGGGCCAGGCTGAATAAAGTGTCAAAACCAGAAATGCAGGACAGGCCATGGAGAAATGGGAGCCTTGCTACGCTGATGGGCCGGATGGAAATTGCCAACAGCCACTCTGGAGAAGTGTACGGTGTGTCCTGAAACATCTAAAAAACTCAGCTTAGAGAGCATAGGGCACTTCCACTCATGGGCGTATAAATTGGGAAAACTAAAAATCAGCAAGACACAGGCACCCCAAAGTTTAGGGCTGCTCTGTTGACAAGAACCTCCACTTTGTTACACCTTAAATATCCCAGGAAAGACAAGAATGGATAAAGAAGTTGTGGTCCTTATGTACAATGGAATATCACTCAGCCATGAAATCAACGTCATAAGGCTAGTAGCAGCATGATGAGTGGATTTGGGTACGACGATTCTAAGTGAAATAAGTCACACAGAAAAAGACACTTATCATAAGATATCACTTATAGAGGGAATGTAAAAACCGCTACCCTTGAACTGAATTACATAACAGGTCAGAGTCACACGTTTAGAAAACACACTAGGGCTGCTTAACGGGAAAGGTGAGGTGGGGTGATGCATAAAACAAGGGTTTCAAATTAGCTCACATAGCGTTCCATAAACCCAATATGTAATAGACAAGACCTACTCCTTCCTCAGTGAACTGGACTCAACACGCCCTATTCACCGCCCAAGAATATATCTGACTAGTAAGAATCTTAAAACCTATGTATTGATATCTCTCTGTAAGTGAGTCAAGTGGGTGAAAAGCGGCATAAACACAGCAGTGAAAAGCAGCTAAACCCCATTATACAAATCAATTACTTTTAAAAACCCGTGAAACAAAGACAGTGAAAGAGAGAGAAATTCTGACAAAATTCGTTCAGGGGCTGTGATGCAACCTGGATTGACCATATGTAGACCCACAGATGGATGAGACATAAGGGTGGACACTCTTGGGGCTGAGAGGTTTGGTGAGGTTGGGTGAGCAAACACAGACCCTTTAAAGTAATACTGCGTGGTACCCATCCCATGGGTCCCAAATCTCCAGGTTCAAGGGCATCTTCCTACATCGAAAACATGCATGAGAAACCCAGAAGATGGTACACCGTGTGATCGGGAAAGGTTTCTAAAACGCACCTCATTTCTCATCTCCTTGTTCTCCAGTTCGCCATTCCAGCCGCTATACTAGCAATCTCCCTGCTTGGAGAATCAGCACCTTTAACCTCCTGTTTCGTACAGGTTGCAATTTGTCCTGAGGATGAACGGGAAGAGGGGGAACCAATGAGAGACTAGCTCTAGGTGTTGGGACAGGCACAGGTCACTCTATTTTCCCATCAGGAAGAAGAATTAACCACAGGCTCAGCCTGCCGCCTGGAGCCAGAAAAGGGCCTGAAGCACTCCTGCGCTTTTGCGGCCAGCTCCCAAGAAAGCGAGTTGAAAAATGGAGCTCAGGGGCACTGCAATTCACAAACCTGCAGAGTTAGAAATGATAACTCTCATCCACAAATATATTGAGGGAAGGCAACGAAGAGGATTTGAAAGCAAGGCAGAATTGCAGGAAACAGATTTCAGGAGGTAGATTCGAATCGCTTTTAAAGCACAGGAAAAGCGGCAAAACCTCGACAATGATGCCCTTGGCCAAAAAGGGCGTATGCGTTTTTTCCTGAATATATGGGTTCCATGGGATGGGATGGGTTCCAAGCAACCTGGAAAGGCAAATCAGCGCTACAAAGAAGTCTCGCTTCCCATCGGTCAAAAGGGCCATGCTGAATAAAGTGTCAAAACCAGAAATGCAGGACAGGCCATGGAGAAATGGGAGCCTTGCTACGCTGATGGGCCGGATGGAAATTGCCAACAGCCACTCTGGAGAAGTGTACGGTGTGTCCTGAAACATCTAAAAAACTCAGCTTAGATGCATAGGGCACTTCCTCTCATGGGCGTATAAATTGGGAAAACTAAAAATCAGCAAGACACAGGCAACCCAAAGTTTAGGGCTGCTCTGTTGACAAAAACCTCCACTTCGTTACACCTTAAATATCCCAGGAAAGACAAGAATGGATAAAGAAGTTGTGGTCCTTATGTACAATGGAATATCACTCAGCCATGAAATCAACGTCATAAGGCTAGGAGCAGCATGATGAGTGGATTTGGGTACGACGATTCTAAGTGAAATAAGTCACACAGAAAAAGACACTTATCATAAGATATCACTTATAGAGGGAATGTAAAAACCGCTACCCTTGAACTGAATTACATAACAGGTCAGAGTCACACGTTTAGAAAACACACTAGGGCTGCTTAACGGGAAAGGTGAGGTGGGGTGATGCATAAAACAAGGGTTTCAAATTAGCTCAGATAGCGTTCCATAAACCCAATATGTAATAGACAAGACCTACTCCTTCCTCAGTGAACTGGACTCAACACGCCCTATTCACCGCCCAAGAATATATCTGACTAGTAAGAATCTTAAAACCTATGTATTTATATCTCTCTGTAAGTGAGTGAAGTGGGTGAAAAGCGGCATAACCACAGCAGTGAAAAGCAGCTAAACCCCATTATACAAATCAATTACTTTTAAAAACCCGTGAAACAAAGACAGTGAAAGAGAGAGAAATTCTGACAAAATTCGTTCAGGGGCAGTGATGCAACCTGGATTGACCATATGTAGACCCACAGATGGATGAGACATAAGGGTGGACACTCTTGGGGCTGAGAGGTTTGGTGAGGTTGGGTGAGCAAACGCAGACCCTTTAAAGTAATACTGTGTGGTACCCATCCCATGGGTCCCAAATCTCCAGGTTCAAGGGCATCTTCCTACATCGAAAACATGCATGAGAAACCCAGAAGATGGTACACCGTGTGATCGGGAAAGGTTTCTAAAACGCACCTCATTTCTCATCTCCTTGTGCTCCGGTTCGCCATTCCAGCCGCTATACTAGCAATCTCCCTGCTTGGAGAATCAGCACCTTTAACCTCCTGTTCCGTACAGGTTGCAATTTGTCCTGAGGATGTACGGGAAGAGGGGGAACCAATGAGAGACTAGCTCTAGGTGTTGGGACAGGCACAGGTCACTCTATTTTCCCATCAGGAAGAAGAATTAACCTCAGGCTCAGCTTGCCGCCCGGAGCCAGAATAGGGCCTGAAGCAATCCTGCGCTTTTGCGGCCAGCTCCCAAGAAAGCGAGTTGAACAATGGAGCTCAGGGGCACTGCAATTCACAAACCTGCAGAGTTAGAAATGATAACTCTCGTCCACAAATATATTGAGGGAAGGCAACGAAGAGGATTTGAAAGCAAGGCAGAATTGCAGGAAACAGATTTCAGGAGGTAGATTCGAATCGCCTTTAAAGCACAGGAAAAGCGGCAAAACCTCGACAATGATGCCCTTGGCCAAAAAGGGCGTATGCGTTTTTTCCTGAATATATTCAGGAAAAAACGCACACGCCCTTTTTGGCCAACCAAGCAACCTGGAAAGGCAAATCAGCGCTACAAAGAAGTCTCGCTTCCCATCGGTCAAAAGGGCCAGGCTGAATAAAGTGTCAAAACCAGAAATGCAGGACAGGCCATGGAGAAATGGGAGCCTTGCTACGCTGATGGGCCGGATGGAAATTGCCAACAGCCACTCTGGAGAAGTGTACGGTGTGTCCTGAAACATCTATAAAACTCAGCTTAGAGAGCATAGGGCACTTCCACTCACGGGCGTATGAATTGGGAAAACTAAAAATCAGCAAGACACAGGCACTCCAAAGTTTAAGGCTGCTCTGTTGACAAGAACCTCCACTTTGTTACACCTTAAATATCCCAGGAAAGACAAGAATGGATAAAGAAGTTGTGGTCCTTATGTACAATGGAATATCACTCAGCCATGAAATCAACGTCATAAGGCTAGTAGCAGCATGATGAGTGGATTTGGGTACGACGATTCTAAGTGAAATAAGTCACACAGAAAAAGACACTTATCATAAGATATCACTTATAGAGGGAATGTAAAAACCGCTACCCTTGAACTGAATTACATAACAGGTCAGAGTCACACGTTTAGAAAACACACTAGGGCTGCTTAACGGGAAAGGTGAGGTGGGGTGATGCATAAAACAAGGGTTTCAAATTAGCTCACATAGCGTTCCATAAACCCAATATGTAATAGACAAGACCTACTCCTTCCTCAGTGAACTGGACTCAACATGCCCTATTCACCGCCCAAGAATATATCTGACTAGTAAGAATCTTAAAACCTATGTATTTATATCTCTCTGTAAGTGAGTGAAGTGGGTGAAAAGCGGCATAACCACAGCAGTGAAAAGCAGCTAAACCCCATTATACAAATCAATTACTTTTAAAAACCCGTGAAACAAAGACAGTGAAAGAGAGAGAAATTCTGACAAAATTCGTTCAGGGGCTGTGATGCAACCTGGATTGACCATATGTAGACCCACAGATGGATGAGACATAAGGGTGGACACTCTTGGGGCTGAGAGGTTTGGTGAGGTTGGGTGAGCAAACGCAGACCCTTTAAAGTAATACTGTGTGGTACCCATCCCATGGGTCCCAAATCTCCAGGTTCAAGGGCATCTTCCTACATCGAAAACATGCATGAGAAACCCAGAAGATGGTACACCGTGTGATCGGGAAAGGTTTCTAAAACGCACCTCATTTCTCATCTCCTTGTGCTCCGGTTCGCCATTCCAGCCGCTATACTAGCAATCTCCCTGCTTGGAGAATCAGCACCTTTAACCTCCTGTTCCGTACAGGTTGCAATTTGTCCTGAGGATGAACGGGAAGAGGGGGAACCAATGAGAGACTAGCTCTAGGTGTTGGGACAGGCACAGGTCACTCTATTTTCCCATCAGGAAGAAGAATTAACCTCAGGCTCAGCTTGCCGCCCGGAGCCAGAATAGGGCCTGAAGCAATCCTGCGCTTTTGCGGCCAGCTCCCAAGAAAGCGAGTTGAACAATGGAGCTCAGGGGCACTGCAATTCACAAACCTGCAGAGTTAGAAATGATAACTCTCGTCCACAAATATATTGAGGGAAGGCAACGAAGAGGATTTGAAAGCAAGGCAGAATTGCAGGAAACAGATTTCAGGAGGTAGATTCGAATCGCCTTTAAAGCACAGGAAAAGCGGCAAAACCTCGACAATGATGCCCTTGGCCAAAAAGGGCGTATGCGTTTTTTCCTGAATATATTCAGGAAAAAACGCATACGCCCTTTTTGGCCAACCAAGCAACCTGGAAAGGCAAATCAGCGCTACAAAGAAGTCTCGCTTCCCATCGGTCAAAAGGGCCAGGCTGAATAAAGTGTCAAAACCAGAAATGCAGGACAGGCCATGGAGAAATGGGAGCCTTGCTACGCTGATGGGCCGGATGGAAATTGCCAACATCCACTCTGGAGAAGTGTACGGTGTGTCCTGAAACATCTAAAAAACTCAGCTTAGAGAGCATAGGGCACTTCCACTCATGGGCGTATAAATTGGGAAAACTAAAAATCAGCAAGACACAGGCACCCCAAAGTTTAGGGCTGCTCTGTTGACAAGAACCTCCACTTTGTTACACCTTAAATATCCCAGGAAAGACAAGAATGGATAAAGAAGTTGTGGTCCTTATGTACAATGGAATATCACTCAGCCATGAAATCAACGTCATAAGGCTAGTAGCAGCATGATGAGTGGATTTGGGTACGACGATTCTAAGTGAAATAAGTCACACAGAAAAAGACACTTATCATAAGATATCACTTATAGAGGGAATGTAAAAACCGCTACCCTTGAACTGAATTACATAACAGGTCAGAGTCACACGTTTAGAAAACACACTAGGGCTGCTTAACGGGAAAGGTGAGGTGGGGTGATGCATAAAACAAGGGTTTCAAATTAGCTCACATAGCGTTCCATAAACCCAATATGTAATAGACAAGACCTACTCCTTCCTCAGTGAACTGGACTCAACACGCCCTATTCATCGCCGAAGAATATATCTGACTAGTAAGAATCTTAAAACCTACGTATTTATATCTCTCTGTAAGTGAGTGAAGTGGGTGAAAAGCGGCATAACCACAGCAGTGAAAAGCAGCTAAACCCCATTACACAAATCAATTACTTTTAAAAACCCGTGAAACAAAGACAGTGAAAGAGAGAGAAATTCTGACAAAATTCGTTCAGGGGCTGTGATGCAACCTGGATTGACCATATGTAGACCCACAGATGGATGAGACATAAGGGTGGACACTCTTGGGGCTGAGAGGTTTGGTGAGGTTGGGTGAGCAAACACAGACCCTTTAAAGTAATACTGCGTGGTACCCATCCCATGGGTCCCAAATCTCCAGGTTCAAGGGCATCTTCCTACATCGAAAACATGCATGAGAAACCCAGAAGATGGTACACCGTGTGATCGGGAAAGGTTTCTAAAACGCACCTCATTTCTCATCTCCTTGTTCTCCAGTTCGCCATTCCAGCCGCTATACTAGCAATCTCCCTGCTTGGAGAATCAGCACCTTTAACCTCCTGTTTCGTACAGGTTGCAATTTGTCCTGAGGATAAACGGGAAGAGGGGGAACCAATGAGAGACTAGCTCTAGGTGTTGGGACAGGCACAGGTCACTCTATTTTCCCATCAGGAAGAAGAATTAACCACAGGCTCAGCCTGCCGCCTGGAGCCAGAAAAGGGCCTGAAGCAATCCTGCGCTTTTGCGGCCAGCTCCCAAGAAAGCGAGTTGAAAAATGGAGCTCAGGGGCACTGCAATTCACAAACCTGCAGAGTTAGAAATGATAACTCTCATCCACAAATATATTGAGGGAAGGCAACGAAGAGGATTTGAAAGCAAGGCAGAATTGCAGGAAACAGATTTCAGGAGGTAGATTCGAATCGCTTTTAAAGCACAGGAAAAGCGGCAAAACCTCGACAATGATGCCCTTGGCCAAAAAGGGCGTATGCGTTTTTTCCTGAATATATGGGTTCCATGGGATGGGATGGGTTCCAAGCAACCTGGAAAGGCAAATCAGCGCTACAAAGAAGTCTCGCTTCCCATCGGTCAAAAGGGCCATGCTGAATAAAGTGTCAAAACCAGAAATGCAGGACAGGCCATGGAGAAATGGGAGCCTTGCTACGCTGATGGGCCGGATGGAAATTGCCAACAGCCACTCTGGAGAAGTGTACGGTGTGTCCTGAAACATCTAAAAAACTCAGCTTAGATGCATAGGGCACTTCCTCTCATGGGCGTATAAATTGGGAAAACTAAAAATCAGCAAGACACAGGCAACCCAAAGTTTAGGGCTGCTCTGTTGACAAAAACCTCCACTTCGTTACACCTTAAATATCCCAGGAAAGACAAGAATGGATAAAGAAGTTGTGGTCCTTATGTACAATGGAATATCACTCAGCCATGAAATCAACGTCATAAGGCTAGGAGCAGCATGATGAGTGGATTTGGGTACGACGATTCTAAGTGAAATAAGTCACACAGAAAAAGACACTTATCATAAGATATCACTTATAGAGGGAATGTAAAAACCGCTACCCTTGAACTGAATTACATAACAGGTCAGAGTCACACGTTTAGAAAACACACTAGGGCTGCTTAACGGGAAAGGTGAGGTGGGGTGATGCATAAAACAAGGGTTTCAAATTAGCTCAGATAGCGTTCCATAAACCCAATATGTAATAGACAAGACCTACTCCTTCCTCAGTGAACTGGACTCAACACGCCCTATTCACCGCCCAAGAATATATCTGACTAGTAAGAATCTTAAAACCTATGTATTTATATCTCTCTGTAAGTGAGTGAAGTGGGTGAAAAGCGGCATAACCACAGCAGTGAAAAGCAGCTAAACCCCATTATACAAATCAATTACTTTTAAAAACCCGTGAAACAAAGACAGTGAAAGAGAGAGAAATTCTGACAAAATTCGTTCAGGGGCAGTGATGCAACCTGGATTGACCATATGTAGACCCACAGATGGATGAGACATAAGGGTGGACACTCTTGGGGCTGAGAGGTTTGGTGAGGTTGGGTGAGCAAACGCAGACCCTTTAAAGTAATACTGTGTGGTACCCATCCCATGGGTCCCAAATCTCCAGGTTCAAGGGCATCTTCCTACATCGAAAACATGCATGAGAAACCCAGAAGATGGTACACCGTGTGATCGGGAAAGGTTTCTAAAACGCACCTCATTTCTCATCTCCTTGTGCTCCGGTTCGCCATTCCAGCCGCTATACTAGCAATCTCCCTGCTTGGAGAATCAGCACCTTTAACCTCCTGTTCCGTACAGGTTGCAATTTGTCCTGAGGATGTACGGGAAGAGGGGGAACCAATGAGAGACTAGCTCTAGGTGTTGGGACAGGCACAGGTCACTCTATTTTCCCATCAGGAAGAAGAATTAACCTCAGGCTCAGCTTGCCGCCCGGAGCCAGAATAGGGCCTGAAGCAATCCTGCGCTTTTGCGGCCAGCTCCCAAGAAAGCGAGTTGAACAATGGAGCTCAGGGGCACTGCAATTCACAAACCTGCAGAGTTAGAAATGATAACTCTCGTCCACAAATATATTGAGGGAAGGCAACGAAGAGGATTTGAAAGCAAGGCAGAATTGCAGGAAACAGATTTCAGGAGGTAGATTCGAATCGCCTTTAAAGCACAGGAAAAGCGGCAAAACCTCGACAATGATGCCCTTGGCCAAAAAGGGCGTATGCGTTTTTTCCTGAATATATTCAGGAAAAAACGCACACGCCCTTTTTGGCCAACCAAGCAACCTGGAAAGGCAAATCAGCGCTACAAAGAAGTCTCGCTTCCCATCGGTCAAAAGGGCCAGGCTGAATAAAGTGTCAAAACCAGAAATGCAGGACAGGCCATGGAGAAATGGGAGCCTTGCTACGCTGATGGGCCGGATGGAAATTGCCAACAGCCACTCTGGAGAAGTGTACGGTGTGTCCTGAAACATCTATAAAACTCAGCTTAGAGAGCATAGGGCACTTCCACTCACGGGCGTATGAATTGGGAAAACTAAAAATCAGCAAGACACAGGCACTCCAAAGTTTAAGGCTGCTCTGTTGACAAGAACCTCCACTTTGTTACACCTTAAATATCCCAGGAAAGACAAGAATGGATAAAGAAGTTGTGGTCCTTATGTACAATGGAATATCACTCAGCCATGAAATCAACGTCATAAGGCTAGTAGCAGCATGATGAGTGGATTTGGGTACGACGATTCTAAGTGAAATAAGTCACACAGAAAAAGACACTTATCATAAGATATCACTTATAGAGGGAATGTAAAAACCGCTACCCTTGAACTGAATTACATAACAGGTCAGAGTCACACGTTTAGAAAACACACTAGGGCTGCTTAACGGGAAAGGTGAGGTGGGGTGATGCATAAAACAAGGGTTTCAAATTAGCTCACATAGCGTTCCATAAACCCAATATGTAATAGACAAGACCTACTCCTTCCTCAGTGAACTGGACTCAACATGCCCTATTCACCGCCCAAGAATATATCTGACTAGTAAGAATCTTAAAACCTATGTATTTATATCTCTCTGTAAGTGAGTGAAGTGGGTGAAAAGCGGCATAACCACAGCAGTGAAAAGCAGCTAAACCCCATTATACAAATCAATTACTTTTAAAAACCCGTGAAACAAAGACAGTGAAAGAGAGAGAAATTCTGACAAAATTCGTTCAGGGGCTGTGATGCAACCTGGATTGACCATATGTAGACCCACAGATGGATGAGACATAAGGGTGGACACTCTTGGGGCTGAGAGGTTTGGTGAGGTTGGGTGAGCAAACGCAGACCCTTTAAAGTAATACTGTGTGGTACCCATCCCATGGGTCCCAAATCTCCAGGTTCAAGGGCATCTTCCTACATCGAAAACATGCATGAGAAACCCAGAAGATGGTACACCGTGTGATCGGGAAAGGTTTCTAAAACGCACCTCATTTCTCATCTCCTTGTGCTCCGGTTCGCCATTCCAGCCGCTATACTAGCAATCTCCCTGCTTGGAGAATCAGCACCTTTAACCTCCTGTTCCGTACAGGTTGCAATTTGTCCTGAGGATGAACGGGAAGAGGGGGAACCAATGAGAGACTAGCTCTAGGTGTTGGGACAGGCACAGGTCACTCTATTTTCCCATCAGGAAGAAGAATTAACCTCAGGCTCAGCTTGCCGCCCGGAGCCAGAATAGGGCCTGAAGCAATCCTGCGCTTTTGCGGCCAGCTCCCAAGAAAGCGAGTTGAACAATGGAGCTCAGGGGCACTGCAATTCACAAACCTGCAGAGTTAGAAATGATAACTCTCGTCCACAAATATATTGAGGGAAGGCAACGAAGAGGATTTGAAAGCAAGGCAGAATTGCAGGAAACAGATTTCAGGAGGTAGATTCGAATCGCCTTTAAAGCACAGGAAAAGCGGCAAAACCTCGACAATGATGCCCTTGGCCAAAAAGGGCGTATGCGTTTTTTCCTGAATATATTCAGGAAAAAACGCATACGCCCTTTTTGGCCAACCAAGCAACCTGGAAAGGCAAATCAGCGCTACAAAGAAGTCTCGCTTCCCATCGGTCAAAAGGGCCAGGCTGAATAAAGTGTCAAAACCAGAAATGCAGGACAGGCCATGGAGAAATGGGAGCCTTGCTACGCTGATGGGCCGGATGGAAATTGCCAACATCCACTCTGGAGAAGTGTACGGTGTGTCCTGAAACATCTAAAAAACTCAGCTTAGAGAGCATAGGGCACTTCCACTCATGGGCGTATAAATTGGGAAAACTAAAAATCAGCAAGACACAGGCACCCCAAAGTTTAGGGCTGCTCTGTTGACAAGAACCTCCACTTTGTTACACCTTAAATATCCCAGGAAAGACAAGAATGGATAAAGAAGTTGTGGTCCTTATGTACAATGGAATATCACTCAGCCATGAAATCAACGTCATAAGGCTAGTAGCAGCATGATGAGTGGATTTGGGTACGACGATTCTAAGTGAAATAAGTCACACAGAAAAAGACACTTATCATAAGATATCACTTATAGAGGGAATGTAAAAACCGCTACCCTTGAACTGAATTACATAACAGGTCAGAGTCACACGTTTAGAAAACACACTAGGGCTGCTTAACGGGAAAGGTGAGGTGGGGTGATGCATAAAACAAGGGTTTCAAATTAGCTCACATAGCGTTCCATAAACCCAATATGTAATAGACAAGACCTACTCCTTCCTCAGTGAACTGGACTCAACACGCCCTATTCATCGCCGAAGAATATATCTGACTAGTAAGAATCTTAAAACCTACGTATTTATATCTCTCTGTAAGTGAGTGAAGTGGGTGAAAAGCGGCATAACCACAGCAGTGAAAAGCAGCTAAACCCCATTACACAAATCAATTACTTTTAAAAACCCGTGAAACAAAGACAGTGAAAGAGAGAGAAATTCTGACAAAATTCGTTCAGGGGCTGTGATGCAACCTGGATTGACCATATGTAGACCCACAGATGGATGAGACATAAGGGTGGACACTCTTGGGGCTGAGAGGTTTGGTGAGGTTGGGTGAGCAAACACAGACCCTTTAAAGTAATACTGCGTGGTACCCATCCCATGGGTCCCAAATCTCCAGGTTCAAGGGCATCTTCCTACATCGAAAACATGCATGAGAAACCCAGAAGATGGTACACCGTGTGATCGGGAAAGGTTTCTAAAACGCACCTCATTTCTCATCTCCTTGTTCTCCAGTTCGCCATTCCAGCCGCTATACTAGCAATCTCCCTGCTTGGAGAATCAGCACCTTTAACCTCCTGTTTCGTACAGGTTGCAATTTGTCCTGAGGATAAACGGGAAGAGGGGGAACCAATGAGAGACTAGCTCTAGGTGTTGGGACAGGCACAGGTCACTCTATTTTCCCATCAGGAAGAAGAATTAACCACAGGCTCAGCCTGCCGCCTGGAGCCAGAAAAGGGCCTGAAGCAATCCTGCGCTTTTGCGGCCAGCTCCCAAGAAAGCGAGTTGAAAAATGGAGCTCAGGGGCACTGCAATTCACAAACCTGCAGAGTTAGAAATGATAACTCTCATCCACAAATATATTGAGGGAAGGCAACGAAGAGGATTTGAAAGCAAGGCAGAATTGCAGGAAACAGATTTCAGGAGGTAGATTCGAATCGCTTTTAAAGCACAGGAAAAGCGGCAAAACCTCGACAATGATGCCCTTGGCCAAAAAGGGCGTATGCGTTTTTTCCTGAATATATGGGTTCCATGGGATGGGATGGGTTCCAAGCAACCTGGAAAGGCAAATCAGCGCTACAAAGAAGTCTCGCTTCCCATCGGTCAAAAGGGCCATGCTGAATAAAGTGTCAAAACCAGAAATGCAGGACAGGCCATGGAGAAATGGGAGCCTTGCTACGCTGATGGGCCGGATGGAAATTGCCAACAGCCACTCTGGAGAAGTGTACGGTGTGTCCTGAAACATCTAAAAAACTCAGCTTAGATGCATAGGGCACTTCCTCTCATGGGCGTATAAATTGGGAAAACTAAAAATCAGCAAGACACAGGCAACCCAAAGTTTAGGGCTGCTCTGTTGACAAAAACCTCCACTTCGTTACACCTTAAATATCCCAGGAAAGACAAGAATGGATAAAGAAGTTGTGGTCCTTATGTACAATGGAATATCACTCAGCCATGAAATCAACGTCATAAGGCTAGGAGCAGCATGATGAGTGGATTTGGGTACGACGATTCTAAGTGAAATAAGTCACACAGAAAAAGACACTTATCATAAGATATCACTTATAGAGGGAATGTAAAAACCGCTACCCTTGAACTGAATTACATAACAGGTCAGAGTCACACGTTTAGAAAACACACTAGGGCTGCTTAACGGGAAAGGTGAGGTGGGGTGATGCATAAAACAAGGGTTTCAAATTAGCTCAGATAGCGTTCCATAAACCCAATATGTAATAGACAAGACCTACTCCTTCCTCAGTGAACTGGACTCAACACGCCCTATTCACCGCCCAAGAATATATCTGACTAGTAAGAATCTTAAAACCTATGTATTTATATCTCTCTGTAAGTGAGTGAAGTGGGTGAAAAGCGGCATAACCACAGCAGTGAAAAGCAGCTAAACCCCATTATACAAATCAATTACTTTTAAAAACCCGTGAAACAAAGACAGTGAAAGAGAGAGAAATTCTGACAAAATTCGTTCAGGGGCAGTGATGCAACCTGGATTGACCATATGTAGACCCACAGATGGATGAGACATAAGGGTGGACACTCTTGGGGCTGAGAGGTTTGGTGAGGTTGGGTGAGCAAACGCAGACCCTTTAAAGTAATACTGTGTGGTACCCATCCCATGGGTCCCAAATCTCCAGGTTCAAGGGCATCTTCCTACATCGAAAACATGCATGAGAAACCCAGAAGATGGTACACCGTGTGATCGGGAAAGGTTTCTAAAACGCACCTCATTTCTCATCTCCTTGTGCTCCGGTTCGCCATTCCAGCCGCTATACTAGCAATCTCCCTGCTTGGAGAATCAGCACCTTTAACCTCCTGTTCCGTACAGGTTGCAATTTGTCCTGAGGATGTACGGGAAGAGGGGGAACCAATGAGAGACTAGCTCTAGGTGTTGGGACAGGCACAGGTCACTCTATTTTCCCATCAGGAAGAAGAATTAACCTCAGGCTCAGCTTGCCGCCCGGAGCCAGAATAGGGCCTGAAGCAATCCTGCGCTTTTGCGGCCAGCTCCCAAGAAAGCGAGTTGAACAATGGAGCTCAGGGGCACTGCAATTCACAAACCTGCAGAGTTAGAAATGATAACTCTCGTCCACAAATATATTGAGGGAAGGCAACGAAGAGGATTTGAAAGCAAGGCAGAATTGCAGGAAACAGATTTCAGGAGGTAGATTCGAATCGCCTTTAAAGCACAGGAAAAGCGGCAAAACCTCGACAATGATGCCCTTGGCCAAAAAGGGCGTATGCGTTTTTTCCTGAATATATTCAGGAAAAAACGCACACGCCCTTTTTGGCCAACCAAGCAACCTGGAAAGGCAAATCAGCGCTACAAAGAAGTCTCGCTTCCCATCGGTCAAAAGGGCCAGGCTGAATAAAGTGTCAAAACCAGAAATGCAGGACAGGCCATGGAGAAATGGGAGCCTTGCTACGCTGATGGGCCGGATGGAAATTGCCAACAGCCACTCTGGAGAAGTGTACGGTGTGTCCTGAAACATCTATAAAACTCAGCTTAGAGAGCATAGGGCACTTCCACTCACGGGCGTATGAATTGGGAAAACTAAAAATCAGCAAGACACAGGCACTCCAAAGTTTAAGGCTGCTCTGTTGACAAGAACCTCCACTTTGTTACACCTTAAATATCCCAGGAAAGACAAGAATGGATAAAGAAGTTGTGGTCCTTATGTACAATGGAATATCATTCAGCCATGAAATCAACGTCATAAGGCTAGTAGCAGCATGATGAGTGGATTTGGGTACGACGATTCTAAGTGAAATAAGTCACACAGAAAAAGACACTTATCATAAGATATCACTTATAGAGGGAATGTAAAAACCGCTACCCTTGAACTGAATTACATAACAGGTCAGAGTCACACGTTTAGAAAACACACTAGGGCTGCTTAACGGGAAAGGTGAGGTGGGGTGATGCATAAAACAAGGGTTTCAAATTAGCTCACATAGCGTTCCATAAACCCAATATGTAATAGACAAGACCTACTCCTTCCTCAGTGAACTGGACTCAACATGCCCTATTCACCGCCCAAGAATATATCTGACTAGTAAGAATCTTAAAACCTATGTATTTATATCTCTCTGTAAGTGAGTGAAGTGGGTGAAAAGCGGCATAACCACAGCAGTGAAAAGCAGCTAAACCCCATTATACAAATCAATTACTTTTAAAAACCCGTGAAACAAAGACAGTGAAAGAGAGAGAAATTCTGACAAAATTCGTTCAGGGGCTGTGATGCAACCTGGATTGACCATATGTAGACCCACAGATGGATGAGACATAAGGGTGGACACTCTTGGGGCTGAGAGGTTTGGTGAGGTTGGGTGAGCAAACGCAGACCCTTTAAAGTAATACTGTGTGGTACCCATCCCATGGGTCCCAAATCTCCAGGTTCAAGGGCATCTTCCTACATCGAAAACATGCATGAGAAACCCAGAAGATGGTACACCGTGTGATCGGGAAAGGTTTCTAAAACGCACCTCATTTCTCATCTCCTTGTGCTCCGGTTCGCCATTCCAGCCGCTATACTAGCAATCTCCCTGCTTGGAGAATCAGCACCTTTAACCTCCTGTTCCGTACAGGTTGCAATTTGTCCTGAGGATGAACGGGAAGAGGGGGAACCAATGAGAGACTAGCTCTAGGTGTTGGGACAGGCACAGGTCACTCTATTTTCCCATCAGGAAGAAGAATTAACCTCAGGCTCAGCTTGCCGCCCGGAGCCAGAATAGGGCCTGAAGCAATCCTGCGCTTTTGCGGCCAGCTCCCAAGAAAGCGAGTTGAAAAATGGAGCTCAGGGGCACTGCAATTCACAAACCTGCAGAGTTAGAAATGATAACTCTCGTCCACAAATATATTGAGGGAAGGCAACGAAGAGGATTTGAAAGCAAGGCAGAATTGCAGGAAACAGATTTCAGGAGGTAGATTCGAATCGCCTTTAAAGCACAGGAAAAGCGGCAAAACCTCGACAATGATGCCCTTGGCCAAAAAGGGCGTATGCGTTTTTTCCTGAATATATTCAGGAAAAAACGCATACGCCCTTTTTGGCCAACCAAGCAACCTGGAAAGGCAAATCAGCGCTACAAAGAAGTCTCGCTTCCCATCGGTCAAAAGGGCCAGGCTGAATAAAGTGTCAAAACCAGAAATGCAGGACAGGCCATGGAGAAATGGGAGCCTTGCTACGCTGATGGGCCGGATGGAAATTGCCAACATCCACTCTGGAGAAGTGTACGGTGTGTCCTGAAACATCTAAAAAACTCAGCTTAGAGAGCATAGGGCACTTCCACTCATGGGCGTATAAATTGGGAAAACTAAAAATCAGCAAGACACAGGCACCCCAAAGTTTAGGGCTGCTCTGTTGACAAGAACCTCCACTTTGTTACACCTTAAATATCCCAGGAAAGACAAGAATGGATAAAGAAGTTGTGGTCCTTATGTACAATGGAATATCACTCAGCCATGAAATCAACGTCATAAGGCTAGTAGCAGCATGATGAGTGGATTTGGGTACGACGATTCTAAGTGAAATAAGTCACACAGAAAAAGACACTTATCATAAGATATCACTTATAGAGGGAATGTAAAAACCGCTACCCTTGAACTGAATTACATAACAGGTCAGAGTCACACGTTTAGAAAACACACTAGGGCTGCTTAACGGGAAAGGTGAGGTGGGGTGATGCATAAAACAAGGGTTTCAAATTAGCTCACATAGCGTTCCATAAACCCAATATGTAATAGACAAGACCTACTCCTTCCTCAGTGAACTGGACTCAACACGCCCTATTCATCGCCGAAGAATATATCTGACTAGTAAGAATCTTAAAACCTACGTATTTATATCTCTCTGTAAGTGAGTGAAGTGGGTGAAAAGCGGCATAACCACAGCAGTGAAAAGCAGCTAAACCCCATTACACAAATCAATTACTTTTAAAAACCCGTGAAACAAAGACAGTGAAAGAGAGAGAAATTCTGACAAAATTCGTTCAGGGGCTGTGATGCAACCTGGATTGACCATATGTAGACCCACAGATGGATGAGACATAAGGGTGGACACTCTTGGGGCTGAGAGGTTTGGTGAGGTTGGGTGAGCAAACGCAGACCCTTTAAAGTAATACTGCGTGGTACCCATCCCATGGGTCCCAAATCTCCAGGTTCAAGGGCATCTTCCTACATCGAAAACATGCATGAGAAACCCAGAAGATGGTACACCGTGTGATCGGGAAAGGTTTCTAAAACGCACCTCATTTCTCATCTCCTTGTGCTCCGGTTCGCCATTCCAGCCGCTATACTAGCAATCTCCCTGCTTGGAGAATCAGCACCTTTAACCTCCTGTTCCGTACAGGTTGCAATTTGTCCTGAGGATGAACGGGAAGAGGGGGAACCAATGAGAGACTAGCTCTAGGTGTTGGGACAGGCACAGGTCACTCTATTTTCCCATCAGGAAGAAGAATTAACCTCAGGCTCAGCCTGCCGCCCGGAGCCAGAAAAGGGCCTGAAGCAATCCTGCGCTTTTGCGGCCAGCTCCCAAGAAAGCGAGTTGAACAATGGAGCTCAGGGGCACTGCAATTCACAAACCTGCAGAGTTAGAAATGATAACTCTCGTCCACAAATATATTGAGGGAAGGCAACGAAGAGGATTTGAAAGCAAGGCAGAATTGCAGGAAACAGATTTCAGGAGGTAGATTCGAATCGCCTTTAAAGCACAGGAAAAGCGGCAAAACCTCGACAATGATGCCCTTGGCCAAAAAGGGCGTATGCGTTTTTTCCTGAATATATTCAGGAAAAAACGCACACGCCCTTTTTGGCCAACCAAGCAACCTGGAAAGGCAAATCAGCGCTACAAAGAAGTCTCGCTTCCCATCGGTCAAAAGGGCCAGGCTGAATAAAGTGTCAAAACCAGAAATGCAGGACAGGCCATGGAGAAATGGGAGCCTTGCTACGCTGATGGGCCGGATGGAAATTGCCAACAGCCACTCTGGAGAAGTGTACGGTGTGTCCTGAAACATCTAAAAAACTCAGCTTAGAGAGCATAGGGCACTTCCACTCACGGGCGTATAAATTGGGAAAACTAAAAATCAGCAAGACACAGGCACCCCAAAGTTTAGGGCTGCTCTGTTGACAAGAACCTCCACTTTGTTACACCTTAAATATCCCAGGAAAGACAAGAATGGATAAAGAAGTTGTGGTCCTTATGTACAATGGACTATCACTCAGCCATGAAATCAACGTCATAAGGCTAGTAGCAGCATGATGAGTGGATTTGGGTACGACGATTCTAAGTGAAATAAGTCACACAGAAAAAGACACTTATCATAAGATATCACTTATAGAGGGAATGTAAAAACCGCTACCCTTGAACTGAATTACATAACAGGTCAGAGTCACACGTTTAGAAAACACACTAGGGCTGCTTAACGGGAAAGGTGAGGTGGGGTGATGCATAAAACAAGGGTTTCAAATTAGCTCACATAGCGTTCCATAAACCCAATATGTAATAGACAAGACCTACTCCTTCCTCAGTGAACTGGACTCAACATGCCCTATTCACCGCCCAAGAATATATCTGACTAGTAAGAATCTTAAAACCTATGTATTTATATCTCTCTGTAAGTGAGTGAAGTGGGTGAAAAGCGGCATAACCACAGCAGTGAAAAGCAGCTAAACCCCATTATACAAATCAATTACTTTTAAAAACCCGTGAAACAAAGACAGTGAAAGAGAGAGAAATTCTGACAAAATTCGTTCAGGGGCTGTGATGCAACCTGGATTGACCATATGTAGACCCACAGATGGATGAGACATAAGGGTGGACACTCTTGGGGCTGAGAGGTTTGGTGAGGTTGGGTGAGCAAACGCAGACCCTTTAAAGTAATACTGTGTGGTACCCATCCCATGGGTCCCAAATCTCCAGGTTCAAGGGCATCTTCCTACATCGAAAACATGCATGAGAAACCCAGAAGATGGTACACCGTGTGATCGGGAAAGGTTTCTAAAACGCACCTCATTTCTCATCTCCTTGTGCTCCGGTTCGCCATTCCAGCCGCTATACTAGCAATCTCCCTGCTTGGAGAATCAGCACCTTTAACCTCCTGTTCCGTACAGGTTGCAATTTGTCCTGAGGATGAACGGGAAGAGGGGGAACCAATGAGAGACTAGCTCTAGGTGTTGGGACAGGCACAGGTCACTCTATTTTCCCATCAGGAAGAAGAATTAACCTCAGGCTCAGCTTGCCGCCCGGAGCCAGAATAGGGCCTGAAGCAATCCTGCGCTTTTGCGGCCAGCTCCCAAGAAAGCGAGTTGAAAAATGGAGCTCAGGGGCACTGCAATTCACAAACCTGCAGAGTTAGAAATGATAACTCTCGTCCACAAATATATTGAGGGAAGGCAACGAAGAGGATTTGAAAGCAAGGCAGAATTGCAGGAAACAGATTTCAGGAGGTAGATTCGAATCGCCTTTAAAGCACAGGAAAAGCGGCAAAACCTCGACAATGATGCCCTTGGCCAAAAAGGGCGTATGCGTTTTTTCCTGAATATATTCAGGAAAAAACGCATACGCCCTTTTTGGCCAACCAAGCAACCTGGAAAGGCAAATCAGCGCTACAAAGAAGTCTCGCTTCCCATCGGTCAAAAGGGCCAGGCTGAATAAAGTGTCAAAACCAGAAATGCAGGACAGGCCATGGAGAAATGGGAGCCTTGCTACGCTGATGGGCCGGATGGAAATTGCCAACATCCACTCTGGAGAAGTGTACGGTGTGTCCTGAAACATCTAAAAAACTCAGCTTAGAGAGCATAGGGCACTTCCACTCATGGGCGTATAAATTGGGAAAACTAAAAATCAGCAAGACACAGGCACCCCAAAGTTTAGGGCTGCTCTGTTGACAAGAACCTCCACTTTGTTACACCTTAAATATCCCAGGAAAGACAAGAATGGATAAAGAAGTTGTGGTCCTTATGTACAATGGAATATCACTCAGCCATGAAATCAACGTCATAAGGCTAGTAGCAGCATGATGAGTGGATTTGGGTACGACGATTCTAAGTGAAATAAGTCACACAGAAAAAGACACTTATCATAAGATATCACTTATAGAGGGAATGTAAAAACCGCTACCCTTGAACTGAATTACATAACAGGTCAGAGTCACACGTTTAGAAAACACACTAGGGCTGCTTAACGGGAAAGGTGAGGTGGGGTGATGCATAAAACAAGGGTTTCAAATTAGCTCACATAGCGTTCCATAAACCCAATATGTAATAGACAAGACCTACTCCTTCCTCAGTGAACTGGACTCAACACGCCCTATTCATCGCCGAAGAATATATCTGACTAGTAAGAATCTTAAAACCTACGTATTTATATCTCTCTGTAAGTGAGTGAAGTGGGTGAAAAGCGGCATAACCACAGCAGTGAAAAGCAGCTAAACCCCATTACACAAATCAATTACTTTTAAAAACCCGTGAAACAAAGACAGTGAAAGAGAGAGAAATTCTGACAAAATTCGTTCAGGGGCTGTGATGCAACCTGGATTGACCATATGTAGACCCACAGATGGATGAGACATAAGGGTGGACACTCTTGGGGCTGAGAGGTTTGGTGAGGTTGGGTGAGCAAACGCAGACCCTTTAAAGTAATACTGTGTGGTACCCATCCCATGGGTCCCAAATCTCCAGGTTCAAGGGCATCTTCCTACATCGAAAACATGCATGAGAAACCCAGAAGATGGTACACCGTGTGATCGGGAAAGGTTTCTAAAACGCACCTCATTTCTCATCTCCTTGTGCTCCGGTTCGCCATTCCAGCCGCTATACTAGCAATCTCCCTGCTTGGAGAATCAGCACCTTTAACCTCCTGTTCCGTACAGGTTGCAATTTGTCCTGAGGATGAACGGGAAGAGGGGGAACCAATGAGAGACTAGCTCTAGGTGTTGGGACAGGCACAGGTCACTCTATTTTCCCATCAGGAAGAAGAATTAACCTCAGGCTCAGCCTGCCGCCCGGAGCCAGAAAAGGGCCTGAAGCAATCCTGCGCTTTTGCGGCCAGCTCCCAAGAAAGCGAGTTGAACAATGGAGCTCAGGGGCACTGCAATTCACAAACCTGCAGAGTTAGAAATGATAACTCTCGTCCACAAATATATTGAGGGAAGGCAACGAAGAGGATTTGAAAGCAAGGCAGAATTGCAGGAAACAGATTTCAGGAGGTAGATTCGAATCGCCTTTAAAGCACAGGAAAAGCGGCAAAACCTCGACAATGATGCCCTTGGCCAAAAAGGGCGTATGCGTTTTTTCCTGAATATATTCAGGAAAAAACGCATACGCCCTTTTTGGCCAACCAAGCAACCTGGAAAGGCAAATCAGCGCTACAAAGAAGTCTCGCTTCCCATCGGTCAAAAGGGCCAGGCTGAATAAAGTGTCAAAACCAGAAATGCAGGACAGGCCATGGAGAAATGGGAGCCTTGCTACGCTGATGGGCCGGATGGAAATTGCCAACAGCCACTCTGGAGAAGTGTACGGTGTGTCCTGAAACATCTAAAAAACTCAGCTTAGAGAGCATAGGGCACTTCCACTCATGGGCGTATAAATTGGGAAAACTAAAAATCAGCAAGACACAGGCACCCCAAAGTTTAGGGCTGCTCTGTTGACAAGAACCTCCACTTTGTTACACCTTAAATATCCCAGGAAAGACAAGAATGGATAAAGAAGTTGTGGTCCTTATGTACAATGGACTATCACTCAGCCATGAAATCAACGTCATAAGGCTAGTAGCAGCATGATGAGTGGATTTGGGTACGACGATTCTAAGTGAAATAAGTCACACAGAAAAAGACACTTATCATAAGATATCACTTATAGAGGGAATGTAAAAACCGCTACCCTTGAACTGAATTACATAACAGGTCAGAGTCACACGTTTAGAAAACACACTAGGGCTGCTTAACGGGAAAGGTGAGGTGGGGTGATGCATAAAACAAGGGTTTCAAATTAGCTCACATAGCGTTCCATAAACCCAATATGTAATAGACAAGACCTACTCCTTCCTCAGTGAATTGGACTCAACACACCCTATTCATCGCCCAAGAATATATCTGACTAGTAAGAATCTTAAAACCTATGTATTTATATCTCTCTGTAAGTGAGTGAAGTGGGTGAAAAGCGGCATAACCACAGCAGTGAAAAGCAGCTAAACCCCATTACACAAATCAATTACTTTTAAAAACCCGTGAAACAAAGACAGTGAAAGAGAGAGAAATTCTGACAAAATTCGTTCAGGGGCTGTGATGCAACCTGGATTGACCATATGTAGACCCACAGATGGATGAGACATAAGGGTGGACACTCTTGGGGCTGAGAGGTTTGGTGAGGTTGGGTGAGCAAACGCAGACCCTTTAAAGTAATACTGTGTGGTACCCATCCCATGGGTCCCAAATCTCCAGGTTCAAGGGCATCTTCCTACATCGAAAACATGCATGAGAAACCCAGAAGATGGTACACCGTGTGATCGGGAAAGGTTTCTAAAACGCACCTCATTTCTCATCTCCTTGTGCTCCGGTTCGCCATTCCAGCCGCTATACTAGCAATCTCCCTGCTTGGAGAATCAGCACCTTTAACCTCCTGTTCCGTACAGGTTGCAATTTGTCCTGAGGATGAACGGGAAGAGGGGGAACCAATGAGAGACTAGCTCTAGGTGTTGGGACAGGCACAGGTCACTCTATTTTCCCATCAGGAAGAAGAATTAACCTCAGGCTCAGCCTGCCGCCCGGAGCCAGAAAAGGGCCTGAAGCAATCCTGCGCTTTTGCGGCCAGCTCCCAAGAAAGCGAGTTGAACAATGGAGCTCAGGGGCACTGCAATTCACAAACCTGCAGAGTTAGAAATGATAACTCTCGTCCACAAATATATTGAGGGAAGGCAACGAAGAGGATTTGAAAGCAAGGCAGAATTGCAGGAAACAGATTTCAGGAGGTAGATTCGAATCGCCTTTAAAGCACAGGAAAAGCGGCAAAACCTCGACAATGATGCCCTTGGCCAAAAAGGGCGTATGCGTTTTTTCCTGAATATATTCAGGAAAAAACGCATACGCCCTTTTTGGCCAACCAAGCAACCTGGAAAGGCAAATCAGCGCTACAAAGAAGTCTCGCTTCCCATCGGTCAAAAGGGCCAGGCTGAATAAAGTGTCAAAACCAGAAATGCAGGACAGGCCATGGAGAAATGGGAGCCTTGCTACGCTGATGGGCCGGATGGAAATTGCCAACAGCCACTCTGGAGAAGTGTACGGTGTGTCCTGAAACATCTAAAAAACTCAGCTTAGAGAGCATAGGGCACTTCCACTCATGGGCGTATAAATTGGGAAAACTAAAAATCAGCAAGACACAGGCACTCCAAAGTTTAAGGCTGCTCTGTTGACAAGAACCTCCACTTTGTTACACCTTAAATATCCCAGGAAAGACAAGAATGGATAAAGAAGTTGTGGTCCTTATGTACAATGGAATATCATTCAGCCATGAAATCAACGTCATAAGGCTAGTAGCAGCATGATGAGTGGATTTGGGTACGACGATTCTAAGTGAAATAAGTCACACAGAAAAAGACACTTATCATAAGATATCACTTATAGAGGGAATGTAAAAACCGCTACCCTTGAACTGAATTACATAACAGGTCAGAGTCACACGTTTAGAAAACACACTAGGGCTGCTTAACGGGAAAGGTGAGGTGGGGTGATGCATAAAACAAGGGTTTCAAATTAGCTCACATAGCGTTCCATAAACCCAATATGTAATAGACAAGACCTACTCCTTCCTCAGTGAACTGGACTCAACACGCCCTATTCACCGCCCAAGAATATATCTGACTAGTAAGAATCTTAAAACCTATGTATTTATATCTCTCTGTAAGTGAGTGAAGTGGGTGAAAAGCGGCATAACCACAGCAGTGAAAAGCAGCTAAACCCCATTATACAAATCAATTACTTTTAAAAACCCGTGAAACAAAGACAGTGAAAGAGAGAGAAATTCTGACAAAATTCGTTCAGGGGCTGTGATGCAACCTGGATTGACCATATGTAGACCCACAGATGGATGAGACATAAGGGTGGACACTCTTGGGGCTGAGAGGTTTGGTGAGGTTGGGTGAGCAAACGCAGACCCTTTAAAGTAATACTGTGTGGTACCCATCCCATGGGTCCCAAATCTCCAGGTTCAAGGGCATCTTCCTACATCGAAAACATGCATGAGAAACCCAGAAGATGGTACACCGTGTGATCGGGAAAGGTTTCTAAAACGCACCTCATTTCTCATCTCCTTGTGCTCCGGTTCGCCATTCCAGCCGCTATACTAGCAATCTCCCTGCTTGGAGAATCAGCACCTTTAACCTCCTGTTCCGTACAGGTTGCAATTTGTCCTGAGGATGAACGGGAAGAGGGGGAACCAATGAGAGACTAGCTCTAGGTGTTGGGACAGGCACAGGTCACTCTATTTTCCCATCAGGAAGAAGAATTAACCTCAGGCTCAGCTTGCCGCCCGGAGCCAGAATAGGGCCTGAAGCAATCCTGCGCTTTTGCGGCCAGCTCCCAAGAAAGCGAGTTGAAAAATGGAGCTCAGGGGCACTGCAATTCACAAACCTGCAGAGTTAGAAATGATAACTCTCGTCCACAAATATATTGAGGGAAGGCAACGAAGAGGATTTGAAAGCAAGGCAGAATTGCAGGAAACAGATTTCAGGAGGTAGATTCGAATCGCCTTTAAAGCACAGGAAAAGCGGCAAAACCTCGACAATGATGCCCTTGGCCAAAAAGGGCGTATGCGTTTTTTCCTGAATATATTCAGGAAAAAACGCATACGCCCTTTTTGGCCAACCAAGCAACCTGGAAAGGCAAATCAGCGCTACAAAGAAGTCTCGCTTCCCATCGGTCAAAAGGGCCAGGCTGAATAAAGTGTCAAAACCAGAAATGCAGGACAGGCCATGGAGAAATGGGAGCCTTGCTACGCTGATGGGCCGGATGGAAATTGCCAACATCCACTCTGGAGAAGTGTACGGTGTGTCCTGAAACATCTAAAAAACTCAGCTTAGAGAGCATAGGGCACTTCCACTCATGGGCGTATAAATTGGGAAAACTAAAAATCAGCAAGACACAGGCACCCCAAAGTTTAGGGCTGCTCTGTTGACAAGAACCTCCACTTTGTTACACCTTAAATATCCCAGGAAAGACAAGAATGGATAAAGAAGTTGTGGTCCTTATGTACAATGGACTATCACTCAGCCATGAAATCAACGTCATAAGGCTAGTAGCAGCATGATGAGTGGATTTGGGTACGACGATTCTAAGTGAAATAAGTCACACAGAAAAAGACACTTATCATAAGATATCACTTATAGAGGGAATGTAAAAACCGCTACCCTTGAACTGAATTACATAACAGGTCAGAGTCACACGTTTAGAAAACACACTAGGGCTGCTTAACGGGAAAGGTGAGGTGGGGTGATGCATAAAACAAGGGTTTCAAATTAGCTCACATAGCGTTCCATAAACCCAATATGTAATAGACAAGACCTACTCCTTCTTCAGTGAACTGGACTCAACACACCCTATTCATCGCCCAAGAATATATCTGACTAGTAAGAATCTTAAAACCTATGTATTTATATCTCTCTGTAAGTGAGTGAAGTGGGTGAAAAGCGGCATAACCACAGCAGTGAAAAGCAGCTAAACCCCATTACACAAATCAATTACTTTTAAAAACCCGTGAAACAAAGACAGTGAAAGAGAGAGAAATTCTGACAAAATTCGTTCAGGGGCTGTGATGCAACCTGGATTGACCATATGTAGACCCACAGATGGATGAGACATAAGGGTGGACACTCTTGGGGCTGAGAGGTTTGGTGAGGTTGGGTGAGCAAACGCAGACCCTTTAAAGTAATACTGTGTGGTACCCATCCCATGGGTCCCAAATCTCCAGGTTCAAGGGCATCTTCCTACATCGAAAACATGCATGAGAAACCCAGAAGATGGTACACCGTGTGATCGGGAAAGGTTTCTAAAACGCACCTCATTTCTCATCTCCTTGTGCTCCGGTTCGCCATTCCAGCCGCTATACTAGCAATCTCCCTGCTTGGAGAATCAGCACCTTTAACCTCCTGTTCCGTACAGGTTGCAATTTGTCCTGAGGATGAACGGGAAGAGGGGGAACCAATGAGAGACTAGCTCTAGGTGTTGGGACAGGCAGAGGTCACTCTATTTTCCCATCAGGAAGAAGAATTAACCTCAGGCTCAGCCTGCCGCCCGGAGCCAGAAAAGGGCCTGAAGCAATCCTGCGCTTTTGCGGCCAGCTCCCAAGAAAGCGAGTTGAACAATGGAGCTCAGGGGCACTGCAATTCACAAACCTGCAGAGTTAGAAATGATAACTCTCGTCCACAAATATATTGAGGGAAGGCAACGAAGAGGATTTGAAAGCAAGGCAGAATTGCAGGAAACAGATTTCAGGAGGTAGATTCGAATCGCCTTTAAAGCACAGGAAAAGCGGCAAAACCTCGACAATGATGCCCTTGGCCAAAAAGGGCGTATGCGTTTTTTCCTGAATATATTCAGGAAAAAACGCATACGCCCTTTTTGGCCAACCAAGCAACCTGGAAAGGCAAATCAGCGCTACAAAGAAGTCTCGCTTCCCATCGGTCAAAAGGGCCAGGCTGAATAAAGTGTCAAAACCAGAAATGCAGGACAGGCCATGGAGAAATGGGAGCCTTGCTACGCTGATGGGCCGGATGGAAATTGCCAACAGCCACTCTGGAGAAGTGTACGGTGTGTCCTGAAACATCTAAAAAACTCAGCTTAGAGAGCATAGGGCACTTCCACTCATGGGCGTATAAATTGGGAAAACTAAAAATCAGCAAGACACAGGCACTCCAAAGTTTAAGGCTGCTCTGTTGACAAGAACCTCCACTTTGTTACACCTTAAATATCCCAGGAAAGACAAGAATGGATAAAGAAGTTGTGGTCCTTATGTACAATGGAATATCATTCAGCCATGAAATCAACGTCATAAGGCTAGTAGCAGCATGATGAGTGGATTTGGGTACGACGATTCTAAGTGAAATAAGTCACACAGAAAAAGACACTTATCATAAGATATCACTTATAGAGGGAATGTAAAAACCGCTACCCTTGAACTGAATTACATAACAGGTCAGAGTCACACGTTTAGAAAACACACTAGGGCTGCTTAACGGGAAAGGTGAGGTGGGGTGATGCATAAAACAAGGGTTTCAAATTAGCTCACATAGCGTTCCATAAACCCAATATGTAATAGACAAGACCTACTCCTTCCTCAGTGAACTGGACTCAACACGCCCTATTCACCGCCCAAGAATATATCTGACTAGTAAGAATCTTAAAACCTATGTATTGATATCTCTCTGTAAGTGAGTCAAGTGGGTGAAAAGCGGCATAAACACAGCAGTGAAAAGCAGCTAAACCCCATTATACAAATCAATTACTTTTAAAAACCCGTGAAACAAAGACAGTGAAAGAGAGAGAAATTCTGACAAAATTCGTTCAGGGGCTGTGATGCAACCTGGATTGACCATATGTAGACCCACAGATGGATGAGACATAAGGGTGGACACTCTTGGGGCTGAGAGGTTTGGTGAGGTTGGGTGAGCAAACACAGACCCTTTAAAGTAATACTGCGTGGTACCCATCCCATGGGTCCCAAATCTCCAGGTTCAAGGGCATCTTCCTACATCGAAAACATGCATGAGAAACCCAGAAGATGGTACACCGTGTGATCGGGAAAGGTTTCTAAAACGCACCTCATTTCTCATCTCCTTGTGCTCCGGTTCGCCATTCCAGCCGCTATACTAGCAATCTCCCTGCTTGGAGAATCAGCACCTTTAACCTCCTGTTCCGTACAGGTTGCAATTTGTCCTGAGGATGAACGGGAAGAGGGGGAACTAATGAGAGACTAGCTCTAGGTGTTGGGACAGGCACAGGTCACTCTATTTTCCCATCAGGAAGAAGAATTAACCTCAGGCTCAGCCTGCCGCCCGGAGCCAGAATAGGGCCTGAAGCAATCCTGCGCTTTTGCGGCCAGCTCCCAAGAAAGCGAGTTGAAAAATGGAGCTCAGGGGCACTGCAATTCACAAACCTGCAGAGTTAGAAATGATAACTCTCG
Source organism: Balaenoptera borealis (assembly GCF_965194805.1). Taxonomy (NCBI): domain Eukaryota; kingdom Metazoa; phylum Chordata; class Mammalia; order Artiodactyla; family Balaenopteridae; genus Balaenoptera; species Balaenoptera borealis. The sequence continues at coordinate 185,601 of NW_028123769.1, forward strand.
TCCACAAATATATTGAGGGAAGGCAACGAAGAGGATTTGAAAGCAAGGCAGAATTGCAGGAAACAGATTTCAGGAGGTAGATTCGAATCGCCTTTAAAGCACAGGAAAAGCGGCAAAACCTCGACAATGATGCCCTTGGCCAAAAAGGGCGTATGCGTTTTTTCCTGAATATATTCAGGAAAAAACGCATACGCCCTTTTTGGCCAACCAAGCAACCTGGAAAGGCAAATCAGCGCTACAAAGAAGTCTTGCTTCCCATCGGTCAAAGGAGCCAGGCTGAATAAAGTGTCAAAACCAGAAATGCAGGACAGGCCATGGAGAAATGGGAGCCTTGCTACGCTGATGGGCGGGATGTAAATTGCCAACAGCCACTCTGGAGAAGTGTACGGTGTGTCCTGAAACATCTATAAAACTCAGCTAAGAGAGCATAGGGCACTTCCACTCATGGGCGTATGAATTGGGAAAACTAAAAATCAGCAAGACACAGGCACTCCAAAGTTTAAGGCTGCTCTGTTGACAAGAACCTCCACTTTGTTACACCTTAAATATCCCAGGAAACACAAGAATGGATAAAGAAGTTGTGGTCCTTATGTACAATGGAATATCATTCAGCCATGAAATCAACGTCATAAGGCTAGTAGCAGCATGATGAGTGGATTTGGGTACGACGATTCTAAGTGAAATAAGTCACACAGAAAAAGACACTTATCATAAGATATCACTTATAGAGGGAATGTAAAAACCGCTACCCTTGAGCTGAATTACATAACAGGTCAGAGTCACACGTTTAGAAAACACACTAGGGCTGCTTAACGGGAAAGGTGAGGTGGGGTGATGCATAAAACAAGGGTTTCAAATTAGCTCACATAGCGTTCCATAAACCCAATATGTAATAGACAAGACCTACTCCTTCCTCAGTGAACTGGACTCAACACGCCCTATTCACCGCCCAAGAATATATCTGACTAGTAAGAATCTTAAAACCTACGTATTTATATCTCTCTGTAAGTGAGTGAAGTGGGTGAAAAGCGGCATAACCACAGCAATGAAAAGCAGCTAAACCCCATTACACAAATCAATTACTTTTAAAAAGCCGTGAAACAAAGACAGTGAAAGAGAGAGAAATTCTGACAAAATTCGTTCAGGGGCTGTGATGCAACCTGGATTGACCATATGTAGACCCACAGATGGATGAGACATAAGGGTGGACACTCTTGGGGCTGAGAGGTTTGGTGAGGTTGGGTGAGCAAACGCAGACCCTTTAAAGTAATACTGTGTGGTACCCATCCCATGGGTCCCAAATCTCCAGGTTCAAGGGCATCTTCCTACATCGAAAACATGCATGAGAAACCCAGAAGATGGTACACCGTGTGATCGGGAAAGGTTTCTAAAACGCAGCTCATTTCTCATCTCCTTGTGCTCCGGTTCGCCATTCCAGCCGCTATACTAGCAATCTCCCTGCTTGGAGAATCAGCACCTTTAACCTCCTGTTCCGTACAGGTTGCAATTTGTCCTGAGGATGAACGGGAAGAGGGGGAACCAATGAGAGACTAGCTCTAGGTGTTGGGACAGGCACAGGTCACTCTATTTTCCCATCAGGAAGAAGAATTAACCTCAGGCTCAGCTTGCCGCCCGGAGCCAGAATAGGGCCTGAAGCAATCCTGCGCTTTTGCGGCCAGCTCCCAAGAAAGCGAGTTGAACAATGGAGCTCAGGGGCACTGCAATTCACAAACCTGCAGAGTTAGAAATGATAACTCTCGTCCACAAATATATTGAGGGAAGGCAACGAAGAGGATTTGAAAGCAAGGCAGAATTGCAGGAAACAGATTTCAGGAGGTAGATTCGAATCGCCTTTAAAGCACAGGAAAAGCGGCAAAACCTCGACAATGATGCCCTTGGCCAAAAAGGGCGTATGCGTTTTTTCCTGAATATATTCAGGAAAAAACGCATACGCCCTTTTTGGCCAACCAAGCAACCTGGAAAGGCAAATCAGCGCTACAAAGAAGTCTCGCTTCCCATCGGTCAAAAGGGCCAGGCTGAATAAAGTGTCAAAACCAGAAATGCAGGACAGGCCATGGAGAAATGGGAGCCTTGCTACGCTGATGGGCCGGATGGAAATTGCCAACAGCCACTCTAAAGAAGTGTACGGTGTGTCCTGAAACATCTAAAAAACTCAGCTTAGAGAGCATAGGGCACTTCCACTCACGGGCGTATGAATTGGGAAAACTAAAAATCAGCAAGACACAGGCACTCCAAAGTTTAAGGCTGCTCTGTTGACAAGAACCTCCACTTTGTTACACCTTAAATATCCCAGGAAAGACAAGAATGGATAAAGAAGTTGTGGTCCTTATGTACAATGGAATATCACTCAGCCATGAAATCAACGTCATAAGGCTAGGAGCAGCATGATGAGTGGATTTGGGTACGACGATTCTAAGTGAAATAAGTCACACAGAAAAAGACACTTATCATAAGATATCACTTATAGAGGGAATGTAAAAACCGCTACCCTTGAACTGAATTACAAAGTAGGTCAGAGTCACACGTTTAGAAAACACACTAGGGCTGCTTAACGGGAAAGGTGAGGTGGGGTGATGCATAAAACAAGGGTTTCAAATTAGCTCAGATAGCGTTCCATAAACCCAATATGTAATAGACAAGACCTACTCCTTCCTCAGTGAACTGGACTCAACACGCCCTATTCACAGCCCAAGAATATATCTGACTAGTAAGAATCTTAAAACCTATGTATTGATATCTCTCTGTAAGTGAGTGAAGTGGGTGAAAAGTGGCATAAACACAGCAGTGAAAAGCAGCTAAACCCCATTATACAAATCAATTATTTTTAAAAACCCGTGAAACAAAGACAGTGAAAGAGAGAGAAATTCTGACAAAATTCATTCAGGGGCTGTGATGCAACCTGGATTGACCATATGTAGACCCACAGATGGATGAGACATAAGGGTGGACACTCTTGGGGCTGAGAGGTTTGGTGAGGTTGGGTGAGCAAATGCAGACCCTTTAAAGTAATACTGCGTGGTATCCATCCCATGGGTCCAAAATCTCCAGGTTCAAGGGCATCTTCCTACATCGAAAACATACATGAGAAACCCAGAAGATGGTACACCGTGTGATCGGGAAAGGTTTCTAAAACGCAGCTCATTTCTCATCTCCTTGTGCTCCGGTTCGCCATTCCAGCCGCTATACTAGCAATCTCCCTGCTTGGAGAATCAGCACCTTTAACCTCCTGTTCCGTACAGGTTGCAATTTGTCCTGAGGATGAACGGGAAGAGGGGGAACCAATGAGAGACTAGCTCTAGGTGTTGGGACAGGCACAGGTCACTCTATTTTCCCATCAGGAAGAAGAATTAACCTCAGGCTCAGCCTGCCGCCCGGAGCCAGAAAAGGGCCTGAAGCAATCCTGCGCTTTTGCGGCCAGCTCCCAAGAAAGCGAGTTGAAAAATGAAGCTCAGGGGCACTGCAATTCACAAACCTGCAGAGTTAGAAATGATAACTCTCGTCCACAAATATATTGAGGGAAGGCAACGAAGAGGATTTGAAACCAAGGCAGAATTGCAGGAAACAGATTTCAGGAGGTAGATTCGAATCGCCTGTAAAGCACAGGAAAAGCGGCAAAACCTCGACAATGATGCCCTTGGCCAAAAAGGGCCTATGCGTTTTTTCCTGAATATATTCAGGAAAAAACGCATACGCCCTTTTTGGCCAACCAAGCAACCTGGAAAGGCAAATCAGCGCTACAAAGAAGTCTCGCTTCCCATCGGTCAAAAGGGCCAGGCTGAATAAAGTGTCAAAACCAGAAATGCAGGACAGGCCATGGAGAAATGGGAGCCTTGCTACGCTGATGGGCGGGATGGAAATTGCCAACAGCCACTCTAAAGAAGTGTACGGTGTGTCCTGAAACATCTAAAAAACTCAGCTTAGAGAGCATAGGGCACTTCCACTCACGGGCGTATGAATTGGGAAAACTAAAAATCAGCAAGACACAGGCACTCCAAAGTTTAAGGCTGCTCTGTTGACAAGAACCTCCACTTTGTTACACCTTAAATATCCCAGGAAAGACAAGAATGGATAAAGAAGTTGTGGTCCTTATGTACAATGGAATATCACTCAGCCATGAAATCAACGTCATAAGGCTAGGAGCAGCATGATGAGTGGATTTGGGTACGACGATTCTAAGTGAAATAAGTCACACAGAAAAAGACACTTATCATAAGATATCACTTATAGAGGGAATGTAAAAACCGCTACCCTTGAACTGAATTACATAACAGGTCAGAGTCACACGTTTAGAAAACACACTAGGGCTGCTTAACGGGAAAGGTGAGGTGGGGTGATGCATAAAACAAGGGTTTCAAATTAGCTCACATAGCGTTCCATAAACCCAATATGTAATAGACAAGACCTACTCCTTCCTCAGTGAACTGGACTCAACACACCCTATTCATCGCCGAAGAATATATCTGACTAGTAAGAATCTTAAAACCTATGTATTTATATCTCTCTGTAAGTGAGTCAAGTGGGTGAAAAGCGGCATAACCACAGCAGTGAAAAGCAGCTAAACCCCATTACACAAATCAATTACTTTTAAAAACCCGTGAAACAAAGACAGTGAAAGAGAGAGAAATTCTGACAAAATTCGTTCAGGGGCTGTGATGCAACCTGGATTGACCATATGTAGACCCACAGATGGATGAGACATAAGGGTGGACACTCTTGGGGCTGAGAGGTTTGGTGAGGTTGGGTGAGCAAACGCAGACCCTTTAAAGTAATACTGTGTGGTACCCATCCCATGGGTCCCAAATCTCCAGGTTCAAGGGCATCTTCCTACATCGAAAACATGCATGAGAAACCCAGAAGATGGTACACCGTGTGATCGGGAAAGGTTTCTAAAACGCACCTCAATTCTCATCTCCTTGTGCTCCGGTTCGCCATTCCAGCCGCTATACTAGCAATCTCCCTGCTTGGAGAATCAGCACCTTTAACCTCCTGTTCCGTACAGGTTGCAATTTGTCCTGAGGATGAACGGGAAGAGGGGGAACCAATGAGAGACTAGCTCTAGGTGTTGGGACAGGCACAGGTCACTCTATTTTCCCATCAGGAAGAAGAATTAACCTCAGGCTCAGCTTGCCGCCCGGAGCCAGAATAGGGCCTGAAGCAATCCTGCGCTTTTGCGGCCAGCTCCCAAGAAAGCGAGTTGAAAAATGGAGCTCAGGGGCACTGCAATTCACAAACCTGCAGAGTTAGAAATGATAACTCTCGTCCACAAATATATTGAGGGAAGGCAACGAAGAGGATTTGAAAGCAAGGCAGAATTGCAGGAAACAGATTTCAGGAGGTAGATTCGAATCGCCTTTAAAGCACAGGAAAAGCGGCAAAACCTCGACAATGATGCCCTTGGCCAAAAAGGGCGTATGCGTTTTTTCCTGAATATATTCAGGAAAAAACGCATACGCCCTTTTTGGCCAACCAAGCAACCTGGAAAGGCAAATCAGCGCTACAAAGAAGTCTCGCTTCCCATCGGTCAAAAGGGCCAGGCTGAATAAAGTGTCAAAACCAGAAATGCAGGACAGGCCATGGAGAAATGGGAGCCTTGCTACGCTGATGGGCCGGATGGAAATTGCCAACAGCCACTCTGGAGAAGTGTACGGTGTGTCCTGAAACATCTAAAAAACTCAGCTTAGAGAGCATAGGGCACTTCCACTCATGGGCGTATAAATTGGGAAAACTAAAAATCAGCAAGACACAGGCACCCCAAAGTTTAGGGCTGCTCTGTTGACAAGAACCTCCACTTTGTTACACCTTAAATATCCCAGGAAAGACAAGAATGGATAAAGAAGTTGTGGTCCTTATGTACAATGGACTATCACTCAGCCATGAAATCAACGTCATAAGGCTAGGAGCAGCATGATGAGTGGATTTGGGTACGACGATTCTAAGTGAAATAAGTCACACAGAAAAAGACACTTATCATAAGATATCACTTATAGAGGGAATGTAAAAACCGCTACCCTTGAACTGAATTACATAACAGGTCAGAGTCACATGTTTAGAAAACACACTAGGGCTGCTTAACGGGAAAGGTGAGGTGGGGTGATGCATAAAACAAGGGTTTCAAATTAGCTCAGATAGCGTTCCATAAACCCAATATGTAATAGACAAGACCTACTCCTTCCTCAGTGAACTGGACTCAACACGCCCTATTCACAGCCCAAGAATATATCTGACTAGTAAGAATCTTAAAACCTATGTATTGATATCTCTCTGTAAGTGAGTGAAGTGGGTGAAAAGTGGCATAAACACAGCAGTGAAAAGCAGCTAAACCCCATTATACAAATCAATTATTTTTAAAAACCCGTGAAACAAAGACAGTGAAAGAGAGAGAAATTCTGACAAAATTCATTCAGGGGCTGTGATGCAACCTGGATTGACCATATGTAGACCCACAGATGGATGAGACATAAGGGTGGACACTCTTGGGGCTGAGAGGTTTGGTGAGGTTGGGTGAGCAAACGCAGACCCTTTAAAGTAATACTGCGTGGTATCCATCCCATGGGTCCAAAATCTCCAGATTCAAGGGCATCTTCCTACATCGAAAACATGCATGAGAAACCCAGAAGATGGTACACCGTGTGATCGGGAAAGGTTTCTAAAACGCACCTCATTTCTCATCTCCTTGTTCTCCAGTTCGCCATTCCAGCCGCTATACTAGCAATCTCCCTGCTTGGAGAATCAGCACCTTTAACCTCCTGTTCCGTACAGGTTGCAATTTGTCCTGAGGATGAACGGGAAGAGGGGGAACCAATGAGAGACTAGCTCTAGGTGTTGGGACAGGCACAGGTCCCTCTATTTTCCCATCAGGAAGAAGAATTAACCACAGGCTCAGCCTGCCGCCTGGAGCCAGAAAAGGGCCTGAAGCAATCCTGCGCTTTTGCGGCCAGCTCCCAAGAAAGCGAGTTGAAAAATGGAGCTCAGGGGCACTGCAATTCACAAACCTGCAGAGTTAGAAATGATAACTCTCATCCACAAATATATTGAGGGAAGGCAACGAAGAGGATTTGAAAGCAAGGCAGAATTGCAGGAAACAGATTTCAGGAGGTAGATTCGAATCGCTTTTAAAGCACAGGAAAAGCGGCAAAACCTCGACAATGATGCCCTTGGCCAAAAAGGGCGTATGCGTTTTTTCCTGAATATATGGGTTCCATGGGATGGGATGGGTTCCAAGCAACCTGGAAAGGCAAATCAGCGCTACAAAGAAGTCTCGCTTCCCATCGGTCAAAAGGGCCATGCTGAATAAAGTGTCAAAACCAGAAATGCAGGACAGGCCATGGAGAAATGGGAGCCTTGCTACGCTGATGGGCGGGATGTAAATTGCCAACAGCCACTCTGGAGAAGTGTACGGTGTGTCCTGAAACATCTAAAAAACTCAGCTTAGATTGCATAGGGCACTTCCTCTCATGGGCGTATAAATTGGGAAAACTAAAAATCAGCAAGACACAGGCAACCCAAAGTTTAGGGCTGCTCTGTTGACAAAAACCTCCACTTCGTTACACCTTACATATCCCAGGAAAGACAAGAATGGATAAAGAAGTTGTGGTCCTTATGTACAATGGAATATCACTCAGCCATGAAATCAACGTCATAAGGCTAGGAGCAGCATGATGAGTGGATTTGGGTACGACGATTCTACGTGAAATATGTCACACAGAAAAAGACACTTATCATAAGATATCACTTATAGAGGGAATGTAAAAACCGCTACGCTTGAACTGAATTACATAACAGGTCAGAGTCACACGTTTAGAAAACACACTATGGCTTCTTAACGGGAAAGGTGAGGTGGGGTGATGCATAAAACAAGGGTTTCAAATTAGCTCAGATAGCGTTCCATAAACCCAATATGTAATAGACAAGACCTACTCCTTCCTCAGTGAACTGGACTCAACACCCCCTATTCACCGCCCAAGAATATATCTGACTAGTAAGAATCTTAAAACCTATGTATTTATATCTCTCTGTAAGTGAGTGAAGTGGGTGAAAAGCGGCATAACCACAGCAGTGAAAAGCAGTTAAACCCCATTATACAAATCAATTACTTTTAAAAACCCGTGAAACAAACACAGTGAAAGAGAGAGAAATTCTGACAAAATTCGTTCAGGGGCTGTGATGCAACCTGGATTGACCATATGTAGACCCACAGATGGATGAGACATAAGGGTGGACACTCTTGGGGCTGAGAGGTTTGGTGAGGTTGGGTGAGCAAACGCAGACCCTTTAAAGTAATACTGCGTGGAACCCATCCAATGGGTCCCAAATCTCCAAGTTCAAGGGCATCTTCCTACATCGAAAACATTCATGAGAAACCCCGAAGATGGTACACCGTGTGATCGGGAAAGGTTTCTAAAACGCACCTCATATCTCATCTCCGTGTGCTCCGGTTCGCCATTCCAGCCGCTATACTAGCAATCTCCCTGCTTGGAGAATCAGCACCTTTAACCTCCTGTTCCATACCGGTTGCAATTTGTCCTGAGGATGAACGGGAAGAGGGGGAACCTAAGAGAGTATCTCTAGGTGTTGGGACAGGCAGAGGTCACTCTATTTTCCCATCAGGAAGAAGAATTAACCACAGGCTCAGCCTGCCGCCCGGAGCCAGAATAGGGCCTGAAGCAATCCTGCGCTTTTGCGGCCAGCTCCCAAGAAAGCGAGTTGAAAAATGGAGCTCAGGGGCACTGCAATTCACAAACCTGCAGAGTTAGAAATGATAACTCTCGTCCACAAATATATTGAGGGAAGGCAACGAAGAGGAATTGAAAGCAAGGCAGAATTGCAGGAAACAGATTTCAGGAGGTAGATTCGAATCGCCTTTAAAGCACAGGAAAAGCGGCAAAACCTCGACAATGATGCCCTTGGCCAAAAAGGGCGTATGCGTTTTTTCCTGAATATATTCAGGAAAAAACGCATACGCCCTTTTTGGCCAACCAAGCAACCTGGAAAGGCAAATCAGCGCTACAAAGAAGTCTCGCTTCCCATCGGTCAAAAGGGCCAGGCTGAATAAAGTGTCAAAACCAGAAATGCAGGACAGGCCATGGAGAAATGGGAGCCTTGCTACGCTGATGGGCCGGATGGAAATTGCCAACAGCCACTCTGGAGAAGTGTACGGTGTGTCCTGAAGCATCTAAAAAACTCAGCTTAGATAGCATAGGGCACTTCCACTCATGGGCGTATAAATTGGGAAAAATAAAATCAGCAAGACACAGGCACCCCAAAGTTTAGGGCTGCTCTGTTGACAAGAACCTCCACTTTGTTACACCTTAAATATCCCAGGAAAGACAAGAATGGATAAAGAAGTTGTGGTCCTTATGTACAAAGGAATATCACTCAGCCATGAAATCAACGTCATAAGGCTAGGAGCAGCATGATGAGTGGATTTCGGTTCGACGATTCTAAGTGAAATAAGTCACACAGAAAAAGACACTTATCATAAGATATCACTTATAGAGGGAATGTAAAAACCGCTACCCTTGAACTGAATTACATAGCAGGTCAGAGTCACACGTTTAGAAAACACACTAGGGCTGCTTAACGGGAAAGGTGAGGTGGGGTGATGCATAAAACAAGGGTTTCAAATTAGCTCAGATAGCGTTCCATAAACCCAATATGTAATAGACAAGACCTACTCCATCCTCAGCGAACTGGACTCAACACCCCCTATTCACCGCCCAAGAATATATCTGAATAGTAAGAATCTTAAAACCTATGTATTGATATCTCTCTGTAAGTGAGTCAAGTGGGTGAAAAGCGGCATAAACACAGCAGTGAAAAGCAGCTAAACCCCATTATACAAATCAATTACTTTTAAAAACCCGTGAAACAAAGACAGTGAAAGAGAGAGAAATTCTGACAAAATTCGTTCAGGGGCTGTGATGCAACCTGGATTGACCATATGTAGACCCACAGATGGATGAGACATAAGGGTGGACACTCTTGGGGCTGAGAGGTTTGGTGAGGTTGGGTGAGCAAACGCAGACCCTTTAAAGTAATACTGTGTGGTACCCATCCCATGGGTCCCAAATCTCCAGGTTCAAGGGCATCTTCCTACATCGAAAACATGCATGAGAAACCCAGAAGATGGTACACCGTGTGATCGGGAAAGGTTTCTAAAACGCACCTCATTTCTCATCTCCTTGTGCTCCGGTTCGCCATTCCAGCTGCTATACTGGCAATCTCCCTGCTTGGAGAATCAGCACCTTTAACCTCCTGTTCCGTACAGGTTGCAATTTGTCCTGAGGATGAACGGGAAGAGGGGGAACCAATGAGAGACTAGCTCTAGGTGTTGGGACAGGCACAGGTCACTCTATTTTCCCATCAGGAAGAAGAATTAACCTCAGGCTCAGCTTGCTGCCCGGAGCCAGAATAGGGCCTGAAGCAATCCTGCGCTTTTGCGGCCAGCTCCCAAGAAAGCGAGTTGAAAAATGGAGCTCAGGGGCACTGCAATTCACAAACCTGCAGACTTAGAAATGATAACTCTCGTCCACAAATATATTGACGGAAGGCAACGAAGAGGATTTGAAAGCAAGGCAGAATTGCAGGAAACAGATTTCAGGAGGTAGATTCGAATCGCCTTTAAAGCACAGGAAAAGCGGCAAAACCTCGACAATGATGCCCTTGGCCAAAAAGGGCGTATGCGTTTTTTCCTGAATATATTCAGGAAAAAACGCATACGCCCTTTTTGGCCAACCAAGCAACCTGGAAAGGCAAATCAGCGCTACAAAGAAGTCTCGCTTCCCATCGATCAAAAGGGCCAGGCTGAATAAAGTGTCAAAACCAGAAATGCAGGACAGGCCATGGAGAAATGGGAGCCTTGCTACGCTGATGGGCGGGATGTAAATTGCCAACAGCCACTCTGGAGAAGTGTACGGTGTGTCCTGAAACATCTAAAAAACTCAGCTTACAGAGCATAGGGCAATTCCACTCATGGGCGTATAAATTGGGAAAACTAAAAATCAGCAAGACAGAGGCACACCAAAGTTTAGGACTGCTCTGTTGACAAGAACCTCCACTTTGTTACACATTAAATATCCCAGGAAAGACAAGAATGGATAAAGAAGTTGTGGTCCTTATGTACAATGGAATATCACTCAGCCATGAAATCAACGTCATAAGGCTAGGAGCAGCATGATGAGTGGATTTGGGTTCGACGATTCTAAGTGAAATAAGTCACACAGAAAAAGACACTTATCATAAGATATCACTTATAGAGGGAATGTAAAAACCGCTACCCTTGAACTGAATTACATAACAGGTCAGAGTCACACGTTTAGAAAACACACTAGGGCTGCTTAACGGGAAAGGTGAGGTGGGGTGATGCATAAAACAAGGGTTTCAAATTAGCTCAGATAGCGTTCCATAAACCCAATATGTAATAGACAAGACCTACTCCTTCCTCAGTGAACTGGACTCAACACACCCTATTCACCGCCCAAGAATATATCTGACTAGTAAGAATCTTAAAACCTATGTATTGATATCTCTCTGTAAGTGAGTGAAGTGGGTGAAAAGCGGCATAAACACAGCAGTGAAAAGCAGCTAAACCCCATTATACAAATCAATTACTTTTAAAAACCCGTGAAACAAAGACAGTGAAAGAGAGAGAAATTCTGGCAAAATTCGTTCAGGGGCAGTGATGCAACCTGGATTGACCATATGTAGACCCACAGATGGATGAGACATAAGGGTGGACACTCTTGGGGCTGAGAGGTTTGGTGAGGTTGGGTGAGCAAACGCAGACCATTTAAAGTAATACTGCGTGGTACCCATCCCATGGGTCCCAAATCTCCAGGTTCAAGGGCATCTTCCTACATCGAAAACATGCATGAGAAACCCCGAAGATGGTACACTGTGTGATCGGGAAAGGTTTCTAAAACGCACCTCATTTCTCATCTCCTTGTGCTCCGGTTCGCCATTCCAGCCGCTATACTAGCAATCTCCCTGCTTGGAGAATCAGCACCTTTAACCTCCTGTTCCGTACAGGTTGCAATTTGTCCTGAGGATAAACGGGTAGAGGGGGAACCAATGAGAGACTAGCTCTAGGTGTTGGGACAGGCACAGGTCCCTCTATTTTCCCATCAGGAAGAAGAATTAACCACAGGCTCAGCCTTCCGCCCGGAGCCAGAAAAGGGCCTGAAGCAATCCTGCGCTTTTGCGGCCAGCTCCCAAGAAAGCGAGTTGAAAAATGGAGCTCAGGGGCACTGCAATTCACAAACCTGCAGACTTACAAATGATAACTATCATCCACAAATATATTGAGGGAAGGCAACGAAGAGGATTTGAAAGCAAGGCAGAATTGCAGGAAACAGATTTCAGGAGGTAGATTCGAATCGCCTTTAAAGCACAGGAAAATCGGCAAAACCTGGACAATGATGCCCTTGGCCAAAAAGGGCCTATGCGTTTTTTCCTGAATATATTCAGGAAAAAACGCATACGCCCTTTTTGGCCAACCAAGCAACCTGGAAAGGCAAATCAGCGCTACAAAGAAGTCTCGCTTCCCATCGGTCAAAAGGGCCAGGCTGAATAAAGTGTCAAAACCAGAAATGCAGGACAGGCCATGGAGAAATGGGAGCCTTGCTACGCTGATGGGCGGGATGTAAATTGCCAACAGCCACTCTGGAGAAGTGTACGGTGTATCCTGAAACATCTATAAAACTCAGCTTAGAGAGCATAGGGCACTTCCACTCACGGGCGCATGAATTGGGAAAACTAAAAATCAGCAAGACACAGGCACCCCAAAGTTTAAGGCTGCTCTGTTGACAAGAACCTCCACTTTGTTACACCTAATATATCCCAGGAAAGAGAAGAATGGATAAAGAAGTTGTGGTCCTTTTGTACAATGGAATATCACTCAGCCATGAAATCAACGTCATAAGGCTAGTAGCAGCATGATGAGTGGATTTGGGTACGACGATTCTAAGTGAAATAAGTCACAGAGAAAAAGACACTTATCATAAGATATCACTTATAGAGGGAATGTAAAAACCGCTACCCTTGAACTGAATTACACAGCAGGTCAGAGTCACACGTTTAGAAAACACACTAGGGCTGCTTAACGGGAAAGGTGAGGTGGGGTGATGCATAAAACAAGGGTTTCAAATTAGCTCAGATAGCGTTCCATAAAACCAATATGTAATAGACAAGACCTACTCCTTCCTCAGCGAACTGGACTCAACACCCCCTATTCAGCGCCCAAGAATATATCTGACTAGTAAGAATCTTAAAACCTATGTATTGATATCTCTCTGTAAGTGAGTCAAGTGGGTGAAAAGCGGCATAAACACAGCAGTGAAAAGCAGCTAAACCCCATTATACAAATCAATTACTTTTAAAAACCCGTGAAACAAAGACAGTGAAAGAGAGAGAAATTCTGACAAAATTCGTTCAGGGGCTGTGATGCAACCTGGATTGACCATATGTAGACCCACAGATGGATGAGACATAAGGGTGGACACTCTTGGGGCTGAGAGGTTTGGTGAGGTTGGGTGAGCAAACACAGACCCTTTAAAGTAATACTGCGTGGAACCCATCCATGGGTCCCAAATCTCCAGGTTCAAGGGCATCTTCCTACATCGAAAACATGCATGAGAAACCCCGAAGATGGTACACCGTGTGATCGGGAAAGGTTTCTAAAACGCACCTCATTTTTCATCTCCTTGTGCTCCGATTCGCCATTCCAGCCGCTATACTAGCAATCTCCCTGCTTGGAGAATCAGCACCTTTTACCTCTTGTTCCGTAAAGGTTGCAATTTGTCCTGAGGATAAACGGGAAGAGGGGGAACCAATGAGAGACTAGCTTTAGGTGTTGGGACAGGCACAGGTCACTCTATTTTCCCATCAGGAAGAAGAATTAACCACAGGCTCAGCTTGCCGCCCGGAGCCAGAATAGGGCCTGAAGCAATCCTGCGCTTTTGCAGCCAGCTCCCAAGAAACCGAGTTGAAAAATGGAGCTCAGGGGCACTGCAATTCACAAACCTGCAGACTTAGAAATGATAACTCTCGTCCACAAATATATTGAGGGAAGGCAACGAAGAGGATTTGAAAGCAAGGCAGAATTGCAGGAAACAGATTTCAGGAGGTAGATTCGAATCGCTTTTAAAGCACAGGAAAAGCGGCAAAACCTCGACAATGATGCCCTTGGCCAAAAAGGGCGTATGCGTTTTTTCCTGAATATATGGGTTCCATGGGATGGGATGGGTTCCAAGCAACCTGGAAAGGCAAATCAGCGCTACAAAGAAGTCTCGCTTCCCATCGGTCAAAAGGGCCATGCTGAATAAAGTGTCAAAACCAGAAATGCAGGACAGGCCATGGAGAAATGGGAGCCTTGCTACGCTGATGGGCGGGATGTAAATTGCCAACAGCCACTCTGGAGAAGTGTACGGTGTGTCCTGAAACATCTAAAAAACTCAGCTTAGATTGCATAGGGCACTTCCTCTCATGGGCGTATAAATTGGGAAAACTAAAAATCAGCAAGACACAGGCAACCCAAAGTTTAGGGCTGCTCTGTTGACAAAAACCTCCACTTCGTTACACCTTAAATATCCCAGGAAAGACAAGAATGGATAAAGAAGTTGTGGTCCTTATGTACAATGGAATGTCACTCAGCCATGAAATCAACGTCATAAGGCTAGGAGCAGCATGATGAGTGGATTTGGGTACGACGATTCTAAGTGAAATATGTCACACAGAAAAAGACACTTATCATAAGATATCACTTATAGAGGGAATGTAAAAACCGCTACGCTTGAACTGAATTACATAACAGGTCAGAGTCACACGTTTAGAAAACACACTATGGCTTCTTAACGGGAAAGGTGAGGTGGGGTGATGCATAAAACAAGGGTTTCAAATTAGCTCAGATAGCGTTCCATAAACCCAATATGTAATAGACAAGACCTACTCCTTCCTCAGTGAACTGGACTCAACACCCCCTATTCACCGCCCAAGAATATATCTGACTAGTAAGAATCTTAAAACCTATGTATTTATATCTCTCTGTAAGTGAGTGAAGTGGGTGAAAAGCGGCATAACCACAGCAGTGAAAAGCAGTTAAACCCCATTATACAAATCAATTACTTTTAAAAACCCGTGAAACAAACACAGTGAAAGAGAGAGAAATTCTGACAAAATTCGTTCAGGGGCTGTGATGCAACCTGGATTGACCATATGTAGACCCACAGATGGATGAGACATAAGGGTGGACACTCTTGGGGCTGAGAGGTTTGGTGAGGTTGGGTGAGCAAACGCAGACCCTTTAAAGTCATACTGTGTGGTACCCATCCCATGGGTCCCAAATCTCCAGGTTCAAGGGCATCTTCCTACATCGAAAACATGCATGAGAAACCCAGAAGATGGTACACCGTGTGATCGGGAAAGGTTTCTAAAACGCACCTCATTTCTCATCTCCGTGTGCTCCGGTTCACCATTCCAGCCGCTGTACTAGCAATCTCCCTGCTTGGAGAATCAGCACCTTTAACCTCCTGTTCCATACCGGTTGCAATTTGTCCTGAGGATGAACGGGAAGAGGGGGAACCAATGAGAGACTAGCTTTAAGTGTTGGGACAGGCAGAGGTCACTCTATTTTCCCATCAGGAAGAAGAATTAACCACAGGCTCAGCCTGTCGCCCGGAGCCAGAATAGGGCCTGAAGCAATCCTGCGCTTTTGCGGCCAGCTCCCAAGAAAGCGAGTTGAACAATGGAGATCAGGGGCACTGCAATTCACAAAGCTGCAGACTTAGAAATGATAACTCTCGTCCACAAATATATTGAGGGAAGGCAACGAAGAGGATTTGAAAGCAAGGCAGAATTGCAGGAAACAGATTTCAGGAGGTAGATTCGAATCGCCTTTAAAGCACAGGAAAAGCGGCAAAACCTCGACAATGATGCCCTTGGCCAAAAAGGGCGTATGCGTTTTTTCCTGAATATATTCAGGAAAAAACGCATACGCCCTTTTTGGCCAACCAAGCAACCTGGAAAGGCAAATCAGCGCTACAAAGAAGTCTCGCTTCCCATCGGTCAAAAGGGCCAGGCTGAATAAAGTGTCAAAACCAGAAATGCAGGACAGGCCATGGAGAAATGGGAGCCTTGCTACGCTGATGGGCGGGATGTAAATTGCCAACAGCCACTCTGGAGAAGTGTACGGTGTGTCCTGAAACATCTAAAAAACTCAGCTTACAGAGCATAGGGCAATTCCACTCATGGGCGTATAAATTGGGAAAACTAAAAATCAGCAAGACAGAGGCACACCAAAGTTTAGGACTGCTCTGTTGACAAGATCCTCCACTTTGTTACACATTAAATATCCCAGGAAAGACAAGAATGGATAAAGAAGTTGTGGTCCTTATGTACAATGGAATATCATTCAGCCATGAAATCAACGTCATAAGGCTAGGAGCAGCATGATGAGTGGATTTGGGTTCGACGATTCTAAGTGAAATAAGTCACACAGAAAAAGACACTTATCATAAGATATCACTTATAGAGGGAATGTAAAAACCGCTACTCTTGAACTGAATTACATAACAGGTCAGAGTCACACGTTTAGAAAACACACTAGGGCTGCTTAACGGGAAAGGTGAGGTGGGGTGATGCATAAAACAAGGGTTTCAAATTAGCTCAGATAGCGTTCCATAAACCCAATATGTAATAGACAAGACCTACTCCTTCCTCAGTGAACTGGACTCAACAAACCCTATTCACCGCCCAAGAATATATCTGACTAGTAAGAATCTTAAAACCTATGTATTGATATCTCTCTGTAAGTGAGTCAAGTGGGTGAAAAGCGGCATAAACACAGCAGTGAAAAGCAGCTAAACCCCATTATACAAATCAATTACTTTTAAAAACCCGTGAAACAAAGACAGTGAAAGAGAGAGAAATTCTGACAAAATTCGTTCAGGGGCAGTGATGCAACCTGGATTGACCATATGTAGACCCACAGATGGATGAGACATAAGGGTGGACAGTCTTGGGGCTGAGAGGTTTGGTGAGGTTGGGTGAGCAAACGCAGACCCTTTAAAGTAATACTGCGTGGTACCCATCCCATGGGTCCCAAATCTCCAGGTTCAAGGGCATCTTCCTACATCGAAAACATGCATGAGAAACCCAGAAGATGGTACACCGTGTGATCGGGAAAGGTTTCTAAAACGCACCTCATTTCTCATCTCCTTGTGCTCCGGTTCGCCATTCCAGCCGCTATACTAGCAATCTCCCTGCTTGGAGAATCAGCACCTTTAACCTCCTGTTCCGTACAGGTTGCAATTTGTCCTGAGGATAAACGGGAAGAGGGGGAACCAATGAGAGACTAGCTCTAGGTGTTGGGACAGGCACAGGTCCCTCTATTTTCCCATCAGGAAGAAGAATTAACCACAGGCTCAGCCTGCCGCCCGGAGCCAGAAAAGGGCCTGAAGCAATCCTGCGCTTTTGCGGCCAGCTCCCAAGAAAGCGAGTTGATAAATGGAGCTCAGGGGCACTGCAATTCACAAACCTGCAGAGTTAGAAATGATAACTCTCATCCACAAATATATTGAGGGAAGGCAACGAAGAGGATTTGAAAGCAAGGCAGAATTGCAGGAAACAGATTTCAGGAGGTAGATTCGAATCGCTTTTAAAGCACAGGAAAAGCGGCAAAACCTCGACAATGATGCCCTTGGCCAAAAAGGGCGTATGCGTTTTTTCCTGAATATATGGGTTCCATGGGATGGGATGGGTTCCAAGCAACCTGCAAAGGCAAATCAGCGCTACAAAGAAGTCTCGCTTCCCATCGGTCAAAAGGGCCATGCTGAATAAAGTGTCAAAACCAGAAATGCAGGACAGGCCATGGAGAAATGGGAGCCTTGCTACGCTGATGGGCGGGATGTAAATTGCCAACAGCCACTCTGGAGAAGTGTACGGTGTGTCCTGAAACATCTAAAAAACTCAGCTTAGATTGCATAGGGCACTTCCTCTCATGGGCGTATAAATTGGGAAAACTAAAAATCAGCAAGACACAGGCAACCCAAAGTTTAGGGCTGCTCTGTTGACAAAAACCTCCACTTCGTTACACCTTAAATATCCCAGGAAAGACAAGAATGGATAAAGAAGTTGTGGTCCTTATGTACAATGGAATATCACTCAGCCATGAAATCAACGTCATAAGTCTAGGAGCAGCATGATGAGTGGATTTGGGTACGACGATTCTAAGTGAAATATGTCACACAGAAAAAGACACTTATCATAAGATATCACTTATAGAGGGAATGTAAAAACCGCTACGCTTGAACTGAATTACATAACAGGTCAGAGTCACACGTTTAGAAAACACACTATGGCTTCTTAACGGGAAAGGTGAGGTGGGGTGATGCATAAAACAAGGGTTTCAAATTAGCTCAGATAGCGTTCCATAAACCCAATATGTAATAGACAAGACCTACTCCTTCCTCAGTGAACTGGACTGAACACCCCCTATTCACCGCCCAAGAATATATCTGACTAGTAAGAATCTTAAAACCTATGTATTTATATCTCTCTGTAAGTGAGTGAAGTGGGTGAAAAGCGGCATAACCACAGCAGTGAAAAGCAGTTAAACCCCATTATACAAATCAATTACTTTTAAAAACCCGTGAAACAAAGACAGTGAAAGAGAGAGAAATTCTGACAAAATTCGTTCAGGGGCTGTGATGCAACCTGGACTGACCATATGTAGACCCACAGATGGATGAGACATAAGGGTGGACACTCTTGGGGCTGAGAGGTTTGGTGAGGTTGGGTGAGCAAACGCAGACCCTTTAAAGTAATACTGCGTGGAACCCATCCAATGGGTCCCAAATCTCCAGGTTCAAGGGCATCTTCCTACATCGAAAACATGTATGAGAAACCCAGAAGATGGTACACCGTGTGATCGGGAAAGGTTTCTAAAACGCACCTCATTTCTCATCTCCGTGTGCTCCGGTTCACCATTCCAGCCGCTATACTAGCAATCTCCCTGCTTGGAGAATCAGCACCTTTAACCTCCTGTTCCATACCGGTTGCAATTTGTCCTGAGGATGAACGGGAAGAGGGGGAACCTAAGAGAGTATCTCTAGGTGTTGGGACAGGCAGAGGTCACTCTATTTTCCCATCAGGAAGAAGAATTAACCACAGGCTCAGCCTGCCGCCCGGAGCCAGAATAGGGCCTGAAGCAATCCTGCGCTTTTGCGGCCAGCTCCCAAGAAAGCGAGTTGAAAAATGGAGCTCAGGGGCACTGCAATTCACAAACCTGCAGACTTAGAAATGATAACTCTCATCCACAAATATATTGAGGGAAGGCAACGAAGAGGATTTGAAAGCAAGGCAGAATTGCAGGAAACAGATTTCAGGAGGTAGATTCGAATCGCCTTTAAAGCACAGGAAAAGCGGCAAAACCTGGACAATGATGCCCTTGGCCAAAAAGGGCGTATGCGTTTTTTCCTGAATATATTCAGGAAAAAACGCATACGCCCTTTTTGGCCAACCAAGCAACCTGGAAAGGCAAATCAGCGCTACAAAGAAGTCTCGCTTCCCATCGGTCAAAAGGGCCAGGCTGAATAAAGTGTCAAAACCAGAAATGCAGGACAGGCCATGGAGAAATGGGAGCCTTGCTACGCTGATGGGCCGGATGGAAATTGCCAACAGCCACTCTGGAGAAGTGTACGGTGTGTCCTGAAACATCTATAAAACTCAGCTTAGAGAGCATAGGGCACTTCCACTCACGGGCGTATGAATTGGGAAAACTAAAAATCAGCAAGACACAGGCACCCCAAAGTTTAAGGCTGCTCTGTTGACAAGAACCTCCACTTTGTTACACCTAATATATCCCAGGAAAGAGAAGAATGGATAAAGAAGTTGTGGTCCTTTTGTACAATGGAATATCACTCAGCCATGAAATCAACGTCATAAGGCTAGTAGCAGCATGATGAGTGGATTTGGGTACGACGATTCTAAGTGAAATAAGTCACACAGAAAAAGACACTTATCATAAGATATCACTTATAGAGGGAATGTAAAAACCGCTACCCTTGAACTGAATTACATAGCAGGTCAGAGTCACACGTTTAGAAAACACACTAGGGCTGCTTAACGGGAAAGGTGAGGTGGGGTGATGCATAAAACAAGGGTTTCAAATTAGCTCAGATAGCGTTCCATAAACCCAATATGTAATAGACAAGACCTACTCCTTCCTCAGCGAACTGGACTCAACACCCCCTATTCACCGCCCAAGAATATATCTGACTAGTAAGAATCTTAAAACCTATGTATTGATATCTCTCTGTAAGTGAGTCAAGTGGGTGAAAAGCGGCATAAACACAGCAGTGAAAAGCAGCTAAACCCCATTATACAAATCAATTACTTTTAAAAACCCGTGAAACAAAGACAGTGAAAGAGAGAGAAATTCTGACAAAATTCGTTCAGGGGCTGTGATGCAACCTGGATTGACCATATGTAGACCCACAGATGGATGAGACATAAGGGTGGACACTCTTGGGGCTGAGAGGTTTGGTGAGGTTGGGTGAGCAAACGCAGACCCTTTAAAGTAATACTGTGTGGTACCCATCCCATGGGTCCCAAATCTCCAGGTTCAAGGGCATCTTCCTACATCGAAAACATGCATGAGAAACCCAGAAGATGGTACACCGTGTGATCGGGAAAGGTTTCTAAAACGCACCTCATTTCTCATCTCCTTGTGCTCCGGTTCGCCATTCCAGCTGCTATACTGGCAATCTCCCTGCTTGGAGAATCAGCACCTTTAACCTCCTGTTCCGTACAGGTTGCAATTTGTCCTGAGGATGAACGGGAAGAGGGGGAACCAATGAGAGACTAGCTCTAGGTGTTGGGACAGGCACAGGTCACTCTATTTTCCCATCAGGAAGAAGAATTAACCTCAGGCTCAGCTTGCCGCCCGGAGCCAGAATAGGGCCTGAAGCAATCCTGCGCTTTTGCGGCCAGCTCCCAAGAAAGCGAGTTGAAAAATGGAGCTCAGGGGCACTGCAATTCACAAACCTGCAGACTTAGAAATGATAACTCTCGTCCACAAATATATTGAGGGAAGGAAACGAAGAGGATTTGAAAGCAAGGCAGAATTGCAGGAAACAGATTTCAGGAGGTAGATTCGAATCGCCTTTAAAGCACAGGAAAAGCGGCAAAACCTCGACAATGATGCCCTTGGCCAAAAAGGGCGTATGCGTTTTTTCCTGAATATATTCAGGAAAAAACGCATACGCCCTTTTTGGCCAACCAAGCAACCTGGAAAGGCAAATCAGCGCTACAAAGAAGTCTCGCTTCCCATCGATCAAAAGGGCCAGGCTGAATAAAGTGTCAAAACCAGAAATGCAGGACAGGCCATGGAGAAATGGGAGCCTTGCTACGCTGATTGGCGGGATGTAAATTGCCAACAGCCACTCTGGAGAAGTGTACGGTGTGTCCTGAAACATCTAAAAAACTCAGCTTACAGAGCATAGGGCAATTCCACTCATGGGCGTATAAATTGGGAAAACTAAAAATCAGCAAGACAGAGGCACACCAAAGTTTAGGACTGCTCTGTTGACAAGAACCTCCACTTTGTTACACATTGAATATCCCAGGAAAGACAAGAATGGATAAAGAAGTTGTGGTCCTTATGTACAATGGAATATCACTCAGCCATGAAATCAACGTCATAAGGCTAGGAGCAGCATGATGAGTGGATTTGGGTTCGACGATTCTAAGTGAAATAAGTCACACAGAAAAAGACACTTATCATAAGATATCACTTATAGAGGGAATGTAAAAACCGCTACCCTTGAACTGAATTACATAACAGGTCAGAGTCACACGTTTAGAAAACACACTAGGGCTGCTTAACAGGAAAGGTGAGGTGGGGTGATGCATAAAACAAGGGTTTCAAATTAGCTCAGATAGCGTTCCATAAACCCAATATGTAATAGACAAGACCTACTCCTTCCTCAGTGAACTGGACTCAACAAACCCTATTCACCGCCCAAGAATATATCTGACTAGTAAGAATCTTAAAACCTATGTATTTATATATCTCTGTAAGTGAGTGAAGTGGGTGAAAACGGCATAAACACAGCAGTGAAAAGCAGCTAAACCCCATTATACAAATCAATTACTTTTAAAAACCCGTGAAACAACGACAGTGAAAGAGAGAGAAATTCTGACAAAATTCGTTCAGGGGCTGTGATGCAACCTGGATTGACCATATGTAGACCCACAGATGGATGAGACATAAGGGTGGACACTCTTAGGGCTGAGAGGTTTGGTGAGGTTGGGTGAGCAAACGCAGACCCTTTAAAGTAATACTGCGTGGAACCCATCCCATGGGTCCCAAATCTCCAGGTTCAAGGGCATCTTCCTACATCGAAAACATGCATGAGAAACCCCGAAGATGGTACACCGTGTGATCGGGAAAGGTTTCTAAAACGCACCTCATTTCTCATCTCCTTGTGCTCCGGTTCGCCATTCCAGCCGCTATACTAGCAATCTCCCTGCTTGGAGAATCAGCACCTTTTACCTCTTGTTCCGTAAAGGTTGCAATTTGTCCTGAGGATGAACGGGAAGAGGGGGAACCAATGAGAGACTAGCTTTAAGTGTTGGGACAGGCACAGGTCACTCTATTTTCCCATCAGGAAGAAGAATTAACCACAGGCTCAGCTTGCCGCCCGGAGCCAGAATAGGGCCTGAAGCAATCCTGCGCTTTTGCAGCCAGCTCCCAAGAAAGCGAGTTGAAAAATGGAGCTCAGGGGCACTGCAATTCACAAACCTGCAGACTTAGAAATGATAACTCTCGTCCACAAATATATTGAGGGAAGGCAACGAAGAGGATTTGAAAGCAAGGCAGAATTGCAGGAAACAGATTTCAGGAGGTAGATTCGAATCGCCTTTAAAGCACAGGAAAAGCGGCAAAACCTCGACAATGATGCCCTTGGCCAAAAAGGGCGTATGCGTTTTTTCCTGAATATATTCAGGAAAAAACGCATACGCCCTTTTTGGCCAACCAAGCAACCTGGAAAGGCAAATCAGCGCTACAAAGAAGTCTCGCTTCCCATCGATCAAAAGAGCCAGGTTGAATAAAGTGTCAAAACCAGAAATGCAGGACAGGCCATGGAGAAATGGGAGCCTTGCTACGCTGATGGGCGGGATGTAAATTGCCAACAGCCACTCTGGAGAAGTGTACGGTGTGTCCTGAAACATCTAAAAAACTCAGCTTACAGAGCATAGGGCAATTCCACTCATGGGCGTATAAATTGGGAAAACTAAAAATCAGCAAGACAGAGGCACACCAAAGTTTAGGACTGCTCTGTTGACAAGAACCTCCACTTTGTTACACATTGAATATCCCAGGAAAGACAAGAATGGATAAAGAAGTTGTGGTCCTTATGTACAATGGAATATCACTCAGCCATGAAATCAACGTCATAAGGCTAGGAGCAGCATGATGAGTGGATTTGGGTTCGACGATTCTAAGTGAAATAAGTCACACAGAAAAAGACACTTATCATAAGATATCACTTATAGAGGGAATGTAAAAACCGCTACCCTTGAACTGAATTACATAACAGGTCAGAGTCACACGTTTAGAAAACACACTAGGGCTGCTTAACGGGAAAGGTGAGGTGGGGTGATGCATAAAACAAGGGTTTCAAATTAGCTCAGATAGCGTTCCATAAACCCAATATGTAATAGACAAGACCTACTCCTTCCTCAGTGAACTGGACTCAACACGCCCTATTCACCGCCCAAGAATATATCTGACTAGTAAGAATCTTAAAACCTATGTATTTATATCTCTCTGTAAGTGAGTGAAGTGGGTGAAAAGCGGCATAACCACAGCAGTGAAAAGCAGCTAAACCCCATTATACAAATCAATTACTTTTAAAAACCCGTGAAACAAAGACAGTGAAAGAGAGAGAAATTCTGACAAAATTCGTTCAGGGGCTGTGATGCAACCTGGATTGACCATATGTAGACCCACAGATGGATGAGACATAAGGGTGGACACTCTTGGGGCTGAGAGGTTTGGTGAGGTTGGGTGAGCAAACGCAGACCCTTTAAAGTAATACTGTGTGGTACCCATCCCATGGGTCCCAAATCTCCAGGTTCAAGGGCATCTTCCTACATCGAAAACATGCATGAGAAACCCAGAAGATGGTACACCGTGTGATCGGGAAAGGTTTCTAAAACGCACCTCATTTCTCATCTCCTTGTGCTCCGGTTCGCCATTCCAGCCGCTATACTAGCAATCTCCCTGCTTGGAGAATCAGCACCTTTTACCTCTTGTTCCGTAAAGGTTGCAATTTGTCCTGAGGATGAACGGGAAGAGGGGGAACCAATGAGAGACTAGCTTTAAGTGTTGGGACAGGCAGAGGTCACTCTATTTTCCCATCAGGAAGAAGAATTAACCACAGGCTCAGCCTGTCGCCCGGAGCCAGAATAGGGCCTGAAGCAATCCTGCGCTTTTGCGGCCAGCTCCCAAGAAAGCGAGTTGAACAATGGAGATCAGGGGCACTGCAATTCACAAAGCTGCAGACTTAGAAATGATAACTCTCGTCCACAAATATATTGAGGGAAGGCAACGAAGAGGATTTGAAAGCAAGGCAGAATTGCAGGAAACAGATTTCAGGAGGTAGATTCGAATCGCCTTTAAAGCACAGGAAAAGCGGCAAAACCTCGACAATGATGCCCTTGGCCAAAAAGGGCGTATGCGTTTTTTCCTGAATATATTCAGGAAAAAACGCATACGCCCTTTTTGGCCAACCAAGCAACCTGGAAAGGCAAATCAGCGCTACAAAGAAGTCTCGCTTCCCATCGGTCAAAAGGGCCAGGCTGAATAAAGTGTCAAAACCAGAAATGCAGGACAGGCCATGGAGAAATGGGAGCCTTGCTACGCTGATGGGCGGGATGTAAATTGCCAACAGACACTCTGGAGAAGTGTACGGTGTGTCCTGAAACATCTATAAAACTCAGCTTAGAGAGCATAGGGCACTTCCACTCACGGGCGTATGAATTGGGAAAACTAAAAATCAGCAAGACACAGGCACCCCAAAGTTTAAGGCTGCTCTGTTGACAAGAACCTCCACTTTGTTACACCTAATATATCCCAGGAAAGAGAAGAATGGATAAAGAAGTTGTGGTCCTTATGTACAATGGAATATCACTCAGCCATGAAATCAACGTCATAAGGCTAGTAGCAGCATGATGAGTGGATTTGGGTACGACGATTCTAAGTGAAATAAGTCACACAGAAAAAGACACTTATCATAAGATATCACTTATAGAGGGAATGTAAAAACCGCTACCCTTGAACTGAATTACATAACAGGTCAGAGTCACACGTTTAGAAAACACACTAGGGCTGCTTAACGGGAAAGGTGAGGTGGGGTGATGCATAAAACAAGGGTTTCAAATTAGCTCAGATAGCGTTCCATAAACCCAATATGTAATAGACAAGACCTACTCCGTCCTCAGCGAACTGGACTCAACACCCCCTATTCACCGCCCAAGAATATATCTGACTAGTAAGAATCTTAAAACCTATGTATTGATATCTCTCTGTAAGTGAGTCAAGTGGGTGAAAAGCGGCATAAACACAGCAGTGAAAAGCAGCTAAACCCCATTATACAAATCAATTACTTTTAAAAACCCGTGAAACAAAGACAGTGAAAGAGAGAGAAATTCTGACAAAATTCGTTCAGGGGCTGTGATGCAACCTGGATTGGCCATATGTAGACCCACAGATGGATGAGACATAAGGGTGGACACTCTTGGGGCTGAGAGGTTTGGTGAGGTTGGGTGAGCAAACGCAGACCTTTTAAAGTAATACTGCGTGGTACCCATCCCATGGGTCCCAAATCTCCAGGTTCAAGGGCATCTTCCTACATCGAAAACATGCATGAGAAACCCAGAAGATGGTACACCGTGTGATCGGGAAAGGTTTCTAAAACGCACCTCATTTCTCATCTCCTTGTGCTCCGGTTCGCCATTCCAGCCGCTATACTAGCAATCTCCCTGCTTGGAGAATCAGCACCTTTAACCTCCTGTTCCGTACAGGTTGCAATTTGTCCTGAGGATAAACGGGAAGAGGGGGAACCAATGAGAGACTAGCTCTAGGTGTTGGGACAGGCACAGGTCCCTCTATTTTCCCATCAGGAAGAAGAATTAACCACAGGCTCAGCCTGCCGCCCGGAGCCAGAAAAGGGCCTGAAGCAATCCTGCGCTTTTGCGGCCAGCTCCCAAGAAAGCGAGTTGAAAAATGGAGCCCAGGGGCACTGCAATTCACAAACCTGCAGACTTAGAAATGATAACTCTCGTCCACAAATATATTGAGGGAAGGCAACGAAGAGGATTTGAAAGCAAGGCAGAATTGCAGGAAACAGATTTCAGGAGGTAGATTCGAATCGCCTTTAAAGCACAGGAAAAGCGGCAAAACCTCGACAATGATGCCCTTGGCCAAAAAGGGCGTATGCGTTTTTTCCTGAATATATTCAGGAAAAAACGCATACGCCCTTTTTGGCCAACCAAGCAACCTGGAAAGGCAAATCAGCGCTACAAAGAAGTCTCGCTTCCCATCGGTCAAAAGGGCCAGGCTGAATAAAGTGTCAAAACCAGAAATGCAGGACAGGCCATGGAGAAATGGGAGCCTTCCTACGTTGATGGGTGGAATGTAAATTGCCAACAGCCACTCTGGAGAAGTGTACGGTGTGTCCTGAAACATCTATAAAACTCAGCTTAGAGAGCATAGGGCACTTGCACTCACGGGCGTATGAATTGGGAAAACTAAAAATCAGCAAGACACAGGCACCCCAAAGTTTAAGGCTGCTCTGTTGACAAGAACCTCCACTTTGTTACACCTAATATATCCCAGGAAAGACAAGAATGGATAAAGAAGTTGTGGTCCTTATGTACAATAGAATATCACTCAGCCATGAAATCAACGTCATAAGGATAGTAGCAGCATGATGCGTGGATTTAGGTACGACGATTCTAAGTGAAATAAGTCACACAGAAAAAGACACTTATCATAAGATATCACTTATAGAGGGAATGTAAAAACCGCTACCCTTGAACTGAATTACATAACAGGTCAGAATCACACGTATAGATATCACACTATGGCTGCTTAAAGGGAAAGGTGAGGTGGTGTGATGCATAAAACAAGGGCTTCAAATTAGCTCAAATACCGTTCCGTAAACCCAATATGTAATAGACAAGACGTACTCCTTCCTCAGTGAACTGGACTCAACACCCCCTATTCTCCGCACAAGAATATATCTGACTAGTAAGAATCGTAAAACCTATGTATAGATATCTGTCTGTAAGTGAGTCAAGTGGGTGTAAAGCGGCATAAACGCAGCAGTGAAAATCAGCTAGACCCCATTATAAAAATAAATTACTTTTAAAAACCCGTGAAACAAAGACAGTGAAAGAGAGAGAAATTCGTTCACAGTTCGTTCAGGGGCAGTGAAGCAACCTGGATCGACCATATCAAGACCCACAGCTGGATTAGATATAAGGCTGGACACTCTTGGGGCTGAGAGGTTTAGTGAGGTTGGGTGAGCAAAGGCCTACCCTTTAAAATAATAGTGCGTGGTACCTATTCAATGGGTCCCAAATCTCCAGGTTCAAGGGAATCTTCTTACAGCGAAAAAATGCATGGGAAACCTAGTGGATGGTATACAGTGTGATCGAGAAAGGTTTCTGAAACGCACCTCATTTCTCATCTCCTTGTGCTCGAGTTCGCCATTTCAGCCGCTTTACTAACAATCTCCCCACTTGGAGAATCAGCACCTTTAACCTCCTGTTTCGTACAGGTTGCAGTTTGTCCTAAGGATGAATGGGATGAGGGGCAACCCATGAGAGGCTAGCTCTAGGTGTTCGGACAGGTATAGGTCACTCTAATTATCCATCACAAGAAGAATTAACAACAGGCTCAGCCTGCCCCACGGAACCAGAATAGGGCCTTAAGCAATCCTGCGGTTTTGCGGCCAGCTTCCAAAAAAGCGAGTTGAAAAATGGAGTTCAGGGGCACTGCAATTCACAATCCTTTAGAGTTATAAATGTTAACTCTCGTCCAAAAATATACTGAAGGAAGGCAACGAAGAGGATTTCAAAGCAAGGCTGAATTGCCGGAAATTTATATAGTTCATATGTTAAGTGTTTATATACATTTAACATACATTAGCCTATTTAGGTTAGCCCCATAATCCTAATTTTTCCATCCTTCCACCATTCATTTTCGTTAACCATTAGTTTGTTTTATACGTCTGGGAGTGTCTTTTTCTGTGGACGTATGTTCATTGGTAGCAATCTTAGGATAACTTGTATAAATGATATCATAGGATATTTGTCATTCCCTTTTCACTTACTTTACCTAATATGATTATTTCTAGGCTCATTTTTAATCCTGAAAACGGCACTCTTCGTTTTCTTCCCGAGGCTACTATTCCATTCTGTACATATACCACTTCTTCTTTGTCAATTCATCTGTTTATGGACCTTTTTTTTGCTTCCATGTCTTGGCTATTTCAATATTGCTGCAGTGCACATTTGCCTGCCTCTGTCTTTCCGATTCTGGTGGTCTTAGATTATAGGCCCAAAAGGTGCCCTGCCACATCATCTGGTAGCTCAATTTTTACCTTATAAAGCAGCTCCATTCAGTTTTTGTTAGTGCTGTTACCACTTTACATCCCACCAGCTGCTAGAAGGTACAGAGTTCTCTAAAACCCCTTCAGCATTTATAGTTTGTAGACGTTTTGCTGATGGTCATTTGACTGGTGTGAGCTGAAACCTTTTTGGAGGTTGGATTTGCATGTGGCTAATAATTCCTTATACTGAGCTTTAGGCATGTCCTTTTTTTCTTTTCCTCTTTTTTTTTTTTTTAGAGTGAGTACAACTTCTCTCTTCATATTGACTTCTTGAAAAATTGGTCATGTGTTGAATTTTCTTGCCTATTCCGTACCCCAGGGCATTTTTTGAGGGGAGGTGTCATTTACAGCCCTGCAGTCCTTGTGACTATTAGGCAACCATTAGCACTGGGTTTAAAGCTGCTGTTGTGAGAAACAGCCACAAGGCGGCAGCATTATTACGTTCTCAACCCTTGTTACTAGGGCAACAGAGTCTTCCTGGAGGTAGTGTTCCGAGGTTGTATATTAGAGAGGAATGTGCGGGAACAAGCCCCCAGATTTAAGGAGGTAGATACGAATCGCCTTTAGAGCACATGAAAGCGGCAAAACGTCGACAATGATGCACTTGGCCAAAAAGGGCGTATGCGTTTTTTCCTGAATATATTCAGGAAAAAAAACATACGCCCTTTTTGGCCAACCAAGCAATCCGGAAATGCAAATCAGCCCTACAAAGATGTCTCACTTGCCACGGGTCAAAGGGGCCAACCTAAAAAAGTGTAGAAACCAGAAATGCAGGACAGGCCAGGGAGAAAAGGGAGCCTTGTTACGCTGATGGGCGGGATGTAAATTGCTAACGGCTACTCTGGAGAAGTGTATGGTGTTTCCAAAATCATCTAAAAAACACAGCTAGAGAGCATAGGGCACTTCCACTCGTGGGCGTATAAAATGGGAAAACTAAAAATCGACAAGACACAGGCACCCCAAAACTTAGGGCTGCTCTGTCTACAAGAACCTCCACTTCAGTACAACTTAAATATGCCAGAAAAGAGAAAAATGGATAAAGAAGTTGTGGTACTTATGTACAACGGGATATCACTCAGCCATGAAATCAGTGACATAAGGCTAGTAGCTGCAGGATGAGTGGATTTAGGTACGATGATTCTAAGTGAAATAAGTCACACAGAAAAAGACACTTATCATAAGATATCACTTATAGAGGGAAAGTAAAAATCGCTACACATGACCTGATTTACAAAACAGAACAGAGTCACACATTTCGAAATCACACTATGGCTGCTGAACGGGAAAGATGAGGTGGGATGAGGCATAAAACAATGGTTTTCTATTAGCACAGACACCGTTCCATAAACCAAATATGTTGCAGACAAGACCTACTCCTTGCTCAGTGAACCTGGCACAACATCCCCTATTCACCGCACAAGAATATATCTGACTAGTAAGAATCTTAAAACCTATGTATTGATATCTGTCTGTAACTTAATCAAGTGGGTGTAAAGCAGCATAAACACAGCAGTGAAAATCAGCCAAACCCCATTATAAACATAAATTACAAAAAAAAAACCAACAAAGAGTGAAAGAGAGAGAAATTCGTACAAACTTCGTTCAGGGGCAGTGAAGAAACCTGGATTGACCATATCTAGACCCACAGCTGGATTAGACATAAGGCTGGACACTCTTGGGGCTGAGAGGATTGGTGAGGTTGGGTGAGCAAACGCAGACGCTTTAAAGTAATACTGCGTGATACCCATTCTATGGGTCCCAAATCTCCAGGTTCAAGGGAATCTTCCTACAGCGAAAAAATGCATGGGAAACCCAGTGGATGGTATACAGTGTGATCGGGACACGTTTCTGAAACGCAGGTCATTTCTCATCTCCTGGTGCTCGGGTTCGCCATTCCAGCCGCTTGACTAACAATCTCCCCGCTTGGAGAATCAGCACCTTTAACCTCCTGTTTTGTACAGGTTGCAATTTGTCCTGAGGATGAACGGGAAGAGGGGCAACCCATGA
This sequence comes from Balaenoptera borealis, assembly GCF_965194805.1. Taxonomy (NCBI): domain Eukaryota; kingdom Metazoa; phylum Chordata; class Mammalia; order Artiodactyla; family Balaenopteridae; genus Balaenoptera; species Balaenoptera borealis. Next base: position 216,308 of record NW_028123769.1, read on the forward strand.
GAGGCTAGCTCTAGGTGTTGGGACAGGCACAGGTCACCGTAATTTCCCATCAGGAAGAAGAATTAACCACAGGCTCAGCCTGCCCCCCGGAACCAGAATAGGGCCTGAAGCAATCCTGCGGGTTTGCGGCCAGCTCCCAAAAAAGCGATTTGGAGAATGGAGCTCAGGAGCACGGCAATTCACAAATCTGCAGAGTTATAAATGATCACTCTCGTCCAAAAATGTATTGAGGTAAGGCAACGAAGAGGATTTCAAAGCAAGACAGAACTGCAGGAAACAGTTTTTCACAGGTAGATTGGACTCGCCTTTAAAGCACATGAAATTCCGCAGAACTTCGACAATGATGCTGTTGGCCAAAAAGGGCGTCTATGTTCTTTCCTGAATAAATTTTGGAAAAAACGCAGATGCTCTTTTTGGTCAACTAAACAAGCGGGCAATACAAATCAGCATTACAAAAATGTCTCACTTCGCATTGGTCAAAAGGCCCATGCTGAAAAAGTGTAAAACCCAGAAATGCAGGACAGGCCATGGAGAAAAGGGAGCCATTGTTATGCTGATCGGCGGGATGTAAATTGCCACCGGCCACTCTTGAGAAGTGTATGCTGTATCTTAAAACTTCTAAAAAACAGAGCTACAGAGCATACAGCATTTCCCCTCATGGGCGTATATCTTGGGAAAACCAAAAAAATCGACAAGACACAGGCACCCCAAAGTTTAGGGCTGCTCTGTTTAGAAATGCCTCGATTTGGGTACAACTTACATGTCCTTGGAAGGAAAAAATGGATAAAGAAGATGTGGTACTTATGTACAATGGGATATTACTCAGCGATTAAATCAATGAAATAAGGCCAGTGGCAGCAACTCGTGGAGACTGAGGTACGATCATTCTAAGTGACATAAGTCAGACATAAAAAGAGACTTATCATAAGGTATCACTTATAGATAGTATCTAAAAATGCCTTCACATGAACGCCATTACAAAACAGAAACGGAGTCACACATTTAGAAAACACACTTATGGCTGCTAAAGGAGAAAGGTGGGGCGGGGTGATGCATAAACCAGGAGGTTGAAATTAGCACAGATACGGTTCCATAAACAAAATAGGTATTCGACAGGACCTACTCTATAGCTCAAAGAGCTGGACTCAGCACACTGTTGTCACCAGAAAAGGATATATAAGACTGGTCAGAATCTGTAAAAGAATTTATTGATGTCTCTCTTTAAGTGAATCAAGTGGATAGATGTAGAGCAGGAAGAAACACAGTATTGAAAATCAGCTATACCCCATTATAAAATTAAATAACAAGAACAAAATAAAGACAGTGAGAGAGAGAGAAATTCTTACAAAATTTGTTCAAGGGCTGTGATGCAACCTGGACGGACCATATCTAGACACAGAGCTGGATGGGACCTAAGGCTCTACACTCGTTGGTCTGAGAGGCTTCGTGAGGATGGGACAGCAAATGCAGCGCTTTTCCAGTAATACTGCTTGGCCCCCATTCCATGGGTCCCATACCTCCAGGTGCAGGGGACCCTTCCTACAGCTAAAACATGCATGGCACATCCAGAGGATGGTACACCGTCTGATCGGGAAGAGTTTGGAAAAGTCACCTCATCTCCACGTCTCCTGGTATTCGGGTTCCCCAGCTCCTTTCCTTAGAGTCTCCCCACTTTGGGAAGGCAGCACACTCAACAGCCGGTTTTGCACGGCTTGGAATTTTCCGGTGAAGAAGGGGAATGGCGGGATGGAATGAGACACAAGCCTTAGATGTTTGGACAGGCATATGCCACTCTAGTTTCCTACCTGGAAGAAGAAATTCCCTATCCTTCAGGTGCCCCAGTAACTGAAATGGGTCTGTAGAAATCCTGTCCCTTTGTGTCTGCTTCCCTAAACAAGTTGAAAACCGGTGCTCAGGGGCACTGCAATTCACAAACATGCAGGGTTGTTATTGACACCTCTAATGGAGTCATTTCTTGAGCCAAGTATTCGTAAAGGCCTTGTAAGCAAGGCAGAATTGCAGGAAAGGGATTTCAAGGGGTAGTTTGCACTCGTCATTAAAGCACATGCAAAGCTACTGAACATCGCCAATGATGCAGTTTGCCAAAAAGGCCGTATGCGTTATTCCTTAATCTATTCAGGAAAAACCCTTACTCCATTTTTGGCCAACAAAACAGGCGGGCAATGTAAATTAATACTACAAAGAGATATCACTTCGCACCAGTCAGAATGGCCAACCTCACAAACTGTAAAACCTGAAATGCAGGACAGGGCGTGGAGAAAAGGGAACCCTGACAAGCTGATGGTGGGAATGTAAATTGCTAACAGCCACTCTGGAGAAGTGGGTGGTGATTCCTTAAAAATCTAAAAACCAGAGCTTCAGAGCATATGGCGCTTCCACTCCTGGGCCTGTATCTTGGAAAAAAACGTAAATGGACAGGACCCAGGCACTCTAAAATTTATGCAGCCCTGTTTACAAGAGCCTCTACTCGGAAGCTACCTAAAAGTCCTTGGAAGGAAGAATGGATAAAGAAATTATGGTAGATATGTACAATGGAATATTACTCAGCCATGAAATGAATGAAATAAGGCCATCTAGGGCCACTCAGAAGGACCTACATACATTCATACTAAGTGTCATAAATCAGGCAATGAAAAATATCATATGATATTACTTATCGGTGGAATCTAAAAATTGATAGAAAGGTACTATCTTACAACACAGAAACACAGTCCCAGACTTAGAACACAAACTTATGGTTACCAAACTGGAAAGGTGTGTTGGAGGCATAAATCATGAGGTTGGAGTTAGTATATACATATTTACAGAGAGAAAACTTGTAATCAACATGGACCTGCTGTAGAGCACTTGGAACTCTTCTCAACACCCTTTAGTAACCTCAATAGGAAAATAATTCTAAAAAGAATATATAGTTATCTCTGTATAAATGAATCATGTTGGTGTATGTCAAAAATGAACACAACATGATAAATCAACTATATACTCCATTATAAATTTAAAATTAAATTAAATTAAAGAAAAATGATCACTAAATTTGTTTAGTCGCAGTGAACGTACTAGTGTCACATCCCTGGACACAGACACAATTTGGTCCCAAGGCTGGACTGTTGTGGGCCTGAGGACCTCGGGAGGATATGCCAGCTAATTCGCCCCCCTTGAACATGTAGTACCTGGTCCCCTCTGCATGGGATCACTATCTCCAGATCTAAGTGTGCCCTCATACTACTAAACCAACCCTCTGACACCCAAAGGATGGTGGACTCTCTGGGCTGGATGACATTTGGAAAATCACCTGCTCTCAACATATCCTGGTGTTTGGGTTCCGACCTCCCGACTCCTTCGTAAGGGTCATCCCACTCTACAAGACAGCACCCTCAACAGGTGATTTTGCAGGGGTTTATACTTGTTCGGGGGATGAAGGGTAAGGGGGAAGAAGGAATGGGACAGAAGCCCTTACATGTTTGGTCAGGCACATTCCACTCTAATTTAATACCCAAGAACAGGACTTGCCCTACATCTAAGGTTGTGTCAGTAACCAGAGAGGGACAGTAGAAATCCTGCCGCCTTCTGTTTCCCATAACAACAATTCTAAAACTGGACCTTATACGCACTTCATATTCACAATGCCTGGGGAGCTCTAAATGACAACAGCCCTCAAAAAATGTCTTGGGGTAGGTAATCGAAGTAGACTTCAAAACAAGGCAACCTTTCAATAACCCTTTTTCAAGGGATAAATCTTACTGACACTGTTCAAAAAAAAAAGCACATATGAAGATACTCACCATTGCTTTATGTTAGACAAATGCAAATCAGATGTACAAAGAAGTATCACCTGGAACCACTCAGAATAGCCATCATCACAATGTCTACAAACAAGAAGTGGTTCAGAGGGTGTGGAAAAAAGAGAAACCTACTACTTATTTTTTTTTTTTAATCTGCGTTGGGTCTTCGTTGCTGCGCGCGTCTTTTCTATAGTTGCAGCAAGCGGGGGCTACTCATCGTTGTGGTACGAAGCCTTCTCTTTGTGGTGGCTTCTCTTGTTGTGGAGCACAAGCTGTAGGCACACAGGCTTCAGTAGTTGTGGCTCGTGGGCTCTAGAGCGCAGACTGAGTAGTTGTGGTGCACGGGCTTACTTGTTCTGTGGCATGTGAGATCTTCCCGGGCCAGGGCTCGAACCTGTGTCCCCTGAACTGGCAGGCAGATTCTTAACCACTGCGCCACCAATTCTATGCTATCGGTGGCAATGCCAATTGGTAACAGCCACTAGGGAGCACAGAATGGAGGTTACCAGAGTAAGGGGAGGTGGGAGGGATAAACTGGAAATTGGGATTGACATATACTCACCACTATATATAAAAGAGATAACAAATAAGGGCTTACTGTATAGCACAGGGAACTCTACTCAATACTCTGTAATGACCTGTATGGGAAAGGAATCCAAAAAGGATTGGATATATGTATAACTGCTTCACTGTGCTGTGCAGCAGAAAGTAACACAACATTGTAAATCAACTCTATTCCCAAAAAATGGAAATTGAAATGAAATGAAGTAAAATAAAATAAAATAGAGATACCAGATGATCCAGCAAGTTCACTCCTGTGTGCATATCTGGAGGAAAGCATAAATCGAAAAGACACATCTTCCCCAATGTTCACTGCAACACTCTTTACAATAACGAAGACATGGAAGCAACCAAAACGTCCATCAACATATGAATATAGGTAAAGAATATGTGATACATATATATAATGGAATATGACTCAGCCATAAAATAGAAGAAAATAATGCCAGTTGCAGTAACATGGATGGACCTAGAGATGATTGTACTAAGTGAAGTAAGTCAGACAGAGTAAGACAAATATTGGATGATATCACTTCTAGGTGGAAGCTAAAAATTGATACAAATGAACTAACTTACAAAAGAGAGGCAGACTCACAGACTTGGAAAACAAACTTATGGTTACCAAAGGGGAGAGGTGGGGGGTAGGGATAAATCAGGAGCTTGGGGTAAACATACGAATACTACTATATATAACAGATAAGCAACAAGGACCTACTGTATAGCACAGGGAGCTCTACTCAGTATTCTGGGAATACCGTTATCAGAAAAGAATCTGAAAAAGAATGAATATATGCATATGTGTAACTGAATCACTTGCTGTGCAGCTGAAATGAACACAACATTGTAAATCAACTATACTCCAATAAAATTTACATTTCAAAATAAAGAAAATCACCTATATTTCAAAAGAAAAAAAAAAGAATTCCCATCTCTTTATATGGCTTGATAGCTTACTTTTTTAGTGCTCAATATTATCCCATTCCCAGAATATATTAATACTATATCATTTCATTCACCTATTGGAGGACACCTTAGTTTCATTCACATTTTGGCAATATTGAATTAGGTGCTATAAATATCCATATGCAGGTTTTCCTCTGGAAGTATGTTTTAAACTACTTTCAGTAAATATCCATGAGAACACTTGACGGATTGTACAGTAAGGGAATGCTCAATATTCTAGCAAGTGTCAATCAGACTACCAAAGTAGCTGTATTATTTTTCATTTCCACCAATGACAAATGTCTTTTCCTATTGTTCCACATCTCCTACAGAATTTGTTCTTGTCATTGTTCACATTTTAGCCATTCTAAGTGTTACATAGTGGTATGTAATTGTATTTTTAATTTGCTTTTTCATGGCAGCATGTAATCTGGATTATTCTTCTGTATACTTATATGCATAGTGTCTATTTTCTTTGGTGAGGTGTCCATAAAGTACATTGGTCCACATTTTATTTAGGTTGCTTTCATTTTTTTCTACCCAATCTGTATTTGTTTTATTTATTTTCGTGCCTTATTGCATTAGCAAGGACTGGGAGTAAAATATGGAAAAGGAGTCATGAAAGGGGACATCCTTGCTTTTACCTGAACTTAGTGGAAAGGCTTCATGGTTTTGACCATTAATCATGATGTAAGATAAAAGTTTCCTGTAAATCTTTGTTATCAACTTGAGAAAGCTCCAGTTTATTTCTTTAACTGAGAGTTTTTATGAAGAATGGGTGTTAGATTTTTTCAAAGGTCTTCTGAATCTATTGATATGCTAATGATTGTCTTTAAGGTGTTGATATGATGGATATAATTATTTGATTCTAGAATGTTGAACCAGCCTTTCATACTTGGGATTATTTCCTCTCATTCATGATATAAAATTCTCTCAAAATATTGTTGGATTCGATTTGGTAATATTTTGTTGAGGATTTTTGCATTGATGTTCCTGAGAGATATTGGTCAGTTTTCTTTACTATTCATATGTTCTTCTAAGTTTGGATGTTGTGGATTTAGTGTCAGACATTCATTTGGGGAGATTCTCAGTCATTTTTAAAAAAATATTTTCTGTTCTTTATTATCTTTATTCTCCTCCTGCTATACCCATTATGTATAGGTCACAGCATTTTTCATTGTTCCACAATTATTGATTACTCTGTTGTGTTGATTTCTTTCCTGCCCATTTTCTCTTTTCTTTTGAGATTTAAAGGTTTCTCCTGATATGTCTTCAAGCTCACAGATATTTCTCCTCAGCCAGCTCTTTGACTGCTAGAACAAAATACGAGAGACTTGGTATTTTATAAACAACAGAATATTTTTGTTTTCTCATAATTGCTGAGGCTGAAAAGTTCAAGAACAAGTAACCAGGGGCTTCCCTGGAGGTGCAGTGGTTAAGAATCTGCCTACCAATAAAGGAGACAAGGGTTCGAGCCCTGGTCCAGGAAGATCCCACATGCCATGGAACAACTAAGCCCGCGCACCACAAATACTGAGCCTGTGCTCTAGAGTCCACAGGCCACAACTACTGAGCCCGTGAGCCACAACTACTGAAACCCACACGCCTAGAGCCCGTGCTCCACAACAAGAGAAGCCACTCAACGAGAAGCCCGCGCACCGCACCAAAGACCCAACACAGCCAAAAATTAATTAATTAATTATCTAATTATTTTTTTTTTAAAAAGAAGAAGTTGCCAGCTGACTTAGTGTCTGGTGAGGGACCAATTTCTGGTTCATAATGTGGGTCTTCTCGCTCGGCAATGAAATCATGGAATGGGCATAAGATCTTCTGTGTGCTACATTTATTAGGTCACTAATCCCATGTTTGAGGTCTCTGGCCTCATAACCTAATCACCTCCCAAAAGCCCCACCTCCTAATACCATCAACATGGGAGCTGGGTTTCAAAATTTTAAAATTAGAGGTACAAAATATTTACACCATAACAGGGGCCACAGAGTTAACTGATTTTTCCTTTCATGTTAAAGGTTTGCACATTTATATTTATTATATAATCCCAAAACCCTTGTTTTTTTTTATAAGATTCTTTTTCTGTATATGCCAGTACAGACCACTGAGTAGAGTTCCCTGTGCTATAAAGCAGGTCTTTATCTATTTTATATATAGTAGTGTGTATAAGTCAGTCCCAATCTCCCAATGTATCCCTTCCCCACTTATCCCCTGGTAACCATAAGTTTGTTTTCTATATCCATGATTCTATTTCTGTTGTGTAAATAAGTTCATTTGTACCTTTTTTTTTCTTTTTTAGATTCCTCATATAAGCAATATCATATGATATCTGTCTTTCTGTGCCTGACTTGCTTCACTCAGTATAGCAATCTCTAGGTCCATCCATGTTGCTACAAAACCCTTAATTGTTAAGGATAACTCTCAATTTTTCCCAGTATCATCAGCAATTCTTTCTGGCAGACACGTGATAACACTTTTTAAACAGGGATATTGAGACCAAGGCTCCTGACCTGCAAACAAACAAAACATCATTCATATAGTGAAAACTTTGCAAATCAAAGGATGAAAGCACTTGGTCTAAATCCCTTTGCACCCACTGCTGACAGAGAGCAGAGGAGTTTGACTCACTAATCTTCCTTATGTGCACTTCTTCCTAATGGGGTATTCCATCTAAAACTTATAAGAAGCGGGGATGTATCATGGAACACACCAATCGCTACTACAGATTCTGAAGCAGCAAAAAAAACAAAAAAACAAAAAAAAAACATGATGAATCCATCCAAAGGGTTCTGTCCACATTGTTACAATAGTTTCCCTCACACTGTGAACCCTTTTCAAACTCTGTCACTTGAACCTATTTTTATTTTTTTCAACAAAAATACTGTTAATCTGCAGTCAGACACTCCAGTAATATTACACTATCCCTTGTGTAAATATGTAGGGATTTGAGGAGCTATGGGAGGTCACCATGAGAGGTTGCCTAGAGTAATTAGGACATTTCATTTAATGTTGGTTCTTCTCCCTAAGATGTCTGCTATCCTCTTCTTTTTGTAGCTACTAGCATTGAGAAAGTGACCAAGATAAGGCCCTTCTCTTTTACTGCCCATGAATGCAACTGTGATTAACCCCACAGAACTTGGTGCTTCCAGAATCCCCTGAACCTACTGACCCTCCATGCATGGCATGACATAGATAAGGATGGTGACGTGTATCCTTGTATAGAGCATGTTATAAAATCTTTGACTCTTCTCTTCCTCATAATTCCAAAGAATAGATTTCTTTGGATTTCTGCTTAATGCTGCTGGAGTTGGTACATAAGTTGAGGGAGGTATCAGGGCACACCAAAAGAGAGGGTAACTGCACAGAAAATACAAGCAGGTACATTTCTGTGTAGTTTCAAGCAGCTTATTTGCTATATCAACCATGGTGACATGTTGACCCTTCCTCTTTCTACTAGTAGTACAACAAACATAAAGGATATTTAGGCTGCTTGTTTTATCCCCACCTCTCACAATTGATCTGCATTAACATATAGGACAATGAAGGGCCCTTTCTACCATCTTAACCAATATTTGAGAACTAGAAAATGTCCAGATTTTGGGGGGTTTATTTTCATATTCCCCAATCAGGCCTATGAAGGAATCTTAACTATTGTGTTTACTGAAGTCATATCTCTGGCGGCATCCCATCATCAACAAAACTGGAAAGAAATTTGAAGGGTCTTCGATTTTACCACATTTGAAATAACAATATTTTAGCCTGACACGTTTTTGGATTTTAGAAAAAAATATTTTAAATGAGACAAAAAATCATTTTTATGACACAAAAAGACAGCAATAGTTTTATATTTTTATCTGTTCCACTTGCACACAAGTGTCTCATGGGGTTATGTAAAGCTCTCCTGTTGGGTGCTGTGCATGGTGCAAGTATGGATTAAAGCTTAGGAATCTTAACCTTCAGTCACCTGAAACATTTAAATTAGGATGCAAGCAATCCTGTCCAACATTTGAAAAGAGGAAGACACTCTCTTTATTTTATTTGTTAGGTAATTAATCTGTCTTTTCCCCAAGGAGAGAAACAAGTGGCATCTTCCATCAATGTGTTGCACAAATATCTTTGAACAGAGAGTGCAAGCAGAGGCTGATACAGGAAGTGAAAAAAAAAAAATGAGAGACCCTCTTGTGGCATTTTCTCCTAACTTATTGCAATCTCCCATTTAAAATGTGGGAATAATCAATCTTCCGAGGAAAAAGGCCCAAGGAAGGTTTTTGCTTCTGTGGAATAATGGGATTGCTAAAGATTTCAAGAGGCAAGACGAGTTAGTGAGAATGACCATGAGAAATCAGAGAAAAGTCAGATCCATGGATGAAGTGATGTTTACCACTGTGAATCAATGAGAAGTAGGAGCAAATGAAAAGAAAGCTGATACAACATTTTCTGAATAAATGTAACCTTTCAGCTGTCATAGAAAAATTAATACTCACTATGATACAACATATTTAGTTTAGAAAGTTAACTTAAATTTAAAGCTTAATAATTACATTTATTGAAGAAATGAAAACATATTTGTGGTTTAGAATAAATAATGTGTTCTGCTACAGGTAAGAAGACTACATAAATCAATAGAAATAAGACTAAATAAATAAAGAGGAAAATAACAAATTAGATGTTATTAACATTAAAAACTGGCACTCATCTAAAGAAAGAGAAGGAGAGACAGAAAGAGAGAAGAACTCATCTCAAGCATGTATTAAAAACTCCTAAATAAGAAGTCTTCAGATGTTAAAAAAAAAAAGGAAGTCTTCAATAAGAAGATAATGGAATAGCAAAATGGGGGAAATATACCAAAAGATATTTCAAAAAAGAGAGTACAGAATGTTAAGTAAACATATCAAAAGATGCTTGGCTTCTTAGTAGTCAATTAAATGCAAAAGCGTGATACCTGGAATTATCACTCACCAACCAGAAAGTTCAAATGAAAATGACAGGTATTATCAAGTTTGACAAGAATGTGTATAATCCTTGAATCTCATTCACTGCTGCTGAAGATGAAAAATCATACAAATGTTTTGAAAATATTTAGAAATATCGAAAAAGATAAACACAAGAAAGCTATGACTCGAACATTTTACTACTACGTGTATACTGAACAATAATTTATACACACATCACCAAAGCTCAAGTTCTAGAATTTATATACCAGTGCTGTTCTCAATAGACACAAACTGAAAATCACTCATATTGTAATACACATTGGAATAAATTAATTAATAGTTAAATATTTACATTATGGAATCCTATGCAACAGTGGCAATGCATGATCACAGCAACAGGCAACCATATAGGCATATTCACAAACAACATAAAATAAAAAAGCCCAATCCAAAAGTGATTTTACTGTGCCATAACATTTATATAAAATACAAAATACAGGTAAAGTTATCTTTTTGATAGATACCAGAACAATATTAAACCTTAAGGGGAGTCACTAGAATGGGACCAGGGGGCCTCTGAGTATCTGGCAATTTTCTGTGTCTTTATCTAGAAGCTATGTTTAGAGTGTATTCAGATGCTGAATTTTCTGAAATTTGTCATTTCCTTACAAACCATGCATGTTTTTCGTTGTTTTTTATACATAACAAAAACTAAAAAAGATAGACCAGGGAAGGTAATTGTATTAGCACTTTAATATCCATGCTTTTCAAGGTGGAAGTGAAAAGTATTAAATACTTGACATTGTGATTACTTCTTAAAAGTAAGGTGAAAATTTGAGGTTAATAAATAAGACATACTTCTTCATATATAATCCTCAAAGAGGAGGGGTAGAAAGGAGTATTATTTATTTTCTTTAATACAGAATCATTAAGATAGAAAATAATGAAAACAGACTAGGTTTAAAAAAGAGCACACTGGACTTCCCTGGTGGCACAGTGGGTAAGAATTTGCCTGCCAATGCAGGGAACAGGGGTTCCATCCCTGGTCTGGGAAGATCCCACATGCCACAGAGCAACTAAGCCCGTGTGCCACAAGTACTGAGCCTGTGCTCTAGAGCCTGCAAGCAACAACTATTGAGCCTGCATGACACAACTACTGAAGCCCATGCACCTAGAGCCCATACTCCACAACAAGAGAAACCACCGCAAGGAGAAGCCCGTGCACCACAACGATGAGTAACCCCTGCTTCTCTAGTAACAACTGGAGAAACCCTGTGCAGCAACGAAGACCCAACACAACCAAAAATTTAAAAAAATTAAATCTTTTGACTTCTGAGATGACTCACTCACGTGGCTGTAGGTAAGAGGCCTCAGTTCCTTGCCACATGGATCTCTCCTTAGGGCTGCTTGAGTGTCCTCATGACATGGCAGCTGGCTTACCCCAGGATGAGTGATCTAGCAGAAACCAAAGCAGAAGCTGCAATGTCTTTTATAACTTTGGAAGCTGCACTTTGTCATTTCTGCAATTTCTTATTAGTTAAACAGTCAACCCTTTTCAAGTGCGAGGAGCCACACTGGTACATGGAGACTGGGAGATAATTAGGGGATAATTAGGTCCATCTTGGAGGCTGGCTACCAAAGTGGCTGACTAGCCAAAGTCTGAATTTTGTTTTCTTCACTTCTGGAGAGAAAATGGTCAGTGAACCTCATTGGTGGTCTTTGAGATGTACCAAAGCTACCTCTTGCTCTCACCCCCAGCTGTGTGGCTGACAGGGTCTTGGTGCTCCAGCTGGGTGTCAAGCCTGTGCCTCTGAGGTGGGAGAGCCGAGTTCAGGACATTGGTCTACCAGAGACCTCTGGCACCTTGTAATATCAAATGGCGAAAGCTCTCCCAGAGATATCCGTCTCAACGCTAAGACCCAGCTCCACTCAGAGACCAGCAAGATCCACTGCTGGACATCCCATGCCAAACAACTAGCAAGACAGGAATGCAGGCCCACCCATTAGCAGAGAGGCTGCCGAAAATCACAATAAGGTCACAGACACCCCAAAACACACCACCAGATGTGGATCTGTCCACCAGAAAGACAAGATCCAGACACACCCACCAGAACACAGGCACCAGTCCCCTCCATCAGAAAGCCTACACAATCCACTGAACCAACCTTAGCCACTGGGGGCAGACACCAAATACAACGGGAACTACGAATCTGCAGCCTCTGAAAAGGAGACCCCAAACACAGTCCCCAAAGCCAAATGAGAAGACACAGAAACACACAGCAGATGAAGGAGCAAGGTAAAAACCCACCAGACCAAACAAATGTGGAGGAAATAGGCAGTCTACCTGAAAAAGCATTCAGAGTAATGATAGTAAAGATGATCCCAAATCTTGGAACTGGAATGGAGAATAGACAAGAAACATTTAACAAGGACCTAGAAGAACTAAAGAGCAAACAAACAATGATGAACAACACAATAAATGGAATTAAAAATTCTCTAGAAGGAAACAATAGCAGAATAACTGAGGCAGAAGAATGGATAAATGACCTGGAAGATAAAATAGTGGAAATAACTACTGCAAAGCAAAATAAAGAAAAAAGAATGAAAAGAATTGAGGACAATCTGAGACATCTCTGGGAAAACATTAAACGCACCAACATTCGAATATAGGGGTCCCAGAAGTAGAAGAGAAAAAGAAAGACACTGAGAAAATATTTAAAGAGATTATAGTTGAAAACTTCCCTAACATGGGAAAGGAAATCGTTAATCAAGTCCAGGAAGCGCAGGGAGTCCCATACAAGATAAACCCAAGGAGAAACATGCCAAAACATATATTAATCAAACTATCAAAAATTAAATACAAAGAAAAAATATTAAAAGCAGCAAGGGAAAAACAACAAATAACATACAAGGGAATCCCCATAAGGTTAACAGCTGAACTTTCAGCAGAAACTCTTCAAGCCAGAAGGGACTGGCAGGACATATTTAAAGTAATGAAAGGGGAAAAGCTACAACCAAGATTACTCGACCCACCAAGGATCTCGTTCAGATTCAACAGAGAAATTAAAACCTTTACAGACAAGCAAAAGCTAAGAGAATTCAGCACCACCAAACCCGCTTTACAACAAATGCTAAAGGAACTTCTCTAGGCAGGAAACACAAGAGAAGGAAAAGACCTACAATAAGAAACCCAAAACAATTAAGAAAATGATAATAAGAACATACATATCAATAATTACCTTAAATGTAAATGGATTAAATGCTCCCACCAAAAGACATAGACTGGCTGAATGGATCCGAAAACACGACCGGTATGTATGTGGTCTACAAGAGACCCACTTCAGACATAGGGACACATACAGATGGAAAGTGAGGGGATGGAATAAGATATTCCATGCAAATGGAAATCAAAAGAAAGCTAGAGTAGCAATTCTCATATCCGACAAAAAAGACTTTAAAATAAAGACTATTACAGGAGACAAAGAAGGACACTACATAATGATCAAGGGATCAATCCAAGAAGAAGATATAACAATTGCATATATTTAGGCACCCAACATAGGAGCACCTCAATGCATAAGGCAAATGCTAGCAGCCATAAAAGGGGAAATCGACAGTAACACAATCATAGTAGGGGACTTTAGCACCCCTCTTTCACCAATGAACAGATCATCCACAATGAAAATAAATAAGGAAACACAAGCTTTAAATGATACATTAAACAAGATGGACTTAATTGATATTTATAGGACATTCCATCCAAAAACAACAGAATACACTTTTTCTCAAGTGCTCCTGGAACATTCTCCAGGATAGGTCATATCTTGGGTCACAAATCAAGCCTTGGTAAATATAAGAAAATTGAAATCGTATCAAGTATCTTTTCCGACCACAATGCTATCAGACTAGATATCAATTACAGGAAAAAAATCTGTAAAAAATAGAAACACATGGACGCTCAACAATACACTACTTAATAACCAAGACATCACTGAAGAAATCAAAGAGGAAATAAAAAAATACCTAGAAACAAATGACAATGAAAACATGAAGACCCAAAACCTATGGGATGCAGCAAGAGCAGTTCTAAGAGAGAAGTTTATAGCAATACAATCCTACCTCAAGAAACAAGAAATATCTCAAATAAACAAGTTAACCTTACACCTAAAGCAATTAGAGAAAGAAAGAAAAAAAAAAAAAAAAAAACAAAGTCAGCAGAGGAAAGACATCATAAAGATCAGACCAGAAATAAATGAAAAAGAAATGAAGGAAACAACAGCAAAGATCAAAAAAACTAAAAGCTGGTTCTTTGAGAAGATAAACAAAATTGATAAACCATTAGCCAGACTCATCAAGAAAAACAGGGAGACGACTCAAATCCATAAAATTACAAATGAAAAAGGAGAAGTAACAACTGACACTGCAGACATACAAAGGATCATGAGAGATTACTGCAAGCAACTATATGCCAATAAAATGGACAACCTGGAAGAAATGGACCAATTCTTAGAAAAGCACAACCTTCCAAGACTGAACCAGGAAGAAATAGAAACTACAAACAAACCAATCCCAAGCACTGAACTTGAGACTGTGATTAAAAATCTTCCAACAAACAAAAGCCCAGGACCAGATGGCTTCGCAGGCAAATTCTATCAAACATTTAGAGAAGAGTTAACACCTATCCTTCTCAAACTCTTCCAAAATATAGCAGAGGGAGGAACTCTCCCAAACTTATTCTATGAGACCACCATCTCCCTGACACCAAAACCAGACAAAAATGTCACAAAGAAAGAAAACTACAGGTCAATATCACTGATGAACATAGCTGCAAAAATCCACTGCACAATACTAGCAAACAGAATGCAACAGCGCCTTAAAAGGATCATACACCATGATCAAGTGGGGTTTATCCCAGGGATGCAAGGATTCTTCAATACATGCAAATCAATGTGATACACCATATTAAAAAACTGAAGGGTAAAAACCATATGGTCGTCTCAATAGATGCAGAAAATGCTTTCGACAATATTAAACACCCATTTATCATAAAAACCCTCCAGAAAGTAGGCATAGAGGGAACTTTCCTCAACATAATAAAGGCCATATATGACAAACCCACAGCCAGCATCGTTCTCAATGGTGAAAAAGTGAAATCATTTCCACCAAGATCAGGAGCAAGACAAGGTTGCCCACTCTCACCACTATTATTCCACACACTTTTGGAATTTTTAGCTACAGCAATCAGAGAAGAAAAAGAAATAAAAGGAATCCAAATCGGAAAAGAAGAAGTTAAGCTCTCACTGTTTGCAGATGACATGATACTATACATAGAGAATTCTAAAGATGCTACCAGAAACCTACTAGAGTTAATCAATGAACTGGTAAGGTTGCAGGATACAAAATTAATGTACAGATATCTCTTTCATTCCTATACACTAAAGATGAAAATTCTGAAAGAGAAATTAGGGAAACACTCCCATTTACCACTGCAACACAAAGAATAAAATACTTAGGAGTAAACCTACCTAAGGAGACAAAAGACGTTTACTCAACAAACTATAAGACACTGATGAAAGAAATCAAAGATGACACAAACAGATACAGAGCTATACCATGTTCTTGGATTGGAAGAATCAACATTGTGAAAATGACTCTACTACCCAACGCAATCTACAGATTCAATGCAATCCCTATCAAACTACCAATGGAATTTTTCAGAGAACTAGAACAAAAAAATTTCACAATTTGTATGGAAACACAAAAGACCCCGAACAGCCAAAGCAGTCTTGAGAAGAAAAACAGAGCTGGAGGAATCAGGCTCCCTGACTTCAGACAATACTACAAAGCTACAGTAGTCAAGACAGTATGGTACTGGCACAAAAACAGAAATATAGAGCAATGGAACAGGAGAGAAAGCCCAGACATAAACCCATACACATATGGTCACCTTATTTTTGATAAAGGAGGCAAGAATATACAATGGAGAAATCACAGCCTCTTCAATAAGTGGTGCTGGGAAAACTGGACAGCTACCAGTAAAAGAATGAAATTAGAAGACTCCCTAACACCATACACAAAAATAAACTCAAAATGGATTAAAGACCTAAATGTAAGGCCAGACACTATCAAACTCTTAGAGGAAAACATAGGCAGAACACTCTATGACATCAATCACAGCAAGATCCTTTTTGACCCACCTCCTAGAAAACGGAAATTAAAAAGAAACATAAACAAATGAGACCTAAGGAGACTTAAAAGCTTTTGCACAGCAAAGGAAAACGTAAACAAGACGAAAAGGCCACCCTCAGAATGGGAGAAAATATTTGCCAACGAAGCAGCTGACAAAGGATTAATCTCCAAACTTTACAAGCAGCCCATGCAGCTCAATATCAAAAAAAAAACAAAAACAAAACAACCCAATCCATAAATGGGCAGAAGACCTAAATAGACATTTCTCCAAAGAAGATATACAGATTGCCAACAAACACATGAAAGAATGCTCAACATCACTGATCATTAGAGAAATGCAACTCGAAATTACAATGAGGTGTCACCACACACAGGTAAGAATGGCCATCATCAAAAAAATCTACAAACAATAAATGCTGCAGAGGTGTGGAAAAAAGGGAACCCTCTTGCACCGTTGGTGGGAGTGTAAATTGATACAGCCACTATCGAGAACGGTAGCGAGGTTCCTTAAAAAACTAAAAATAGAACTACCATATGACACAGCAATCCCACTACTGGGCATATACCTGGAGAAAACCATAATTCAAAAAGAGTCATGTTCCACAATGTTCATTGCAGCTCTATTTGCAATAGCCAGGACATGGAAGCAACCTAAGTGTCCATCAACTGATGAATGGGTAAAAAAGATGTTGCACATCTTCAATATAAAATGGAATATTACTCAGCCATAAAAAGAAATGAAATTGAGTTATTTGTAGTGAGATGGATGGACCTAGAGTCTGTCATACAGAGTGAAGTAAGTCAGAAAGAGAAAAACAAATACTGTATGCTAACACATATATGTGGAATCTAAAAAGAAAAGGAAAAGAAACGGTTGGGAAGAACCTAGGGACAGGACAGGAATAAAGACGCAGACATAGAGAATGGACTTGAGGACATGAGGAGGGGGAAGGGTAAGCTGGGACGAAGTGAGAGAGTGGCATGGACTTATATATACTACCAAATGTAAAATAGCTAGCTAGTAGGAAACAGCTGCATAGAAGAGGGAGATCAGCTCAGTGCTTTATGACCACTTAGAGGGGTGGGATAGGGAGGGTGGGAGGGAGACGTAACAGGGAGGAGATATGGGGATATATGGATATGTATAGCTGATTCACTTTGTTCTAAAGCAGAGACTAACACACCATTGTAAAGCAATTATAGTCCAATAAAGATGTTAAAATTAAATAAATAAATAAATGAATAATTTATGCCCCCCCCAAATTAAATCTTTTTTTAAAAATAAATAAATAAAAAAGAGCACTGAATGACATGGAACGCTAAACCTAAGTATTTTCAGTACTATAGTAAATGTAAATGGATTAAAATCTCCTATTAAAGTGTAATTTTTTATATTATGTGCAACTAAATTTTTTTCACAATATACAGGTAAAATAAAAGAATTACATTAGAAAGGAGAAAACATTCCATGTATTTAACAAAAATAAAACAATAAGCATATAATATGCATCTTAGATATAAGTAGTCTTTAAGTTCAGAACAATTTGTCATTATTGTAATTAGTATTATTATACCAATTTCTTTAAAACATTTCAATACTTGTTGTATTTGAAAAAATATTTTAATATTTTTTCTTCTCTCTTTTGTGGTCTAATACATGGTAAGTATTTAGCTGCTAACATAACTTAAAAATATATATATTTTTTACAGCCGAACAAAACTGAATCAAGAAGAAATAGATAACTTGAACATACTGATCACTAAAAGCAAAATAGAGGGCTTCCCTGGTGGCGCGGTGGTTGAGAATCTGCCTGCCAATGCAGGGGACACGGGTTCGAGCCCTGGTCTAGGAAGATCCCACATGCCGCGGAGCAACTGGGCCCGTGAGCCACAACTACTGAGCCTGAGTGTCTGGAGCCCGTGCTCCACAACAAGAGAGGTCATGATAGTGAGAGGCCCACACACCGTGATGAAGAGTGGCCCCCGCTCGCTGCAACTAGAGAAAGCCCTCGCACAGAAACAAAGACCCAACACAGCCAAAATAAATAAATAAATAAATAGAATTTTTTAAAAAATAGAATCTGTAATTTAAGAAAACTCCCTACCAACAGAAGTCCAGGATCAGATGGTTTCACAGGCAAATTCTACCAAATATAAAAAGCAGAACTTACACTGATTCTTCTCAAACTCTTCGAAAAGATTGAAGAGTAAGGAATACTTCCAAAGACATTCTATGAAGCCACTATCACGCTGATATCAAAAACAGATGGGGAGGGGGGACTTCCCTGGTGGCACAGTGGTTAAGAATCTGTCTGCCACTGCAGGGGACATAGGTTCGAGACCTGGTCTGGAAAGATCCCACATGCCATGGAGCAACTAAGCCTGTGTGCCACAACTACTGAGCCTGCGCTCTACAGCCCATGAGCCACAACTACTGAGCCTGATAGCCACAACTGCTGAAGCCCATGCACCTAGAGCCCATGATCTGCAACAAAAGAAGCCACCACAATGAACAGCCTGCACACCACAACGAAGAGTAGCCCCCGCTCACCGCAACTAGAGAGAGCCCGAGCACAGCAACGAATGCCCAATGCATCCAAAAATAAATAAAGAAATTTACTTAAAAAAAAACCCAAATAAAACAGATGGGGACTTTTCTGGTGGCCCAGCAGTTAAGATTTCGCCTTCCAGTGCAGGGGGTGCGGGTTCGATCCCTGGTTTTGGAGCTAAGATCCCACATGCCTCACAAACAAGAAACCAAAACATAAAACAGAAGCAATATTGGAACAAATTCAATAAAGACTTAAAAAAAAAACACAGAGAAAGACACTACCAAAAAAGAAAACTGCAGGCCAATATCGTTGATAAATATAGATGCAAAAGTTCTCAACTGAATATTAGAAAACCGAATCCGACAACACATAAGAGGATCATACACCATGACCAAATTTGATTCACCCCAGTTTCACAAAGCTGTTTCAACATATGCAAATCAATCAACATGATACACCCCATCGACAAAGGAAAAACAAGAAACAAACGATCATCTCAATAGATGGCGAAAAAGCATTTGAAAAGCTTCAACATCCATTCATGGTAAAAACACTTACCAACGTGGGTACAGAGGAAACATATCTCAACATAATAAAAGCTATTTATGACAAACCCACAGCCAATATAATACTCAACGTTCATAAGCTGAAAGCCTTCCCGCTAAAATCTGGAACAAGACAAGGATGCCCACTCTCACGTCTTCTCTTCAACATAGTATTGGAAGTCCTAGCCACAACAATCAGACAAGCAAAAGAAATAAAATCTAACCAAATTGGAAGGGAAGAGGTAAAGTTGTCATTATATGCAGATGACATGATAATATATATAAAGGAAACCCTAAAAATTCCACACAAACACTACTAGAACTGATAAACAAATTCAGCAAAGTAGCAGGATACAAGATTAACATATATAAATTGGTTGCATTTCCTGGTTTTTCTTTCTTTTTTAAAAAAATTTATTTTGGCTGCATTGGGTCTTCATTGCTGTGCACGGGCTTTCTCTAGTTGTGGCCAGTGGGGACTAGACTTTCTTGTGGTGCGCAGGCTTCTCATTGCAGTGGCTTCTCTTGTTGTGGAGCACGGGCTCTAGGCATGCAGGCTTAAGTAGTTGTGGCACATGGGCTCAGTATTTGTGGCTCACTGGCTCTAGAGTGCAGGCTAAGTAGTTGTGGCACACAGGTTTAGTTGCTCCACGGCATGTGAGATCTTCCTGCATCAGGGCTCAAACCCGTGTCCCCTGTATTGGCAGGCGGATTCTCAACCACGGAGCCACCAGGGAAGTCCCTGGTTGCATTTCTTTACACTAACAATGAAATATCAGAAAGGAAATGTAAACAAACAATCCTTTTTTTTAATGGCATCAAAAAAATAAAATGCTTAGGAATAAACCTCACCAAGGAGGTGAAAGACTTATATACTGAGAACTACAAAACATTAGTAAAGGAAGCTGAAGATGCTTCAAAGAAATGGAAAGACATCCCACGCTCTTGGATGGGAGGAATTCATACTGTTAAAATGGCTATACTACCCAAAGCAATCTACAGATTTAATGTGATCCCTATCAAATTACCCATGACATTTTCCCCAGAACTAGAACAAGTAATCCTAAAATGTATCTGGAACCATAAAAAGTCAGAAATGTGAACACAATCCCCAGGAAAAAGAACAAAGCAGGAGGCATAACCCTCCTAAACTTCAGAAAATACTACAAAGTTACAGTAATCAAAGCCGCATTGTATTGGCACAGAAAGAGATACATGGATCAATGGAATAGAATAGAGAGCTAAGAAATAAACCCACACACCTATGGTCAATTAACCTTTGACAAAGGAGGCAAGAATATACAATGGGGAAAAGAGAGTCTCTTCAGCAAGTGGTGTTTTGAAAGTTGGAGAGCCGTATGCAAATCAGTGAAGTCAGAACATACCCTCACACCATACACAAAAATAAACTCAAAACGGCTTATATGCTTAAACATAAGATAGGACACCTTATAACTCCTAGAAGAGAACATACGCAAAACATTCTCTGACATAAGTCATACCAAAATTTTCCTAGGTAGTTCTCCCTAGGCAGTACAAATACAGTAAGTCACCTACATACGAACCTTCAAGTTGCAAACTTTCAAAGATGCAAACGTCCATTCGCGTGTCCAATCGTGTAAGTTAGTTCACGTGTCTGGCATACATTGTCACGTGCGTGCTTCCTCTATATGTGGTTGTGCTTTTGTGTACTTTACAGTACTGTATAGAGCACAGTAGTACAGTACCTTTATTTCAAGCCCAAGATGTCTGGAAGCAAGCGTAAAAGCAGAGGTGATGTAGCTGGCACTGTTAAGAAGCGCCAAACGATAATGATGGAAACAAAAGTGAAAGTAATTGAGAGAGTGGAGCGAGGCAAAAAGATGTTAGACATCGCTCATTCTTATAATATGAATCATTCAATCATTGGCACGAATCTAAAGAACAAGGACAAGATCATGGAACATGTGAAGTCTGCTGTGCCGACGATGTTGACACAATATCCAAGAAGCATGGAAAAGTGATGGAGGAGATGGAGAAACTTCTCAGTGTGCGGATGCAGGATCAACATCAGCGCTGAGTCCTGCTCAACTTAACGCTGATTCAAGAGAAAGCTAAAAGGCTTTATGAAGACTTGAAGAAGGAACATGGCAAAGAATCAGAGGGCACATCTTTTAATGCCAGCCATGGCTGGTTTCATCAGTTCAAGGCTAGAGCCAGCCTTCACAATGTAAAAGTAAGTGGAGAGACAGCAAGTGCAGATAGGGTAGCTGTCCAGGAACTTCCAGAAACACTTTGAGAAATTATTTGATGATGGTGTGTATTTACCCAACCAGGTTTTTAATGTGGATGAGACACAACTGTACTGGAAGTGGATGCCAGACCGAAGTTACGTCAGTAAGGAGGAAAAGTTGATGCCGGGCTGTAAAGCAGCAAAGGATAGGCTAACTGTTGTTTGGTGGCAATGCTTCCAGTGAATTGAAGCTGAAACCTCTCTTAGTTTATCATTCACAGAACCCAAGAACCCTTAAAAACATAGCCAAGGGCTTTCTTCCTGTTGTGTGGAAGCGTAACCCCAAATCCCGGATTACACAGGCCACGTTCCAGGACTGGTTTTGCCACCACTTTATCCCAGATGTAGAGAAATATTGCCTGGAGAAGGACGTTCCAGCAAAACATTCTTTTGCTGCTCGACTATGCTCTGGGCCACCCCCCATTCATGGATGACTTTCATCCCAACGTCAAAGTACTGCATCTGTCACCAAATACTACGTTGCTCATCCAACCTATGGACCAGGGCGTTATAGCGACTTTCAAGAAATATTATTTATGTCACACTTTTTGTCAGGCAGTATAGGTAAGTGACAAATCAGGAACAACCTAGGGACAGCTTTGGGAGGACTATAACATCTACAAGACCATAAAAAACATTGACTTTGCATGGTGTGAGGGTATGGCGGTCACGATGAATGGGGTTTGGAAGAACCTTTGCCCACAGTTTGTTCATGATTTTTGTGGATTTGAGAAGGTAGATCAGAAGTCCGAAGAGGTCTTCAGCAACGTAGTGACCCTCAGCGAGAAGCTGGAGCTAGATCTGCAAGACGACGATTTCGCTGAACTCCTTGCTGTGCAACATGAGGAGCTTACTGATGGAATTGGAGGCCCAGAGAAAGGATGAAGAGGGACAGGAGGAAGAAAAAGTAACTGAAGAACTGAAGAGATTCACGACACAGAAAATGGTAAGGGAATCTTCGTTATTGGAGGAAGCACTCTTAGTTTTTGAGGCACAGGACCCGAGCCTAGAATGGGACCCAAAGGTGGCAGCAGCCATTCAGATTGCAATCCAGTGTTACCTTGTCATCTATGATGAGAAAAAAAGAGCTACTACCCAGACAGCAATGGATCATTCTTTCAAGAGGGTAGATAGAATTAAATCCAGCAAGGAACCAGAACCTTTGCCATCAACGTCAGGTATGAGTGAAATTGCAGCTTGCCCTCTGTCTCCTACTGCTGATAACCCTTCACCCCTACCATCTCCCACCTCCCCTCCCTCCTCCAATCAGTAACTCTGCTCGCCTGTTCCCTCGATGCCAGCCCGAGTATCCTAGCTGTTGTACTGTATTACTGTACTTTTCAAGTTACTGTACTGTAAGATTAAAAATGCTTTCTTTGTTTTTGTGCTTGTTTTTTATGTATTGTTTGCGTGAAAAGTATTATAAACCTATTACGGTACAATACCATACAGCCGACTGTGTAAGTTGGGTACCTAGGCGAACTTTGTTGGACTTACAAACAAATTGAACTTACAAACGCACTCTTGGAACAGAACTTGTTCATATGTAGGGGACTTACTGTAAAAGCAAAAAAAAAAAAAACAGGAACTAATCAAACTTATAAGCTTTTGCACAGCAAAGGAAACCATAATCAAAATGAAAGTACAACCTATGGACTGGGAGAAAATATTAGCAAATGATGAGACTGACAAGGGCTTAATTTCCAAACTATACAAACAGCTCATACAACTCAATAACAAAATAACAAATAACTCAATGGAAAAATGGGTAGAAGACCTAAATAAACATTTCTCCAAAGAAGACATACAGAGAGCCAATAGGCACATGAAAAGGTGCTCATCATCACTAATTATTAGATAAATGCAAATCCAAATTACAATGAGGTATCACTTCACACTGATCAGAATGGCCATCATTTAAAAGAAAATCTACAATTAACAAATGCTGGAGGGGGTATGGAGAAAAGGGAACCCTTCTACACTGTCGGTGGCCATGTAAGTTGGGGCAGCCACTATGGAAAACAGTATGGAGGTTCCTCAAAAAAACTATAAAGAGAGTTGCCATATGATCTAGCAATCCCACTTGTGGACATATATCTAGACAAAACTATAATTCAAAAAGATACATGAAACCCTATGTTCATAGCAGCACTATTTATAACAGCCAAGACATGGAAACAACCTAAATGTTCATTGAAAAATGAGTGTTTAAAGAAGGTGTGGTATACGTATACAAAAGATATTACTCAGACATAAAAAA
This sequence comes from Balaenoptera borealis, assembly GCF_965194805.1. Lineage (NCBI taxonomy): Eukaryota > Metazoa > Chordata > Mammalia > Artiodactyla > Balaenopteridae > Balaenoptera > Balaenoptera borealis. The sequence continues at coordinate 240,375 of NW_028123769.1, forward strand.
GAATGAAATAATGCCATTTGCAGCAACATGGATGGACCTAGAGATAATGATACTAAGTGAAGTAAGTCAGAGAGAGAAAGACAAATACCATATAATATCACTTATATGTGGAATCGAAAACAGGACACAAATGAGCATGTCAGCGAAACAGAAACAAACACACAGATATAGAAAAGAGAGTTGTGGTTGCCAAGGAGAGAGTGAAGGAAAGATTGGGAGTTTTGGAATAGCAGAAGCAAACTATTCTACATAGGATGGACAACCCACCAAGACCTACTGTATAGCACAGGAAACTATATTCAATATCCTGTGATAAACCATAATGGAAAAGAATATATATAGATATATAGATATAGATATATAGATATAGATAGATATATAGATAGATAGATATAAAACTGAATCACTTTGCTGCACAGCAGAAATTAATACAACAATGTGTAAAGGCTGCAGAGGGTGTGGAGAGAAGGGAACCCTCCTGAAATGTTGGTGGGAATGTAAACTGATACAGCCACTATGGAGAACAGTATGGAGATTCCTTAAAAGCTAAAAAAATAAAACTACCATATGACCCAGCAATCCCACTACCGGGCATATACCGGGAGAAAACCATAATTCAAAAAGATACATGTACCACAATGTTCACTGTAGCACTATTTACAATAGCCAGGACATAGAAGCAACCTAAATGTCCATCGACAGATGAATATATAAAGAAGATGTGGCACATCTATACAATGGAGTATTACTCAGCCATAAAAAGGAACAAAACTGAGTTATTTGCAGTGAGGTGGTTGGACCTAGAGTCTGTCATGCAGAGTGAAGTAAGTCAGAAAGAGAAAAACAAATACCGTACGCTAACACATATATATGGAATCTAGAAAAATGGTACTGACGAACCTAGTGACAGGGCAGGAATAAAGACACAGATGTAGAGAACGGACTTAAGGACACAAGGGGCAAGGGGAGACAGGGACGTAGTGAGAGAGTAGCACTGACATATATACACTACCAAATGTAAAATAGCTAGTGGTAAGCTGCCGCATAGCACAGGGAGATCAGCTCGGTGTTTTATGTCCCCCAGAGGGGTGGGATAGGGAGTGTGGGAGGGAGGCTCAAGGGGGGGGGGGATATGGGGAATATATGTATACATATAGCTGATTCACCTTGTTGTAAAGCAGAAACTAATACAGTGTTATAAAGTAAGTATACTCCAATAAACATGTATTTAAAAAAACCCACAACATTGTAAATCAACTACACTTGAAAATATTTCTTAAGTGCAAACAATTTTCTGAATGTAAGTTTTACTGTGTGTGTGTACCACAGGTTCAATATATATGAATTATGTCAAATTGATTACATTGCTTTTCAAAATAAAGAATTTTTGATATTTTACATCAGCCTCATGTTATAAATGCAGAAAAACTATATTATTTTTTTCTAAAGTTCAGAAATAGCCATTTTGCTCATTCGGTATGCTATAAACCATTAACTATTAAAAAGGGATTCGTGACCTCTTCCTTCCAAAGAAATATTTCTCCACTCACAAAAGTTTAATAGAATGTTCCACCATGAACTGACTTCCCACCTTAGAGACACGAGATTTGCATCCTGAAATCTCTTTCTTGCAAAAATGTCCAATTATCATCCTAGCATTACAGAAAAGAAATGCTTTTTTCCAGATCTCAAATTCCATACAACTTTAGTCAAGACATCATGTATGTTTTTTTTTTCACACACACACAGACTGTATTTTATTTTTACAAGAGATAAATCAACTGACACCAAGCACTGTAAATGGATGACCACAACAAAAGCAACAATGATTGCAATTACCAAACACGAAACACACTCATACTATGTCATAATATTGACATTCAGTCCAGTAATCCTCCACTGTAACAGCTCATTTACTTTGCAGTGAAAGACATCATGCATTTTTAAATAATCAGCACTCACCTGAGGTCTTTAAACATCAACATAAACATAATTTTGTGTTCTCTTTCATTTACTCTGGTTCTAAGTGGTCATTTCTAAACGAAAGTATTTAAGTATGTTAACGTCATCTTATAGCATCATATTTCAAATGACTACCGTGTCTCCAAAGATGAAATATGAGGAACTCACAATTAGGCTCTCCAAAGTTTTGCTCTCTGAATGTGTATGACCCTTCTGCTGAACTCCACACTGTTCATTATTCTCTGAGAATATTCTTTTTCTTGTATGGCCATCTCACATGCTCTTTCATTTCATGAAGTTTTTTCCTACAATGTTATGCCTAGTTTATTTCTGAGAATATGCATTATTTCAGAATGATACTTATAGACACAAAGACTTCCCTATAATTCCCTGAGAGTTTCAAGAACTCCTTCTTTTTTTTTTTTTTTTTAATACCTAGATTCTGAAGCTCTCCACAAAGCATTACTAAACTTGCATTTACATAAGTATCTACATATTAATCACACATTAATGCATTCACAATTGTATTATGATTTATTGCTAATTTTGGAGCTGTCTTATATACCACCCTCTTGGAAATCACTTTAATATTTGCACTTAGGACTTGAAAGAGAATGGATAAATAAAAACCTGAAGAATATGCAAATACAATTTATATATTTCTCATAAAATTAGGTGATTATCTAACCTTTATCCAGAAAAAAAGAAGAGCCCAGATACTCTGCAGGCATGATCCTCGAGAATGTGTGGTCTTCCAGCAGGAAAACATGCAGTAATCCATGTGGCAGAGTTTACCTGTGACCAGCTGGGGTTAGTGACCTATGCATTCCTTACATGCAACATATCAGGAGTGGAAAGAGGGAATTTGTCCGTTGTGGCAATAAGTATAATGAAGATGTGTAGCAGGTCATGCTCATATGTTCAACACAGGTACAATCAAAAGTTTGCTCAATTCTGGTAGATCTAAGTCTGTATCTGTTACCTTGTCTTTAACGAGGAAATGTCAGAACTGACTTACCAAAAAAAAAAGTGTTTTGTTTGTTTGTTTGTTTGTTTTAATTAGAGTCACGGTGAGTAAGGCAGAGTTCAAAACAGCTAATGTGACTTAGTGATTCTCTCATCAGGAAATACAGTTTCTACTTCCCTGTTTATTCTCCACATCCTGTAGTAAGTCAAGTTTCAATGAAAGATCAATCTACAGCGTGAAAAGAAAAGAAAACTTACATGTGTTGATAAGGTCATTTTGACAGGTTTTACCACGTATGTCAGTGTTTCTGGGGATGGACACAAGCCAGAGCTCCCTACTCTGACATTTTCACTGATGTCATTCCCCTTGATCCTCAATTTGAAAGTGGATAAAAATGTTTTCTATGCTTTCTTCTTTAAGAAATTAAATAAAGAATGTTTTCTAGACATGATCCTCTAATGATTTGCAGTCAGTGGTCATCAACAGAGGAAAAGCACAGAATCTCATCCCCACAGAAGGGTGACATTCAGTCAGGTAAGAAAATTCTTCCCGAAATCAGAGCTTCATCTTTAACATGCAATCAAAGGCTTTCACAGGTTCTTCATCACTCTGCACTCAGCCCTACCATATGGGATTGGCTCTGAGAATCTCACATCAGATGACTGACAAACATGTCATAGTACACTGATCTGGTACCAGATCCTGCCTCTCTTAATGATCTCCCACAGGGACATTGGAATATTCTAGGATATTTCCTGGAGCCCTCTATTCTACACAGGTACACTTCCAAGTAGAAACAGAAGCTTGGATTCTCACTGGGACCCCTGCTCTGTCCAACCAACCTCTCTAGAAATATGATGTTCTAATCTCTCCTGATTAGAACATTTCAAGGTCTCTCTCCCTGTGCTAATTTAGTAAAGGTAAAAGAGAAACAAGAAAGAGCAAACTATGCAGGGAGCAATATATGAGATTCCTTTACTTAACGTATTTATCTGATATACCCAAATACTGAGAAATATAGATTCATTTCATAATGTTCAAGAAAAGAGGAGGAGGAACCTCCATGCCAACAGTATATATAAAATGGAATCAATATTGCATAAGCTCCAGCTTAAGCTTAGCTACGAGGTACTAACCCTTCTCATAAAGAAGCAATAGTTCTCCATCATTTGAAGCACACTGAGGACTCAGACAGCTGGACACTGAAGGTGTAGCCTCCTCACTCGAATTCTGTACCTGCATCACAGAGCAGTGAAATATTCCCAAAGAATTATTAAGGATGAGGGGGGGAGGCGAAATAAAAAAGATGAATCCATCGTCTGTCCTACCGTCTGTTCTGTTGGCTATTACCACCATCTTGGCCCAATATGACCTTCCCACTTTTCTCTGGGTCTCCCTACTTTCCACCTCCATCCTCTCATTATATCTTACCTACACTTGGGAACGACTCTAGTTTTTCCACTTATCTTTATCAACAAGTAATCCAAATAGCAACTGTGTATATAACTCCTTAGAAACCTCAGGTCTGACTCAGTAATAATACATGACCTTCAAAGTCCAAAGTTTTCCTAATTCCCTTTATTATTATTTTTTTCTAATTTCCATGTACTTACACTCTTAAGACCTCCACTGTTCTCAGGTTCGTCCTCCCTGCAAAATCTGTCAACCTAGACATAGACTTAAGTACCACCCTCTAATTATCTCCTAGGGAATCCAGTTTTTAAAAAAGCCTCAGCAAGCCTTATGGACTTTATTAAAGACTCTTTAAGATAACCCATGGGAGATAGCAGCACACCCACAGATATCTATCTAATACACCCTCAGAGTAATTTTTTGTTCTCTTTTATAAAGTCTCTTCTGGCCAATGAAGACTCTCAGCTCTTCTTCTTCAACCTATGCAGTGCCTCACCCTTCTGATTACTCTCTGCTCTATCCCAGGTCCACTCCCTTTCCTGATATTACATTCTTTCCCAATTTTGTATGTTGGTAAAATCAAATAACATAAAATATAACATGTTAGTTATTATAAAGTGCACCGTTCAGTGATATTAAATGCATTCATATTATCGGGCGATCAACAGCACCATTTATCTTTCTAATTCTTTTCTACGTTTTAAAACTGTAACTCTATATCCTTTAAATATAACTTTCCGTTTTGTTCCATAACCACCTGAAAAGCGTCATTACCCTCCCAATTTCTATGGTTTTGACTACACTAAATACCCCCATATAATTGAAATAAGTAGTTGTATTGTTATGACTCACTAAAAGTCACAAAAATGGCATTTTTCGTAGCTAAGTTTCCTCAAGATTCATCCATGTTGTAGCATATTCCTAGATCTTTTCCTTTTTAACACTGAATAATATTGTATTATATGGGTATACCACACTTTGCTTATCCAGGAACTAGTGGATGAACACTTAGGTTGCTTTCATATTTTAGCTACTGTGATTATTACTGCTCTAAACACTGGAGTACAAATATTTCTTTAAGACCCTGATTTCAATACCTTTGGGTATACCTCACAGTAAAATTCCTGGATCATGTAGTAAGTCTATTTTTCAATATCTGAAAAATTGCCATACTCTTTTGCAAAGCAGCTGTATCATTCTGCATTCCCTCTGACATAGCACAATGGTTCCAACTCCCTCACATCCTCACCAATAGTTGTTTTCTGTTGGGTATGTGTGTGTGTGCTTGTGTGCATATGCATGCACACAAATATATAAACATGCATTTAGTGATATGGAGCATCTATTCAAGTGCTTAGTCATTTGTACATCTTTGTGAAGAACCATCTATTCAAGTCTTTTATCCATTTTTGAATCAGGGTGTTTGCTTTTTGTTCAGTTGTAGGAGTTCTCTGTATATTCTGAATAGAAATCTTTTGTCAGATAGATGGCTCTGAAATATTTTCTCCCATCTTGTGGGTTGCCATTTTATTCTGTTTACATTTCTTTGATACACATTTTTTTTTAACTTATGTACTGAAAATTGTTTATTTTTTTGTTAGCTGTACGTTTGTTGTTCCTTCGTTTCATATGGAGGAAAACACTGCCAAATCCAATATCATGAAGCTCTTGTCCTCTATCTTCTTCTAAGACTTTTTATATTATTAGGTCTTATATTTAGTTTCTTGATACGTTTTCATTAATTTTTGCATATGATGTTAGGTAAGGGTCCATCTTCCTTCTTTTGCATGTTGCTCACAAGACTTCTCAGCACCATGTGTTGAAAATACTATCCTTTCTACTTTGAAAAGTCTTGTCAACTTGTCAAAAATCATTTGGCCATATATCAGGGTTTATTTCTGGGTGTTGTATTCTATTCTATTCTATTGGTCTTGAATAAGGGAGAAAATAGTATAACCTATCCAGGTTGATGAAGAACATAAAGAAAGACCAGGACTGAGAATTAGGAGGGCAATATAAAACAGCAGGGAGTAAAAGACAGTGTGAGAGAAGATCTTGTATTTGCGAGTTCATGGAAATAGGATCATGCTAAAACCACTAAACGCCTGACTTTGAACAATACGGTAAATGTGCCAGCAAGAAACATAACACTTACCCATCTCTGGGAAATATAGTATGGGCATAAAGATAAACTACACACAAATATATTAAAAAGGGAAGGGTTTTCATGGTGTGAGAATATTGTGGCATTTGAAATACAATTTACTTCTGTTCTACCATTGTCTCTAAAATTTATCAAAGTGTATATACAAGCAATTCCAATTCTGGTAATGTGCTTGACAGGTTTATATATGAACTTCAGTAGAGCAGTAAATGTACATTCATAGTAGGACTGTTCCCTAAACCAAGAAACAAAACACAAAAACTGCAAAGACTAGAGTTCACTTTGTCAACACACATACAGATGCAATGATGGTTAACGGTCCGAAAACAGAAGGTGAGCATGGGTGCAAGAGGTTAATCCCCAGGCTGGGGTGGGGTGCAGAGTTTGAGGGTAACACAAGTAGAAAAGGCTTTTGTCCTATCCTTGATTTTTGAGGTATGGAAATTCGCAGGTCACTACCTTCATTTCAAACTGAATGAATGCACTATTCAATTTTTTTAAACAGGCGAAGTAAACATGAGTGATAATAAATTTCAAACTGTCGCTAATCAAATAAGATACTAAGAAAACTTAAATAATATGATTTAGGAATGAAGTAGAGAGATTGTCCAACATGGTAGCATTCAAAGACCCAGAGCTTGATGCCTCTCATGGGCACACCAAAGTCACAACTGTTTACAGAACAGCAATTGATGAAAAAGGCCGGGACCTACCATAAAAGATGTTTTACAGCTAAAGATATAAGGAAGGCACCTCGACAAGACAGAAAGGAAGGGCAAAATCTCAATAGAGTCAAGACCCATACCACCAAGTGGGTGGCCCACAAATGGGAGAATAATTACAATTTCAGAGGTGCTCCCAGGTAGCAAGGGGTATGAAGCCAACATCAGGCTCCCAAGCCCAGGGATCCTGTTGTGGAAAGAAGAGCTCCTAGAAAGTTGGGCTTTGAAGACCAGTAGTGCTTATTTTCCAGAGAGCCAGAGGGATGTGGGAAATAGAGATTCCACTCTTAAAAGATGCTCACAAAATCCCACATGATCTGAGAATCAGAACAGAAGCAGTCATTCGAAAGGATCCCGGGTCACACCTACCTCCTGATCTTGGAGAGTCTCCCAGAGAGGCAAGAGGCAACTACAGCACAGCCTCAGGGACAGAGACACTGGCAGCAGCCATTCGGGGGAGCTCCTTCTACCTCGTGGACGCTGGTACCAGCAAGCATAATTTCAGAATCCTCCCTGTAGCTTATCAGCCTCAGGACCGAGCCCCACCCATTTCCACCAGACTACAGACACAAGTACTAGGATGCTGCAGGCCAAGCAACTAACTGAGCACGGGCATAGCCCCATCCACCAGCAAACAGGCTGCCTTCAGATCCTCTCAGTGCACAGCTGCCCCTGGACATGGGTCCAGCCACCAAAAGCCCCAGGACCAGCCTCCACACCTCAGTGGACAGCACCAGCCCCAGAGTCCCTGGCCCCTCTGACAAGTGAGCCTGCTCTGGCCTTGGAGTCAGCCTCACCATCGGCAGGTGGTAACTGCACAGGGACAGCAAACCTGCTTTAGCAGTGGGATCAGCCTCATACACCAACAGGCACACACCAGCTCCAGGAATACCACAGCCCAGCAGCCTGTGTAACCAGGCCACTTAATTGCAGGCCAGAAGCAGCCATGGACTCAGCTGGGTCCTGACCCTGCCCATCAGAATGCCAACACAAGATTAGGGATACCCCCGGCCCTGCAGAGAGCTGTGTCAGGAACAGTGATCCAACACCAACTCTGTGGCTCCTGGGCCCTGCAGCCAGAACGCAGAACCTGTCTCTTCCTGCCAGTAGCCAGCATAGCCCCAGAACCAGTGACTGGGCACTAGCCCTGATATCACCTGGACTGCAATTCTACCCATAAGTGAACCAGCACCAGATTTGGTGTCCCCCAGAGTTGTGCAGCCAGCTGCCTTATGATTTAGTCTCACCAAGCAGCACAGACAGCCTCCATACAAGGCAGAGCCTGGCAAACAAGCAGTCTGGGGGCAGCCAAGCCTACCAGACTACCCACAGTAGTCAGCCCACCACAGCAGAAGAGCCCAAGCAGCCCACATAGGGGGTACACCTAGAATATATAGCTCTAGTGACCAGGGGAGAGGGGGCTGCTGGGACCCATAGGACAGCTCCTACGAAAGGCCACTTCCCCAAGGTCAGGAAATGTAACGAACCTACTACACACATAGCAATAAAAACAGGAAGTTAAGAAAAATGAGGTGACACAGAAACACGATCCAAATGAAGGACCAAGATAAGAATTCAGAAGAAGATCTAAGTGAAGTGGAGATAGCCAATCTCCTCAACAAAGGGTTCAAGGTAATGACTGTAAAGATGATCAAAGAACTCAGGAGAAGAATGGACGACCAGAGCAAGAAGTTAGAATTTTTTTTAAAAAGAGTTAGACCATTAAAGAACAACAAAACAGAGATGAGGAATACAATAACTGAAATGAAAAATACATTAAAGGAAACTACTGTAGACTAAATGATACAGAGGAATGAATCAGAAAACTGAAGGACAGAGTACTGGCAATCACTGAAGATGAACGGTAAAACAATAGATTAAAATGAAATGAGGAAAGTTGAACAGACTTGTGAAACAACATCAAGTGTACTAATATTTGCATTATACTGGTCCCAGAAGCAAAAAGGAAAGACAAAGCAGTGTAGAACATACCTGAAGACATAAGAGTTGAAAACTTCCCTAACCTGGGAAAGAAAACAGACATCCAAGTCCAGTAAACACAGTAAGGCCAAAACAGGATCAACCCAAAGAGGACCACACCAAGACTCATTGTAATTAAAATGGAAAAAAAAAAATAAAGATAAAAAGACACTATTAAAAGGAGCAAAGGAAAAGCAACAAGTTACAAACATGGGAAATTGCATAAAGTTATCTGCTGACTTTTCAGGATAACCTCTGCATGCCAGAAGGGAGTGGCATGGTATATTTAAAGTCATGAAAGGGAAAAACCTATAAGCAAAAATACTCTACCCAGCAAGGCTCTCCTTCAGATTTGATGGTGAGATCTAAAGTTTTACAGAGAAGCAAAACTAAAAGAGCTCAGCATCGCCAAACCAGCTTTATGAGAAATCTTAAAGGGGCTTTTCTAAGTGAAAAAGAAAAGGTCACGATTGAAACATAAAAATTAGGAAAGGAAACTTACTAAAGGAAAAACCTCATTGGTTAAGGCAAATATTCAACAAAGGTAGTAAATCAACCATGGACACAGCTAATAGGAAGGATGAAAAAAAAACAGTAATAAAATCATCTATATTCACAATAAGAAGTTAAGGGACACACAAAACAAGTAGATGTAAAATATAAGGTCAAATTAAGTAACTGTGGGGGAGCAGAGTAACAATGCAGGGTTGTTAGTGTCCATGTGAAATTAAGAGCTCAGCAACTTAAATAATCACACACACACACACACACACACACACACACACACACACACAATAAACAAAACTGAAAGAAATCCAAACATAATATTAAAGATAGTCCTCACATCACAGATGAAGGGAATAAAAGGGGAAGAAAGGAACACTGAAGAAATTAAAGAGGGATTCTAAAAATACCCAAGACAAATGAAAATGAACACACAATGATCCAAAATCTATGGGACACAGCCAACACAGTTCACAGGGGGAAGTTATAGTGATGCAAGCTTATTCTTAGGAATCAAGAAAAATATCAAATAAACAACCTAACATTACACCTGAAGGAATTAGAAAAAGAAGAAAAAACAAAACTCAAATCTCTCAGAAAGAAAAATTAAGAAAACTATACCATATGCAATGACATCAAAAAGAATAAGATACCTAGGAATAAACACACCTAAGCAGGTAAAAGACATGTGCTCAGAAATCTATCAGCCATTGGTGAAAGAAGTTGAAGACAACACAAAAAGATGGAAAAATATAGCATGTGCATCGACTGGAAGAATTAATACTGTTAAAATAACCATACTACCAAAGACAATCTACAGATTTAATGCAATCCCTATCAGAATACGAAAGCATTTTCACAGAACTTGAAAAAGTAATTTTAAAATTTGTATAGAAACACAAAGACCCCAAATAGCCAAACAATCTTGAGAAAGAACACAGCTGGAGGCATCACGCACCTTGACTTCAGACTATACTGCAAAGCGACAGTAATCAAAGAGAAAGGTACCAGAGCAAAAACAGACACAAAGATCACTGGAATAGAATAGAGATCCCAGAAGTAAGCCCACACACTTATATTTAATTGATTTATGACAAAGCAGGCAATATGGAGAAAAAACTGTCTCTTCAATAAGTGGTACTGGGAAAACTGGTCAGCTACATGGAAAAGAATAAAATTAGATTATTTTAGCACACCATATATAAAATAAATGCAAAACTGAATAAAGACCTAAATGTAGGACCAGAAACCATAAAACCCCTAGAGGAAAATATAGAACATTCTTCAACATAAATGATAGCAACAGTTTTAGGTTCAGTCTACTAAGGCAAATGAAACAAAAGCAAAAATAAACAAATGGGACTTCACTAAACTTAAAAGATTTTGCACAGCAAAGGAAACCAAAGACAAAATGAAAAGACAACCTGCTGAGGGAGAGACAATATTTGCACGTGATAAGAGGTTAACATCAAAAAAGATGACCAAGCAAGGGTTCATACCTAAACTACAGAAACAGCACATACAACTCAATATCAAAAAAAAACACCCAAAATCTTTTTTAAAAAAATGAGAAGCCCTAAATAGACATTTTTTCCAAGGAAAAACTACATATAGACAGCCAGAACTCACAAAGATGCTAAACATAGCTAATCGGCAGTAATATGCAAATCAAAACTATGAGATATATCACCTCAGTCTTGTCAGAATGGCTGTCATCCAAAAGATCACAAATAACAAAGGTTAGTGAGGATGTGGAGAAAGGGAAACTCTTGTACACTCTTGATGTGAATGTGAAGTAGTGCAGCTACTGTGGAAAGCAGAATGGAGGTTCCACAAAAAACTAAAAATAGAACTACCATAATATCCAGCAATTTCACTGTTGGGTATATCAGAAGAAAACAAAAACACTATTTCAAAAAAAAATAACTGCACACCAATGTTCATAACAGTGTTATTTGCCATAGCCAAGATATAGAGTCAAACTAAGTGTTCATCAATAGCTTAGTGGATAAAAAAGATTTTTTATGATGACTTCAGCAGAAAATGAAATTTTGCCATTTGCAAGAACATGGATGGATTTCGAGGGTATTATGCTTAGTAAAATAAGCCGCAGAGAAAACAAGCATGGTATGTTATCACTTACACGTGGCATCTAAAAAATTGAATACAATAACAACAAAAAAACAGACTCACAGATTAAAGAACAGACTAGTGGTTACCAGCAGGGAGAGATAGGGTGGAGGAGCAAAATAGTGGTAGGAGATTTTGAGGTACAATCCACTATGTATAAAATCAACAATCTACAGTGATGTACTGTATAGCATGGGGAATATAGCCACTCTTTTATAATAACTATAAATGGAGAAGAACCTAAACATTTATGAATCACTATGCTGTACCTCTGAAACTAATATAATAATGTAAATTAACTATAGATCAATAAAATATAAAGTAAGAAACAATAAAGGGGAGACACAGATTATTAGATAGAAATCAATTAAATAAACACAAGTTTTGGAAATCAAGGAATTAAAAAACAACACGTAAGACACAACATTGGCATTTAAAGTGTACAATCGATTCATTTAAAAGAAATCATTTAAGTGGTAAAAAAATGGTACCCATTCTCACAATTTTGTATATCTAGGATAAATTATTATCTACAAAAATATGTTACAAATATTCACTCAAAAAGAAAGAGAAAATTGGGATAAACCCATTTTAGTATCCAAATTTAATATCAAAGTCTCTATGCAAAATTGATTTGAATAAGTTCCGTTAGCCACTTCTAGTTTCTTTGTGATGTAATATCTTTTAAAGCATAAAAATCAGCCTTTCTACATTATTCCATTAGACATACACAGAAGTTAAAAGAAATGAGAAGACAGAACAATCAACCAGGAAGGTGAATTTACTGAGAAACAGTCATTCGTTCTCCCTCCTCCTTTTCTTTTCCTCCTTTTCCAGGTCTCTTTCGGTTCCGATCAAGAGAAATCTTGAGAGATCTGAGAATATTTCTTTGAGGGCTTCAAATCACCATACCTACATCCTCTGCCACAACTACACACACGGGAACAAAAATAAACCTCTGCTATCTACTCACGTAGGAGGGATTCATGCAAAATAAACTCCTACATGGAGACCAACAGGTGAGTTTTCTACCTGTTCTTTCTAATGTCCTTCCATTATAGTAAATCCCACACATTATGAGGAAGAAACGGTTATGCGAGCTTTTCCTTGAAGTCAAAAAACTTGCATTCATTTCAAGTACCTGGTGATCATAGGGTACAGCCAGGGAAGGTGCCATCCCCCTTGGGGGGAGGGGCGGTGGATGGGCTTCCGCACCCATGCACCTCCTGATGCACAGATTCTGGAGAAACAAAGGGCGGTCACACCGCAGTCAGCCTGTCAGGCTGTCGGGCCACTGGGCAACCCGACCAGCCTGGAAGTGCCCCATCAGTTTGCTGAAAGCAAAACCCTGTCCCCCCTGTGAAGCCAGGCAATTTGGGACAGAGAGTCAGAGGAGACCGGTAATCAACTCCTCCTCTCTGCTCACCTCCTTGGGGTTACAGCAACCCCATCTCCAAACCCAAATCTGACCCTGGAGTGCCAAACTGGGAGTGGCAGGTGGGCTCTGCCGGTGCTTCAGCGCCCTCTGGAGGTTGTCTGCTCTAATGGCAACTCTCAGCCCTTCCTCCTCCTCCTTCCCTAGTCCTGGGGGCTGCCTTGGCCTCCTGCAGCTGCTGGCCTGAATTCATTCTTCTTTTTTCTCCAATTACAATGAAGTGTCTTACAGAGGTTTGGAATCTCTTGAAGAAGGAAGATCTTTTAGCCAATACACCTTAACCGTGAGAAGTTGGTTTCAAGAATGAACCTGAAATACTCTATTTTTCTCCTGATGATTCCAAGGAGAGACAGCTCAAGTTTTCTAAATCATAAGAAAAACCAAGGTAAATATGATATTCTGAGCCAGAGATGAAAAAGCAGTTTTTAGCACCCCCTCCTCATGTCATATGACCGGGATTTAAATCAATCAACTGCCACTGGTTTTTAAATCAAGTGACCCAACTTTAAATCCATCAGCTGCTTCCCTGTAACTCACGTGACTTGGCTTTGAATAGTAAGAAATGCAGAGGTATAAAAATGATGTTCTGAACAATAAATGGAAAGACAACATTTTAGAAAGTTTTTTTCCTTTTCGAATGGACCATTCATTGCCTACAGAATAAAGGATTCCCTTGTGGATTTCTTGAACTGTAAACACTTACATTGTCTCCGTTGGCTTGATTGACTTAGATTTTGGGTTTTTTGCTGTTGTTGTTGTTAACATCTTTATTGGAGTATAATTGCTTTACCTTGTTGTGTTAGCTTCTGCTGTATAACAAAGTGAATCAACTATTCGTATACATATATCCCCATATCCTCTCCCTCTTGTGTCTCCCTCCCACCTTCCCTATCCCACCCCTCTAGGTGGTCACAAAGCACTGAGCTGATCTCCCTGTGCTATATGCAGCTGCTTCCCAATAGCTATCTATTTCACCTTTGGTAGTGTATATATGTCCACGCCACTCTCTCACTTCATCCCAGCTTACCCTTCCCGCTCCCTGTGTCCTCAGGTCCGTTCTCTACATCTACGTCTTTATTCCTCTGCAGCGACTCCTGCTAGGGACGGATACTTCCTTTTATGCTCAGGGAAATCCCCTAGTTTGAATATGATTTGAGTTTGATCCTGTGAAACCGTCAGAACTTCCCACCAGAGATAAATGAGGAGATTCTGGCCTTTATTAGTATGCATGATGAACACGGGTGTCCTGGCTGTACTTGCCAACCCTCCTATTTTACCCACCTATTTTTATCCACCTTCCTCCCTGTGAGTACCTTTGACCAACCCTGAGTTCAGACTCCTGACCTATTACAGTGACTTTGTCAGCCTTTCTCTAAAAATGGACAGGTAATAAAACGAATTTAACCTAGAAGCAGCAGCTCAGTAAGGGAAATAAAATCATCAGAAGTTATCTAATCACAGCCACAGCCATCCAGAGCTCTGTCTTACCTGCTGGGTCATAAGAATGGGACCTTCCTAAACTTGAAGGGCATCCAATCAAATAAGTAAAGGTCTGCTCACCTCTGGCTCTTGGAGGGATTGCTAGGCACTCTACCCAGTGTATACTAACTGCAAAACACTGTCATGGTTGTGAAACACCTATGTTCCAGGAAAGCTTTTTGGGGTGCATGGGGAAGGTTTCTTTTTGACATCAAGCAAAAAATAAATCACCAAGCTCTTTGAGCACAGGGGTTCTTAAGAGGGCAGTAGAAGGAAGGAATGGGCAGAAAAGACGATCTCCAGTGAAGTGAAGGCCGTTTTACCAAAAGAGTAGGATTTAGTCTCAGTTTAAGGAGAACACTTTTAAATAGCTGGGACAGCTCCAAACTGCAGTTTAGGGACCGAGTGCTTCAAAAGAACAGTGCTTTAAAAGTCCTGGCAAGGCAGCAAGAGGATGAAGAGTTGGTTTTGCATAGTTTTGAACACAGGAGTAAAGAAGCAGAGGCATCTCTGACGAAAAGGCCCTGAGATCCTATGGCATCAATGGGTCAGTTGCAGGGGCAGGGGGTGTGGGGGGCGCTATTTCTCTCTCAACGTCTCCCAGGGCAGCCACCCCTCCCGACCCCAACCCCCACTCCCTTCACCCTTCCTCCTTCCACTGTTGGGTCCCCAGGGACAGCACTTTTCAAGCTGGAGCCCTCAGGCACCATCTCTGCTGTCAGGATTCTTCCTGGAGCCTGGCAAGTTCTGGGACAGGAAGGCGGGTCTGCAAGGCCGCTGCGGTGCAGTCGGACCTGGAGGCCTGGAGGGGAACTGGAGCCCTGAAGCCCACCCACGTCCTTGAAGCCGAGGGAGGAACACATCCTCCTAACAGTACTTCTCAGGGGTCAGCGTGCTCCCCACCCGACGGTGATCCATACTCACTTGAGGCAACAAGGACTGCCTCTAACTGGCCCCCTCGATTCCGCCTTAAGGGTCCTCGCACATGTGTGATAGCGCAGGCCCCGGATCTCTTTAGTCAGCTGAGGCCAGTGCTGCCGGCATCCCTCCAGTCCCATCCCCCAGTCCCTCCCTCTGGGACTGTATCTAATAGAAGAAAGAGCACAGAGGAATTGGCTGAATCAAGGGACCTGGGAGCCTGGGGATGAGTTTGAAGACCGAGAACCTAAGGCGCAATTACATATTATTGGAAACTCTTGTGGAGTGTGTGGGGGGAGGTTAGGAGGCTGAGAGGCTGAGTCGACCTGGTGAGTCCAGCCCCAGGACACCACACAGCCCTGTCCCCCTTTCCCTGCCATCAGACAAGCGGTGCCGCAACTCCAGCCGGGACTCTGCACTTCCCCCTCCCTGATTCTCCAGAAGAGCAGGTGGCCCCCCTCTGAGGGCAGGGACAAGACAACGGACCAAGTCCCCCTGCACTAAGGCGCTACTGGAATCTCTTCCTGAACAGCAGTGCTGGCTTGGAGCGAACCCGTGCACCGCCAAAGTTGGTCTTGTCCTGCAGCTGAGGGACGCAGGCTTTAAGTCAGCTGCCTTGGCTTTAAATCAATCAGTCCCCCCTTTAAGTCAGGTGACCCGACTTTAAATCACTGTGTGCCCCTCAAGCCTGCCACTTCAAAAGTTGGGAACTTCACTTTGATCCCAGCACCTCACACAGCTGAATGCACACTGTAGTCACCCCCAAGCCTGGCTTACAGGCAGGATATAAGGTAAGGGGATGGGCTGCACACATGGTGAGGAGGGTGCACTTCATGTACCAGAAGGGTCCAGGTACTCTGGGTACAGCAAGCAGTGCACGATACAGCAGCTCCCTGGCAAAGCTGGTGATGCACAGGGGGAGCAGGCACACCCAGGCACGCAGAGGTTTCAGGCCGGGAGCTGGGGCACAGCCAGCCGGCAGGGTGTGAAAGCCGAGGATCTGAGCCTTCTTGAGAAAGGCAGACACAGAGGATGGATGAGAAACAAAGACCAGATGAAACATGGATTTGAAAAGCACACCCTGCTCTTGAAATTGGGGTGGGGTCACCCCAGATTTGAGTCTTCTTACGCCCCAGTACCTAGTGCTTTGGCATTTGCCCAATTACTTATAAAATGTGACTGATAATATCTAAACCATAGAATACTGCATTTGGAGTGGTTTTGCGTGTTTATGTTTCTATAGTGGAATAATCTTTTCTACAAGAAAAATGTACACAATCTGAAATAAATTCAAACCCCTCTTTAAAAAGTACTATATCGGACTTCCCTGGTGGCGCAGTGGTTAAGAATCTGCCTGCCAAGGCAGGGGACATGGGTTCAAGCCCTGGTCAGGGAAGATCCCACAAGCCGCGGAGCAGCTAAGCCCATGGGCCACAACTACTGAGCCTGCAGACCACAACTACTGAAGCCCGCGTGCCTAGAACCGGTGCTCCACAACACACGCAGCAAGAGAAGCCACCGCAATGAGAAGCCCGCGCACCGCAACAAAGAGTAGCCCCCGCTTGCCGCAACTAGAGAAAGCCTGTGCATAGCAACGAAGACCCAACGCAGCCAAAAACAAATTAATTAATTAATTAGTTAACTATTTTAAAAAGGTACTATATCCTTCTGTACAGCTTCTCTGGGAAGAACAGAGAGATGGCGTAGGAGAGTGAGAAAGACCAATATTTAGTGCACATCTCTCATGCAGGTGCTCTGCTGGCTCAGATAGATTTATCCCCACTTTACAAAGGAGGAAATAGTCTCAGAGAGGTTTAGTAATTTTCCCAAAGCCAAACAGCTATGGAGTGGCAGAACCAAGATCTGAACCAAGTCTGTTACCTTCAAAGCCTAAGTCCTCATCACAGCAAAACTCAATTCATATTTACATTTATCGAATTACATTGCAACCTGGGGAGTTCTTGGCACAATCCTGAATAAGAGTGAGAAAGAAAGAAATAGCATTGTTCCTACAGTCAACCCAAATTTTTGGAGCAGCTGCTAGATGCCTGGCCCTTTTTGGGGTTCAGCAGTGATCAAGACAGGAAGAGTCCTGCTTTCATGAACCACGTAGTGGGGAGGAGAGACGGGTGCAACTTGGGTGAGGGATTTCACCTTGCTGGACCTCTGTTTCGTCATCTGGAAAATGGGATGGGTGTTCCTCATTTTCTGGGATTGTCCAGCCCTCACATTCTCTGATTCCATAAGAAGCATTTGTTTTCCTGTTTCTTTAAAATTCATTCAGGCCGTGAGCTGTGATGAATGTTGTTAGCTGCTCCCCAAAGCACTCTATTCCCACCCTTTTCCTGTGATCAGGTCTTTCCCGAAACATGACTCACAGTCAGTCAAGTCACAGAACCTAAGGGGCACCCAGCAGAAAAATGCCAACCCTAGCTTCCCAGGAGCTCTGCGGTCTACCTGCCAGGTAAACTTAACTCCCCTGGCACAAGGTGGCCATCCCTGGTTTCACATCAACATGATCTCAGGCACAAACCTCCTTGTTTTTAAATTTTGTCTTTAAGTTACTTGTTGAAACAACTGCACAAATATGACAAAGGTATAAAATCAGGCATCTTCTGCCCCCAGTGCCTACTAATAAATGATTTTCTGCCACTTTAAAGATAGAACATTTCAACATTCTGCTACCCTTATTATTTGTCATTTTTGTTGATATTTCTATTGACTACATCTTTCAATATTTTAACAATGGAACATTTATTTAGGTTGTTCCAGACCCAGCCTTTAGTGGTAAAGGTTTTGTTGTTATACTTCTATTATGTTTCCTTTAAAAATCATTATCCTATTTAAATGGAATAAGTCAATTCTATAAGCATTTATCTTATGATATTGATGAAACTGATAGAGGGCAGTAGTACAAGTTGATTGGACTTGAGAACCTCTATTAGCACAGTTAAGTATAAATATTATCTATATGTAAACCAAAGTACAGGCCGAGAGAGATTCTCTGACTTTTTTTCACTGTCTGCCCCTCAAGCCGGTGGGAAATGGAATATTTCTTGCCCTATCAGTAAACAAAGGATGTCACAGTCTTCAGCACTTGCAGCCCTCCAATGTGAGCCGGCGGGCCCTGAGGCACTCAGGATATGCAAATACAGAATGCAGGCCCCAGAGAGCTGAGGTGCATATCAAAGGAAGGATTTCAGTGAGCCCAGGCAAAGAAAAGCGCCGCATTCCTCACCTTGGGAGAGCTGGTTTTCCTTAGTTAACAATCACCTTTTGATGTTCCCCATTACCAGTCCCCTGCCCTGTCCCCTCCCCCCGGTACTTTAGCTCAGGGAGGAAGGAGCGCAGAGGGACTCGGCTGAATAAGGGGCCTGCGCGCCTCGGGAGGAGTTTTCAGCCGCTTTCCCCGCAGTCGGGAGGAGGGGCGCTGACGCTGCAGCCGGACCCTGCGCCTCCCTTGCCCCGTTTCCCCTCAGGACGCTCAGGCCGACCCCCTCCCCACGCCCACCAGGCCTCGCGAGCCAGGCCGAGGGCAGGGGCGGGAGGAGGGACCGAAGTTCCCGGGGACCAGACGCTGGAGGCCGCTCTTTCTGCACAGCAGCGGCGGGTGGCAGCGAACCCCTGCCCCTCAGAAGCTGGTCTTGTGCTGCCGCCCGGGCACCGGACCAGGCGGAGGGTCGGCGCCCACTTACCCGGCCCGCCGTCCCCGCGACTGTCACGGCTTCGGCCGCCGGGGCACCTCCAGAGCCGGCAGCCTCAGTGAGGTCGCCCTCCCCTCGGGCTCCGGGGCAGTTCCGTGAAGGCGGAGGGAAGAGACCCCGCCCGAGCCGGGAGTTCCAGCTCGGAGGAAATGCGGGCTCTGTTCAGCGCGCGGTGGGTGGGACCGCTCTGCCCCGAGGCCTTCCGGGAGGGAGCGGGGCGGCGGGGGAGGGAGCCGCCAGGAGCGCAGGGCCCCGTCGGGGGTCCTGGAGGGGCGGCCCGGCCTGGGGGCCACGCCCACTGTGGCCGCAGCCCGGGCTTTTTTCCTGGAATCCTACACAAAAAAGTTAGAAAGGTACACAGTCTATAGTAAATATTCACAAATGATTGTTGCTGCTGTGCTCACTATTCTATTAAAGGTGTAAAATCCATAAAACACTTTAAGTTCAAAATTAAATATGAATTTTTACCTTTCTAATTATGTCTCTGATATTCACAGTTGTGGTTAATGAATCAGAGACTGTGGCATCACTAGTTAAAAATGAGCTTGTTAAAAAAATAGAACTCAGGCCCACCAGACCTACTGAATCACAATCTGCACTTTTACAATCTCCCCAGTGTACTTGTGTACTCATGAATAGTTGAAAGGTACATTTCTACCTCGACAGGTCTTTTCTCTATGAGAAATACACACATTTTATCCAGTTTGATATAAATAAAACACTCAAAAATGCATATGCCTGTGTTGAAACCATCATTTTATCATTTCTTTTCCAGACAAGTATAGTCTCTATACTGGTTTTGTGGTCACATGCCATACTCTTTTCTTGTAGTTAGAAATAAGGTAGAGAAAGTTACTTTGTAAAAAAAAAAAAAAATACATATATATATATATATATATATATATATATATATATATTAGTGGATAATTGAAGACACTCTTCTAAATTAAAAGCAGTTCTCTTAACTTGCTGTTTTCTTCTTGGGTCACATTATGAACTCTTCCCGTGGCCACATGGCATGTGTACTTTTAATTTCAGGGACTGCTGACATTCCAGGATGTGGCCATAGATTTCTGTCAAGAGGAGTGAGATTGCATGGACCAAGATCAAAGGGAATTGTACAGGGATGTGATGTTATAGAAGTATAGGAACCTGCTCTCCTTGGGTGAGGATACCTTCCTTCCAGAATTCCTTATCCAACCAAAGGGTTTGGAGTTCTTCATTTGTAGAATTTCTCCTGGAATCTTCTGCTTCCTACAATAGGGTTTCAGATTGCAACGTTTCAGGAAAGATTGGGAGTTTGTGGGTATAATTTTTCTTATTCTTTTAAAATTGCAGCCTCCCTTTTAATATACTTTGTAACTGCTTGGGATGTGTCTATATGAACTGTGTACTATATGCTTCTGTTATAGTCCTTACAATATTTTATTGTCTTATTTTCTGTAACAAATTTCCATGGATTCTTTGGACTTCAGGTATATTAAAAGGGAGACTTCGATTCTGGGACTTCCCTGGTGACGCAGTGATTAAGAATTCGCCTGCCAATGCAGGGGGCCCGGTTCGATCCCCGGCCCGGGAAGATCTCACGTGCCACGGAACAACTAAGCCAGTGGGTCACAACTACTGAGTCTGCACGCCACAACTACTGAAGCCGGTGTGTCTTGAGCCCGTGCGCCATTTATTTTTTGGAGAATAAAACCACTTCTGAGTGGTTAAAATTTAGGCCAGCTAGTCAAAATGCTTTATCAACTGTTCTTCTAAAACACTGATCAATGGAACAAGTTTTACTAGGGATAACAGTGTAATTG
The DNA here is from genome assembly GCF_965194805.1 of Balaenoptera borealis. Taxonomy (NCBI): domain Eukaryota; kingdom Metazoa; phylum Chordata; class Mammalia; order Artiodactyla; family Balaenopteridae; genus Balaenoptera; species Balaenoptera borealis. The sequence continues at coordinate 261,561 of NW_028123769.1, forward strand.
TATTGTGGAGTTCATATGGGCAATATGGTTTAAGACCTTGATGCTGGATCACGACATTTCAATGGTATAACTGCTATTAATTGTCTGTTTGTTCAACAATTAAAGTCTCACGTGATCTGAGTTCAGACTGGAGTCATCCTGGTTGGTTTCTGTCTATTGCAGGTTTCTTCCAGTATGAAAGGACAAGAGCAATAGGGCTTACTTTACAAAATGTCTTCAAACTAAATGATGATATAATCTACATTCAATTAATTTATACATACCCTACTGTAGAACAGGGTTCGTTACGCTGGCAGAGCCCGGTAATTATGTAAAATTGAAACTTTTTCTGCACTGGTTCAGGTCATCTTCCTAAGAATATGTTTATAATCAACATTCTTTCACAAATTACCCAATTTAATTCACCATAGCATTCCTCATATTAACTAAATGGAAAATCCTAGGCTATATACAAATCCAGAAAGGGCCAAAAATCATCAGCCCCCATGGATGATTACAACCCATTGCTGAGACATTCAAATTACTTATTAAAGAACCACTATGTCCATCAACATCATCAATTTATATATTATTGCCCCAATGCTAGCCTTAACCCTGGCTCTCACAACATGAATTCCTCTTCCCATATCTTATCCACTAATTAGTATAAATGTAGGCATATTATTTCTATTAGCCATATCACACCTAGCCATTTATTCCATCCTCAGATCTGGATGAACTTCACATTCAAAATACTCACTCACTGGAGCTCTAGGAACAATAGCACAGACAATCATCTCATATGAAGTAATGTAGCAGTTATTCTCTTCTCAGTCTTACTGATAAATGGATCATTTACACGTTCAACAGTAATTATTACACAAGAACACCTATGACTAATTTTCTCCTGACCCCTACCCAGGATTTGATTATCTCCGCAGTAGCAGAAATCCAATGAAGCCCCACTTGATTTAACAGAAGTAGCATCAAAACCTGTATATGTCTTCAATGTAGAAAATGTAGCAGGCCCATTCACCCCGTCCCTCCTAGAGAATATGTCAATTTCCCTATAATACACATTTCCACAGCAATCTATTTTTAGGAGCATTCGACAATCCCTAGGTGCCAGAATTATAGATTCTTTCATCTTGTAAATATAGTTTTTTTAAAAAATATAATTTTTATAGTTTTACTACCTTTAAACAAAATGTACTCCATTGCTGTGGAATATTCCTTCATAGGAGCGTGCATGGCTCATTTCTGCATCCGCCTGTGATGGCCTTCAGGTTCTTTCAGGTTTGGCTCCTGTGGCTGCGAGTCCATGTCCGTGTGTCCTGGTGCAGGGCTGGTGGGTTTGTGTTCACCTGGGAGGAGCACTGTGGGTCTCTGTGCAGGGACTTCGCTATCTGAGGCCCGATTGTTTCAGAAGTGGTTGCATCCCCCCGTTGCGTACCAGGCTTTCCATTGCTCCACATCCTGCTGATATTTGATACTATGTCTTTCATGTCTGCCATTCTGGTAGGTGTATGCACAGTATTTTTCTTATGGCTTTAATCCCTCTGTTGTTAGTGAAGTTGTGCATCTTGTGGTATTCATGGACTATGTCCTGTTGTTTTTTTTAAAGTTTTAAAAATTGTGGTCTGGTACACAAAACATAAAATGTACTATCTTAACCATTTTTAAGTGCACATTTCAGGGTCAAGAAGTAATTCACACTGTTGTGCAAACCTGACCACCATCATCCTCCAGAACTTTTTCATCTTGCAAAATTGAAACAGTCCCCATTAAACACTCACTCCCCATTGTCCCCCCCTCAGCCTCTGGCACTCAACATCCTACTTTATATCTCTATGTTTCCGACTGCTCTAGGGGCCTTTTATGAGTGGATCAAGCACTGTTTGTTTTTTTGTGTCTAGCTTACATCACTGAGCATAATGCCCTCAAGGTTCATCCCTGCTGCAGCCTGTGTCAGAATTGCCTTCCTTTTTAGGCTGAATAGCATCCCCTTGTATTGATGGACCGTGTTTTTCTTCTCCATTCATCCATTAGTGGACACATGTAATATCTACATTCATTTCTCCTGTCATAATATTTGTGGAATAACATCAGAAAGTCCTATGAATCAAAAGTCATTTGCCATTAACTTTTTTCTTAAACTTTTTGTTGTGGAAAACATCAAGGCTAAGAAAAGGGAAAAATACATGTCAGCTTCACTTGTGTTCAGGAATTAATGCTTTACGGATTCACTTTATTCCCTGTGTGTGTGCTATGCGTGTGCATGTGCCTGTTTGCATACCTATGCTGTGCATGTGCATAGGTATGTGCACTTGCACACATTAGTGTGTGCATGGGCATATGCGTGCATGTGTGTTCACATGCTAGTGTGTGACTCTATTTGTGCTGTGCACATGCATATGTTTGTGTGTGTGCTGTGCCTGCCTGTGCGCACACCTGTGTGTTTGCTGGAACCACTTGCAAGTTGGTTGCAGACTGAATTGTGCCCCAGATATATCCGCACGCAGCTGCTCTAACAATCCTGCGTAGCCACGTAAAGGTCACAGATCTCAGGGATTTAAATGGATGGAGCAGGATATCCTGACGCAGAGTTTGTCTTCCAATGACTGTCACTGTCTCAGTAACATCCTTCACACCTTCTTTAAGCCCCATTCAGGGTCCAGTTTAGACTCCCATTACATTCAGTCGCCTGCCCCAGGTCCCCTAAAGCAACAATGTCACCGTTGGAGAGCCCGGCCAAGGCTGGGGGTGCCCCTCCTGTTGGCCTGGCCTCCAGGCCCTGCACTTGGCTCCTGTGTTCCCATCTCTCAGCCAGGCCCCGACTTGGATGGGGCCGCCACCTCTTTCCACACAGGGTCCCATCGCCCAGTCAAGGGGGTTCATTCTCCCCAAACACAGCATCAGGAGTGGGGGGGGTGGTGGTGGTGACAGTCCCCACTGGGTCTCCTTCATGTGAGACCCTGCGCTGTTGAAAGAGCAGGCACCCTGCCCTCGGGGGTGTGGGGTTGGGGGGTGACATGCGGCCCACGATGGGCAGGCGGGTCTCCGGGTGGGGCGAGCCAGTGTGCAAGGAGTTCCGCGGTGGGTTCTCCTCTCCAACGGCTTCTGTGCCCCTACCTCTCCCCGTGCCTCCCCTCGAAGACAGCGCGGTGCCCGGGACGGGAGCCATGGGAGCCGTCAGCCACCGCCCCCTCTACACACACACACACACACACACACACACACACACACACGCACACACGCACACGCACACGCTGCAGGGAAGCAGGACCTGAGTGCAGGGCTCTCAGCGGCCCTGAGCGCCCCGCCCGGAATCGGCCAGCCGAATGGACAGACCGGATCTCCCGGCCCGGACCATGCAGGACTCTCCTGCCTGGGCTTCCAGTGTGGCCGCCTCCTTCTGGAAGCCTGGGAGGCTGGAATCAGGCCACTTCTTGTCTGTCCTGGCAGCAGACTGGGCTGCACTCTAAGAAGTTCGTGGCTCGCCCGTGGATCCTGACCATCAGGTGGCCAGAGAAATTGGGAACATTTCTGTTTTGCCTGTTGAAATGTTTAATGACAAAGATTTTGTTCAGTTTCCTGATGTGGGTGTCCAAAGATGAGAGACCCATGTGTGTGATCTGTACCTCCTATGAGATCAGCCCTAAGCTAGTTTAAACATGATCAAGTTGTGTCTACATGGTAGATTTAGACCTCTGCATGTCCTGTCTACTGCTTATGTTTAGAGCTGACCATGTGTTGTCTATAATAAGAAGATTTAGACCTGACCATGTTCTGTGTACGCTAGGACTATGGGGACCTGGGTAGAGACCCGGCCTGGCCTCAGTACTGGGAAGCTCCGTGCCTGCATCTGAATGTCAGTGCTTAGATGTCTGGGGTCTGGAGCTGAGGTGGGCTTGTCTACGTAACAGCCTCTCTTCTGAGTGTGGTGACCTGGTCCTCCCAAGGGTCAGGGCTATGGTCGGGGCCTTAGTCTTAATCCCTGCAAGGTTCACCTTCCCTGGGGCTCATGGAGAATCCTCAGGAGGACTACCTGGCAATAATTCCAATTTACCAGCACGTGCATGGTGCATAGGGAAGCAGGTTTAGCTGGTGAATTGATTGCAGGGCACGCAGATCGGGCAAAAGGCCGATGGGTGACAGCTGAGGCTGCTGCTGAGCTCTCCCTCCAGTCTACCGTCCCTACTCAGCAGAGTCCAGAGCTGCCCCTCGGCTTTCAGCCCTGCTGTCCTGTGAGTTTTCTCAACATGTAAGTGAGACGAGAAAGGACTGAGCATGCCAGCACCAGGGTCGTGTGTTCAACTCTAGTATGAAAGCTTTAAAAACAGTTAAAATCACACAGAACCAAAGTGAGAAGAGGAGGACTCCTCTGGGACAAGTGTGGGGAAAGGAGACCCACCTGACACTTTTTCCCATCCCAGGAGGTCCCAGGGACCCAGCTTGTTTCCACATTGGGGGAGCCCCCTGCAGAGCCATGGTGTCCTGACCAAGGGGACGTGTGACCCCAGGTGCAGGGTCTGGGGAGGTGAGGTCACCCTGGGACTGTGGACATGTGACCCAGGTGGAGGGGTCTGGGGAGGTGGGTCACCCTGGTGAGTGTGGATGTGTGGCCCCAGGTATAGGGTGCGGGGACTGTGTGGGTCTCACCATACCTGCATGGGTCAGGATCACATGTATGGGGAGACCGCATATGCGCTCTTTGCCTGCAGTGTGTCCTGTCCCCTTTGAGATTTCCAACCTCTGCATTAAGGGTGTTGTCCTGATTAACCTGTGGTTCCTTTTCTTCTCTTAATCTTGTCACAATCATATGAGGTCAGGCATGTTTGAGTGGGTTGCTGCTCTGTGTTCCGGTGAGTGACAACACTTGGTGGTATCATATTAATACTATAGCATATCATAGGTCTAATCTATGGGGGTCACCACTGCCTGGGTCCCCCTGGACAGAGGTCAGGTGAGCACAGACTAGCCGCCCCTAAGAATGGTCTCCCACGTGCTCTGTGAGGGTACCGTGATGGCCCCTAAGGTAGGGGACTGTGTCTGGGCCTCCGACATTTGTGAGGAAGGGGAGTCGAAATGGAATCTCAATTAACAAGACATTATTTTAAGAATTTATTTTAAGTGAAATAAAACACACGTCACATACCCTTTACCATCATCACCATTTTAAGTGCACGTTTCTGAGGCCTCAGATATATTCACTTTCTCGTGGAGCCATCACCACCATCCCTAGAACTTTTCATCTTGCAAAACCAAAATTCCACAACCATGGAAGTCTCATTCCCCATTCCCTCCCACTGCCCCTGGCACCGATATCCACTTCAGTCCCTGAGTTGTCGACTCCAGGGCACCCACTGGAGTGGAATCCTGCAGTGTTTGCTGACGGGTCATTTTGGAAGAGCTGATTTTCAGTCTGAAGCTCTGCCTGTTTGCATCTGAAGAATCTGCATTTAAGGAGAGGGTGTATGAGGAAGGGGGTGTATGCGGGACAAAGGTGTCCGGGGTGCAGGTGAGCCAGGACCTGACCAGCTGCCTTTTGGGTCCTCTGGTCCCATCTCTTGGTCTGTGCCTCATCTGCATCATCACTGTCCCCGCTGGCACCGCCGGGGTGTTGTTGTCTGAGTGAGAGTCCCCTGGTGCCCCTGCTCTCCTCCCCTCCTCCTGCTGGTTGGGGAGGGAACTGCTTGCTGTGTGGTCTCTACTCCTGAGGCATGAAGGACCCTGTAGCATGGACCTGCAGAGTGTGGGGTGTGGTCCCAAGAGCATGGGGCCCACATAGGACACGACATCGGGGCGTGACAAGTGCTAGGGCTGCCTCATCACTGACAGGGAATGTTGCCCAGATCCTGCTCGAGAGGGCGTGGTGGGTGGCCTGGGACCCTAGAGGCCCCATTCCTATACTGGAGCTTGGAGAGTGCATCCCCATGGGCTCCAGATTCACCCCATATCTCAGCCATATCCCTCTGTCCTGTCTTTGAACTCAGGAAAACGAGCTCTCTTGTCCACAACATAGGCCTGGTCCTGTTGATATTAGGATTCTTTCAGTTAGGCGTCCTGGGATAGCAGCTCTTTTTAGGCCTGAGAAGGAACAACTCCGGAGTGTACAACAATTTCAGATGAAACTAATATTCAATGACTATCCCTAACTACTCGGTTGTTGACTTCTATTAGTCATTATTCTCCTGGTTTTAGCTCTGATGTGGGGATTACAGAGGAGTCAACGTTTAAATCTTCATAATCTGTGTATTTGTAGCTTCAGTATCATTACTGACCCATAGTTTTTTATGGTTTGGGAAGAGCTATTGATTTCATGTATCATGTAAAGGATTCACAATGATGATAGGGCAATTAAGATGACAATAATAGCTAGTAAATTGTTCACATTTTCTCTACCTGTGCATCTATTGTATGCATATGAGTTTAGATGTCAATATTAGTGAAATGATATAGAGGACTAGAGAACTTATTTTAAAAATCACTATTAATGTGTGATGAAGAAAATGTAAAAGTTCTTCCATAATCGGTGATGTTGTATCTTGAGAGCCTAGATGAAATTGATATGCCTTAGTGATATACAGGATTTTAGCCTATCATTTAACTTTGACAAAGCTACATCACTTTTTACTTTTATCTCATTTATTGAGGAAGACATAATTGTTATGGTGTTGGCTTGAAACTGGTTGAAAAGGACTTGAGTCCTTCCTTATTTTACATTTCCATAGGGAGGATCTTGAAACATAGGATATGGTGGAGGACATCCGTGTAACCATTCTAGGTTAGGAGTAGCAATTTCCACTGCTAAGACGTCTTGTTTAGACACAAATGCTTTTCAAAGTATGAAGATTATTAGCATTACTGCTGCTACTGAGATGAATGAGCCTAAAGACAAAATATTTCATGTTGTGTGTGCCTCAGGGTACTCAGACTAACGTAGTGACATCCCTGAGAGGCCACGAAAGTGCTGCAGGAAGTCATATTTACTACTACAAATATACTTGTGAAGTGAATTTTTGCTCATGCTGAGTTAACTGTATAACCTGAGAATAGTGGGAATCAGTGTAGGAAGCCTCCTATAATAGTGGAGACTGCTCCCATGGACATTAGGTCATGGAAGTGTGCTACTACATAGTATGTATCCTGGAGGACAATGTCTGGGGATGAGATGGCTAAGATGATTCCTGTCAAACCACCTACTGTAAAAAGAAAAACTAAAGCCTAAAACTCATAATATAGTGGGAGGTCATATAGTATTACCTCCGTGAACAGTTGCTAACCAGGGACTTCCCTGGTGACGCAGTGGTTAAGAGTTCGCCTGCCAATGCAGGGGACACGGGTTCGAGCCCTTGTCTGGGAAGATTCCACATGCCGCGGAGCAAAAAGCCCGTGTGCCACAACTACTGAGCCTGCCCTCTAGAGCCCGCAAGCCACAACTACTGAAGCCCACGCGCCTAGAGGCCGTGCTCTGCAACAAGAGAAGCCACTGCAACGAAAGGGCCGCACACCGCAACGAAGAGTAGCTGCCGCTCACCGCAACCAGAGAAAGCCCATGCGCAGCAACCAAGACCCAACTCAGCCACAAAAAAAAAAAAAAAAAAAAAAAGAAAAGAAAAAGAAAAATTAAATAAAGAGTTGCTAATCAGCTAGATACTTTTACTCCTGTAGGGATAGAAGTAATTACGGTAGCTGATGCAAAGTATGCTCCTGAGTCCACAGCTATCCCTATGGTAAACATATGATGGGCCCACAAGAGAAGTCCTAAAAACCCAGTGGACATGACTCATACTATTCCCAGATAGCCGAAAGGCAATTTTTGTCCTAAATAGTATGTAATGATATGTGAGTTTATAACAAACCCTGTTAGGCCATGAATACAGACTTCAGGGTGAGCAAAGTATCAACATAGGTGTTGGTATAGGATTCGGTCTCCTCCTGCTGGGTCAAAGAAAGTAGTGTTTAGATTTCTATCTCTTAACAGCATGGCAATTCTGGCTGCTTGGACTGAGATTGGTAATTATAGTAATATGGCTATAGTTGGGGAAGATTAAACAAATAATGGTGTTTGGTATTGGGATATGACTGCTGGTTTTGTATTAAAGACTATAGTAATAAAAGTAATAATACCAAGAATTGAGGAGACACCTGCTAAATGTAAGGAGAAAACAGTTAGGTCGACAGAGGCTCCTGCATGGGCCAGATTGCAGGCTAGAGCTGAATACACGGTTCCACTGGTACCAGAACCAGCTTCTACTATTGGTGATATGAGTAGGCGTAAGAACGGTGGGGGAAGTAGTCAAACGTTTACATGATTTATTGGGGGAAATGCTACTTCAGGTGTCTGAGGTATTAGTGGCCCAAGTCAGTTTTCAAAGCCTGCAATCATAACGGGTACAGCTATAAAGAAAATTATTACAAGTGCAGGGACTGTTATGACTACCTTACAGATGTGGGCATCTCCAAGTAGCGGTCCAGGTCAGCATAGCTCAGCCTGGATTAATATAATTAAGGTGCTGCCTGCTACTCCAGCTCAAGCACCAAATAGTAAATATAAAATGCCGATATCTTTGTGATTTGTTGAAAATAATCAGCAGTGTATGAACAGAGGTAAAATGAGTGAGTTAGCATTAGACTGTAAATCTAAAGACAGAGATTGAGCCCTCTTTCTGGCAAACCCTGTGGTGAATCAACAAATTGAATTGTAACTTCAGAGAAGCAGCTTCAAATCTGCCAGTGATTTTCCTGCCTTTTTTTTTTCTTTTTTTCTTTCTCAAATGAAGGAGAAGTAGACTGAAGCCAGTTGACTAGAGGATTTGCCTGTTAACTAAAGTTTCCTGGGGTTAAAACTCATCAATCTCGTAAAGATTTGGCTTAAATACAGTGTTTGCTTTACATTCAATTGATGTAGAATAAAGTCTTGCAATCCTTATTTTCAGGAATTAAGTAAATTTCACTTGTTTAGGGTTTTGAAAGCTCTTGGCCTGAACTAACCTAAATTCCTAGTCCAGCACCGATAGAATGGGTGTTGTGTGTAGTAATCGTGTGGGTATTATGATTGGTAATGATAGGAAGGTTATTTCTTTGTATGTTCAAATTGTTTTGTGTTTGTGTTGTTTAATGAAGGGAATATAGTTAGTGATGTGGAGTATGTTAGCTGCAAGTAGAAATATATGCTGAGGACTGCTATGATGGCTATTAGTGTTGGTAGAATGATGTTGTCGTTTTTGTTATCTCTTGGATAATTATTCATTTGGGTAGAAACCCTGATAGTGATGGGCGATGTCCTAATGATACTATAATGGTGAGGAAAATGATTGTGATGGGAGGTGTTTTATCTCATGTGTGTGATAATGATACTCTTGTAGTACATGATCTGGGCATAATTAAGAAGAAGATAGTGTTGTTATGATATAAATTAGTATGTTTAGGATTGTTATAATCTGAATATACATTATAATAGCTGTTATTCATCCTATATGGGCAATTGATGAGGAGGGTGTAATATTTTCCAGGTGAGTATGGCGAAGTCTGCCTCAGCCTCCAGCTATGATTTATAATATCACTATGATTAATAGTATATTTAGGTTGATGGATGGTGACATGTGGTATAAAACTGATAGGGTTGCAATTTTGTCATGTTGATAGCATCAGGTCTGCTGTTCATGGGATGCCTTGTGTGACTTCAGGCACTCAGAAGTGAAATGGGGAAAGTCCTACTTTTGTGACAAGGGCGATTGTCATGAGGGTGGATGCTGCTGGATTAAAGATTTTTGTTATTCATTGTGCTCTTTGACCAGAGTATATTAGATTAATGATAATAGCCATTATAAGTAGGATTGATGTGGTGGACTGTTTTAGGAAATATTCGTTGGATGCTTCTGTAGCTTATGGGTTCATGTTTTTTATTAGAATGGGGATACCATTAACCAGTGTGAGCTTGTTATACAATTATATTTCCTGAGAAAATGGTCAGTAGAATGATGGTAAAAACAATGAGAGTTTATTAGCACAGGAAGGATATACAAAAATATTTTGGGGGTATGGGCCTGAAGCTTACTTAGAGAACTTTACTATATAGCATGTGGTGTAATGTGGTAGGTAGCATGGAGAATGTAAAAATATTAGGAAGAATTCAATTCCAGGAATAAGAGCATTGAAACCTCTATGATTTACTCTATCAAAGTAACTCTTTTGTCAGACATATTTCTTAAATTTGTGGTGGGTTGCCTGGTATGATGACAAGTAGTGAAAACTCTCGTATACATAGGGTTAATGTTAGTCGTAAAAAAAAACTTTTTATAAGAGATGTATGCGTTGATCATATCAAAATTGTAGGTAGGAGGCTCAAATTCATAGAAAGGAGATTGTTAGATGTGTTTTAATGATGACTTGGGCTGTATATAATTCTGGCACCTAGGGATTGTCGAATGCTCCTAAAAATAGATTGCTGTGGAAATGTGTATTATAGGGAAATTGACATATTCTCTAGGAGGGACGGGGTGAATGGGCCTGCTACATTTTCTACATTGAAGACATATACAGGTTTTGATGCTACTTCTGTTAAATCAAGTGGGGCTTCATTGGATTTCTGCTACTGCGGAGATAATCAAATTCTGGGTAGGGGTCAGGAGAAAATTAGTCATAGGTGTTCTTGTGTAATAATTACTGTTGAACGTGTAAATGATCCATTTATCAGTAAGACTGAGAAGAGAATAACTGCTACATTACTTCATATGAGATGATTGTCTGTGCTATTGTTCCTAGAGCTCCAGTGAGTGAGTATTTTGAATGTGAAGTTCATCCAGATCTGAGGATGGAATAAATGGCTAGGTGTGATATGGCTAATAGAAATAATATGCCTACATTTATACTAATTAGTGGATAAGATATGGGAAGAGGAATTCATGTTGTGAGAGCCAGGGTTAAGGCTAGCATTGGGGTTAAGGCTAGCAAGAGAAGCCACCGCAATGAGAAGCCCGGGCACCGCAACAAAGAGTAGCCCCCGCTTGCCGCAACTAGAGAAAGCCTGCGCATAGCAACGAAGACCCAACGCAGCCAAAAACACATTAATTAATTAATTAATTAGTTAACTATTTTAAAAAAGTACTATATCCTTCTGTACAGCTTCTCTGGGAAGAACAGAGAGATGGCGTAGGAGAGTGAGAAAGACCAATATTTAGTGCACATCTCTCATGCAGGTGCTCTGCTGGCTCAGATAGATTTATCCCCACTTTACAAAGGAGGAAATAGTCTCAGAGAGGTTTAGTAATTTTCCCAAAGCCAAACAGCTATGGAGTGGCAGAACCAAGATCTGAACCAAGTCTGTTACCTTCAAAGCCTAAGTCCTCATCACAGCAAAACTCAATTCATATTTACATTTATCGAATTACATTGCAACCTGGGGAGTTCTTGGCACAATCCTGAATAAGAGTGAGAAAGAAAGAAATAGCATTGTTCCTACAGTCAACCCAAATTTTTGGAGCAGCTGCTAGATGCCTGGCCCTTTTTGGGGTTCAGCAGTGATCAAGACAGGAAGAGTCCTGCTTTCATGAACCACGTAGTGGGGAGGAGAGACGGGTGCAACTTGGGTGAGGGATTTCACCTTGCTGGACCTCTGTTTCGTCATCTGGAAAATGGGATGGGTGTTCCTCATTTTCTGGGATTGTCCAGCCCTCACATTCTCTGATTCCATAAGAAGCATTTGTTTTCCTGTTTCTTTAAAATTCATTCAGGCCGTGAGCTGTGATGAATGTTGTTAGCTGCTCCCCAAAGCACTCTATTCCCACCCTTTTCCTGTGATCAGGTCTTTCCCGAAACATGACTCACAGTCAGTCAAGTCACAGAACCTAAGGGGCACCCAGCAGAAAAATGCCAACCCTAGCTTCCCAGGAGCTCTGCGGTCTACCTGCCAGGTAAACTTAACTCCCCTGGCACAAGGTGGCCATCCCTGGTTTCACATCAACATGATCTCAGGCACAAACCTCCTTGTTTTTAAATTTTGTCTTTAAGTTACTTGTTGAAACAACTGCACAAATATGACAAAGGTATAAAATCAGGCATCTTCTGCCCCCAGTGCCTACTAATAAATGATTTTCTGCCACTTTAAAGATAGAACATTTCAACATTCTGCTACCCTTATTATTTGTCATTTTTGTTGATATTTCTATTGACTACATCTTTCAATATTTTAACAATGGAACATTTATTTAGGTTGTTCCAGACCCAGCCTTTAGTGGTAAAGGTTTTGTTGTTATACTTCTATTATGTTTCCTTTAAAAATCATTATCCTATTTAAATGGAATAAGTCAATTCTATAAGCATTTATCTTATGATATTGATGAAACTGATAGAGGGCAGTAGTACAAGTTGATTGGACTTGAGAACCTCTATTAGCACAGTTAAGTATAAATATTATCTATATGTAAACCAAAGTACAGGCCGAGAGAGATTCTCTGACTTTTTTTCACTGTCTGCCCCTCAAGCCGGTGGGAAATGGAATATTTCTTGCCCTATCAGTAAACAAAGGATGTCACAGTCTTCAGCACTTGCAGCCCTCCAATGTGAGCCGGCGGGCCCTGAGGCACTCAGGATATGCAAATACAGAATGCAGGCCCCAGAGAGCTGAGGTGCATATCAAAGGAAGGATTTCAGTGAGCCCAGGCAAAGAAAAGCGCCGCATTCCTCACCTTGGGAGAGCTGGTTTTCCTTAGTTAACAATCACCTTTTGATGTTCCCCATTACCAGTCCCCTGCCCTGTCCCCTCCCCCCGGTACTTTAGCTCAGGGAGGAAGGAGCGCAGAGGGACTCGGCTGAATAAGGGGCCTGCGCGCCTCGGGAGGAGTTTTCAGCCGCTTTCCCCGCAGTCGGGAGGAGGGGCGCTGACGCTGCAGCCGGACCCTGCGCCTCCCTTGCCCCGTTTCCCCTCAGGACGCTCAGGCCGACCCCCTCCCCACGCCCACCAGGCCTCGCGAGCCAGGCCGAGGGCAGGGGCGGGAGGAGGGACCGAAGTTCCCGGGGACCAGACGCTGGAGGCCGCTCTTTCTGCACAGCAGCGGCGGGTGGCAGCGAACCCCTGCCCCTCAGAAGCTGGTCTTGTGCTGCCGCCCGGGCACCGGACCAGGCGGAGGGTCGGCGCCCACTTACCCGGCCCGCCGTCCCCGCGACTGTCACGGCTTCGGCCGCCGGGGCACCTCCAGAGCCGGCAGCCTCAGTGAGGTCGCCCTCCCCTCGGGCTCCGGGGCAGTTCCGTGAAGGCGGAGGGAAGAGACCCCGCCCGAGCCGGGAGTTCCAGCTCGGAGGAAATGCGGGCTCTGTTCAGCGCGCGGTGGGTGGGACCGCTCTGCCCCGAGGCCTTCCGGGAGGGAGCGGGGCGGCGGGGGAGGGAGCCGCCAGGAGCGCAGGGCCCCGTCGGGGGTCCTGGAGGGGCGGCCCGGCCTGGGGGCCACGCCCACTGTGGCCGCAGCCCGGGCTTTTTTCCTGGAATCCTACACAAAAAAGTTAGAAAGGTACACAGTCTATAGTAAATATTCACAAATGATTGTTGCTGCTGTGCTCACTATTCTATTAAAGGTGTAAAATCCATAAAACACTTTAAGTTCAAAATTAAATATGAATTTTTACCTTTCTAATTATGTCTCTGATATTCACAGTTGTGGTTAATGAATCAGAGACTGTGGCATCACTAGTTAAAAATGAGCTTGTTAAAAAAATAGAACTCAGGCCCACCAGACCTACTGAATCACAATCTGCACTTTTACAATCTCCCCAGTGTACTTGTGTACTCATGAATAGTTGAAAGGTACATTTCTACCTCGACAGGTCTTTTCTCTATGAGAAATACACACATTTTATCCAGTTTGATATAAATAAAACACTCAAAAATGCATATGCCTGTGTTGAAACCATCATTTTATCATTTCTTTTCCAGACAAGTATAGTCTCTATACTGGTTTTGTGGTCACATGCCATACTCTTTTCTTGTAGTTAGAAATAAGGTAGAGAAAGTTACTTTGTAAAAAAAAAAAAAAATACATATATATATATATATATATATATATATATATATATATATATATAGTGGATAATTGAAGACACTCTTCTAAATTAAAAGCAGTTCTCTTAACTTGCTGTTTTCTTCTTGGGTCACATTATGAACTCTTCCCGTGGCCACATGGCATGTGTACTTTTAATTTCAGGGACTGCTGACATTCCAGGATGTGGCCATAGATTTCTGTCAAGAGGAGTGAGATTGCATGGACCAAGATCAAAGGGAATTGTACAGGGATGTGATGTTATAGAAGTATAGGAACCTGCTCTCCTTGGGTGAGGATACCTTCCTTCCAGAATTCCTTATCCAACCAAAGGGTTTGGAGTTCTTCATTTGTAGAATTTCTCCTGGAATCTTCTGCTTCCTACAATAGGGTTTCAGATTGCAACGTTTCAGGAAAGATTGGGAGTTTGTGGGTATAATTTTTCTTATTCTTTTAAAATTCAGCCTCCCTTTTAATATACTTTGTAACTGCTTGGGATGTGTCTATATGAACTGTGTACTATATGCTTCTGTTATAGTCCTTACAATATTTTATTGTCTTATTTTCTGTAACAAATTTCCATGGATTCTTTGGACTTCAGGTATATTAAAAGGGAGACTTCGATTCTGGGACTTCCCTGGTGACGCAGTGATTAAGAATTCGCCTGCCAATGCAGGGGGCCCGGTTCGATCCCCGGCCCGGGAAGATCTCACGTGCCACGGAACAACTAAGCCAGTGGGTCACAACTACTGAGTCTGCACGCCACAACTACTGAAGCCGGTGTGTCTTGAGCCCGTGCGCCATTTATTTTTTGGAGAATAAAACCACTTCTGAGTGATTAAAATTTAGGCCAGCTAGTCAAAATGCTTTATCAACTGTTCTTCTAAAACACTGATCAATGGAACAAGTTTTACTAGGGATAACAGTGTAATTGTATTGTGGAGTTCATATGGGCAATATGGTTTAAGACCTTGATGCTGGATCACGACATTTCAATGGTATAACTGCTATTAATTGTCTGTTTGTTCAACAATTAAAGTCTCACGTGATCTGAGTTCAGACTGGAGTCATCCTGGTTGGTTTCTGTCTATTGCAGGTTTCTTCCAGTATGAAAGGACAAGAGCAATAGGGCTTACTTTACAAAATGTCTTCAAACTAAATGATGATATAATCTACATTCAATTAATTTATACATACCCTACTGTAGAACAGGGTTCGTTACGCTGGCAGAGCCCGGTAATTATGTAAAATTGAAACTTTTTCTGCACTGGTTCAGGTCATCTTCCTAAGAATATGTTTATAATCAACATTCTTTCACAAATTACCCAATTTAATTCACCATAGCATTCCTCATATTAACTAAATGGAAAATCCTAGGCTATATACAAATCCAGAAAGGGCCAAAAATCATCAGCCCCCATGGATGATTACAACCCATTGCTGAGACATTCAAATTACTTATTAAAGAACCACTATGTCCATCAACATCATCAATTTATATATTATTGCCCCAATGCTAGCCTTAACCCTGGCTCTCACAACATGAATTCCTCTTCCCATATCTTATCCACTAATTAGTATAAATGTAGGCATATTATTTCTATTAGCCATATCACACCTAGCCATTTATTCCATCCTCAGATCTGGATGAACTTCACATTCAAAATACTCACTCACTGGAGCTCTAGGAACAATAGCACAGACAATCATCTCATATGAAGTAATGTAGCAGTTATTCTCTTCTCAGTCTTACTGATAAATGGATCATTTACACGTTCAACAGTAATTATTACACAAGAACACCTATGACTAATTTTCTCCTGACCCCTACCCAGGATTTGATTATCTCCGCAGTAGCAGAAATCCAATGAAGCCCCACTTGATTTAACAGAAGTAGCATCAAAACCTGTATATGTCTTCAATGTAGAAAATGTAGCAGGCCCATTCACCCCGTCCCTCCTAGAGAATATGTCAATTTCCCTATAATACACATTTCCACAGCAATCTATTTTTAGGAGCATTCGACAATCCCTAGGTGCCAGAATTATAGATTCTTTCATCTTGTAAATATAGTTTTTTTAAAAAATATAATTTTTATAGTTTTACTACCTTTAAACAAAATGTACTCCATTGCTGTGGAATATTCCTTCATAGGAGCGTGCATGGCTCATTTCTGCATCCGCCTGTGATGGCCTTCAGGTTCTTTCAGGTTTGGCTCCTGTGGCTGCGAGTCCATGTCCGTGTGTCCTGGTGCAGGGCTGGTGGGTTTGTGTTCACCTGGGAGGAGCACTGTGGGTCTCTGTGCAGGGACTTCGCTATCTGAGGCCCGATTGTTTCAGAAGTGGTTGCATCCCCCCGTTGCGTACCAGGCTTTCCATTGCTCCACATCCTGCTGATATTTGATACTATGTCTTTCATGTCTGCCATTCTGGTAGGTGTATGCACAGTATTTTTCTTATGGCTTTAATCCCTCTGTTGTTAGTGAAGTTGTGCATCTTGTGGTATTCATGGACTATGTCCTGTTGTTTTTTTTAAAGTTTTAAAAATTGTGGTCTGGTACACAAAACATAAAATGTACTATCTTAACCATTTTTAAGTGCACATTTCAGGGTCAAGAAGTAATTCACACTGTTGTGCAAACCTGACCACCATCATCCTCCAGAACTTTTTCATCTTGCAAAATTGAAACAGTCCCCATTAAACACTCACTCCCCATTGTCCCCCCCTCAGCCTCTGGCACTCAACATCCTACTTTATATCTCTATGTTTCCGACTGCTCTAGGGGCCTTTTATGAGTGGATCAAGCACTGTTTGTTTTTTTGTGTCTAGCTTACATCACTGAGCATAATGCCCTCAAGGTTCATCCCTGCTGCAGCCTGTGTCAGAATTGCCTTCCTTTTTAGGCTGAATAGCATCCCCTTGTATTGATGGACCGTGTTTTTCTTCTCCATTCATCCATTAGTGGACACATGTAATATCTACATTCATTTCTCCTGTCATAATATTTGTGGAATAACATCAGAAAGTCCTATGAATCAAAAGTCATTTGCCATTAACTTTTTTCTTAAACTTTTTGTTGTGGAAAACATCAAGGCTAAGAAAAGGGAAAAATACATGTCAGCTTCACTTGTGTTCAGGAATTAATGCTTTACGGATTCACTTTATTCCCTGTGTGTGTGCTATGCGTGTGCATGTGCCTGTTTGCATACCTATGCTGTGCATGTGCATAGGTATGTGCACTTGCACACATTAGTGTGTGCATGGGCATATGCGTGCATGTGTGTTCACATGCTAGTGTGTGACTCTATTTGTGCTGTGCACATGCATATGTTTGTGTGTGTGCTGTGCCTGCCTGTGCGCACACCTGTGTGTTTGCTGGAACCACTTGCAAGTTGGTTGCAGACTGAATTGTGCCCCAGATATATCCGCACGCAGCTGCTCTAACAATCCTGCGTAGCCACGTAAAGGTCACAGATCTCAGGGATTTAAATGGATGGAGCAGGATATCCTGACGCAGAGTTTGTCTTCCAATGACTGTCACTGTCTCAGTAACATCCTTCACACCTTCTTTAAGCCCCATTCAGGGTCCAGTTTAGACTCCCATTACATTCAGTCGCCTGCCCCAGGTCCCCTAAAGCAACAATGTCACCGTTGGAGAGCCCGGCCAAGGCTGGGGGTGCCCCTCCTGTTGGCCTGGCCTCCAGGCCCTGCACTTGGCTCCTGTGTTCCCATCTCTCAGCCAGGCCCCGACTTGGATGGGGCCGCCACCTCTTTCCACACAGGGTCCCATCGCCCAGTCAAGGGGGTTCATTCTCCCCAAACACAGCATCAGGAGTGGGGGGGGTGGTGGTGGTGACAGTCCCCACTGGGTCTCCTTCATGTGAGACCCTGCGCTGTTGAAAGAGCAGGCACCCTGCCCTCGGGGGTGTGGGGTTGGGGGGTGACATGCGGCCCACGATGGGCAGGCGGGTCTCCGGGTGGGGCGAGCCAGTGTGCAAGGAGTTCCGCGGTGGGTTCTCCTCTCCAACGGCTTCTGTGCCCCTACCTCTCCCCGTGCCTCCCCTCGAAGACAGCGCGGTGCCCGGGACGGGAGCCATGGGAGCCGTCAGCCACCGCCCCCTCTACACACACACACACACACACACACACACACACACACACACACACGCACACACGCACACACGCACACGCACACGCTGCAGGGAAGCAGGACCTGAGTGCAGGGCTCTCAGCGGCCCTGAGCGCCCCGCCCGGAATCGGCCAGCCGAATGGACAGACCGGATCTCCCGGCCCGGACCATGCAGGACTCTCCTGCCTGGGCTTCCAGTGTGGCCGCCTCCTTCTGGAAGCCTGGGAGGCTGGAATCAGGCCACTTCTTGTCTGTCCTGGCAGCAGACTGGGCTGCACTCTAAGAAGTTCGTGGCTCGCCCGTGGATCCTGACCATCAGGTGGCCAGAGAAATTGGGAACATTTCTGTTTTGCCTGTTGAAATGTTTAATGACAAAGATTTTGTTCAGTTTCCTGATGTGGGTGTCCAAAGATGAGAGACCCATGTGTGTGATCTGTACCTCCTATGAGATCAGCCCTAAGCTAGTTTAAACATGATCAAGTTGTGTCTACATGGTAGATTTAGACCTCTGCATGTCCTGTCTACTGCTTATGTTTAGAGCTGACCATGTGTTGTCTATAATAAGAAGATTTAGACCTGACCATGTTCTGTGTACGCTAGGACTATGGGGACCTGGGTAGAGACCCGGCCTGGCCTCAGTACTGGGAAGCTCCGTGCCTGCATCTGAATGTCAGTGCTTAGATGTCTGGGGTCTGGAGCTGAGGTGGGCTTGTCTACGTAACAGCCTCTCTTCTGAGTGTGGTGACCTGGTCCTCCCAAGGGTCAGGGCTATGGTCGGGGCCTTAGTCTTAATCCCTGCAAGGTTCACCTTCCCTGGGGCTCATGGAGAATCCTCAGGAGGACTACCTGGCAATAATTCCAATTTACCAGCACGTGCATGGTGCATAGGGAAGCAGGTTTAGCTGGTGAATTGATTGCAGGGCACGCAGATCGGGCAAAAGGCCGATGGGTGACAGCTGAGGCTGCTGCTGAGCTCTCCCTCCAGTCTACCGTCCCTACTCAGCAGAGTCCAGAGCTGCCCCTCGGCTTTCAGCCCTGCTGTCCTGTGAGTTTTCTCAACATGTAAGTGAGACGAGAAAGGACTGAGCATGCCAGCACCAGGGTCGTGTGTTCAACTCTAGTATGAAAGCTTTAAAAACAGTTAAAATCACACAGAACCAAAGTGAGAAGAGGAGGACTCCTCTGGGACAAGTGTGGGGAAAGGAGACCCACCTGACACTTTTTCCCATCCCAGGAGGTCCCAGGGACCCAGCTTGTTTCCACATTGGGGGAGCCCCCTGCAGAGCCATGGTGTCCTGACCAAGGGGACGTGTGACCCCAGGTGCAGGGTCTGGGGAGGTGAGGTCACCCTGGGACTGTGGACATGTGACCCAGGTGGAGGGGTCTGGGGAGGTGGGTCACCCTGGTGAGTGTGGATGTGTGGCCCCAGGTATAGGGTGCGGGGACTGTGTGGGTCTCACCATACCTGCATGGGTCAGGATCACATGTATGGGGAGACCGCATATGCGCTCTTTGCCTGCAGTGTGTCCTGTCCCCTTTGAGATTTCCAACCTCTGCATTAAGGGTGTTGTCCTGATTAACCTGTGGTTCCTTTTCTTCTCTTAATCTTGTCACAATCATATGAGGTCAGGCATGTTTGAGTGGGTTGCTGCTCTGTGTTCCGGTGAGTGACAACACTTGGTGGTATCATATTAATACTATAGCATATCATAGGTCTAATCTATGGGGGTCACCACTGCCTGGGTCCCCCTGGACAGAGGTCAGGTGAGCACAGACTAGCCGCCCCTAAGAATGGTCTCCCACGTGCTCTGTGAGGGTACCGTGATGGCCCCTAAGGTAGGGGACTGTGTCTGGGCCTCCGACATTTGTGAGGAAGGGGAGTCGAAATGGAATCTCAATTAACAAGACATTATTTTAAGAATTTATTTTAAGTGAAATAAAACACACGTCACATACCCTTTACCATCATCACCATTTTAAGTGCACGTTTCTGAGGCCTCAGATATATTCACTTTCTCGTGGAGCCATCACCACCATCCCTAGAACTTTTCATCTTGCAAAACCAAAATTCCACAACCATGGAAGTCTCATTCCCCATTCCCTCCCACTGCCCCTGGCACCGATATCCACTTCAGTCCCTGAGTTGTCGACTCCAGGGCACCCACTGGAGTGGAATCCTGCAGTGTTTGCTGACGGGTCATTTTGGAAGAGCTGATTTTCAGTCTGAAGCTCTGCCTGTTTGCATCTGAAGAATCTGCATTTAAGGAGAGGGTGTATGAGGAAGGGGGTGTATGCGGGACAAAGGTGTCCGGGGTGCAGGTGAGCCAGGACCTGACCAGCTGCCTTTTGGGTCCTCTGGTCCCATCTCTTGGTCTGTGCCTCATCTGCATCATCACTGTCCCCGCTGGCACCGCCGGGGTGTTGTTGTCTGAGTGAGAGTCCCCTGGTGCCCCTGCTCTCCTCCCCTCCTCCTGCTGGTTGGGGAGGGAACTGCTTGCTGTGTGGTCTCTACTCCTGAGGCATGAAGGACCCTGTAGCATGGACCTGCAGAGTGTGGGGTGTGGTCCCAAGAGCATGGGGCCCACATAGGACACGACATCGGGGCGTGACAAGTGCTAGGGCTGCCTCATCACTGACAGGGAATGTTGCCCAGATCCTGCTCGAGAGGGCGTGGTGGGTGGCCTGGGACCCTAGAGGCCCCATTCCTATACTGGAGCTTGGAGAGTGCATCCCCATGGGCTCCAGATTCACCCCATATCTCAGCCATATCCCTCTGTCCTGTCTTTGAACTCAGGAAAACGAGCTCTCTTGTCCACAACATAGGCCTGGTCCTGTTGATATTAGGATTCTTTCAGTTAGGCGTCCTGGGATAGCAGCTCTTTTTAGGCCTGAGAAGGAACAACTCCGGAGTGTACAACAATTTCAGATGAAACTAATATTCAATGACTATCCCTAACTACTCGGTTGTTGACTTCTATTAGTCATTATTCTCCTGGTTTTAGCTCTGATGTGGGGATTACAGAGGAGTCAACGTTTAAATCTTCATAATCTGTGTATTTGTAGCTTCAGTATCATTACTGACCCATAGTTTTTTATGGTTTGGGAAGAGCTATTGATTTCATGTATCATGTAAAGGATTCACAATGATGATAGGGCAATTAAGATGACAATAATAGCTAGTAAATTGTTCACATTTTCTCTACCTGTGCATCTATTGTATGCATATGAGTTTAGATGTCAATATTAGTGAAATGATATAGAGGACTAGAGAACTTATTTTAAAAATCACTATTAATGTGTGATGAAGAAAATGTAAAAGTTCTTCCATAATCGGTGATGTTGTATCTTGAGAGCCTAGATGAAATTGATATGCCTTAGTGATATACAGGATTTTAGCCTATCATTTAACTTTGACAAAGCTACATCACTTTTTACTTTTATCTCATTTATTGAGGAAGACATAATTGTTATGGTGTTGGCTTGAAACTGGTTGAAAAGGACTTGAGTCCTTCCTTATTTTACATTTCCATAGGGAGGATCTTGAAACATAGGATATGGTGGAGGACATCCGTGTAACCATTCTAGGTTAGGAGTAGCAATTTCCACTGCTAAGACGTCTTGTTTAGACACAAATGCTTTTCAAAGTATGAAGATTATTAGCATTACTGCTGCTACTGAGATGAATGAGCCTAAAGACAAAATATTTCATGTTGTGTGTGCCTCAGGGTACTCAGACTAACGTAGTGACATCCCTGAGAGGCCACGAAAGTGCTGCAGGAAGTCATATTTACTACTACAAATATACTTGTGAAGTGAATTTTTGCTCATGCTGAGTTAACTGTATAACCTGAGAATAGTGGGAATCAGTGTAGGAAGCCTCCTATAATAGTGGAGACTGCTCCCATGGACATTAGGTCATGGAAGTGTGCTACTACATAGTATGTATCCTGGAGGACAATGTCTGGGGATGAGATGGCTAAGATGATTCCTGTCAAACCACCTACTGTAAAAAGAAAAACTAAAGCCTAAAACTCATAATATAGTGGGAGGTCATATAGTATTACCTCCGTGAACAGTTGCTAACCAGGGACTTCCCTGGTGACGCAGTGGTTAAGAGTTCGCCTGCCAATGCAGGGGACACGGGTTCGAGCCCTTGTCTGGGAAGATTCCACATGCCGCGGAGCAAAAAGCCCGTGTGCCACAACTACTGAGCCTGCCCTCTAGAGCCCGCAAGCCACAACTACTGAAGCCCACGCGCCTAGAGGCCGTGCTCTGCAACAAGAGAAGCCACTGCAACGAAAGGGCCGCACACCGCAACGAAGAGTAGCTGCCGCTCACCGCAACCAGAGAAAGCCCATGCGCAGCAACCAAGACCCAACTCAGCCACAAAAAAAAAAAAAAAAAAAAAAAGAAAAGAAAAAGAAAAATTAAATAAAGAGTTGCTAATCAGCTAGATACTTTTACTCCTGTAGGGATAGAAGTAATTACGGTAGCTGATGCAAAGTATGCTCCTGAGTCCACAGCTATCCCTATGGTAAACATATGATGGGCCCACAAGAGAAGTCCTAAAAACCCAGTGGACATGACTCATACTATTCCCAGATAGCCGAAAGGCAATTTTTGTCCTAAATAGTATGTAATGATATGTGAGTTTATAACAAACCCTGTTAGGCCATGAATACAGACTTCAGGGTGAGCAAAGTATCAACATAGGTGTTGGTATAGGATTCGGTCTCCTCCTGCTGGGTCAAAGAAAGTAGTGTTTAGATTTCTATCTCTTAACAGCATGGCAATTCTGGCTGCTTGGACTGAGATTGGTAATTATAGTAATATGGCTATAGTTGGGGAAGATTAAACAAATAATGGTGTTTGGTATTGGGATATGACTGCTGGTTTTGTATTAAAGACTATAGTAATAAAAGTAATAATACCAAGAATTGAGGAGACACCTGCTAAATGTAAGGAGAAAACAGTTAGGTCGACAGAGGCTCCTGCATGGGCCAGATTGCAGGCTAGAGCTGAATACACGGTTCCACTGGTACCAGAACCAGCTTCTACTATTGGTGATATGAGTAGGCGTAAGAACGGTGGGGGAAGTAGTCAAACGTTTACATGATTTATTGGGGGAAATGCTACTTCAGGTGTCTGAGGTATTAGTGGCCCAAGTCAGTTTTCAAAGCCTGCAATCATAACGGGTACAGCTATAAAGAAAATTATTACAAGTGCAGGGACTGTTATGACTACCTTACAGATGTGGGCATCTCCAAGTAGCGGTCCAGGTCAGCATAGCTCAGCCTGGATTAATATAATTAAGGTGCTGCCTGCTACTCCAGCTCAAGCACCAAATAGTAAATATAAAATGCCGATATCTTTGTGATTTGTTGAAAATAATCAGCAGTGTATGAACAGAGGTAAAATGAGTGAGTTAGCATTAGACTGTAAATCTAAAGACAGAGATTGAGCCCTCTTTCTGGCAAACCCTGTGGTGAATCAACAAATTGAATTGTAACTTCAGAGAAGCAGCTTCAAATCTGCCAGTGATTTTCCTGCCTTTTTTTTTTCTTTTTTTCTTTCTCAAATGAAGGAGAAGTAGACTGAAGCCAGTTGACTAGAGGATTTGCCTGTTAACTAAAGTTTCCTGGGGTTAAAACTCATCAATCTCGTAAAGATTTGGCTTAAATACAGTGTTTGCTTTACATTCAATTGATGTAGAATAAAGTCTTGCAATCCTTATTTTCAGGAATTAAGTAAATTTCACTTGTTTAGGGTTTTGAAAGCTCTTGGCCTGAACTAACCTAAATTCCTAGTCCAGCACCGATAGAATGGGTGTTGTGTGTAGTAATCGTGTGGGTATTATGATTGGTAATGATAGGAAGGTTATTTCTTTGTATGTTCAAATTGTTTTGTGTTTGTGTTGTTTAATGAAGGGAATATAGTTAGTGATGTGGAGTATGTTAGCTGCAAGTAGAAATATATGCTGAGGACTGCTATGATGGCTATTAGTGTTGGTAGAATGATGTTGTCGTTTTTGTTATCTCTTGGATAATTATTCATTTGGGTAGAAACCCTGATAGTGATGGGCGATGTCCTAATGATACTATAATGGTGAGGAAAATGATTGTGATGGGAGGTGTTTTATCTCATGTGTGTGATAATGATACTCTTGTAGTACATGATCTGGGCATAATTAAGAAGAAGATAGTGTTGTTATGATATAAATTAGTATGTTTAGGATTGTTATAATCTGAATATACATTATAATAGCTGTTATTCATCCTATATGGGCAATTGATGAGGAGGGTGTAATATTTTCCAGGTGAGTATGGCGAAGTCTGCCTCAGCCTCCAGCTATGATTTATAATATCACTATGATTAATAGTATATTTAGGTTGATGGATGGTGACATGTGGTATAAAACTGATAGGGTTGCAATTTTGTCATGTTGATAGCATCAGGTCTGCTGTTCATGGGATGCCTTGTGTGACTTCAGGCACTCAGAAGTGAAATGGGGAAAGTCCTACTTTTGTGACAAGGGCGATTGTCATGAGGGTGGATGCTGCTGGATTAAAGATTTTTGTTATTCATTGTGCTCTTTGACCAGAGTATATTAGATTAATGATAATAGCCATTATAAGTAGGATTGATGTGGTGGACTGTTTTAGGAAATATTCGTTGGATGCTTCTGTAGCTTATGGGTTCATGTTTTTTATTAGAATGGGGATACCATTAACCAGTGTGAGCTTGTTATACAATTATATTTCCTGAGAAAATGGTCAGTAGAATGATGGTAAAAACAATGAGAGTTTATTAGCACAGGAAGGATATACAAAAATATTTTGGGGGTATGGGCCTGAAGCTTACTTAGAGAACTTTACTATATAGCATGTGGTGTAATGTGGTAGGTAGCATGGAGAATGTAAAAATATTAGGAAGAATTCAATTCCAGGAATAAGAGCATTGAAACCTCTATGATTTACTCTATCAAAGTAACTCTTTTGTCAGACATATTTCTTAAATTTGTGGTGGGTTGCCTGGTATGATGACAAGTAGTGAAAACTCTCGTATACATAGGGTTAATGTTAGTCGTAAAAAAAAACTTTTTATAAGAGATGTATGCGTTGATCATATCAAAATTGTAGGTAGGAGGCTCAAATTCATAGAAAGGAGATTGTTAGATGTGTTTTAATGATGACTTGGGCTGTATATAATTCTGGCACCTAGGGATTGTCGAATGCTCCTAAAAATAGATTGCTGTGGAAATGTGTATTATAGGGAAATTGACATATTCTCTAGGAGGGACGGGGTGAATGGGCCTGCTACATTTTCTACATTGAAGACATATACAGGTTTTGATGCTACTTCTGTTAAATCAAGTGGGGCTTCATTGGATTTCTGCTACTGCGGAGATAATCAAATTCTGGGTAGGGGTCAGGAGAAAATTAGTCATAGGTGTTCTTGTGTAATAATTACTGTTGAACGTGTAAATGATCCATTTATCAGTAAGACTGAGAAGAGAATAACTGCTACATTACTTCATATGAGATGATTGTCTGTGCTATTGTTCCTAGAGCTCCAGTGAGTGAGTATTTTGAATGTGAAGTTCATCCAGATCTGAGGATGGAATAAATGGCTAGGTGTGATATGGCTAATAGAAATAATATGCCTACATTTATACTAATTAGTGGATAAGATATGGGAAGAGGAATTCATGTTGTGAGAGCCAGGGTTAAGGCTAGCATTGGGGTTAAGGCTAGCAAGAGAAGCCACCGCAATGAGAAGCCCGGGCACCGCAACAAAGAGTAGCCCCCGCTTGCCGCAACTAGAGAAAGCCTGCGCATAGCAACGAAGACCCAACGCAGCCAAAAACACATTAATTAATTAATTAATTAGTTAACTATTTTAAAAAAGTACTATATCCTTCTGTACAGCTTCTCTGGGAAGAACAGAGAGATGGCGTAGGAGAGTGAGAAAGACCAATATTTAGTGCACATCTCTCATGCAGGTGCTCTGCTGGCTCAGATAGATTTATCCCCACTTTACAAAGGAGGAAATAGTCTCAGAGAGGTTTAGTAATTTTCCCAAAGCCAAACAGCTATGGAGTGGCAGAACCAAGATCTGAACCAAGTCTGTTACCTTCAAAGCCTAAGTCCTCATCACAGCAAAACTCAATTCATATTTACATTTATCGAATTACATTGCAACCTGGGGAGTTCTTGGCACAATCCTGAATAAGAGTGAGAAAGAAAGAAATAGCATTGTTCCTACAGTCAACCCAAATTTTTGGAGCAGCTGCTAGATGCCTGGCCCTTTTTGGGGTTCAGCAGTGATCAAGACAGGAAGAGTCCTGCTTTCATGAACCACGTAGTGGGGAGGAGAGACGGGTGCAACTTGGGTGAGGGATTTCACCTTGCTGGACCTCTGTTTCGTCATCTGGAAAATGGGATGGGTGTTCCTCATTTTCTGGGATTGTCCAGCCCTCACATTCTCTGATTCCATAAGAAGCATTTGTTTTCCTGTTTCTTTAAAATTCATTCAGGCCGTGAGCTGTGATGAATGTTGTTAGCTGCTCCCCAAAGCACTCTATTCCCACCCTTTTCCTGTGATCAGGTCTTTCCCGAAACATGACTCACAGTCAGTCAAGTCACAGAACCTAAGGGGCACCCAGCAGAAAAATGCCAACCCTAGCTTCCCAGGAGCTCTGCGGTCTACCTGCCAGGTAAACTTAACTCCCCTGGCACAAGGTGGCCATCCCTGGTTTCACATCAACATGATCTCAGGCACAAACCTCCTTGTTTTTAAATTTTGTCTTTAAGTTACTTGTTGAAACAACTGCACAAATATGACAAAGGTATAAAATCAGGCATCTTCTGCCCCCAGTGCCTACTAATAAATGATTTTCTGCCACTTTAAAGATAGAACATTTCAACATTCTGCTACCCTTATTATTTGTCATTTTTGTTGATATTTCTATTGACTACATCTTTCAATATTTTAACAATGGAACATTTATTTAGGTTGTTCCAGACCCAGCCTTTAGTGGTAAAGGTTTTGTTGTTATACTTCTATTATGTTTCCTTTAAAAATCATTATCCTATTTAAATGGAATAAGTCAATTCTATAAGCATTTATCTTATGATATTGATGAAACTGATAGAGGGCAGTAGTACAAGTTGATTGGACTTGAGAACCTCTATTAGCACAGTTAAGTATAAATATTATCTATATGTAAACCAAAGTACAGGCCGAGAGAGATTCTCTGACTTTTTTTCACTGTCTGCCCCTCAAGCCGGTGGGAAATGGAATATTTCTTGCCCTATCAGTAAACAAAGGATGTCACAGTCTTCAGCACTTGCAGCCCTCCAATGTGAGCCGGCGGGCCCTGAGGCACTCAGGATATGCAAATACAGAATGCAGGCCCCAGAGAGCTGAGGTGCATATCAAAGGAAGGATTTCAGTGAGCCCAGGCAAAGAAAAGCGCCGCATTCCTCACCTTGGGAGAGCTGGTTTTCCTTAGTTAACAATCACCTTTTGATGTTCCCCATTACCAGTCCCCTGCCCTGTCCCCTCCCCCCGGTACTTTAGCTCAGGGAGGAAGGAGCGCAGAGGGACTCGGCTGAATAAGGGGCCTGCGCGCCTCGGGAGGAGTTTTCAGCCGCTTTCCCCGCAGTCGGGAGGAGGGGCGCTGACGCTGCAGCCGGACCCTGCGCCTCCCTTGCCCCGTTTCCCCTCAGGACGCTCAGGCCGACCCCCTCCCCACGCCCACCAGGCCTCGCGAGCCAGGCCGAGGGCAGGGGCGGGAGGAGGGACCGAAGTTCCCGGGGACCAGACGCTGGAGGCCGCTCTTTCTGCACAGCAGCGGCGGGTGGCAGCGAACCCCTGCCCCTCAGAAGCTGGTCTTGTGCTGCCGCCCGGGCACCGGACCAGGCGGAGGGTCGGCGCCCACTTACCCGGCCCGCCGTCCCCGCGACTGTCACGGCTTCGGCCGCCGGGGCACCTCCAGAGCCGGCAGCCTCAGTGAGGTCGCCCTCCCCTCGGGCTCCGGGGCAGTTCCGTGAAGGCGGAGGGAAGAGACCCCGCCCGAGCCGGGAGTTCCAGCTCGGAGGAAATGCGGGCTCTGTTCAGCGCGCGGTGGGTGGGACCGCTCTGCCCCGAGGCCTTCCGGGAGGGAGCGGGGCGGCGGGGGAGGGAGCCGCCAGGAGCGCAGGGCCCCGTCGGGGGTCCTGGAGGGGCGGCCCGGCCTGGGGGCCACGCCCACTGTGGCCGCAGCCCGGGCTTTTTTCCTGGAATCCTACACAAAAAAGTTAGAAAGGTACACAGTCTATAGTAAATATTCACAAATGATTGTTGCTGCTGTGCTCACTATTCTATTAAAGGTGTAAAATCCATAAAACACTTTAAGTTCAAAATTAAATATGAATTTTTACCTTTCTAATTATGTCTCTGATATTCACAGTTGTGGTTAATGAATCAGAGACTGTGGCATCACTAGTTAAAAATGAGCTTGTTAAAAAAATAGAACTCAGGCCCACCAGACCTACTGAATCACAATCTGCACTTTTACAATCTCCCCAGTGTACTTGTGTACTCATGAATAGTTGAAAGGTACATTTCTACCTCGACAGGTCTTTTCTCTATGAGAAATACACACATTTTATCCAGTTTGATATAAATAAAACACTCAAAAATGCATATGCCTGTGTTGAAACCATCATTTTATCATTTCTTTTCCAGACAAGTATAGTCTCTATACTGGTTTTGTGGTCACATGCCATACTCTTTTCTTGTAGTTAGAAATAAGGTAGAGAAAGTTACTTTGTAAAAAAAAAAAAAAATACATATATATATATATATATATATATATATATATATATATTAGTGGATAATTGAAGACACTCTTCTAAATTAAAAGCAGTTCTCTTAACTTGCTGTTTTCTTCTTGGGTCACATTATGAACTCTTCCCGTGGCCACATGGCATGTGTACTTTTAATTTCAGGGACTGCTGACATTCCAGGATGTGGCCATAGATTTCTGTCAAGAGGAGTGAGATTGCATGGACCAAGATCAAAGGGAATTGTACAGGGATGTGATGTTATAGAAGTATAGGAACCTGCTCTCCTTGGGTGAGGATACCTTCCTTCCAGAATTCCTTATCCAACCAAAGGGTTTGGAGTTCTTCATTTGTAGAATTTCTCCTGGAATCTTCTGCTTCCTACAATAGGGTTTCAGATTGCAACGTTTCAGGAAAGATTGGGAGTTTGTGGGTATAATTTTTCTTATTCTTTTAAAATTGCAGCCTCCCTTTTAATATACTTTGTAACTGCTTGGGATGTGTCTATATGAACTGTGTACT
The DNA here is from genome assembly GCF_965194805.1 of Balaenoptera borealis. Lineage (NCBI taxonomy): Eukaryota > Metazoa > Chordata > Mammalia > Artiodactyla > Balaenopteridae > Balaenoptera > Balaenoptera borealis. The sequence continues at coordinate 291,056 of NW_028123769.1, forward strand.
ATATGCTTCTGTTATAGTCCTTACAATATTTTATTGTCTTATTTTCTGTAACAAATTTCCATGGATTCTTTGGACTTCAGGTATATTAAAAGGGAGACTTCGATTCTGGGACTTCCCTGGTGACGCAGTGATTAAGAATTCGCCTGCCAATGCAGGGGGCCCGGTTCGATCCCCGGCCCGGGAAGATCTCACGTGCCACGGAACAACTAAGCCAGTGGGTCACAACTACTGAGTCTGCACGCCACAACTACTGAAGCCGGTGTGTCTTGAGCCCGTGCGCCATTTATTTTTTGGAGAATAAAACCACTTCTGAGTGGTTAAAATTTAGGCCAGCTAGTCAAAATGCTTTATCAACTGTTCTTCTAAAACACTGATCAATGGAACAAGTTTTACTAGGGATAACAGTGTAATTGTATTGTGGAGTTCATATGGGCAATATGGTTTAAGACCTTGATGCTGGATCACGACATTTCAATGGTATAACTGCTATTAATTGTCTGTTTGTTCAACAATTAAAGTCTCACGTGATCTGAGTTCAGACTGGAGTCATCCTGGTTGGTTTCTGTCTATTGCAGGTTTCTTCCAGTATGAAAGGACAAGAGCAATAGGGCTTACTTTACAAAATGTCTTCAAACTAAATGATGATATAATCTACATTCAATTAATTTATACATACCCTACTGTAGAACAGGGTTCGTTACGCTGGCAGAGCCCGGTAATTATGTAAAATTGAAACTTTTTCTGCACTGGTTCAGGTCATCTTCCTAAGAATATGTTTATAATCAACATTCTTTCACAAATTACCCAATTTAATTCACCATAGCATTCCTCATATTAACTAAATGGAAAATCCTAGGCTATATACAAATCCAGAAAGGGCCAAAAATCATCAGCCCCCATGGATGATTACAACCCATTGCTGAGACATTCAAATTACTTATTAAAGAACCACTATGTCCATCAACATCATCAATTTATATATTATTGCCCCAATGCTAGCCTTAACCCTGGCTCTCACAACATGAATTCCTCTTCCCATATCTTATCCACTAATTAGTATAAATGTAGGCATATTATTTCTATTAGCCATATCACACCTAGCCATTTATTCCATCCTCAGATCTGGATGAACTTCACATTCAAAATACTCACTCACTGGAGCTCTAGGAACAATAGCACAGACAATCATCTCATATGAAGTAATGTAGCAGTTATTCTCTTCTCAGTCTTACTGATAAATGGATCATTTACACGTTCAACAGTAATTATTACACAAGAACACCTATGACTAATTTTCTCCTGACCCCTACCCAGGATTTGATTATCTCCGCAGTAGCAGAAATCCAATGAAGCCCCACTTGATTTAACAGAAGTAGCATCAAAACCTGTATATGTCTTCAATGTAGAAAATGTAGCAGGCCCATTCACCCCGTCCCTCCGAATATGTCAATTTCCCTATAATACACATTTCCACAGCAATCTATTTTTAGGAGCATTCGACAATCCCTAGGTGCCAGAATTATAGATTCTTTCATCTTGTAAATATAGTTTTTTTAAAAAATATAATTTTTATAGTTTTACTACCTTTAAACAAAATGTACTCCATTGCTGTGGAATATTCCTTCATAGGAGCGTGCATGGCTCATTTCTGCATCCGCCTGTGATGGCCTTCAGGTTCTTTCAGGTTTGGCTCCTGTGGCTGCGAGTCCATGTCCGTGTGTCCTGGTGCAGGGCTGGTGGGTTTGTGTTCACCTGGGAGGAGCACTGTGGGTCTCTGTGCAGGGACTTCGCTATCTGAGGCCCGATTGTTTCAGAAGTGGTTGCATCCCCCCGTTGCGTACCAGGCTTTCCATTGCTCCACATCCTGCTGATATTTGATACTATGTCTTTCATGTCTGCCATTCTGGTAGGTGTATGCACAGTATTTTTCTTATGGCTTTAATCCCTCTGTTGTTAGTGAAGTTGTGCATCTTGTGGTATTCATGGACTATGTCCTGTTGTTTTTTTTAAAGTTTTAAAAATTGTGGTCTGGTACACAAAACATAAAATGTACTATCTTAACCATTTTTAAGTGCACATTTCAGGGTCAAGAAGTAATTCACACTGTTGTGCAAACCTGACCACCATCATCCTCCAGAACTTTTTCATCTTGCAAAATTGAAACAGTCCCCATTAAACACTCACTCCCCATTGTCCCCCCCTCAGCCTCTGGCACTCAACATCCTACTTTATATCTCTATGTTTCCGACTGCTCTAGGGGCCTTTTATGAGTGGATCAAGCACTGTTTGTTTTTTTGTGTCTAGCTTACATCACTGAGCATAATGCCCTCAAGGTTCATCCCTGCTGCAGCCTGTGTCAGAATTGCCTTCCTTTTTAGGCTGAATAGCATCCCCTTGTATTGATGGACCGTGTTTTTCTTCTCCATTCATCCATTAGTGGACACATGTAATATCTACATTCATTTCTCCTGTCATAATATTTGTGGAATAACATCAGAAAGTCCTATGAATCAAAAGTCATTTGCCATTAACTTTTTTCTTAAACTTTTTGTTGTGGAAAACATCAAGGCTAAGAAAAGGGAAAAATACATGTCAGCTTCACTTGTGTTCAGGAATTAATGCTTTACGGATTCACTTTATTCCCTGTGTGTGTGCTATGCGTGTGCATGTGCCTGTTTGCATACCTATGCTGTGCATGTGCATAGGTATGTGCACTTGCACACATTAGTGTGTGCATGGGCATATGCGTGCATGTGTGTTCACATGCTAGTGTGTGACTCTATTTGTGCTGTGCACATGCATATGTTTGTGTGTGTGCTGTGCCTGCCTGTGCGCACACCTGTGTGTTTGCTGGAACCACTTGCAAGTTGGTTGCAGACTGAATTGTGCCCCAGATATATCCGCACGCAGCTGCTCTAACAATCCTGCGTAGCCACGTAAAGGTCACAGATCTCAGGGATTTAAATGGATGGAGCAGGATATCCTGACGCAGAGTTTGTCTTCCAATGACTGTCACTGTCTCAGTAACATCCTTCACACCTTCTTTAAGCCCCATTCAGGGTCCAGTTTAGACTCCCATTACATTCAGTCGCCTGCCCCAGGTCCCCTAAAGCAACAATGTCACCGTTGGAGAGCCCGGCCAAGGCTGGGGGTGCCCCTCCTGTTGGCCTGGCCTCCAGGCCCTGCACTTGGCTCCTGTGTTCCCATCTCTCAGCCAGGCCCCGACTTGGATGGGGCCGCCACCTCTTTCCACACAGGGTCCCATCGCCCAGTCAAGGGGGTTCATTCTCCCCAAACACAGCATCAGGAGTGGGGGGGGTGGTGGTGGTGACAGTCCCCACTGGGTCTCCTTCATGTGAGACCCTGCGCTGTTGAAAGAGCAGGCACCCTGCCCTCGGGGGTGTGGGGTTGGGGGGTGACATGCGGCCCACGATGGGCAGGCGGGTCTCCGGGTGGGGCGAGCCAGTGTGCAAGGAGTTCCGCGGTGGGTTCTCCTCTCCAACGGCTTCTGTGCCCCTACCTCTCCCCGTGCCTCCCCTCGAAGACAGCGCGGTGCCCGGGACGGGAGCCATGGGAGCCGTCAGCCACCGCCCCCTCTACACACACACACACACACACACACACACACACACACACACACGCACACACGCACACACGCACACGCACACGCTGCAGGGAAGCAGGACCTGAGTGCAGGGCTCTCAGCGGCCCTGAGCGCCCCGCCCGGAATCGGCCAGCCGAATGGACAGACCGGATCTCCCGGCCCGGACCATGCAGGACTCTCCTGCCTGGGCTTCCAGTGTGGCCGCCTCCTTCTGGAAGCCTGGGAGGCTGGAATCAGGCCACTTCTTGTCTGTCCTGGCAGCAGACTGGGCTGCACTCTAAGAAGTTCGTGGCTCGCCCGTGGATCCTGACCATCAGGTGGCCAGAGAAATTGGGAACATTTCTGTTTTGCCTGTTGAAATGTTTAATGACAAAGATTTTGTTCAGTTTCCTGATGTGGGTGTCCAAAGATGAGAGACCCATGTGTGTGATCTGTACCTCCTATGAGATCAGCCCTAAGCTAGTTTAAACATGATCAAGTTGTGTCTACATGGTAGATTTAGACCTCTGCATGTCCTGTCTACTGCTTATGTTTAGAGCTGACCATGTGTTGTCTATAATAAGAAGATTTAGACCTGACCATGTTCTGTGTACGCTAGGACTATGGGGACCTGGGTAGAGACCCGGCCTGGCCTCAGTACTGGGAAGCTCCGTGCCTGCATCTGAATGTCAGTGCTTAGATGTCTGGGGTCTGGAGCTGAGGTGGGCTTGTCTACGTAACAGCCTCTCTTCTGAGTGTGGTGACCTGGTCCTCCCAAGGGTCAGGGCTATGGTCGGGGCCTTAGTCTTAATCCCTGCAAGGTTCACCTTCCCTGGGGCTCATGGAGAATCCTCAGGAGGACTACCTGGCAATAATTCCAATTTACCAGCACGTGCATGGTGCATAGGGAAGCAGGTTTAGCTGGTGAATTGATTGCAGGGCACGCAGATCGGGCAAAAGGCCGATGGGTGACAGCTGAGGCTGCTGCTGAGCTCTCCCTCCAGTCTACCGTCCCTACTCAGCAGAGTCCAGAGCTGCCCCTCGGCTTTCAGCCCTGCTGTCCTGTGAGTTTTCTCAACATGTAAGTGAGACGAGAAAGGACTGAGCATGCCAGCACCAGGGTCGTGTGTTCAACTCTAGTATGAAAGCTTTAAAAACAGTTAAAATCACACAGAACCAAAGTGAGAAGAGGAGGACTCCTCTGGGACAAGTGTGGGGAAAGGAGACCCACCTGACACTTTTTCCCATCCCAGGAGGTCCCAGGGACCCAGCTTGTTTCCACATTGGGGGAGCCCCCTGCAGAGCCATGGTGTCCTGACCAAGGGGACGTGTGACCCCAGGTGCAGGGTCTGGGGAGGTGAGGTCACCCTGGGACTGTGGACATGTGACCCAGGTGGAGGGGTCTGGGGAGGTGGGTCACCCTGGTGAGTGTGGATGTGTGGCCCCAGGTATAGGGTGCGGGGACTGTGTGGGTCTCACCATACCTGCATGGGTCAGGATCACATGTATGGGGAGACCGCATATGCGCTCTTTGCCTGCAGTGTGTCCTGTCCCCTTTGAGATTTCCAACCTCTGCATTAAGGGTGTTGTCCTGATTAACCTGTGGTTCCTTTTCTTCTCTTAATCTTGTCACAATCATATGAGGTCAGGCATGTTTGAGTGGGTTGCTGCTCTGTGTTCCGGTGAGTGACAACACTTGGTGGTATCATATTAATACTATAGCATATCATAGGTCTAATCTATGGGGGTCACCACTGCCTGGGTCCCCCTGGACAGAGGTCAGGTGAGCACAGACTAGCCGCCCCTAAGAATGGTCTCCCACGTGCTCTGTGAGGGTACCGTGATGGCCCCTAAGGTAGGGGACTGTGTCTGGGCCTCCGACATTTGTGAGGAAGGGGAGTCGAAATGGAATCTCAATTAACAAGACATTATTTTAAGAATTTATTTTAAGTGAAATAAAACACACGTCACATACCCTTTACCATCATCACCATTTTAAGTGCACGTTTCTGAGGCCTCAGATATATTCACTTTCTCGTGGAGCCATCACCACCATCCCTAGAACTTTTCATCTTGCAAAACCAAAATTCCACAACCATGGAAGTCTCATTCCCCATTCCCTCCCACTGCCCCTGGCACCGATATCCACTTCAGTCCCTGAGTTGTCGACTCCAGGGCACCCACTGGAGTGGAATCCTGCAGTGTTTGCTGACGGGTCATTTTGGAAGAGCTGATTTTCAGTCTGAAGCTCTGCCTGTTTGCATCTGAAGAATCTGCATTTAAGGAGAGGGTGTATGAGGAAGGGGGTGTATGCGGGACAAAGGTGTCCGGGGTGCAGGTGAGCCAGGACCTGACCAGCTGCCTTTTGGGTCCTCTGGTCCCATCTCTTGGTCTGTGCCTCATCTGCATCATCACTGTCCCCGCTGGCACCGCCGGGGTGTTGTTGTCTGAGTGAGAGTCCCCTGGTGCCCCTGCTCTCCTCCCCTCCTCCTGCTGGTTGGGGAGGGAACTGCTTGCTGTGTGGTCTCTACTCCTGAGGCATGAAGGACCCTGTAGCATGGACCTGCAGAGTGTGGGGTGTGGTCCCAAGAGCATGGGGCCCACATAGGACACGACATCGGGGCGTGACAAGTGCTAGGGCTGCCTCATCACTGACAGGGAATGTTGCCCAGATCCTGCTCGAGAGGGCGTGGTGGGTGGCCTGGGACCCTAGAGGCCCCATTCCTATACTGGAGCTTGGAGAGTGCATCCCCATGGGCTCCAGATTCACCCCATATCTCAGCCATATCCCTCTGTCCTGTCTTTGAACTCAGGAAAACGAGCTCTCTTGTCCACAACATAGGCCTGGTCCTGTTGATATTAGGATTCTTTCAGTTAGGCGTCCTGGGATAGCAGCTCTTTTTAGGCCTGAGAAGGAACAACTCCGGAGTGTACAACAATTTCAGATGAAACTAATATTCAATGACTATCCCTAACTACTCGGTTGTTGACTTCTATTAGTCATTATTCTCCTGGTTTTAGCTCTGATGTGGGGATTACAGAGGAGTCAACGTTTAAATCTTCATAATCTGTGTATTTGTAGCTTCAGTATCATTACTGACCCATAGTTTTTTATGGTTTGGGAAGAGCTATTGATTTCATGTATCATGTAAAGGATTCACAATGATGATAGGGCAATTAAGATGACAATAATAGCTAGTAAATTGTTCACATTTTCTCTACCTGTGCATCTATTGTATGCATATGAGTTTAGATGTCAATATTAGTGAAATGATATAGAGGACTAGAGAACTTATTTTAAAAATCACTATTAATGTGTGATGAAGAAAATGTAAAAGTTCTTCCATAATCGGTGATGTTGTATCTTGAGAGCCTAGATGAAATTGATATGCCTTAGTGATATACAGGATTTTAGCCTATCATTTAACTTTGACAAAGCTACATCACTTTTTACTTTTATCTCATTTATTGAGGAAGACATAATTGTTATGGTGTTGGCTTGAAACTGGTTGAAAAGGACTTGAGTCCTTCCTTATTTTACATTTCCATAGGGAGGATCTTGAAACATAGGATATGGTGGAGGACATCCGTGTAACCATTCTAGGTTAGGAGTAGCAATTTCCACTGCTAAGACGTCTTGTTTAGACACAAATGCTTTTCAAAGTATGAAGATTATTAGCATTACTGCTGCTACTGAGATGAATGAGCCTAAAGACAAAATATTTCATGTTGTGTGTGCCTCAGGGTACTCAGACTAACGTAGTGACATCCCTGAGAGGCCACGAAAGTGCTGCAGGAAGTCATATTTACTACTACAAATATACTTGTGAAGTGAATTTTTGCTCATGCTGAGTTAACTGTATAACCTGAGAATAGTGGGAATCAGTGTAGGAAGCCTCCTATAATAGTGGAGACTGCTCCCATGGACATTAGGTCATGGAAGTGTGCTACTACATAGTATGTATCCTGGAGGACAATGTCTGGGGATGAGATGGCTAAGATGATTCCTGTCAAACCACCTACTGTAAAAAGAAAAACTAAAGCCTAAAACTCATAATATAGTGGGAGGTCATATAGTATTACCTCCGTGAACAGTTGCTAACCAGGGACTTCCCTGGTGACGCAGTGGTTAAGAGTTCGCCTGCCAATGCAGGGGACACGGGTTCGAGCCCTTGTCTGGGAAGATTCCACATGCCGCGGAGCAAAAAGCCCGTGTGCCACAACTACTGAGCCTGCCCTCTAGAGCCCGCAAGCCACAACTACTGAAGCCCACGCGCCTAGAGGCCGTGCTCTGCAACAAGAGAAGCCACTGCAACGAAAGGGCCGCACACCGCAACGAAGAGTAGCTGCCGCTCACCGCAACCAGAGAAAGCCCATGCGCAGCAACCAAGACCCAACTCAGCCACAAAAAAAAAAAAAAAAAAAAAAAGAAAAGAAAAAGAAAAATTAAATAAAGAGTTGCTAATCAGCTAGATACTTTTACTCCTGTAGGGATAGAAGTAATTACGGTAGCTGATGCAAAGTATGCTCCTGAGTCCACAGCTATCCCTATGGTAAACATATGATGGGCCCACAAGAGAAGTCCTAAAAACCCAGTGGACATGACTCATACTATTCCCAGATAGCCGAAAGGCAATTTTTGTCCTAAATAGTATGTAATGATATGTGAGTTTATAACAAACCCTGTTAGGCCATGAATACAGACTTCAGGGTGAGCAAAGTATCAACATAGGTGTTGGTATAGGATTCGGTCTCCTCCTGCTGGGTCAAAGAAAGTAGTGTTTAGATTTCTATCTCTTAACAGCATGGCAATTCTGGCTGCTTGGACTGAGATTGGTAATTATAGTAATATGGCTATAGTTGGGGAAGATTAAACAAATAATGGTGTTTGGTATTGGGATATGACTGCTGGTTTTGTATTAAAGACTATAGTAATAAAAGTAATAATACCAAGAATTGAGGAGACACCTGCTAAATGTAAGGAGAAAACAGTTAGGTCGACAGAGGCTCCTGCATGGGCCAGATTGCAGGCTAGAGCTGAATACACGGTTCCACTGGTACCAGAACCAGCTTCTACTATTGGTGATATGAGTAGGCGTAAGAACGGTGGGGGAAGTAGTCAAACGTTTACATGATTTATTGGGGGAAATGCTACTTCAGGTGTCTGAGGTATTAGTGGCCCAAGTCAGTTTTCAAAGCCTGCAATCATAACGGGTACAGCTATAAAGAAAATTATTACAAGTGCAGGGACTGTTATGACTACCTTACAGATGTGGGCATCTCCAAGTAGCGGTCCAGGTCAGCATAGCTCAGCCTGGATTAATATAATTAAGGTGCTGCCTGCTACTCCAGCTCAAGCACCAAATAGTAAATATAAAATGCCGATATCTTTGTGATTTGTTGAAAATAATCAGCAGTGTATGAACAGAGGTAAAATGAGTGAGTTAGCATTAGACTGTAAATCTAAAGACAGAGATTGAGCCCTCTTTCTGGCAAACCCTGTGGTGAATCAACAAATTGAATTGTAACTTCAGAGAAGCAGCTTCAAATCTGCCAGTGATTTTCCTGCCTTTTTTTTTTCTTTTTTTCTTTCTCAAATGAAGGAGAAGTAGACTGAAGCCAGTTGACTAGAGGATTTGCCTGTTAACTAAAGTTTCCTGGGGTTAAAACTCATCAATCTCGTAAAGATTTGGCTTAAATACAGTGTTTGCTTTACATTCAATTGATGTAGAATAAAGTCTTGCAATCCTTATTTTCAGGAATTAAGTAAATTTCACTTGTTTAGGGTTTTGAAAGCTCTTGGCCTGAACTAACCTAAATTCCTAGTCCAGCACCGATAGAATGGGTGTTGTGTGTAGTAATCGTGTGGGTATTATGATTGGTAATGATAGGAAGGTTATTTCTTTGTATGTTCAAATTGTTTTGTGTTTGTGTTGTTTAATGAAGGGAATATAGTTAGTGATGTGGAGTATGTTAGCTGCAAGTAGAAATATATGCTGAGGACTGCTATGATGGCTATTAGTGTTGGTAGAATGATGTTGTCGTTTTTGTTATCTCTTGGATAATTATTCATTTGGGTAGAAACCCTGATAGTGATGGGCGATGTCCTAATGATACTATAATGGTGAGGAAAATGATTGTGATGGGAGGTGTTTTATCTCATGTGTGTGATAATGATACTCTTGTAGTACATGATCTGGGCATAATTAAGAAGAAGATAGTGTTGTTATGATATAAATTAGTATGTTTAGGATTGTTATAATCTGAATATACATTATAATAGCTGTTATTCATCCTATATGGGCAATTGATGAGGAGGGTGTAATATTTTCCAGGTGAGTATGGCGAAGTCTGCCTCAGCCTCCAGCTATGATTTATAATATCACTATGATTAATAGTATATTTAGGTTGATGGATGGTGACATGTGGTATAAAACTGATAGGGTTGCAATTTTGTCATGTTGATAGCATCAGGTCTGCTGTTCATGGGATGCCTTGTGTGACTTCAGGCACTCAGAAGTGAAATGGGGAAAGTCCTACTTTTGTGACAAGGGCGATTGTCATGAGGGTGGATGCTGCTGGATTAAAGATTTTTGTTATTCATTGTGCTCTTTGACCAGAGTATATTAGATTAATGATAATAGCCATTATAAGTAGGATTGATGTGGTGGACTGTTTTAGGAAATATTCGTTGGATGCTTCTGTAGCTTATGGGTTCATGTTTTTTATTAGAATGGGGATACCATTAACCAGTGTGAGCTTGTTATACAATTATATTTCCTGAGAAAATGGTCAGTAGAATGATGGTAAAAACAATGAGAGTTTATTAGCACAGGAAGGATATACAAAAATATTTTGGGGGTATGGGCCTGAAGCTTACTTAGAGAACTTTACTATATAGCATGTGGTGTAATGTGGTAGGTAGCATGGAGAATGTAAAAATATTAGGAAGAATTCAATTCCAGGAATAAGAGCATTGAAACCTCTATGATTTACTCTATCAAAGTAACTCTTTTGTCAGACATATTTCTTAAATTTGTGGTGGGTTGCCTGGTATGATGACAAGTAGTGAAAACTCTCGTATACATAGGGTTAATGTTAGTCGTAAAAAAAAAACTTTTTATAAGAGATGTATGCGTTGATCATATCAAAATTGTAGGTAGGAGGCTCAAATTCATAGAAAGGAGATTGTTAGATGTGTTTTAATGATGACTTGGGCTGTATATAATTCTGGCACCTAGGGATTGTCGAATGCTCCTAAAAATAGATTGCTGTGGAAATGTGTATTATAGGGAAATTGACATATTCTCTAGGAGGGACGGGGTGAATGGGCCTGCTACATTTTCTACATTGAAGACATATACAGGTTTTGATGCTACTTCTGTTAAATCAAGTGGGGCTTCATTGGATTTCTGCTACTGCGGAGATAATCAAATCCTGGGTAGGGGTCAGGAGAAAATTAGTCATAGGTGTTCTTGTGTAATAATTACTGTTGAACGTGTAAATGATCCATTTATCAGTAAGACTGAGAAGAGAATAACTGCTACATTACTTCATATGAGATGATTGTCTGTGCTATTGTTCCTAGAGCTCCAGTGAGTGAGTATTTTGAATGTGAAGTTCATCCAGATCTGAGGATGGAATAAATGGCTAGGTGTGATATGGCTAATAGAAATAATATGCCTACATTTATACTAATTAGTGGATAAGATATGGGAAGAGGAATTCATGTTGTGAGAGCCAGGGTTAAGGCTAGCATTGGGGTTAAGGCTAGCAAGAGAAGCCACCGCAATGAGAAGCCCGGGCACCGCAACAAAGAGTAGCCCCCGCTTGCCGCAACTAGAGAAAGCCTGCGCATAGCAACGAAGACCCAACGCAGCCAAAAACACATTAATTAATTAATTAATTAGTTAACTATTTTAAAAAAGTACTATATCCTTCTGTACAGCTTCTCTGGGAAGAACAGAGAGATGGCGTAGGAGAGTGAGAAAGACCAATATTTAGTGCACATCTCTCATGCAGGTGCTCTGCTGGCTCAGATAGATTTATCCCCACTTTACAAAGGAGGAAATAATCTCAGAGAGGTTTAGTAATTTTCCCAAAGCCAAACAGCTATGGAGTGGCAGAACCAAGATCTGAACCAAGTCTGTTACCTTCAAAGCCTAAGTCCTCATCACAGCAAAACTCAATTCATATTTACATTTATCGAATTACATTGCAACCTGGGGAGTTCTTGGCACAATCCTGAATAAGAGTGAGAAAGAAAGAAATAGCATTGTTCCTACAGTCAACCCAAATTTTTGGAGCAGCTGCTAGATGCCTGGCCCTTTTTGGGGTTCAGCAGTGATCAAGACAGGAAGAGTCCTGCTTTCATGAACCACGTAGTGGGGAGGAGAGACGGGTGCAACTTGGGTGAGGGATTTCACCTTGCTGGACCTCTGTTTCGTCATCTGGAAAATGGGATGGGTGTTCCTCATTTTCTGGGATTGTCCAGCCCTCACATTCTCTGATTCCATAAGAAGCATTTGTTTTCCTGTTTCTTTAAAATTCATTCAGGCCGTGAGCTGTGATGAATGTTGTTAGCTGCTCCCCAAAGCACTCTATTCCCACCCTTTTCCTGTGATCAGGTCTTTCCCGAAACATGACTCACAGTCAGTCAAGTCACAGAACCTAAGGGGCACCCAGCAGAAAAATGCCAACCCTAGCTTCCCAGGAGCTCTGCGGTCTACCTGCCAGGTAAACTTAACTCCCCTGGCACAAGGTGGCCATCCCTGGTTTCACATCAACATGATCTCAGGCACAAACCTCCTTGTTTTTAAATTTTGTCTTTAAGTTACTTGTTGAAACAACTGCACAAATATGACAAAGGTATAAAATCAGGCATCTTCTGCCCCCAGTGCCTACTAATAAATGATTTTCTGCCACTTTAAAGATAGAACATTTCAACATTCTGCTACCCTTATTATTTGTCATTTTTGTTGATATTTCTATTGACTACATCTTTCAATATTTTAACAATGGAACATTTATTTAGGTTGTTCCAGACCCAGCCTTTAGTGGTAAAGGTTTTGTTGTTATACTTCTATTATGTTTCCTTTAAAAATCATTATCCTATTTAAATGGAATAAGTCAATTCTATAAGCATTTATCTTATGATATTGATGAAACTGATAGAGGGCAGTAGTACAAGTTGATTGGACTTGAGAACCTCTATTAGCACAGTTAAGTATAAATATTATCTATATGTAAACCAAAGTACAGGCCGAGAGAGATTCTCTGACTTTTTTTCACTGTCTGCCCCTCAAGCCGGTGGGAAATGGAATATTTCTTGCCCTATCAGTAAACAAAGGATGTCACAGTCTTCAGCACTTGCAGCCCTCCAATGTGAGCCGGCGGGCCCTGAGGCACTCAGGATATGCAAATACAGAATGCAGGCCCCAGAGAGCTGAGGTGCATATCAAAGGAAGGATTTCAGTGAGCCCAGGCAAAGAAAAGCGCCGCATTCCTCACCTTGGGAGAGCTGGTTTTCCTTAGTTAACAATCACCTTTTGATGTTCCCCATTACCAGTCCCCTGCCCTGTCCCCTCCCCCCGGTACTTTAGCTCAGGGAGGAAGGAGCGCAGAGGGACTCGGCTGAATAAGGGGCCTGCGCGCCTCGGGAGGAGTTTTCAGCCGCTTTCCCCGCAGTCGGGAGGAGGGGCGCTGACGCTGCAGCCGGACCCTGCGCCTCCCTTGCCCCGTTTCCCCTCAGGACGCTCAGGCCGACCCCCTCCCCACGCCCACCAGGCCTCGCGAGCCAGGCCGAGGGCAGGGGCGGGAGGAGGGACCGAAGTTCCCGGGGACCAGACGCTGGAGGCCGCTCTTTCTGCACAGCAGCGGCGGGTGGCAGCGAACCCCTGCCCCTCAGAAGCTGGTCTTGTGCTGCCGCCCGGGCACCGGACCAGGCGGAGGGTCGGCGCCCACTTACCCGGCCCGCCGTCCCCGCGACTGTCACGGCTTCGGCCGCCGGGGCACCTCCAGAGCCGGCAGCCTCAGTGAGGTCGCCCTCCCCTCGGGCTCCGGGGCAGTTCCGTGAAGGCGGAGGGAAGAGACCCCGCCCGAGCCGGGAGTTCCAGCTCGGAGGAAATGCGGGCTCTGTTCAGCGCGCGGTGGGTGGGACCGCTCTGCCCCGAGGCCTTCCGGGAGGGAGCGGGGCGGCGGGGGAGGGAGCCGCCAGGAGCGCAGGGCCCCGTCGGGGGTCCTGGAGGGGCGGCCCGGCCTGGGGGCCACGCCCACTGTGGCCGCAGCCCGGGCTTTTTTCCTGGAATCCTACACAAAAAAGTTAGAAAGGTACACAGTCTATAGTAAATATTCACAAATGATTGTTGCTGCTGTGCTCACTATTCTATTAAAGGTGTAAAATCCATAAAACACTTTAAGTTCAAAATTAAATATGAATTTTTACCTTTCTAATTATGTCTCTGATATTCACAGTTGTGGTTAATGAATCAGAGACTGTGGCATCACTAGTTAAAAATGAGCTTGTTAAAAAAATAGAACTCAGGCCCACCAGACCTACTGAATCACAATCTGCACTTTTACAATCTCCCCAGTGTACTTGTGTACTCATGAATAGTTGAAAGGTACATTTCTACCTCGACAGGTCTTTTCTCTATGAGAAATACACACATTTTATCCAGTTTGATATAAATAAAACACTCAAAAATGCATATGCCTGTGTTGAAACCATCATTTTATCATTTCTTTTCCAGACAAGTATAGTCTCTATACTGGTTTTGTGGTCACATGCCATACTCTTTTCTTGTAGTTAGAAATAAGGTAGAGAAAGTTACTTTGTAAAAAAAAAAAAAAATACATATATATATATATATATATATATATATATATATATATATATATTAGTGGATAATTGAAGACACTCTTCTAAATTAAAAGCAGTTCTCTTAACTTGCTGTTTTCTTCTTGGGTCACATTATGAACTCTTCCCGTGGCCACATGGCATGTGTACTTTTAATTTCAGGGACTGCTGACATTCCAGGATGTGGCCATAGATTTCTGTCAAGAGGAGTGAGATTGCATGGACCAAGATCAAAGGGAATTGTACAGGGATGTGATGTTATAGAAGTATAGGAACCTGCTCTCCTTGGGTGAGGATACCTTCCTTCCAGAATTCCTTATCCAACCAAAGGGTTTGGAGTTCTTCATTTGTAGAATTTCTCCTGGAATCTTCTGCTTCCTACAATAGGGTTTCAGATTGCAACGTTTCAGGAAAGATTGGGAGTTTGTGGGTATAATTTTTCTTATTCTTTTAAAATTGCAGCCTCCCTTTTAATATACTTTGTAACTGCTTGGGATGTGTCTATATGAACTGTGTACTATATGCTTCTGTTATAGTCCTTACAATATTTTATTGTCTTATTTTCTGTAACAAATTTCCATGGATTCTTTGGACTTCAGGTATATTAAAAGGGAGACTTCGATTCTGGGACTTCCCTGGTGACGCAGTGATTAAGAATTCGCCTGCCAATGCAGGGGGCCCGGTTCGATCCCCGGCCCGGGAAGATCTCACGTGCCACGGAACAACTAAGCCAGTGGGTCACAACTACTGAGTCTGCACGCCACAACTACTGAAGCCGGTGTGTCTTGAGCCCGTGCGCCATTTATTTTTTGGAGAATAAAACCACTTCTGAGTGATTAAAATTTAGGCCAGCTAGTCAAAATGCTTTATCAACTGTTCTTCTAAAACACTGATCAATGGAACAAGTTTTACTAGGGATAACAGTGTAATTGTATTGTGGAGTTCATATGGGCAATATGGTTTAAGACCTTGATGCTGGATCACGACATTTCAATGGTATAACTGCTATTAATTGTCTGTTTGTTCAACAATTAAAGTCTCACGTGATCTGAGTTCAGACTGGAGTCATCCTGGTTGGTTTCTGTCTATTGCAGGTTTCTTCCAGTATGAAAGGACAAGAGCAATAGGGCTTACTTTACAAAATGTCTTCAAACTAAATGATGATATAATCTACATTCAATTAATTTATACATACCCTACTGTAGAACAGGGTTCGTTACGCTGGCAGAGCCCGGTAATTATGTAAAATTGAAACTTTTTCTGCACTGGTTCAGGTCATCTTCCTAAGAATATGTTTATAATCAACATTCTTTCACAAATTACCCAATTTAATTCACCATAGCATTCCTCATATTAACTAAATGGAAAATCCTAGGCTATATACAAATCCAGAAAGGGCCAAAAATCATCAGCCCCCATGGATGATTACAACCCATTGCTGAGACATTCAAATTACTTATTAAAGAACCACTATGTCCATCAACATCATCAATTTATATATTATTGCCCCAATGCTAGCCTTAACCCTGGCTCTCACAACATGAATTCCTCTTCCCATATCTTATCCACTAATTAGTATAAATGTAGGCATATTATTTCTATTAGCCATATCACACCTAGCCATTTATTCCATCCTCAGATCTGGATGAACTTCACATTCAAAATACTCACTCACTGGAGCTCTAGGAACAATAGCACAGACAATCATCTCATATGAAGTAATGTAGCAGTTATTCTCTTCTCAGTCTTACTGATAAATGGATCATTTACACGTTCAACAGTAATTATTACACAAGAACACCTATGACTAATTTTCTCCTGACCCCTACCCAGGATTTGATTATCTCCGCAGTAGCAGAAATCCAATGAAGCCCCACTTGATTTAACAGAAGTAGCATCAAAACCTGTATATGTCTTCAATGTAGAAAATGTAGCAGGCCCATTCACCCCGTCCCTCCTAGAGAATATGTCAATTTCCCTATAATACACATTTCCACAGCAATCTATTTTTAGGAGCATTCGACAATCCCTAGGTGCCAGAATTATAGATTCTTTCATCTTGTAAATATAGTTTTTTTAAAAAATATAATTTTTATAGTTTTACTACCTTTAAACAAAATGTACTCCATTGCTGTGGAATATTCCTTCATAGGAGCGTGCATGGCTCATTTCTGCATCCGCCTGTGATGGCCTTCAGGTTCTTTCAGGTTTGGCTCCTGTGGCTGCGAGTCCATGTCCGTGTGTCCTGGTGCAGGGCTGGTGGGTTTGTGTTCACCTGGGAGGAGCACTGTGGGTCTCTGTGCAGGGACTTCGCTATCTGAGGCCCGATTGTTTCAGAAGTGGTTGCATCCCCCCGTTGCGTACCAGGCTTTCCATTGCTCCACATCCTGCTGATATTTGATACTATGTCTTTCATGTCTGCCATTCTGGTAGGTGTATGCACAGTATTTTTCTTATGGCTTTAATCCCTCTGTTGTTAGTGAAGTTGTGCATCTTGTGGTATTCATGGACTATGTCCTGTTGTTTTTTTTAAAGTTTTAAAAATTGTGGTCTGGTACACAAAACATAAAATGTACTATCTTAACCATTTTTAAGTGCACATTTCAGGGTCAAGAAGTAATTCACACTGTTGTGCAAACCTGACCACCATCATCCTCCAGAACTTTTTCATCTTGCAAAATTGAAACAGTCCCCATTAAACACTCACTCCCCATTGTCCCCCCCTCAGCCTCTGGCACTCAACATCCTACTTTATATCTCTATGTTTCCGACTGCTCTAGGGGCCTTTTATGAGTGGATCAAGCACTGTTTGTTTTTTTGTGTCTAGCTTACATCACTGAGCATAATGCCCTCAAGGTTCATCCCTGCTGCAGCCTGTGTCAGAATTGCCTTCCTTTTTAGGCTGAATAGCATCCCCTTGTATTGATGGACCGTGTTTTTCTTCTCCATTCATCCATTAGTGGACACATGTAATATCTACATTCATTTCTCCTGTCATAATATTTGTGGAATAACATCAGAAAGTCCTATGAATCAAAAGTCATTTGCCATTAACTTTTTTCTTAAACTTTTTGTTGTGGAAAACATCAAGGCTAAGAAAAGGGAAAAATACATGTCAGCTTCACTTGTGTTCAGGAATTAATGCTTTACGGATTCACTTTATTCCCTGTGTGTGTGCTATGCGTGTGCATGTGCCTGTTTGCATACCTATGCTGTGCATGTGCATAGGTATGTGCACTTGCACACATTAGTGTGTGCATGGGCATATGCGTGCATGTGTGTTCACATGCTAGTGTGTGACTCTATTTGTGCTGTGCACATGCATATGTTTGTGTGTGTGCTGTGCCTGCCTGTGCGCACACCTGTGTGTTTGCTGGAACCACTTGCAAGTTGGTTGCAGACTGAATTGTGCCCCAGATATATCCGCACGCAGCTGCTCTAACAATCCTGCGTAGCCACGTAAAGGTCACAGATCTCAGGGATTTAAATGGATGGAGCAGGATATCCTGACGCAGAGTTTGTCTTCCAATGACTGTCACTGTCTCAGTAACATCCTTCACACCTTCTTTAAGCCCCATTCAGGGTCCAGTTTAGACTCCCATTACATTCAGTCGCCTGCCCCAGGTCCCCTAAAGCAACAATGTCACCGTTGGAGAGCCCGGCCAAGGCTGGGGGTGCCCCTCCTGTTGGCCTGGCCTCCAGGCCCTGCACTTGGCTCCTGTGTTCCCATCTCTCAGCCAGGCCCCGACTTGGATGGGGCCGCCACCTCTTTCCACACAGGGTCCCATCGCCCAGTCAAGGGGGTTCATTCTCCCCAAACACAGCATCAGGAGTGGGGGGGGTGGTGGTGGTGACAGTCCCCACTGGGTCTCCTTCATGTGAGACCCTGCGCTGTTGAAAGAGCAGGCACCCTGCCCTCGGGGGTGTGGGGTTGGGGGGTGACATGCGGCCCACGATGGGCAGGCGGGTCTCCGGGTGGGGCGAGCCAGTGTGCAAGGAGTTCCGCGGTGGGTTCTCCTCTCCAACGGCTTCTGTGCCCCTACCTCTCCCCGTGCCTCCCCTCGAAGACAGCGCGGTGCCCGGGACGGGAGCCATGGGAGCCGTCAGCCACCGCCCCCTCTACACACACACACACACACACACACACACACACACACACACACGCACACACGCACACACGCACACGCACACGCTGCAGGGAAGCAGGACCTGAGTGCAGGGCTCTCAGCGGCCCTGAGCGCCCCGCCCGGAATCGGCCAGCCGAATGGACAGACCGGATCTCCCGGCCCGGACCATGCAGGACTCTCCTGCCTGGGCTTCCAGTGTGGCCGCCTCCTTCTGGAAGCCTGGGAGGCTGGAATCAGGCCACTTCTTGTCTGTCCTGGCAGCAGACTGGGCTGCACTCTAAGAAGTTCGTGGCTCGCCCGTGGATCCTGACCATCAGGTGGCCAGAGAAATTGGGAACATTTCTGTTTTGCCTGTTGAAATGTTTAATGACAAAGATTTTGTTCAGTTTCCTGATGTGGGTGTCCAAAGATGAGAGACCCATGTGTGTGATCTGTACCTCCTATGAGATCAGCCCTAAGCTAGTTTAAACATGATCAAGTTGTGTCTACATGGTAGATTTAGACCTCTGCATGTCCTGTCTACTGCTTATGTTTAGAGCTGACCATGTGTTGTCTATAATAAGAAGATTTAGACCTGACCATGTTCTGTGTACGCTAGGACTATGGGGACCTGGGTAGAGACCCGGCCTGGCCTCAGTACTGGGAAGCTCCGTGCCTGCATCTGAATGTCAGTGCTTAGATGTCTGGGGTCTGGAGCTGAGGTGGGCTTGTCTACGTAACAGCCTCTCTTCTGAGTGTGGTGACCTGGTCCTCCCAAGGGTCAGGGCTATGGTCGGGGCCTTAGTCTTAATCCCTGCAAGGTTCACCTTCCCTGGGGCTCATGGAGAATCCTCAGGAGGACTACCTGGCAATAATTCCAATTTACCAGCACGTGCATGGTGCATAGGGAAGCAGGTTTAGCTGGTGAATTGATTGCAGGGCACGCAGATCGGGCAAAAGGCCGATGGGTGACAGCTGAGGCTGCTGCTGAGCTCTCCCTCCAGTCTACCGTCCCTACTCAGCAGAGTCCAGAGCTGCCCCTCGGCTTTCAGCCCTGCTGTCCTGTGAGTTTTCTCAACATGTAAGTGAGACGAGAAAGGACTGAGCATGCCAGCACCAGGGTCGTGTGTTCAACTCTAGTATGAAAGCTTTAAAAACAGTTAAAATCACACAGAACCAAAGTGAGAAGAGGAGGACTCCTCTGGGACAAGTGTGGGGAAAGGAGACCCACCTGACACTTTTTCCCATCCCAGGAGGTCCCAGGGACCCAGCTTGTTTCCACATTGGGGGAGCCCCCTGCAGAGCCATGGTGTCCTGACCAAGGGGACGTGTGACCCCAGGTGCAGGGTCTGGGGAGGTGAGGTCACCCTGGGACTGTGGACATGTGACCCAGGTGGAGGGGTCTGGGGAGGTGGGTCACCCTGGTGAGTGTGGATGTGTGGCCCCAGGTATAGGGTGCGGGGACTGTGTGGGTCTCACCATACCTGCATGGGTCAGGATCACATGTATGGGGAGACCGCATATGCGCTCTTTGCCTGCAGTGTGTCCTGTCCCCTTTGAGATTTCCAACCTCTGCATTAAGGGTGTTGTCCTGATTAACCTGTGGTTCCTTTTCTTCTCTTAATCTTGTCACAATCATATGAGGTCAGGCATGTTTGAGTGGGTTGCTGCTCTGTGTTCCGGTGAGTGACAACACTTGGTGGTATCATATTAATACTATAGCATATCATAGGTCTAATCTATGGGGGTCACCACTGCCTGGGTCCCCCTGGACAGAGGTCAGGTGAGCACAGACTAGCCGCCCCTAAGAATGGTCTCCCACGTGCTCTGTGAGGGTACCGTGATGGCCCCTAAGGTAGGGGACTGTGTCTGGGCCTCCGACATTTGTGAGGAAGGGGAGTCGAAATGGAATCTCAATTAACAAGACATTATTTTAAGAATTTATTTTAAGTGAAATAAAACACACGTCACATACCCTTTACCATCATCACCATTTTAAGTGCACGTTTCTGAGGCCTCAGATATATTCACTTTCTCGTGGAGCCATCACCACCATCCCTAGAACTTTTCATCTTGCAAAACCAAAATTCCACAACCATGGAAGTCTCATTCCCCATTCCCTCCCACTGCCCCTGGCACCGATATCCACTTCAGTCCCTGAGTTGTCGACTCCAGGGCACCCACTGGAGTGGAATCCTGCAGTGTTTGCTGACGGGTCATTTTGGAAGAGCTGATTTTCAGTCTGAAGCTCTGCCTGTTTGCATCTGAAGAATCTGCATTTAAGGAGAGGGTGTATGAGGAAGGGGGTGTATGCGGGACAAAGGTGTCCGGGGTGCAGGTGAGCCAGGACCTGACCAGCTGCCTTTTGGGTCCTCTGGTCCCATCTCTTGGTCTGTGCCTCATCTGCATCATCACTGTCCCCGCTGGCACCGCCGGGGTGTTGTTGTCTGAGTGAGAGTCCCCTGGTGCCCCTGCTCTCCTCCCCTCCTCCTGCTGGTTGGGGAGGGAACTGCTTGCTGTGTGGTCTCTACTCCTGAGGCATGAAGGACCCTGTAGCATGGACCTGCAGAGTGTGGGGTGTGGTCCCAAGAGCATGGGGCCCACATAGGACACGACATCGGGGCGTGACAAGTGCTAGGGCTGCCTCATCACTGACAGGGAATGTTGCCCAGATCCTGCTCGAGAGGGCGTGGTGGGTGGCCTGGGACCCTAGAGGCCCCATTCCTATACTGGAGCTTGGAGAGTGCATCCCCATGGGCTCCAGATTCACCCCATATCTCAGCCATATCCCTCTGTCCTGTCTTTGAACTCAGGAAAACGAGCTCTCTTGTCCACAACATAGGCCTGGTCCTGTTGATATTAGGATTCTTTCAGTTAGGCGTCCTGGGATAGCAGCTCTTTTTAGGCCTGAGAAGGAACAACTCCGGAGTGTACAACAATTTCAGATGAAACTAATATTCAATGACTATCCCTAACTACTCGGTTGTTGACTTCTATTAGTCATTATTCTCCTGGTTTTAGCTCTGATGTGGGGATTACAGAGGAGTCAACGTTTAAATCTTCATAATCTGTGTATTTGTAGCTTCAGTATCATTACTGACCCATAGTTTTTTATGGTTTGGGAAGAGCTATTGATTTCATGTATCATGTAAAGGATTCACAATGATGATAGGGCAATTAAGATGACAATAATAGCTAGTAAATTGTTCACATTTTCTCTACCTGTGCATCTATTGTATGCATATGAGTTTAGATGTCAATATTAGTGAAATGATATAGAGGACTAGAGAACTTATTTTAAAAATCACTATTAATGTGTGATGAAGAAAATGTAAAAGTTCTTCCATAATCGGTGATGTTGTATCTTGAGAGCCTAGATGAAATTGATATGCCTTAGTGATATACAGGATTTTAGCCTATCATTTAACTTTGACAAAGCTACATCACTTTTTACTTTTATCTCATTTATTGAGGAAGACATAATTGTTATGGTGTTGGCTTGAAACTGGTTGAAAAGGACTTGAGTCCTTCCTTATTTTACATTTCCATAGGGAGGATCTTGAAACATAGGATATGGTGGAGGACATCCGTGTAACCATTCTAGGTTAGGAGTAGCAATTTCCACTGCTAAGACGTCTTGTTTAGACACAAATGCTTTTCAAAGTATGAAGATTATTAGCATTACTGCTGCTACTGAGATGAATGAGCCTAAAGACAAAATATTTCATGTTGTGTGTGCCTCAGGGTACTCAGACTAACGTAGTGACATCCCTGAGAGGCCACGAAAGTGCTGCAGGAAGTCATATTTACTACTACAAATATACTTGTGAAGTGAATTTTTGCTCATGCTGAGTTAACTGTATAACCTGAGAATAGTGGGAATCAGTGTAGGAAGCCTCCTATAATAGTGGAGACTGCTCCCATGGACATTAGGTCATGGAAGTGTGCTACTACATAGTATGTATCCTGGAGGACAATGTCTGGGGATGAGATGGCTAAGATGATTCCTGTCAAACCACCTACTGTAAAAAGAAAAACTAAAGCCTAAAACTCATAATATAGTGGGAGGTCATATAGTATTACCTCCGTGAACAGTTGCTAACCAGGGACTTCCCTGGTGACGCAGTGGTTAAGAGTTCGCCTGCCAATGCAGGGGACACGGGTTCGAGCCCTTGTCTGGGAAGATTCCACATGCCGCGGAGCAAAAAGCCCGTGTGCCACAACTACTGAGCCTGCCCTCTAGAGCCCGCAAGCCACAACTACTGAAGCCCACGCGCCTAGAGGCCGTGCTCTGCAACAAGAGAAGCCACTGCAACGAAAGGGCCGCACACCGCAACGAAGAGTAGCTGCCGCTCACCGCAACCAGAGAAAGCCCATGCGCAGCAACCAAGACCCAACTCAGCCACAAAAAAAAAAAAAAAAAAAAAAAGAAAAGAAAAAGAAAAATTAAATAAAGAGTTGCTAATCAGCTAGATACTTTTACTCCTGTAGGGATAGAAGTAATTACGGTAGCTGATGCAAAGTATGCTCCTGAGTCCACAGCTATCCCTATGGTAAACATATGATGGGCCCACAAGAGAAGTCCTAAAAACCCAGTGGACATGACTCATACTATTCCCAGATAGCCGAAAGGCAATTTTTGTCCTAAATAGTATGTAATGATATGTGAGTTTATAACAAACCCTGTTAGGCCATGAATACAGACTTCAGGGTGAGCAAAGTATCAACATAGGTGTTGGTATAGGATTCGGTCTCCTCCTGCTGGGTCAAAGAAAGTAGTGTTTAGATTTCTATCTCTTAACAGCATGGCAATTCTGGCTGCTTGGACTGAGATTGGTAATTATAGTAATATGGCTATAGTTGGGGAAGATTAAACAAATAATGGTGTTTGGTATTGGGATATGACTGCTGGTTTTGTATTAAAGACTATAGTAATAAAAGTAATAATACCAAGAATTGAGGAGACACCTGCTAAATGTAAGGAGAAAACAGTTAGGTCGACAGAGGCTCCTGCATGGGCCAGATTGCAGGCTAGAGCTGAATACACGGTTCCACTGGTACCAGAACCAGCTTCTACTATTGGTGATATGAGTAGGCGTAAGAACGGTGGGGGAAGTAGTCAAACGTTTACATGATTTATTGGGGGAAATGCTACTTCAGGTGTCTGAGGTATTAGTGGCCCAAGTCAGTTTTCAAAGCCTGCAATCATAACGGGTACAGCTATAAAGAAAATTATTACAAGTGCAGGGACTGTTATGACTACCTTACAGATGTGGGCATCTCCAAGTAGCGGTCCAGGTCAGCATAGCTCAGCCTGGATTAATATAATTAAGGTGCTGCCTGCTACTCCAGCTCAAGCACCAAATAGTAAATATAAAATGCCGATATCTTTGTGATTTGTTGAAAATAATCAGCAGTGTATGAACAGAGGTAAAATGAGTGAGTTAGCATTAGACTGTAAATCTAAAGACAGAGATTGAGCCCTCTTTCTGGCAAACCCTGTGGTGAATCAACAAATTGAATTGTAACTTCAGAGAAGCAGCTTCAAATCTGCCAGTGATTTTCCTGCCTTTTTTTTTTCTTTTTTTCTTTCTCAAATGAAGGAGAAGTAGACTGAAGCCAGTTGACTAGAGGATTTGCCTGTTAACTAAAGTTTCCTGGGGTTAAAACTCATCAATCTCGTAAAGATTTGGCTTAAATACAGTGTTTGCTTTACATTCAATTGATGTAGAATAAAGTCTTGCAATCCTTATTTTCAGGAATTAAGTAAATTTCACTTGTTTAGGGTTTTGAAAGCTCTTGGCCTGAACTAACCTAAATTCCTAGTCCAGCACCGATAGAATGGGTGTTGTGTGTAGTAATCGTGTGGGTATTATGATTGGTAATGATAGGAAGGTTATTTCTTTGTATGTTCAAATTGTTTTGTGTTTGTGTTGTTTAATGAAGGGAATATAGTTAGTGATGTGGAGTATGTTAGCTGCAAGTAGAAATATATGCTGAGGACTGCTATGATGGCTATTAGTGTTGGTAGAATGATGTTGTCGTTTTTGTTATCTCTTGGATAATTATTCATTTGGGTAGAAACCCTGATAGTGATGGGCGATGTCCTAATGATACTATAATGGTGAGGAAAATGATTGTGATGGGAGGTGTTTTATCTCATGTGTGTGATAATGATACTCTTGTAGTACATGATCTGGGCATAATTAAGAAGAAGATAGTGTTGTTATGATATAAATTAGTATGTTTAGGATTGTTATAATCTGAATATACATTATAATAGCTGTTATTCATCCTATATGGGCAATTGATGAGGAGGGTGTAATATTTTCCAGGTGAGTATGGCGAAGTCTGCCTCAGCCTCCAGCTATGATTTATAATATCACTATGATTAATAGTATATTTAGGTTGATGGATGGTGACATGTGGTATAAAACTGATAGGGTTGCAATTTTGTCATGTTGATAGCATCAGGTCTGCTGTTCATGGGATGCCTTGTGTGACTTCAGGCACTCAGAAGTGAAATGGGGAAAGTCCTACTTTTGTGACAAGGGCGATTGTCATGAGGGTGGATGCTGCTGGATTAAAGATTTTTGTTATTCATTGTGCTCTTTGACCAGAGTATATTAGATTAATGATAATAGCCATTATAAGTAGGATTGATGTGGTGGACTGTTTTAGGAAATATTCGTTGGATGCTTCTGTAGCTTATGGGTTCATGTTTTTTATTAGAATGGGGATACCATTAACCAGTGTGAGCTTGTTATACAATTATATTTCCTGAGAAAATGGTCAGTAGAATGATGGTAAAAACAATGAGAGTTTATTAGCACAGGAAGGATATACAAAAATATTTTGGGGGTATGGGCCTGAAGCTTACTTAGAGAACTTTACTATATAGCATGTGGTGTAATGTGGTAGGTAGCATGGAGAATGTAAAAATATTAGGAAGAATTCAATTCCAGGAATAAGAGCATTGAAACCTCTATGATTTACTCTATCAAAGTAACTCTTTTGTCAGACATATTTCTTAAATTTGTGGTGGGTTGCCTGGTATGATGACAAGTAGTGAAAACTCTCGTATACATAGGGTTAATGTTAGTCGTAAAAAAAAACTTTTTATAAGAGATGTATGCGTTGATCATATCAAAATTGTAGGTAGGAGGCTCAAATTCATAGAAAGGAGATTGTTAGATGTGTTTTAATGATGACTTGGGCTGTATATAATTCTGGCACCTAGGGATTGTCGAATGCTCCTAAAAATAGATTGCTGTGGAAATGTGTATTATAGGGAAATTGACATATTCTCTAGGAGGGACGGGGTGAATGGGCCTGCTACATTTTCTACATTGAAGACATATACAGGTTTTGATGCTACTTCTGTTAAATCAAGTGGGGCTTCATTGGATTTCTGCTACTGCGGAGATAATCAAATTCTGGGTAGGGGTCAGGAGAAAATTAGTCATAGGTGTTCTTGTGTAATAATTACTGTTGAACGTGTAAATGATCCATTTATCAGTAAGACTGAGAAGAGAATAACTGCTACATTACTTCATATGAGATGATTGTCTGTGCTATTGTTCCTAGAGCTCCAGTGAGTGAGTATTTTGAATGTGAAGTTCATCCAGATCTGAGGATGGAATAAATGGCTAGGTGTGATATGGCTAATAGAAATAATATGCCTACATTTATACTAATTAGTGGATAAGATATGGGAAGAGGAATTCATGTTGTGAGAGCCAGGGTTAAGGCTAGCATTGGGGTTAAGGCTAGCAAGAGAAGCCACCGCAATGAGAAGCCCGGGCACCGCAACAAAGAGTAGCCCCCGCTTGCCGCAACTAGAGAAAGCCTGCGCATAGCAACGAAGACCCAACACAGCCAAAAACACATTAATTAATTAATTAATTAGTTAACTATTTTAAAAAAGTACTATATCCTTCTGTACAGCTTCTCTGGGAAGAACAGAGAGATGGCGTAGGAGAGTGAGAAAGACCAATATTTAGTGCACATCTCTCATGCAGGTGCTCTGCTGGCTCAGATAGATTTATCCCCACTTTACAAAGGAGGAAATAGTCTCAGAGAGGTTTAGTAATTTTCCCAAAGCCAAACAGCTATGGAGTGGCAGAACCAAGATCTGAACCAAGTCTGTTACCTTCAAAGCCTAAGTCCTCATCACAGCAAAACTCAATTCATATTTACATTTATCGAATTACATTGCAACCTGGGGAGTTCTTGGCACAATCCTGAATAAGAGTGAGAAAGAAAGAAATAGCATTGTTCCTACAGTCAACCCAAATTTTTGGAGCAGCTGCTAGATGCCTGGCCCTTTTTGGGGTTCAGCAGTGATCAAGACAGGAAGAGTCCTGCTTTCATGAACCACGTAGTGGGGAGGAGAGACGGGTGCAACTTGGGTGAGGGATTTCACCTTGCTGGACCTCTGTTTCGTCATCTGGAAAATGGGATGGGTGTTCCTCATTTTCTGGGATTGTCCAGCCCTCACATTCTCTGATTCCATAAGAAGCATTTGTTTTCCTGTTTCTTTAAAATTCATTCAGGCCGTGAGCTGTGATGAATGTTGTTAGCTGCTCCCCAAAGCACTCTATTCCCACCCTTTTCCTGTGATCAGGTCTTTCCCGAAACATGACTCACAGTCAGTCAAGTCACAGAACCTAAGGGGCACCCAGCAGAAAAATGCCAACCCTAGCTTCCCAGGAGCTCTGCGGTCTACCTGCCAGGTAAACTTAACTCCCCTGGCACAAGGTGGCCATCCCTGGTTTCACATCAACATGATCTCAGGCACAAACCTCCTTGTTTTTAAATTTTGTCTTTAAGTTACTTGTTGAAACAACTGCACAAATATGACAAAGGTATAAAATCAGGCATCTTCTGCCCCCAGTGCCTACTAATAAATGATTTTCTGCCACTTTAAAGATAGAACATTTCAACATTCTGCTACCCTTATTATTTGTCATTTTTGTTGATATTTCTATTGACTACATCTTTCAATATTTTAACAATGGAACATTTATTTAGGTTGTTCCAGACCCAGCCTTTAGTGGTAAAGGTTTTGTTGTTATACTTCTATTATGTTTCCTTTAAAAATCATTATCCTATTTAAATGGAATAAGTCAATTCTATAAGCATTTATCTTATGATATTGATGAAACTGATAGAGGGCAGTAGTACAAGTTGATTGGACTTGAGAACCTCTATTAGCACAGTTAAGTATAAATATTATCTATATGTAAACCAAAGTACAGGCCGAGAGAGATTCTCTGACTTTTTTTCACTGTCTGCCCCTCAAGCCGGTGGGAAATGGAATATTTCTTGCCCTATCAGTAAACAAAGGATGTCACAGTCTTCAGCACTTGCAGCCCTCCAATGTGAGCCGGCGGGCCCTGAGGCACTCAGGATATGCAAATACAGAATGCAGGCCCCAGAGAGCTGAGGTGCATATCAAAGGAAGGATTTCAGTGAGCCCAGGCAAAGAAAAGCGCCGCATTCCTCACCTTGGGAGAGCTGGTTTTCCTTAGTTAACAATCACCTTTTGATGTTCCCCATTACCAGTCCCCTGCCCTGTCCCCTCCCCCCGGTACTTTAGCTCAGGGAGGAAGGAGCGCAGAGGGACTCGGCTGAATAAGGGGCCTGCGCGCCTCGGGAGGAGTTTTCAGCCGCTTTCCCCGCAGTCGGGAGGAGGGGCGCTGACGCTGCAGCCGGACCCTGCGCCTCCCTTGCCCCGTTTCCCCTCAGGACGCTCAGGCCGACCCCCTCCCCACGCCCACCAGGCCTCGCGAGCCAGGCCGAGGGCAGGGGCGGGAGGAGGGACCGAAGTTCCCGGGGACCAGACGCTGGAGGCCGCTCTTTCTGCACAGCAGCGGCGGGTGGCAGCGAACCCCTGCCCCTCAGAAGCTGGTCTTGTGCTGCCGCCCGGGCACCGGACCAGGCGGAGGGTCGGCGCCCACTTACCCGGCCCGCCGTCCCCGCGACTGTCACGGCTTCGGCCGCCGGGGCACCTCCAGAGCCGGCAGCCTCAGTGAGGTCGCCCTCCCCTCGGGCTCCGGGGCAGTTCCGTGAAGGCGGAGGGAAGAGACCCCGCCCGAGCCGGGAGTTCCAGCTCGGAGGAAATGCGGGCTCTGTTCAGCGCGCGGTGGGTGGGACCGCTCTGCCCCGAGGCCTTCCGGGAGGGAGCGGGGCGGCGGGGGAGGGAGCCGCCAGGAGCGCAGGGCCCCGTCGGGGGTCCTGGAGGGGCGGCCCGGCCTGGGGGCCACGCCCACTGTGGCCGCAGCCCGGGCTTTTTTCCTGGAATCCTACACAAAAAAGTTAGAAAGGTACACAGTCTATAGTAAATATTCACAAATGATTGTTGCTGCTGTGCTCACTATTCTATTAAAGGTGTAAAATCCATAAAACACTTTAAGTTCAAAATTAAATATGAATTTTTACCTTTCTAATTATGTCTCTGATATTCACAGTTGTGGTTAATGAATCAGAGACTGTGGCATCACTAGTTAAAAATGAGCTTGTTAAAAAAATAGAACTCAGGCCCACCAGACCTACTGAATCACAATCTGCACTTTTACAATCTCCCCAGTGTACTTGTGTACTCATGAATAGTTGAAAGGTACATTTCTACCTCGACAGGTCTTTTCTCTATGAGAAATACACACATTTTATCCAGTTTGATATAAATAAAACACTCAAAAATGCATATGCCTGTGTTGAAACCATCATTTTATCATTTCTTTTCCAGACAAGTATAGTCTCTATACTGGTTTTGTGGTCACATGCCATACTCTTTTCTTGTAGTTAGAAATAAGGTAGAGAAAGTTACTTTGTAAAAAAAAAAAAAAATACATATATATATATATATATATATATATATATATATATATATTAGTGGATAATTGAAGACACTCTTCTAAATTAAAAGCAGTTCTCTTAACTTGCTGTTTTCTTCTTGGGTCACATTATGAACTCTTCCCGTGGCCACATGGCATGTGTACTTTTAATTTCAGGGACTGCTGACATTCCAGGATGTGGCCATAGATTTCTGTCAAGAGGAGTGAGATTGCATGGACCAAGATCAAAGGGAATTGTACAGGGATGTGATGTTATAGAAGTATAGGAACCTGCTCTCCTTGGGTGAGGATACCTTCCTTCCAGAATTCCTTATCCAACCAAAGGGTTTGGAGTTCTTCATTTGTAGAATTTCTCCTGGAATCTTCTGCTTCCTACAATAGGGTTTCAGATTGCAACGTTTCAGGAAAGATTGGGAGTTTGTGGGTATAATTTTTCTTATTCTTTTAAAATTGCAGCCTCCCTTTTAATATACTTTGTAACTGCTTGGGATGTGTCTATATGAACTGTGTACTATATGCTTCTGTTATAGTCCTTACAATATTTTATTGTCTTATTTTCTGTAACAAATTTCCATGGATTCTTTGGACTTCAGGTATATTAAAAGGGAGACTTCGATTCTGGGACTTCCCTGGTGACGCAGTGATTAAGAATTCGCCTGCCAATGCAGGGGGCCCGGTTCGATCCCCGGCCCGGGAAGATCTCACGTGCCACGGAACAACTAAGCCAGTGGGTCACAACTACTGAGTCTGCACGCCACAACTACTGAAGCCGGTGTGTCTTGAGCCCGTGCGCCATTTATTTTTTGGAGAATAAAACCACTTCTGAGTGATTAAAATTTAGGCCAGCTAGTCAAAATGCTTTATCAACTGTTCTTCTAAAACACTGATCAATGGAACAAGTTTTACTAGGGATAACAGTGTAATTGTATTGTGGAGTTCATATGGGCAATATGGTTTAAGACCTTGATGCTGGATCACGACATTTCAATGGTATAACTGCTATTAATTGTCTGTTTGTTCAACAATTAAAGTCTCACGTGATCTGAGTTCAGACTGGAGTCATCCTGGTTGGTTTCTGTCTATTGCAGGTTTCTTCCAGTATGAAAGGACAAGAGCAATAGGGCTTACTTTACAAAATGTCTTCAAACTAAATGATGATATAATCTACATTCAATTAATTTATACATACCCTACTGTAGAACAGGGTTCGTTACGCTGGCAGAGCCCGGTAATTATGTAAAATTGAAACTTTTTCTGCACTGGTTCAGGTCATCTTCCTAAGAATATGTTTATAATCAACATTCTTTCACAAATTACCCAATTTAATTCACCATAGCATTCCTCATATTAACTAAATGGAAAATCCTAGGCTATATACAAATCCAGAAAGGGCCAAAAATCATCAGCCCCCATGGATGATTACAACCCATTGCTGAGACATTCAAATTACTTATTAAAGAACCACTATGTCCATCAACATCATCAATTTATATATTATTGCCCCAATGCTAGCCTTAACCCTGGCTCTCACAACATGAATTCCTCTTCCCATATCTTATCCACTAATTAGTATAAATGTAGGCATATTATTTCTATTAGCCATATCACACCTAGCCATTTATTCCATCCTCAGATCTGGATGAACTTCACATTCAAAATACTCACTCACTGGAGCTCTAGGAACAATAGCACAGACAATCATCTCATATGAAGTAATGTAGCAGTTATTCTCTTCTCAGTCTTACTGATAAATGGATCATTTACACGTTCAACAGTAATTATTACACAAGAACACCTATGACTAATTTTCTCCTGACCCCTACCCAGGATTTGATTATCTCCGCAGTAGCAGAAATCCAATGAAGCCCCACTTGATTTAACAGAAGTAGCATCAAAACCTGTATATGTCTTCAATGTAGAAAATGTAGCAGGCCCATTCACCCCGTCCCTCCTAGAGAATATGTCAATTTCCCTATAATACACATTTCCACAGCAATCTATTTTTAGGAGCATTCGACAATCCCTAGGTGCCAGAATTATAGATTCTTTCATCTTGTAAATATAGTTTTTTTAAAAAATATAATTTTTATAGTTTTACTACCTTTAAACAAAATGTACTCCATTGCTGTGGAATATTCCTTCATAGGAGCGTGCATGGCTCATTTCTGCATCCGCCTGTGATGGCCTTCAGGTTCTTTCAGGTTTGGCTCCTGTGGCTGCGAGTCCATGTCCGTGTGTCCTGGTGCAGGGCTGGTGGGTTTGTGTTCACCTGGGAGGAGCACTGTGGGTCTCTGTGCAGGGACTTCGCTATCTGAGGCCCGATTGTTTCAGAAGTGGTTGCATCCCCCCGTTGCGTACCAGGCTTTCCATTGCTCCACATCCTGCTGATATTTGATACTATGTCTTTCATGTCTGCCATTCTGGTAGGTGTATGCACAGTATTTTTCTTATGGCTTTAATCCCTCTGTTGTTAGTGAAGTTGTGCATCTTGTGGTATTCATGGACTATGTCCTGTTGTTTTTTTTAAAGTTTTAAAAATTGTGGTCTGGTACACAAAACATAAAATGTACTATCTTAACCATTTTTAAGTGCACATTTCAGGGTCAAGAAGTAATTCACACTGTTGTGCAAACCTGACCACCATCATCCTCCAGAACTTTTTCATCTTGCAAAATTGAAACAGTCCCCATTAAACACTCACTCCCCATTGTCCCCCCCTCAGCCTCTGGCACTCAACATCCTACTTTATATCTCTATGTTTCCGACTGCTCTAGGGGCCTTTTATGAGTGGATCAAGCACTGTTTGTTTTTTTGTGTCTAGCTTACATCACTGAGCATAATGCCCTCAAGGTTCATCCCTGCTGCAGCCTGTGTCAGAATTGCCTTCCTTTTTAGGCTGAATAGCATCCCCTTGTATTGATGGACCGTGTTTTTCTTCTCCATTCATCCATTAGTGGACACATGTAATATCTACATTCATTTCTCCTGTCATAATATTTGTGGAATAACATCAGAAAGTCCTATGAATCAAAAGTCATTTGCCATTAACTTTTTTCTTAAACTTTTTGTTGTGGAAAACATCAAGGCTAAGAAAAGGGAAAAATACATGTCAGCTTCACTTGTGTTCAGGAATTAATGCTTTACGGATTCACTTTATTCCCTGTGTGTGTGCTATGCGTGTGCATGTGCCTGTTTGCATACCTATGCTGTGCATGTGCATAGGTATGTGCACTTGCACACATTAGTGTGTGCATGGGCATATGCGTGCATGTGTGTTCACATGCTAGTGTGTGACTCTATTTGTGCTGTGCACATGCATATGTTTGTGTGTGTGCTGTGCCTGCCTGTGCGCACACCTGTGTGTTTGCTGGAACCACTTGCAAGTTGGTTGCAGACTGAATTGTGCCCCAGATATATCCGCACGCAGCTGCTCTAACAATCCTGCGTAGCCACGTAAAGGTCACAGATCTCAGGGATTTAAATGGATGGAGCAGGATATCCTGACGCAGAGTTTGTCTTCCAATGACTGTCACTGTCTCAGTAACATCCTTCACACCTTCTTTAAGCCCCATTCAGGGTCCAGTTTAGACTCCCATTACATTCAGTCGCCTGCCCCAGGTCCCCTAAAGCAACAATGTCACCGTTGGAGAGCCCGGCCAAGGCTGGGGGTGCCCCTCCTGTTGGCCTGGCCTCCAGGCCCTGCACTTGGCTCCTGTGTTCCCATCTCTCAGCCAGGCCCCGACTTGGATGGGGCCGCCACCTCTTTCCACACAGGGTCCCATCGCCCAGTCAAGGGGGTTCATTCTCCCCAAACACAGCATCAGGAGTGGGGGGGGTGGTGGTGGTGACAGTCCCCACTGGGTCTCCTTCATGTGAGACCCTGCGCTGTTGAAAGAGCAGGCACCCTGCCCTCGGGGGTGTGGGGTTGGGGGGTGACATGCGGCCCACGATGGGCAGGCGGGTCTCCGGGTGGGGCGAGCCAGTGTGCAAGGAGTTCCGCGGTGGGTTCTCCTCTCCAACGGCTTCTGTGCCCCTACCTCTCCCCGTGCCTCCCCTCGAAGACAGCGCGGTGCCCGGGACGGGAGCCATGGGAGCCGTCAGCCACCGCCCCCTCTACACACACACACACACACACACACACACACACACACACACACACGCACACACGCACACACGCACACGCACACGCTGCAGGGAAGCAGGACCTGAGTGCAGGGCTCTCAGCGGCCCTGAGCGCCCCGCCCGGAATCGGCCAGCCGAATGGACAGACCGGATCTCCCGGCCCGGACCATGCAGGACTCTCCTGCCTGGGCTTCCAGTGTGGCCGCCTCCTTCTGGAAGCCTGGGAGGCTGGAATCAGGCCACTTCTTGTCTGTCCTGGCAGCAGACTGGGCTGCACTCTAAGAAGTTCGTGGCTCGCCCGTGGATCCTGACCATCAGGTGGCCAGAGAAATTGGGAACATTTCTGTTTTGCCTGTTGAAATGTTTAATGACAAAGATTTTGTTCAGTTTCCTGATGTGGGTGTCCAAAGATGAGAGACCCATGTGTGTGATCTGTACCTCCTATGAGATCAGCCCTAAGCTAGTTTAAACATGATCAAGTTGTGTCTACATGGTAGATTTAGACCTCTGCATGTCCTGTCTACTGCTTATGTTTAGAGCTGACCATGTGTTGTCTATAATAAGAAGATTTAGACCTGACCATGTTCTGTGTACGCTAGGACTATGGGGACCTGGGTAGAGACCCGGCCTGGCCTCAGTACTGGGAAGCTCCGTGCCTGCATCTGAATGTCAGTGCTTAGATGTCTGGGGTCTGGAGCTGAGGTGGGCTTGTCTACGTAACAGCCTCTCT
Organism: Balaenoptera borealis; assembly: GCF_965194805.1. Lineage (NCBI taxonomy): Eukaryota > Metazoa > Chordata > Mammalia > Artiodactyla > Balaenopteridae > Balaenoptera > Balaenoptera borealis. Next base: position 325,314 of record NW_028123769.1, read on the forward strand.
TCTGAGTGTGGTGACCTGGTCCTCCCAAGGGTCAGGGCTATGGTCGGGGCCTTAGTCTTAATCCCTGCAAGGTTCACCTTCCCTGGGGCTCATGGAGAATCCTCAGGAGGACTACCTGGCAATAATTCCAATTTACCAGCACGTGCATGGTGCATAGGGAAGCAGGTTTAGCTGGTGAATTGATTGCAGGGCACGCAGATCGGGCAAAAGGCCGATGGGTGACAGCTGAGGCTGCTGCTGAGCTCTCCCTCCAGTCTACCGTCCCTACTCAGCAGAGTCCAGAGCTGCCCCTCGGCTTTCAGCCCTGCTGTCCTGTGAGTTTTCTCAACATGTAAGTGAGACGAGAAAGGACTGAGCATGCCAGCACCAGGGTCGTGTGTTCAACTCTAGTATGAAAGCTTTAAAAACAGTTAAAATCACACAGAACCAAAGTGAGAAGAGGAGGACTCCTCTGGGACAAGTGTGGGGAAAGGAGACCCACCTGACACTTTTTCCCATCCCAGGAGGTCCCAGGGACCCAGCTTGTTTCCACATTGGGGGAGCCCCCTGCAGAGCCATGGTGTCCTGACCAAGGGGACGTGTGACCCCAGGTGCAGGGTCTGGGGAGGTGAGGTCACCCTGGGACTGTGGACATGTGACCCAGGTGGAGGGGTCTGGGGAGGTGGGTCACCCTGGTGAGTGTGGATGTGTGGCCCCAGGTATAGGGTGCGGGGACTGTGTGGGTCTCACCATACCTGCATGGGTCAGGATCACATGTATGGGGAGACCGCATATGCGCTCTTTGCCTGCAGTGTGTCCTGTCCCCTTTGAGATTTCCAACCTCTGCATTAAGGGTGTTGTCCTGATTAACCTGTGGTTCCTTTTCTTCTCTTAATCTTGTCACAATCATATGAGGTCAGGCATGTTTGAGTGGGTTGCTGCTCTGTGTTCCGGTGAGTGACAACACTTGGTGGTATCATATTAATACTATAGCATATCATAGGTCTAATCTATGGGGGTCACCACTGCCTGGGTCCCCCTGGACAGAGGTCAGGTGAGCACAGACTAGCCGCCCCTAAGAATGGTCTCCCACGTGCTCTGTGAGGGTACCGTGATGGCCCCTAAGGTAGGGGACTGTGTCTGGGCCTCCGACATTTGTGAGGAAGGGGAGTCGAAATGGAATCTCAATTAACAAGACATTATTTTAAGAATTTATTTTAAGTGAAATAAAACACACGTCACATACCCTTTACCATCATCACCATTTTAAGTGCACGTTTCTGAGGCCTCAGATATATTCACTTTCTCGTGGAGCCATCACCACCATCCCTAGAACTTTTCATCTTGCAAAACCAAAATTCCACAACCATGGAAGTCTCATTCCCCATTCCCTCCCACTGCCCCTGGCACCGATATCCACTTCAGTCCCTGAGTTGTCGACTCCAGGGCACCCACTGGAGTGGAATCCTGCAGTGTTTGCTGACGGGTCATTTTGGAAGAGCTGATTTTCAGTCTGAAGCTCTGCCTGTTTGCATCTGAAGAATCTGCATTTAAGGAGAGGGTGTATGAGGAAGGGGGTGTATGCGGGACAAAGGTGTCCGGGGTGCAGGTGAGCCAGGACCTGACCAGCTGCCTTTTGGGTCCTCTGGTCCCATCTCTTGGTCTGTGCCTCATCTGCATCATCACTGTCCCCGCTGGCACCGCCGGGGTGTTGTTGTCTGAGTGAGAGTCCCCTGGTGCCCCTGCTCTCCTCCCCTCCTCCTGCTGGTTGGGGAGGGAACTGCTTGCTGTGTGGTCTCTACTCCTGAGGCATGAAGGACCCTGTAGCATGGACCTGCAGAGTGTGGGGTGTGGTCCCAAGAGCATGGGGCCCACATAGGACACGACATCGGGGCGTGACAAGTGCTAGGGCTGCCTCATCACTGACAGGGAATGTTGCCCAGATCCTGCTCGAGAGGGCGTGGTGGGTGGCCTGGGACCCTAGAGGCCCCATTCCTATACTGGAGCTTGGAGAGTGCATCCCCATGGGCTCCAGATTCACCCCATATCTCAGCCATATCCCTCTGTCCTGTCTTTGAACTCAGGAAAACGAGCTCTCTTGTCCACAACATAGGCCTGGTCCTGTTGATATTAGGATTCTTTCAGTTAGGCGTCCTGGGATAGCAGCTCTTTTTAGGCCTGAGAAGGAACAACTCCGGAGTGTACAACAATTTCAGATGAAACTAATATTCAATGACTATCCCTAACTACTCGGTTGTTGACTTCTATTAGTCATTATTCTCCTGGTTTTAGCTCTGATGTGGGGATTACAGAGGAGTCAACGTTTAAATCTTCATAATCTGTGTATTTGTAGCTTCAGTATCATTACTGACCCATAGTTTTTTATGGTTTGGGAAGAGCTATTGATTTCATGTATCATGTAAAGGATTCACAATGATGATAGGGCAATTAAGATGACAATAATAGCTAGTAAATTGTTCACATTTTCTCTACCTGTGCATCTATTGTATGCATATGAGTTTAGATGTCAATATTAGTGAAATGATATAGAGGACTAGAGAACTTATTTTAAAAATCACTATTAATGTGTGATGAAGAAAATGTAAAAGTTCTTCCATAATCGGTGATGTTGTATCTTGAGAGCCTAGATGAAATTGATATGCCTTAGTGATATACAGGATTTTAGCCTATCATTTAACTTTGACAAAGCTACATCACTTTTTACTTTTATCTCATTTATTGAGGAAGACATAATTGTTATGGTGTTGGCTTGAAACTGGTTGAAAAGGACTTGAGTCCTTCCTTATTTTACATTTCCATAGGGAGGATCTTGAAACATAGGATATGGTGGAGGACATCCGTGTAACCATTCTAGGTTAGGAGTAGCAATTTCCACTGCTAAGACGTCTTGTTTAGACACAAATGCTTTTCAAAGTATGAAGATTATTAGCATTACTGCTGCTACTGAGATGAATGAGCCTAAAGACAAAATATTTCATGTTGTGTGTGCCTCAGGGTACTCAGACTAACGTAGTGACATCCCTGAGAGGCCACGAAAGTGCTGCAGGAAGTCATATTTACTACTACAAATATACTTGTGAAGTGAATTTTTGCTCATGCTGAGTTAACTGTATAACCTGAGAATAGTGGGAATCAGTGTAGGAAGCCTCCTATAATAGTGGAGACTGCTCCCATGGACATTAGGTCATGGAAGTGTGCTACTACATAGTATGTATCCTGGAGGACAATGTCTGGGGATGAGATGGCTAAGATGATTCCTGTCAAACCACCTACTGTAAAAAGAAAAACTAAAGCCTAAAACTCATAATATAGTGGGAGGTCATATAGTATTACCTCCGTGAACAGTTGCTAACCAGGGACTTCCCTGGTGACGCAGTGGTTAAGAGTTCGCCTGCCAATGCAGGGGACACGGGTTCGAGCCCTTGTCTGGGAAGATTCCACATGCCGCGGAGCAAAAAGCCCGTGTGCCACAACTACTGAGCCTGCCCTCTAGAGCCCGCAAGCCACAACTACTGAAGCCCACGCGCCTAGAGGCCGTGCTCTGCAACAAGAGAAGCCACTGCAACGAAAGGGCCGCACACCGCAACGAAGAGTAGCTGCCGCTCACCGCAACCAGAGAAAGCCCATGCGCAGCAACCAAGACCCAACTCAGCCACAAAAAAAAAAAAAAAAAGAAAAGAAAAGAAAAAGAAAAATTAAATAAAGAGTTGCTAATCAGCTAGATACTTTTACTCCTGTAGGGATAGAAGTAATTACGGTAGCTGATGCAAAGTATGCTCCTGAGTCCACAGCTATCCCTATGGTAAACATATGATGGGCCCACAAGAGAAGTCCTAAAAACCCAGTGGACATGACTCATACTATTCCCAGATAGCCGAAAGGCAATTTTTGTCCTAAATAGTATGTAATGATATGTGAGTTTATAACAAACCCTGTTAGGCCATGAATACAGACTTCAGGGTGAGCAAAGTATCAACATAGGTGTTGGTATAGGATTCGGTCTCCTCCTGCTGGGTCAAAGAAAGTAGTGTTTAGATTTCTATCTCTTAACAGCATGGCAATTCTGGCTGCTTGGACTGAGATTGGTAATTATAGTAATATGGCTATAGTTGGGGAAGATTAAACAAATAATGGTGTTTGGTATTGGGATATGACTGCTGGTTTTGTATTAAAGACTATAGTAATAAAAGTAATAATACCAAGAATTGAGGAGACACCTGCTAAATGTAAGGAGAAAACAGTTAGGTCGACAGAGGCTCCTGCATGGGCCAGATTGCAGGCTAGAGCTGAATACACGGTTCCACTGGTACCAGAACCAGCTTCTACTATTGGTGATATGAGTAGGCGTAAGAACGGTGGGGGAAGTAGTCAAACGTTTACATGATTTATTGGGGGAAATGCTACTTCAGGTGTCTGAGGTATTAGTGGCCCAAGTCAGTTTTCAAAGCCTGCAATCATAACGGGTACAGCTATAAAGAAAATTATTACAAGTGCAGGGACTGTTATGACTACCTTACAGATGTGGGCATCTCCAAGTAGCGGTCCAGGTCAGCATAGCTCAGCCTGGATTAATATAATTAAGGTGCTGCCTGCTACTCCAGCTCAAGCACCAAATAGTAAATATAAAATGCCGATATCTTTGTGATTTGTTGAAAATAATCAGCAGTGTATGAACAGAGGTAAAATGAGTGAGTTAGCATTAGACTGTAAATCTAAAGACAGAGATTGAGCCCTCTTTCTGGCAAACCCTGTGGTGAATCAACAAATTGAATTGTAACTTCAGAGAAGCAGCTTCAAATCTGCCAGTGATTTTCCTGCCTTTTTTTTTTCTTTTTTTCTTTCTCAAATGAAGGAGAAGTAGACTGAAGCCAGTTGACTAGAGGATTTGCCTGTTAACTAAAGTTTCCTGGGGTTAAAACTCATCAATCTCGTAAAGATTTGGCTTAAATACAGTGTTTGCTTTACATTCAATTGATGTAGAATAAAGTCTTGCAATCCTTATTTTCAGGAATTAAGTAAATTTCACTTGTTTAGGGTTTTGAAAGCTCTTGGCCTGAACTAACCTAAATTCCTAGTCCAGCACCGATAGAATGGGTGTTGTGTGTAGTAATCGTGTGGGTATTATGATTGGTAATGATAGGAAGGTTATTTCTTTGTATGTTCAAATTGTTTTGTGTTTGTGTTGTTTAATGAAGGGAATATAGTTAGTGATGTGGAGTATGTTAGCTGCAAGTAGAAATATATGCTGAGGACTGCTATGATGGCTATTAGTGTTGGTAGAATGATGTTGTCGTTTTTGTTATCTCTTGGATAATTATTCATTTGGGTAGAAACCCTGATAGTGATGGGCGATGTCCTAATGATACTATAATGGTGAGGAAAATGATTGTGATGGGAGGTGTTTTATCTCATGTGTGTGATAATGATACTCTTGTAGTACATGATCTGGGCATAATTAAGAAGAAGATAGTGTTGTTATGATATAAATTAGTATGTTTAGGATTGTTATAATCTGAATATACATTATAATAGCTGTTATTCATCCTATATGGGCAATTGATGAGGAGGGTGTAATATTTTCCAGGTGAGTATGGCGAAGTCTGCCTCAGCCTCCAGCTATGATTTATAATATCACTATGATTAATAGTATATTTAGGTTGATGGATGGTGACATGTGGTATAAAACTGATAGGGTTGCAATTTTGTCATGTTGATAGCATCAGGTCTGCTGTTCATGGGATGCCTTGTGTGACTTCAGGCACTCAGAAGTGAAATGGGGAAAGTCCTACTTTTGTGACAAGGGCGATTGTCATGAGGGTGGATGCTGCTGGATTAAAGATTTTTGTTATTCATTGTGCTCTTTGACCAGAGTATATTAGATTAATGATAATAGCCATTATAAGTAGGATTGATGTGGTGGACTGTTTTAGGAAATATTCGTTGGATGCTTCTGTAGCTTATGGGTTCATGTTTTTTATTAGAATGGGGATACCATTAACCAGTGTGAGCTTGTTATACAATTATATTTCCTGAGAAAATGGTCAGTAGAATGATGGTAAAAACAATGAGAGTTTATTAGCACAGGAAGGATATACAAAAATATTTTGGGGGTATGGGCCTGAAGCTTACTTAGAGAACTTTACTATATAGCATGTGGTGTAATGTGGTAGGTAGCATGGAGAATGTAAAAATATTAGGAAGAATTCAATTCCAGGAATAAGAGCATTGAAACCTCTATGATTTACTCTATCAAAGTAACTCTTTTGTCAGACATATTTCTTAAATTTGTGGTGGGTTGCCTGGTATGATGACAAGTAGTGAAAACTCTCGTATACATAGGGTTAATGTTAGTCGTAAAAAAAAAACTTTTTATAAGAGATGTATGCGTTGATCATATCAAAATTGTAGGTAGGAGGCTCAAATTCATAGAAAGGAGATTGTTAGATGTGTTTTAATGATGACTTGGGCTGTATATAATTCTGGCACCTAGGGATTGTCGAATGCTCCTAAAAATAGATTGCTGTGGAAATGTGTATTATAGGGAAATTGACATATTCTCTAGGAGGGACGGGGTGAATGGGCCTGCTACATTTTCTACATTGAAGACATATACAGGTTTTGATGCTACTTCTGTTAAATCAAGTGGGGCTTCATTGGATTTCTGCTACTGCGGAGATAATCAAATCCTGGGTAGGGGTCAGGAGAAAATTAGTCATAGGTGTTCTTGTGTAATAATTACTGTTGAACGTGTAAATGATCCATTTATCAGTAAGACTGAGAAGAGAATAACTGCTACATTACTTCATATGAGATGATTGTCTGTGCTATTGTTCCTAGAGCTCCAGTGAGTGAGTATTTTGAATGTGAAGTTCATCCAGATCTGAGGATGGAATAAATGGCTAGGTGTGATATGGCTAATAGAAATAATATGCCTACATTTATACTAATTAGTGGATAAGATATGGGAAGAGGAATTCATGTTGTGAGAGCCAGGGTTAAGGCTAGCATTGGGGTTAAGGCTAGCAAGAGAAGCCACCGCAATGAGAAGCCCGGGCACCGCAACAAAGAGTAGCCCCCGCTTGCCGCAACTAGAGAAAGCCTGCGCATAGCAACGAAGACCCAACGCAGCCAAAAACACATTAATTAATTAATTAATTAGTTAACTATTTTAAAAAAGTACTATATCCTTCTGTACAGCTTCTCTGGGAAGAACAGAGAGATGGCGTAGGAGAGTGAGAAAGACCAATATTTAGTGCACATCTCTCATGCAGGTGCTCTGCTGGCTCAGATAGATTTATCCCCACTTTACAAAGGAGGAAATAATCTCAGAGAGGTTTAGTAATTTTCCCAAAGCCAAACAGCTATGGAGTGGCAGAACCAAGATCTGAACCAAGTCTGTTACCTTCAAAGCCTAAGTCCTCATCACAGCAAAACTCAATTCATATTTACATTTATCGAATTACATTGCAACCTGGGGAGTTCTTGGCACAATCCTGAATAAGAGTGAGAAAGAAAGAAATAGCATTGTTCCTACAGTCAACCCAAATTTTTGGAGCAGCTGCTAGATGCCTGGCCCTTTTTGGGGTTCAGCAGTGATCAAGACAGGAAGAGTCCTGCTTTCATGAACCACGTAGTGGGGAGGAGAGACGGGTGCAACTTGGGTGAGGGATTTCACCTTGCTGGACCTCTGTTTCGTCATCTGGAAAATGGGATGGGTGTTCCTCATTTTCTGGGATTGTCCAGCCCTCACATTCTCTGATTCCATAAGAAGCATTTGTTTTCCTGTTTCTTTAAAATTCATTCAGGCCGTGAGCTGTGATGAATGTTGTTAGCTGCTCCCCAAAGCACTCTATTCCCACCCTTTTCCTGTGATCAGGTCTTTCCCGAAACATGACTCACAGTCAGTCAAGTCACAGAACCTAAGGGGCACCCAGCAGAAAAATGCCAACCCTAGCTTCCCAGGAGCTCTGCGGTCTACCTGCCAGGTAAACTTAACTCCCCTGGCACAAGGTGGCCATCCCTGGTTTCACATCAACATGATCTCAGGCACAAACCTCCTTGTTTTTAAATTTTGTCTTTAAGTTACTTGTTGAAACAACTGCACAAATATGACAAAGGTATAAAATCAGGCATCTTCTGCCCCCAGTGCCTACTAATAAATGATTTTCTGCCACTTTAAAGATAGAACATTTCAACATTCTGCTACCCTTATTATTTGTCATTTTTGTTGATATTTCTATTGACTACATCTTTCAATATTTTAACAATGGAACATTTATTTAGGTTGTTCCAGACCCAGCCTTTAGTGGTAAAGGTTTTGTTGTTATACTTCTATTATGTTTCCTTTAAAAATCATTATCCTATTTAAATGGAATAAGTCAATTCTATAAGCATTTATCTTATGATATTGATGAAACTGATAGAGGGCAGTAGTACAAGTTGATTGGACTTGAGAACCTCTATTAGCACAGTTAAGTATAAATATTATCTATATGTAAACCAAAGTACAGGCCGAGAGAGATTCTCTGACTTTTTTTCACTGTCTGCCCCTCAAGCCGGTGGGAAATGGAATATTTCTTGCCCTATCAGTAAACAAAGGATGTCACAGTCTTCAGCACTTGCAGCCCTCCAATGTGAGCCGGCGGGCCCTGAGGCACTCAGGATATGCAAATACAGAATGCAGGCCCCAGAGAGCTGAGGTGCATATCAAAGGAAGGATTTCAGTGAGCCCAGGCAAAGAAAAGCGCCGCATTCCTCACCTTGGGAGAGCTGGTTTTCCTTAGTTAACAATCACCTTTTGATGTTCCCCATTACCAGTCCCCTGCCCTGTCCCCTCCCCCCGGTACTTTAGCTCAGGGAGGAAGGAGCGCAGAGGGACTCGGCTGAATAAGGGGCCTGCGCGCCTCGGGAGGAGTTTTCAGCCGCTTTCCCCGCAGTCGGGAGGAGGGGCGCTGACGCTGCAGCCGGACCCTGCGCCTCCCTTGCCCCGTTTCCCCTCAGGACGCTCAGGCCGACCCCCTCCCCACGCCCACCAGGCCTCGCGAGCCAGGCCGAGGGCAGGGGCGGGAGGAGGGACCGAAGTTCCCGGGGACCAGACGCTGGAGGCCGCTCTTTCTGCACAGCAGCGGCGGGTGGCAGCGAACCCCTGCCCCTCAGAAGCTGGTCTTGTGCTGCCGCCCGGGCACCGGACCAGGCGGAGGGTCGGCGCCCACTTACCCGGCCCGCCGTCCCCGCGACTGTCACGGCTTCGGCCGCCGGGGCACCTCCAGAGCCGGCAGCCTCAGTGAGGTCGCCCTCCCCTCGGGCTCCGGGGCAGTTCCGTGAAGGCGGAGGGAAGAGACCCCGCCCGAGCCGGGAGTTCCAGCTCGGAGGAAATGCGGGCTCTGTTCAGCGCGCGGTGGGTGGGACCGCTCTGCCCCGAGGCCTTCCGGGAGGGAGCGGGGCGGCGGGGGAGGGAGCCGCCAGGAGCGCAGGGCCCCGTCGGGGGTCCTGGAGGGGCGGCCCGGCCTGGGGGCCACGCCCACTGTGGCCGCAGCCCGGGCTTTTTTCCTGGAATCCTACACAAAAAAGTTAGAAAGGTACACAGTCTATAGTAAATATTCACAAATGATTGTTGCTGCTGTGCTCACTATTCTATTAAAGGTGTAAAATCCATAAAACACTTTAAGTTCAAAATTAAATATGAATTTTTACCTTTCTAATTATGTCTCTGATATTCACAGTTGTGGTTAATGAATCAGAGACTGTGGCATCACTAGTTAAAAATGAGCTTGTTAAAAAAATAGAACTCAGGCCCACCAGACCTACTGAATCACAATCTGCACTTTTACAATCTCCCCAGTGTACTTGTGTACTCATGAATAGTTGAAAGGTACATTTCTACCTCGACAGGTCTTTTCTCTATGAGAAATACACACATTTTATCCAGTTTGATATAAATAAAACACTCAAAAATGCATATGCCTGTGTTGAAACCATCATTTTATCATTTCTTTTCCAGACAAGTATAGTCTCTATACTGGTTTTGTGGTCACATGCCATACTCTTTTCTTGTAGTTAGAAATAAGGTAGAGAAAGTTACTTTGTAAAAAAAAAAAAAAATACAATATATATATATATATATATATATATATATATATATATATATATTAGTGGATAATTGAAGACACTCTTCTAAATTAAAAGCAGTTCTCTTAACTTGCTGTTTTCTTCTTGGGTCACATTATGAACTCTTCCCGTGGCCACATGGCATGTGTACTTTTAATTTCAGGGACTGCTGACATTCCAGGATGTGGCCATAGATTTCTGTCAAGAGGAGTGAGATTGCATGGACCAAGATCAAAGGGAATTGTACAGGGATGTGATGTTATAGAAGTATAGGAACCTGCTCTCCTTGGGTGAGGATACCTTCCTTCCAGAATTCCTTATCCAACCAAAGGGTTTGGAGTTCTTCATTTGTAGAATTTCTCCTGGAATCTTCTGCTTCCTACAATAGGGTTTCAGATTGCAACGTTTCAGGAAAGATTGGGAGTTTGTGGGTATAATTTTTCTTATTCTTTTAAAATTGCAGCCTCCCTTTTAATATACTTTGTAACTGCTTGGGATGTGTCTATATGAACTGTGTACTATATGCTTCTGTTATAGTCCTTACAATATTTTATTGTCTTATTTTCTGTAACAAATTTCCATGGATTCTTTGGACTTCAGGTATATTAAAAGGGAGACTTCGATTCTGGGACTTCCCTGGTGACGCAGTGATTAAGAATTCGCCTGCCAATGCAGGGGGCCCGGTTCGATCCCCGGCCCGGGAAGATCTCACGTGCCACGGAACAACTAAGCCAGTGGGTCACAACTACTGAGTCTGCACGCCACAACTACTGAAGCCGGTGTGTCTTGAGCCCGTGCGCCATTTATTTTTTGGAGAATAAAACCACTTCTGAGTGATTAAAATTTAGGCCAGCTAGTCAAAATGCTTTATCAACTGTTCTTCTAAAACACTGATCAATGGAACAAGTTTTACTAGGGATAACAGTGTAATTGTATTGTGGAGTTCATATGGGCAATATGGTTTAAGACCTTGATGCTGGATCACGACATTTCAATGGTATAACTGCTATTAATTGTCTGTTTGTTCAACAATTAAAGTCTCACGTGATCTGAGTTCAGACTGGAGTCATCCTGGTTGGTTTCTGTCTATTGCAGGTTTCTTCCAGTATGAAAGGACAAGAGCAATAGGGCTTACTTTACAAAATGTCTTCAAACTAAATGATGATATAATCTACATTCAATTAATTTATACATACCCTACTGTAGAACAGGGTTCGTTACGCTGGCAGAGCCCGGTAATTATGTAAAATTGAAACTTTTTCTGCACTGGTTCAGGTCATCTTCCTAAGAATATGTTTATAATCAACATTCTTTCACAAATTACCCAATTTAATTCACCATAGCATTCCTCATATTAACTAAATGGAAAATCCTAGGCTATATACAAATCCAGAAAGGGCCAAAAATCATCAGCCCCCATGGATGATTACAACCCATTGCTGAGACATTCAAATTACTTATTAAAGAACCACTATGTCCATCAACATCATCAATTTATATATTATTGCCCCAATGCTAGCCTTAACCCTGGCTCTCACAACATGAATTCCTCTTCCCATATCTTATCCACTAATTAGTATAAATGTAGGCATATTATTTCTATTAGCCATATCACACCTAGCCATTTATTCCATCCTCAGATCTGGATGAACTTCACATTCAAAATACTCACTCACTGGAGCTCTAGGAACAATAGCACAGACAATCATCTCATATGAAGTAATGTAGCAGTTATTCTCTTCTCAGTCTTACTGATAAATGGATCATTTACACGTTCAACAGTAATTATTACACAAGAACACCTATGACTAATTTTCTCCTGACCCCTACCCAGGATTTGATTATCTCCGCAGTAGCAGAAATCCAATGAAGCCCCACTTGATTTAACAGAAGTAGCATCAAAACCTGTATATGTCTTCAATGTAGAAAATGTAGCAGGCCCATTCACCCCGTCCCTCCTAGAGAATATGTCAATTTCCCTATAATACACATTTCCACAGCAATCTATTTTTAGGAGCATTCGACAATCCCTAGGTGCCAGAATTATAGATTCTTTCATCTTGTAAATATAGTTTTTTTAAAAAATATAATTTTTATAGTTTTACTACCTTTAAACAAAATGTACTCCATTGCTGTGGAATATTCCTTCATAGGAGCGTGCATGGCTCATTTCTGCATCCGCCTGTGATGGCCTTCAGGTTCTTTCAGGTTTGGCTCCTGTGGCTGCGAGTCCATGTCCGTGTGTCCTGGTGCAGGGCTGGTGGGTTTGTGTTCACCTGGGAGGAGCACTGTGGGTCTCTGTGCAGGGACTTCGCTATCTGAGGCCCGATTGTTTCAGAAGTGGTTGCATCCCCCCGTTGCGTACCAGGCTTTCCATTGCTCCACATCCTGCTGATATTTGATACTATGTCTTTCATGTCTGCCATTCTGGTAGGTGTATGCACAGTATTTTTCTTATGGCTTTAATCCCTCTGTTGTTAGTGAAGTTGTGCATCTTGTGGTATTCATGGACTATGTCCTGTTGTTTTTTTTAAAGTTTTAAAAATTGTGGTCTGGTACACAAAACATAAAATGTACTATCTTAACCATTTTTAAGTGCACATTTCAGGGTCAAGAAGTAATTCACACTGTTGTGCAAACCTGACCACCATCATCCTCCAGAACTTTTTCATCTTGCAAAATTGAAACAGTCCCCATTAAACACTCACTCCCCATTGTCCCCCCCTCAGCCTCTGGCACTCAACATCCTACTTTATATCTCTATGTTTCCGACTGCTCTAGGGGCCTTTTATGAGTGGATCAAGCACTGTTTGTTTTTTTGTGTCTAGCTTACATCACTGAGCATAATGCCCTCAAGGTTCATCCCTGCTGCAGCCTGTGTCAGAATTGCCTTCCTTTTTAGGCTGAATAGCATCCCCTTGTATTGATGGACCGTGTTTTTCTTCTCCATTCATCCATTAGTGGACACATGTAATATCTACATTCATTTCTCCTGTCATAATATTTGTGGAATAACATCAGAAAGTCCTATGAATCAAAAGTCATTTGCCATTAACTTTTTTCTTAAACTTTTTGTTGTGGAAAACATCAAGGCTAAGAAAAGGGAAAAATACATGTCAGCTTCACTTGTGTTCAGGAATTAATGCTTTACGGATTCACTTTATTCCCTGTGTGTGTGCTATGCGTGTGCATGTGCCTGTTTGCATACCTATGCTGTGCATGTGCATAGGTATGTGCACTTGCACACATTAGTGTGTGCATGGGCATATGCGTGCATGTGTGTTCACATGCTAGTGTGTGACTCTATTTGTGCTGTGCACATGCATATGTTTGTGTGTGTGCTGTGCCTGCCTGTGCGCACACCTGTGTGTTTGCTGGAACCACTTGCAAGTTGGTTGCAGACTGAATTGTGCCCCAGATATATCCGCACGCAGCTGCTCTAACAATCCTGCGTAGCCACGTAAAGGTCACAGATCTCAGGGATTTAAATGGATGGAGCAGGATATCCTGACGCAGAGTTTGTCTTCCAATGACTGTCACTGTCTCAGTAACATCCTTCACACCTTCTTTAAGCCCCATTCAGGGTCCAGTTTAGACTCCCATTACATTCAGTCGCCTGCCCCAGGTCCCCTAAAGCAACAATGTCACCGTTGGAGAGCCCGGCCAAGGCTGGGGGTGCCCCTCCTGTTGGCCTGGCCTCCAGGCCCTGCACTTGGCTCCTGTGTTCCCATCTCTCAGCCAGGCCCCGACTTGGATGGGGCCGCCACCTCTTTCCACACAGGGTCCCATCGCCCAGTCAAGGGGGTTCATTCTCCCCAAACACAGCATCAGGAGTGGGGGGGGGTGGTGGTGGTGACAGTCCCCACTGGGTCTCCTTCATGTGAGACCCTGCGCTGTTGAAAGAGCAGGCACCCTGCCCTCGGGGGTGTGGGGTTGGGGGGTGACATGCGGCCCACGATGGGCAGGCGGGTCTCCGGGTGGGGCGAGCCAGTGTGCAAGGAGTTCCGCGGTGGGTTCTCCTCTCCAACGGCTTCTGTGCCCCTACCTCTCCCCGTGCCTCCCCTCGAAGACAGCGCGGTGCCCGGGACGGGAGCCATGGGAGCCGTCAGCCACCGCCCCCTCTACACACACACACACACACACACACACACACGCACACACGCACACACGCACACGCACACGCTGCAGGGAAGCAGGACCTGAGTGCAGGGCTCTCAGCGGCTCTGAGCGCCCCGCCCGGAATCGGCCAGCCGAATGGACAGACCGGATCTCCCGGCCCGGACCATGCAGGACTCTCCTGCCTGGGCTTCCAGTGTGGCCGCCTCCTTCTGGAAGCCTGGGAGGCTGGAATCAGGCCACTTCTTGTCTGTCCTGGCAGCAGACTGGGCTGCACTCTAAGAAGTTCGTGGCTCGCCCGTGGATCCTGACCATCAGGTGGCCAGAGAAATTGGGAACATTTCTGTTTTGCCTGTTGAAATGTTTAATGACAAAGATTTTGTTCAGTTTCCTGATGTGGGTGTCCAAAGATGAGAGACCCATGTGTGTGATCTGTACCTCCTATGAGATCAGCCCTAAGCTAGTTTAAACATGATCAAGTTGTGTCTACATGGTAGATTTAGACCTCTGCATGTCCTGTCTACTGCTTATGTTTAGAGCTGACCATGTGTTGTCTATAATAAGAAGATTTAGACCTGACCATGTTCTGTGTACGCTAGGACTATGGGGACCTGGGTAGAGACCCGGCCTGGCCTCAGTACTGGGAAGCTCCGTGCCTGCATCTGAATGTCAGTGCTTAGATGTCTGGGGTCTGGAGCTGAGGTGGGCTTGTCTACGTAACAGCCTCTCTTCTGAGTGTGGTGACCTGGTCCTCCCAAGGGTCAGGGCTATGGTCGGGGCCTTAGTCTTAATCCCTGCAAGGTTCACCTTCCCTGGGGCTCATGGAGAATCCTCAGGAGGACTACCTGGCAATAATTCCAATTTACCAGCACGTGCATGGTGCATAGGGAAGCAGGTTTAGCTGGTGAATTGATTGCAGGGCACGCAGATCGGGCAAAAGGCCGATGGGTGACAGCTGAGGCTGCTGCTGAGCTCTCCCTCCAGTCTACCGTCCCTACTCAGCAGAGTCCAGAGCTGCCCCTCGGCTTTCAGCCCTGCTGTCCTGTGAGTTTTCTCAACATGTAAGTGAGATGAGAAAGGACTGAGCATGCCAGCACCAGGGTCGTGTGTTCAACTCTAGTATGAAAGCTTTAAAAACAGTTAAAATCACACAGAACCAAAGTGAGAAGAGGAGGACTCCTCTGGGACAAGTGTGGGGAAAGGAGACCCACCTGACACTTTTTCCCATCCCAGGAGGTCCCAGGGACCCAGCTTGTTTCCACATTGGGGGAGCCCCCTGCAGAGCCATGGTGTCCTGACCAAGGGGACGTGTGACCCCAGGTGCAGGGTCTGGGGAGGTGAGGTCACCCTGGGACTGTGGACATGTGACCCAGGTGGAGGGGTCTGGGGAGGTGGGTCACCCTGGTGAGTGTGGATGTGTGGCCCCAGGTATAGGGTGCGGGGACTGTGTGGGTCTCACCATACCTGCATGGGTCAGGATCACATGTATGGGGAGACCGCATATGCGCTCTTTGCCTGCAGTGTGTCCTGTCCCCTTTGAGATTTCCAACCTCTGCATTAAGGGTGTTGTCCTGATTAACCTGTGGTTCCTTTTCTTCTCTTAATCTTGTCACAATCATATGAGGTCAGGCATGTTTGAGTGGGTTGCTGCTCTGTGTTCCGGTGAGTGACAACACTTGGTGGTATCATATTAATACTATAGCATATCATAGGTCTAATCTATGGGGGTCACCACTGCCTGGGTCCCCCTGGACAGAGGTCAGGTGAGCACAGACTAGCCGCCCCTAAGAATGGTCTCCCACGTGCTCTGTGAGGGTACCGTGATGGCCCCTAAGGTAGGGGACTGTGTCTGGGCCTCCGACATTTGTGAGGAAGGGGAGTCGAAATGGAATCTCAATTAACAAGACATTATTTTAAGAATTTATTTTAAGTGAAATAAAACACACGTCACATACCCTTTACCATCATCACCATTTTAAGTGCACGTTTCTGAGGCCTCAGATATATTCACTTTCTCGTGGAGCCATCACCACCATCCCTAGAACTTTTCATCTTGCAAAACCAAAATTCCACAACCATGGAAGTCTCATTCCCCATTCCCTCCCACTGCCCCTGGCACCGATATCCACTTCAGTCCCTGAGTTGTCGACTCCAGGGCACCCACTGGAGTGGAATCCTGCAGTGTTTGCTGACGGGTCATTTTGGAAGAGCTGATTTTCAGTCTGAAGCTCTGCCTGTTTGCATCTGAAGAATCTGCATTTAAGGAGAGGGTGTATGAGGAAGGGGGTGTATGCGGGACAAAGGTGTCCGGGGTGCAGGTGAGCCAGGACCTGACCAGCTGCCTTTTGGGTCCTCTGGTCCCATCTCTTGGTCTGTGCCTCATCTGCATCATCACTGTCCCCGCTGGCACCGCCGGGGTGTTGTTGTCTGAGTGAGAGTCCCCTGGTGCCCCTGCTCTCCTCCCCTCCTCCTGCTGGTTGGGGAGGGAACTGCTTGCTGTGTGGTCTCTACTCCTGAGGCATGAAGGACCCTGTAGCATGGACCTGCAGAGTGTGGGGTGTGGTCCCAAGAGCATGGGGCCCACATAGGACACGACATCGGGGCGTGACAAGTGCTAGGGCTGCCTCATCACTGACAGGGAATGTTGCCCAGATCCTGCTCGAGAGGGCGTGGTGGGTGGCCTGGGACCCTAGAGGCCCCATTCCTATACTGGAGCTTGGAGAGTGCATCCCCATGGGCTCCAGATTCACCCCATATCTCAGCCATATCCCTCTGTCCTGTCTTTGAACTCAGGAAAACGAGCTCTCTTGTCCACAACATAGGCCTGGTCCTGTTGATATTAGGATTCTTTCAGTTAGGCGTCCTGGGATAGCAGCTCTTTTTAGGCCTGAGAAGGAACAACTCCGGAGTGTACAACAATTTCAGATGAAACTAATATTCAATGACTATCCCTAACTACTCGGTTGTTGACTTCTATTAGTCATTATTCTCCTGGTTTTAGCTCTGATGTGGGGATTACAGAGGAGTCAACGTTTAAATCTTCATAATCTGTGTATTTGTAGCTTCAGTATCATTACTGACCCATAGTTTTTTATGGTTTGGGAAGAGCTATTGATTTCATGTATCATGTAAAGGATTCACAATGATGATAGGGCAATTAAGATGACAATAATAGCTAGTAAATTGTTCACATTTTCTCTACCTGTGCATCTATTGTATGCATATGAGTTTAGATGTCAATATTAGTGAAATGATATAGAGGACTAGAGAACTTATTTTAAAAATCACTATTAATGTGTGATGAAGAAAATGTAAAAGTTCTTCCATAATCGGTGATGTTGTATCTTGAGAGCCTAGATGAAATTGATATGCCTTAGTGATATACAGGATTTTAGCCTATCATTTAACTTTGACAAAGCTACATCACTTTTTACTTTTATCTCATTTATTGAGGAAGACATAATTGTTATGGTGTTGGCTTGAAACTGGTTGAAAAGGACTTGAGTCCTTCCTTATTTTACATTTCCATAGGGAGGATCTTGAAACATAGGATATGGTGGAGGACATCCGTGTAACCATTCTAGGTTAGGAGTAGCAATTTCCACTGCTAAGACGTCTTGTTTAGACACAAATGCTTTTCAAAGTATGAAGATTATTAGCATTACTGCTGCTACTGAGATGAATGAGCCTAAAGACAAAATATTTCATGTTGTGTGTGCCTCAGGGTACTCAGACTAACGTAGTGACATCCCTGAGAGGCCACGAAAGTGCTGCAGGAAGTCATATTTACTACTACAAATATACTTGTGAAGTGAATTTTTGCTCATGCTGAGTTAACTGTATAACCTGAGAATAGTGGGAATCAGTGTAGGAAGCCTCCTATAATAGTGGAGACTGCTCCCATGGACATTAGGTCATGGAAGTGTGCTACTACATAGTATGTATCCTGGAGGACAATGTCTGGGGATGAGATGGCTAAGATGATTCCTGTCAAACCACCTACTGTAAAAAGAAAAACTAAAGCCTAAAACTCATAATATAGTGGGAGGTCATATAGTATTACCTCCGTGAACAGTTGCTAACCAGGGACTTCCCTGGTGACGCAGTGGTTAAGAGTTCGCCTGCCAATGCAGGGGACACGGGTTCGAGCCCTTGTCTGGGAAGATTCCACATGCCGCGGAGCAAAAAGCCCGTGTGCCACAACTACTGAGCCTGCCCTCTAGAGCCCGCAAGCCACAACTACTGAAGCCCACGCGCCTAGAGGCCGTGCTCTGCAACAAGAGAAGCCACTGCAACGAAAGGGCCGCACACCGCAACGAAGAGTAGCTGCCGCTCACCGCAACCAGAGAAAGCCCATGCGCAGCAACCAAGACCCAACTCAGCCACAAAAAAAAAAAAAAAAGAAAAGAAAAGAAAAAGAAAAATTAAATAAAGAGTTGCTAATCAGCTAGATACTTTTACTCCTGTAGGGATAGAAGTAATTACGGTAGCTGATGCAAAGTATGCTCCTGAGTCCACAGCTATCCCTATGGTAAACATATGATGGGCCCACAAGAGAAGTCCTAAAAACCCAGTGGACATGACTCATACTATTCCCAGATAGCCGAAAGGCAATTTTTGTCCTAAATAGTATGTAATGATATGTGAGTTTATAACAAACCCTGTTAGGCCATGAATACAGACTTCAGGGTGAGCAAAGTATCAACATAGGTGTTGGTATAGGATTCGGTCTCCTCCTGCTGGGTCAAAGAAAGTAGTGTTTAGATTTCTATCTCTTAACAGCATGGCAATTCTGGCTGCTTGGACTGAGATTGGTAATTATAGTAATATGGCTATAGTTGGGGAAGATTAAACAAATAATGGTGTTTGGTATTGGGATATGACTGCTGGTTTTGTATTAAAGACTATAGTAATAAAAGTAATAATACCAAGAATTGAGGAGACACCTGCTAAATGTAAGGAGAAAACAGTTAGGTCGACAGAGGCTCCTGCATGGGCCAGATTGCAGGCTAGAGCTGAATACACGGTTCCACTGGTACCAGAACCAGCTTCTACTATTGGTGATATGAGTAGGCGTAAGAACGGTGGGGGAAGTAGTCAAACGTTTACATGATTTATTGGGGGAAATGCTACTTCAGGTGTCTGAGGTATTAGTGGCCCAAGTCAGTTTTCAAAGCCTGCAATCATAACAGGTACAGCTATAAAGAAAATTATTACAAGTGCAGGGACTGTTATGACTACCTTACAGATTTGGGCATCTCCAAGTAGCGGTCCAGGTCAGCATAGCTCAGCCTGGATTAATATAATTAAGGTGCTGCCTGCTACTCCAGCTCAAGCACCAAATAGTAAATATAAAATGCCGATATCTTTGTGATTTGTTGAAAATAATCAGCAGTGTATGAACAGAGGTAAAATGAGTGAGTTAGCATTAGACTGTAAATCTAAAGACAGAGATTGAGCCCTCTTTCTGGCAAACCCTGTGGTGAATCAACAAATTGAATTGTAACTTCAGAGAAGCAGCTTCAAATCTGCCAGTGATTTTCCTGCCTTTTTTTTTTCTTTTTTTCTTTCTCAAATGAAGGAGAAGTAGACTGAAGCCAGTTGACTAGAGGATTTGCCTGTTAACTAAAGTTTCCTGGGGTTAAAACTCATCAATCTCGTAAAGATTTGGCTTAAATACAGTGTTTGCTTTACATTCAATTGATGTAGAATAAAGTCTTGCAATCCTTATTTTCAGGAATTAAGTAAATTTCACTTGTTTAGGGTTTTGAAAGCTCTTGGCCTGAACTAACCTAAATTCCTAGTCCAGCACCGATAGAATGGGTGTTGTGTGTAGTAATCGTGTGGGTATTATGATTGGTAATGATAGGAAGGTTATTTCTTTGTATGTTCAAATTGTTTTGTGTTTGTGTTGTTTAATGAAGGGAATATAGTTAGTGATGTGGAGTATGTTAGCTGCAAGTAGAAATATATGCTGAGGACTGCTATGATGGCTATTAGTGTTGGTAGAATGATGTTGTCGTTTTTGTTATCTCTTGGATAATTATTCATTTGGGTAGAAACCCTGATAGTGATGGGCGATGTCCTAATGATACTATAATGGTGAGGAAAATGATTGTGATGGGAGGTGTTTTATCTCATGTGTGTGATAATGATACTCTTGTAGTACATGATCTGGGCATAATTAAGAAGAAGATAGTGTTGTTATGATATAAATTAGTATGTTTAGGATTGTTATAATCTGAATATACATTATAATAGCTGTTATTCATCCTATATGGGCAATTGATGAGGAGGGTGTAATATTTTCCAGGTGAGTATGGCGAAGTCTGCCTCAGCCTCCAGCTATGATTTATAATATCACTATGATTAATAGTATATTTAGGTTGATGGATGGTGACATGTGGTATAAAACTGATAGGGTTGCAATTTTGTCATGTTGATAGCATCAGGTCTGCTGTTCATGGGATGCCTTGTGTGACTTCAGGCACTCAGAAGTGAAATGGGGAAAGTCCTACTTTTGTGACAAGGGCGATTGTCATGAGGGTGGATGCTGCTGGATTAAAGATTTTTGTTATTCATTGTGCTCTTTGACCAGAGTATATTAGATTAATGATAATAGCCATTATAAGTAGGATTGATGTGGTGGACTGTTTTAGGAAATATTCGTTGGATGCTTCTGTAGCTTATGGGTTCATGTTTTTTATTAGAATGGGGATACCATTAACCAGTGTGAGCTTGTTATACAATTATATTTCCTGAGAAAATGGTCAGTAGAATGATGGTAAAAACAATGAGAGTTTATTAGCACAGGAAGGATATACAAAAATATTTTGGGGGTATGGGCCTGAAGCTTACTTAGAGAACTTTACTATATAGCATGTGGTGTAATGTGGTAGGTAGCATGGAGAATGTAAAAATATTAGGAAGAATTCAATTCCAGGAATAAGAGCATTGAAACCTCTATGATTTACTCTATCAAAGTAACTCTTTTGTCAGACATATTTCTTAAATTTGTGGTGGGTTGCCTGGTATGATGACAAGTAGTGAAAACTCTCGTATACATAGGGTTAATGTTAGTCGTAAAAAAAAACTTTTTATAAGAGATGTATGCGTTGATCATATCAAAATTGTAGGTAGGAGGCTCAAATTCATAGAAAGGAGATTGTTAGATGTGTTTTAATGATGACTTGGGCTGTATATAATTCTGGCACCTAGGGATTGTCGAATGCTCCTAAAAATAGATTGCTGTGGAAATGTGTATTATAGGGAAATTGACATATTCTCTAGGAGGGACGGGGTGAATGGGCCTGCTACATTTTCTACATTGAAGACATATACAGGTTTTGATGCTACTTCTGTTAAATCAAGTGGGGCTTCATTGGATTTCTGCTACTGCGGAGATAATCAAATCCTGGGTAGGGGTCAGGAGAAAATTAGTCATAGGTGTTCTTGTGTAATAATTACTGTTGAACGTGTAAATGATCCATTTATCAGTAAGACTGAGAAGAGAATAACTGCTACATTACTTCATATGAGATGATTGTCTGTGCTATTGTTCCTAGAGCTCCAGTGAGTGAGTATTTTGAATGTGAAGTTCATCCAGATCTGAGGATGGAATAAATGGCTAGGTGTGATATGGCTAATAGAAATAATATGCCTACATTTATACTAATTAGTGGATAAGATATGGGAAGAGGAATTCATGTTGTGAGAGCCAGGGTTAAGGCTAGCATTGGGGCAATAATATATAAATTGATGATGTTGATGGACATAGTGGTTCTTTAATAAGTAATTTGAATGTCTCAGCAATGGGTTGTAATCATCCATGGGGGCTGATGATTTTTGGCCCTTTCTGGATTTGTATATAGCCTAGGATTTTCCATTTAGTTAATATGAGGAATGCTATGGTGAATTAAATTGGGTAATTTGTGAAAGAATGTTGATTATAAACATATTCTTAGGAAGATGACCTGAACCAGTGCAGAAAAAGTTTCAATTTTACATAATTACCGGGCTCTGCCAGCGTAACGAACCCTGTTCTACAGTAGGGTATGTATAAATTAATTGAATGTAGATTATATCATCATTTAGTTTGAAGACATTTTGTAAAGTAAGCCCTATTGCTCTTGTCCTTTCATACTGGAAGAAACCTGCAATAGACAGAAACCAACCAGGATGACTCCAGTCTGAACTCAGATCACGTGAGACTTTAATTGTTGAACAAACAGACAATTAATAGCAGTTATACCATTGAAATGTCGTGATCCAGCATCAAGGTCTTAAACCATATTGCCCATATGAACTCCACAATACAATTACACTGTTATCCCTAGTAAAACTTGTTCCATTGATCAGTGTTTTAGAAGAACAGTTGATAAAGCATTTTGACTAGCTGGCCTAAATTTTAATCACTCAGAAGTGGTTTTATTCTCCAAAAAATAAATGGCGCACGGGCTCAAGACACACCGGCTTCAGTAGTTGTGGCGTGCAGACTCAGTAGTTGTGACCCACTGGCTTAGTTGTTCCGTGGCACGTGAGATCTTCCCGGGCCGGGGATCGAACCGGGCCCCCTGCATTGGCAGGCGAATTCTTAATCACTGCGTCACCAGGGAAGTCCCAGAATCGAAGTCTCCCTTTTAATATACCTGAAGTCCAAAGAATCCATGGAAATTTGTTACAGAAAATAAGACAATAAAATATTGTAAGGACTATAACAGAAGCATATAGTACACAGTTCATATAGACACATCCCAAGCAGTTACAAAGTATATTAAAAGGGAGGCTGCAATTTTAAAAGAATAAGAAAAATTATACCCACAAACTCCCAATCTTTCCTGAAACGTTGCAATCTGAAACCCTATTGTAGGAAGCAGAAGATTCCAGGAGAAATTCTACAAATGAAGAACTCCAAACCCTTTGGTTGGATAAGGAATTCTGGAAGGAAGGTATCCTCACCCAAGGAGAGCAGGTTCCTATACTTCTATAACATCACATCCCTGTACAATTCCCTTTGATCTTGGTCCATGCAATCTCACTCCTCTTGACAGAAATCTATGGCCACATCCTGGAATGTCAGCAGTCCCTGAAATTAAAAGTACACATGCCATGTGGCCACGGGAAGAGTTCATAATGTGACCCAAGAAGAAAACAGCAAGTTAAGAGAACTGCTTTTAATTTAGAAGAGTGTCTTCAATTATCCACATATATATATATATATATATATATATATATATATATATATATATATTTTTTTTTTTTTACAAGGTAACTTTCTCTACCTTATTTCTAACTACAAGAAAAGAGTATGGCATGTGACCACAAAACCAGTATAGAGACTATACTTGTCTGGAAAAGAAATGATAAAATGATGGTTTCAACACAGGCATATGCATTTTTGAGTGTTTTATTTATATCAAACTGGATAAAATGTGTGTATTTCTCATAGAGAAAAGACCTGTCGAGGTAGAAATGTACCTTTCAACTATTCATGAGTACACAAGTACACTGGGGAGATTGTAAAAGTGCAGATTGTGATTCAGTAGGTCTGGTGGGCCTGAGTTCTATTTTTTTAACAAGCTCATTTTTAACTAGTGATGCCACAGTCTCTGATTCATTAACCACAACTGTGAATATCAGAGACATAATTAGAAAGGTAAAAATTCATATTTAATTTTGAACTTAAAGTGTTTTATGGATTTTACACCTTTAATAGAATAGTGAGCACAGCAGCAACAATCATTTGTGAATATTTACTATAGACTGTGTACCTTTCTAACTTTTTTGTGTAGGATTCCAGGAAAAAAGCCCGGGCTGCGGCCACAGTGGGCGTGGCCCCCAGGCCGGGCCGCCCCTCCAGGACCCCCGACGGGGCCCTGCGCTCCTGGCGGCTCCCTCCCCCGCCGCCCCGCTCCCTCCCGGAAGGCCTCGGGGCAGAGCGGTCCCACCCACCGCGCGCTGAACAGAGCCCGCATTTCCTCCGAGCTGGAACTCCCGGCTCGGGCGGGGTCTCTTCCCTCCGCCTTCACGGAACTGCCCCGGAGCCCGAGGGGAGGGCGACCTCACTGAGGCTGCCGGCTCTGGAGGTGCCCCGGCGGCCGAAGCCGTGACAGTCGCGGGGACGGCGGGCCGGGTAAGTGGGCGCCGACCCTCCGCCTGGTCCGGTGCCCGGGCGGCAGCACAAGACCAGCTTCTGAGGGGCAGGGGTTCGCTGCCACCCGCCGCTGCTGTGCAGAAAGAGCGGCCTCCAGCGTCTGGTCCCCGGGAACTTCGGTCCCTCCTCCCGCCCCTGCCCTCGGCCTGGCTCGCGAGGCCTGGTGGGCGTGGGGAGGGGGTCGGCCTGAGCGTCCTGAGGGGAAACGGGGCAAGGGAGGCGCAGGGTCCGGCTGCAGCGTCAGCGCCCCTCCTCCCGACTGCGGGGAAAGCGGCTGAAAACTCCTCCCGAGGCGCGCAGGCCCCTTATTCAGCCGAGTCCCTCTGCGCTCCTTCCTCCCTGAGCTAAAGTACCGGGGGGAGGGGACAGGGCAGGGGACTGGTAATGGGGAACATCAAAAGGTGATTGTTAACTAAGGAAAACCAGCTCTCCCAAGGTGAGGAATGCGGCGCTTTTCTTTGCCTGGGCTCACTGAAATCCTTCCTTTGATATGCACCTCAGCTCTCTGGGGCCTGCATTCTGTATTTGCATATCCTGAGTGCCTCAGGGCCCGCCGGCTCACATTGGAGGGCTGCAAGTGCTGAAGACTGTGACATCCTTTGTTTACTGATAGGGCAAGAAATATTCCATTTCCCACCGGCTTGAGGGGCAGACAGTGAAAAAAAGTCAGAGAATCTCTCTCGGCCTGTACTTTGGTTTACATATAGATAATATTTATACTTAACTGTGCTAATAGAGGTTCTCAAGTCCAATCAACTTGTACTACTGCCCTCTATCAGTTTCATCAATATCATAAGATAAATGCTTATAGAATTGACTTATTCCATTTAAATAGGATAATGATTTTTAAAGGAAACATAATAGAAGTATAACAACAAAACCTTTACCACTAAAGGCTGGGTCTGGAACAACCTAAATAAATGTTCCATTGTTAAAATATTGAAAGATGTAGTCAATAGAAATATCAACAAAAATGACAAATAATAAGGGTAGCAGAATGTTGAAATGTTCTATCTTTAAAGTGGCAGAAAATCATTTATTAGTAGGCACTGGGGGCAGAAGATGCCTGATTTTATACCTTTGTCATATTTGTGCAGTTGTTTCAACAAGTAACTTAAAGACAAAATTTAAAAACAAGGAGGTTTGTGCCTGAGATCATGTTGATGTGAAACCAGGGATGGCCACCTTGTGCCAGGGGAGTTAAGTTTACCTGGCAGGTAGACCGCAGAGCTCCTGGGAAGCTAGGGTTGGCATTTTTCTGCTGGGTGCCCCTTAGGTTCTGTGACTTGACTGACTGTGAGTCATGTTTCGGGAAAGACCTGATCACAGGAAAAGGGTGGGAATAGAGTGCTTTGGGGAGCAGCTAACAACATTCATCACAGCTCACGGCCTGAATGAATTTTAAAGAAACAGGAAAACAAATGCTTCTTATGGAATCAGAGAATGTGAGGGCTGGACAATCCCAGAAAATGAGGAACACCCATCCCATTTTCCAGATGACGAAACAGAGGTCCAGCAAGGTGAAATCCCTCACCCAAGTTGCACCCGTCTCTCCTCCCCACTACGTGGTTCATGAAAGCAGGACTCTTCCTGTCTTGATCACTGCTGAACCCCAAAAAGGGCCAGGCATCTAGCAGCTGCTCCAAAAATTTGGGTTGACTGTAGGAACAATGCTATTTCTTTCTTTCTCACTCTTATTCAGGATTGTGCCAAGAACTCCCCAGGTTGCAATGTAATTCGATAAATGTAAATATGAATTGAGTTTTGTTGTGATGAGGACTTAGGCTTTGAAGGTAACAGACTTGGTTCAGATCTTGGTTCTGCCACTCCATAGCTGTTTGGCTTTGGGAAAATTACTAAACCTCTCTGAGATTATTTCCTCCTTTGTAAAGTGGGGATAAATCTATCTGAGCCAGCAGAGCACCTGCATGAGAGATGTGCACTAAATATTGGTCTTTCTCACTCTCCTACGCCATCTCTCTGTTCTTCCCAGAGAAGCTGTACAGAAGGATATAGTACTTTTTTAAAATAGTTAACTAATTAATTAATTAATTAATGTGTTTTTGGCTGCGTTGGGTCTTCGTTGCTATGCGCAGGCTTTCTCTAGTTGCGGCAAGCGGGGGCTACTCTTTGTTGCGGTGCCCGGGCTTCTCATTGCGGTGGCTTCTCTTGCTAGCCTTAACCCCAATGCTAGCCTTAACCCTGGCTCTCACAACATGAATTCCTCTTCCCATATCTTATCCACTAATTAGTATAAATGTAGGCATATTATTTCTATTAGCCATATCACACCTAGCCATTTATTCCATCCTCAGATCTGGATGAACTTCACATTCAAAATACTCACTCACTGGAGCTCTAGGAACAATAGCACAGACAATCATCTCATATGAAGTAATGTAGCAGTTATTCTCTTCTCAGTCTTACTGATAAATGGATCATTTACACGTTCAACAGTAATTATTACACAAGAACACCTATGACTAATTTTCTCCTGACCCCTACCCAGAATTTGATTATCTCCGCAGTAGCAGAAATCCAATGAAGCCCCACTTGATTTAACAGAAGTAGCATCAAAACCTGTATATGTCTTCAATGTAGAAAATGTAGCAGGCCCATTCACCCCGTCCCTCCTAGAGAATATGTCAATTTCCCTATAATACACATTTCCACAGCAATCTATTTTTAGGAGCATTCGACAATCCCTAGGTGCCAGAATTATATACAGCCCAAGTCATCATTAAAACACATCTAACAATCTCCTTTCTATGAATTTGAGCCTCCTACCTACAATTTTGATATGATCAACGCATACATCTCTTATAAAAAGTTTTTTTTTTACGACTAACATTAACCCTATGTATACGAGAGTTTTCACTACTTGTCATCATACCAGGCAACCCACCACAAATTTAAGAAATATGTCTGACAAAAGAGTTACTTTGATAGAGTAAATCATAGAGGTTTCAATGCTCTTATTCCTGGAATTGAATTCTTCCTAATATTTTTACATTCTCCATGCTACCTACCACATTACACCACATGCTATATAGTAAAGTTCTCTAAGTAAGCTTCAGGCCCATACCCCCAAAATATTTTTGTATATCCTTCCTGTGCTAATAAACTCTCATTGTTTTTACCATCATTCTACTGACCATTTTCTCAGGAAATATAATTGTATAACAAGCTCACACTGGTTAATGGTATCCCCATTCTAATAAAAAACATGAACCCATAAGCTACAGAAGCATCCAACGAATATTTCCTAAAACAGTCCACCACATCAATCCTACTTATAATGGCTATTATCATTAATCTAATA
This sequence comes from Balaenoptera borealis, assembly GCF_965194805.1. Taxonomy (NCBI): domain Eukaryota; kingdom Metazoa; phylum Chordata; class Mammalia; order Artiodactyla; family Balaenopteridae; genus Balaenoptera; species Balaenoptera borealis. The sequence continues at coordinate 353,012 of NW_028123769.1, forward strand.
TACTCTGGTCAAAGAGCACAATGAATAACAAAAATCTTTAATCCAGCAGCATCCACCCTCATGACAATCGCCCTTGTCACAAAAGTAGGACTTTCCCCATTTCACTTCTGAGTGCCTGAAGTCACACAAGGCATCCCATGAACAGCAGACCTGATGCTATCAACATGACAAAATTGCAACCCTATCAGTTTTATACCACATGTCACCATCCATCAACCTAAATATACTATTAATCATAGTGATATTATAAATCATAGCTGGAGGCTGAGGCAGACTTCGCCATACTCACCTGGAAAATATTACACCCTCCTCATCAATTGCCCATATAGGATGAATAACAGCTATTATAATGTATATTCAGATTATAACAATCCTAAACATACTAATTTATATCATAACAACACTATCTTCTTCTTAATTATGCCCAGATCATGTACTACAAGAGTATCATTATCACACACATGAGATAAAACACCTCCCATCACAATCATTTTCCTCACCATTATAGTATCATTAGGACATCGCCCATCACTATCAGGGTTTCTACCCAAATGAATAATTATCCAAGAGATAACAAAAACGACAACATCATTCTACCAACACTAATAGCCATCATAGCAGTCCTCAGCATATATTTCTACTTGCAGCTAACATACTCCACATCACTAACTATATTCCCTTCATTAAACAACACAAACACAAAACAATTTGAACATACAAAGAAATAACCTTCCTATCATTACCAATCATAATACCCACACGATTACTACACACAACACCCATTCTATCGGTGCTGGACTAGGAATTTAGGTTAGTTCAGGCCAAGAGCTTTCAAAACCCTAAACAAGTGAAATTTACTTAATTCCTGAAAATAAGGATTGCAAGACTTTATTCTACATCAATTGAATGTAAAGCAAACACTGTATTTAAGCCAAATCTTTACGAGATTGATGAGTTTTAACCCCAGGAAACTTTAGTTAACAGGCAAATCCTCTAGTCAACTGGCTTCAGTCTACTTCTCCTTCATTTGAGAAAGAAAAAAAGAAAAAAAAAAGGCAGGAAAATCACTGGCAGATTTGAAGCTGCTTCTCTGAAGTTACAATTCAATTTGTTGATTCACCACAGGGTTTGCCAGAAAGAGGGCTCAATCTCTGTCTTTAGATTTACAGTCTAATGCTAACTCACTCATTTTACCTCTGTTCATACACTGCTGATTATTTTCAACAAATCACAAAGATATCGGCATTTTATATTTACTATTTGGTGCTTGAGCTGGAGTAGCAGGCAGCACCTTAATTATATTAATCCAGGCTGAGCTATGCTGACCTGGACCGCTACTTGGAGATGCCCAAATCTGTAAGGTAGTCATAACAGTCCCTGCACTTGTAATAATTTTCTTTATAGCTGTACCTGTTATGATTGCAGGCTTTGAAAACTGACTTGGGCCACTAATACCTCAGACACCTGAAGTAGCATTTCCCCCAATAAATCATGTAAACGTTTGACTACTTCCCCCACCGTTCTTACGCCTACTCATATCACCAATAGTAGAAGCTGGTTCTGGTACCAGTGGAACCGTGTATTCAGCTCTAGCCTGCAATCTGGCCCATGCAGGAGCCTCTGTCGACCTAACTGTTTTCTCCTTACATTTAGCAGGTGTCTCCTCAATTCTTGGTATTATTACTTTTATTACTATAGTCTTTAATACAAAACCAGCAGTCATATCCCAATACCAAACACCATTATTTGTTTAATCTTCCCCAACTATAGCCATATTACTATAATTACCAATCTCAGTCCAAGCAGCCAGAATTGCCATGCTGTTAAGAGATAGAAATCTAAACACTACTTTCTTTGACCCAGCAGGAGGAGACCGAATCCTATACCAACACCTATGTTGATACTTTGCTCACCCTGAAGTCTGTATTCATGGCCTAACAGGGTTTGTTATAAACTCACATATCATTACATACTATTTAGGACAAAAATTGCCTTTCGGCTATCTGGGAATAGTATGAGTCATGTCCACTGGGTTTTTAGGACTTCTCTTGTGGGCCCATCATATGTTTACCATAGGGATAGCTGTGGACTCAGGAGCATACTTTGCATCAGCTACCGTAATTACTTCTATCCCTACAGGAGTAAAAGTATCTAGCTGATTAGCAACTCTTTATTTAATTTTTCTTTTTCTTTTCTTTTCTTTTTTTTTTTTTTTTGTGGCTGAGTTGGGTCTTGGTTGCTGCGCATGGGCTTTCTCTGGTTGCGGTGAGCGGCAGCTACTCTTCGTTGCGGTGTGCGGCCCTTTCGTTGCAGTGGCTTCTCTTGTTGCAGAGCACGGCCTCTAGGCGCGTGGGCTTCAGTAGTTGTGGCTTGCGGGCTCTAGAGGGCAGGCTCAGTAGTTGTGGCACACGGGCTTTTTGCTCCGCGGCATGTGGAATCTTCCCAGACAAGGGCTCGAACCCGTGTCCCCTGCATTGGCAGGCGAACTCTTAACCACTGCGTCACCAGGGAAGTCCCTGGTTAGCAACTGTTCACGGAGGTAATACTATATGACCTCCCACTATATTATGAGTTTTAGGCTTTAGTTTTTCTTTTTACAGTAGGTGGTTTGACAGGAATCATCTTAGCCATCTCATCCCCAGACATTGTCCTCCAGGATACATACTATGTAGTAGCACACTTCCATGACCTAATGTCCATGGGAGCAGTCTTCACTATTATAGGAGGCTTCCTACACTGATTCCCACTATTCTCAGGTTATACAGTTAACTCAGCATGAGCAAAAATTCACTTCACAAGTATATTTGTAGTAGTAAATATGACTTCCTGCAGCACTTTCGTGGCCTCTCAGGGATGTCACTACGTTAGTCTGAGTACCCTGAGGCACACACAACATGAAATATTTTGTCTTTAGGCTCATTCATCTCAGTAGCAGCAGTAATGCTAATAATCTTCATACTTTGAAAAGCATTTGTGTCTAAACAAGACGTCTTAGCAGTGGAAATTGCTACTCCTAACCTAGAATGGTTACACGGATGTCCTCCACCATATCCTATGTTTCAAGATCCTCCCTATGGAAATGTAAAATAAGGAAGGACTCAAGTCCTTTTCAACCAGTTTCAAGCCAACACCATAACAATTATGTCTTCCTCAATAAATGAGATAAAAGTAAAAAGTGATGTAGCTTTGTCAAAGTTAAATGATAGGCTAAAATCCTGTATATCACTAAGGCATATCAATTTCATCTAGGCTCTCAAGATACAACATCACCGATTATGGAAGAACTTTTACATTTTCTTCATCACACATTAATAGTGATTTTTAAAATAAGTTCTCTAGTCCTCTATATCATTTCACTAATATTGACATCTAAACTCATATGCATACAATAGATGCACAGGTAGAGAAAATGTGAACAATTTACTAGCTATTATTGTCATCTTAATTGCCCTATCATCATTGTGAATCCTTTACATGATACATGAAATCAATAGCTCTTCCCAAACCATAAAAAACTATGGGTCAGTAATGATACTGAAGCTACAAATACACAGATTATGAAGATTTAAACGTTGACTCCTCTGTAATCCCCACATCAGAGCTAAAACCAGGAGAATAATGACTAATAGAAGTCAACAACCGAGTAGTTAGGGATAGTCATTGAATATTAGTTTCATCTGAAATTGTTGTACACTCCGGAGTTGTTCCTTCTCAGGCCTAAAAAGAGCTGCTATCCCAGGACGCCTAACTGAAAGAATCCTAATATCAACAGGACCAGGCCTATGTTGTGGACAAGAGAGCTCGTTTTCCTGAGTTCAAAGACAGGACAGAGGGATATGGCTGAGATATGGGGTGAATCTGGAGCCCATGGGGATGCACTCTCCAAGCTCCAGTATAGGAATGGGGCCTCTAGGGTCCCAGGCCACCCACCACGCCCTCTCGAGCAGGATCTGGGCAACATTCCCTGTCAGTGATGAGGCAGCCCTAGCACTTGTCACGCCCCGATGTCGTGTCCTATGTGGGCCCCATGCTCTTGGGACCACACCCCACACTCTGCAGGTCCATGCTACAGGGTCCTTCATGCCTCAGGAGTAGAGACCACACAGCAAGCAGTTCCCTCCCCAACCAGCAGGAGGAGGGGAGGAGAGCAGGGGCACCAGGGGACTCTCACTCAGACAACAACACCCCGGCGGTGCCAGCGGGGACAGTGATGATGCAGATGAGGCACAGACCAAGAGATGGGACCAGAGGACCCAAAAGGCAGCTGGTCAGGTCCTGGCTCACCTGCACCCCGGACACCTTTGTCCCGCATACACCCCCTTCCTCATACACCCTCTCCTTAAATGCAGATTCTTCAGATGCAAACAGGCAGAGCTTCAGACTGAAAATCAGCTCTTCCAAAATGACCCGTCAGCAAACACTGCAGGATTCCACTCCAGTGGGTGCCCTGGAGTCGACAACTCAGGGACTGAAGTGGATATCGGTGCCAGGGGCAGTGGGAGGGAATGGGGAATGAGACTTCCATGGTTGTGGAATTTTGGTTTTGCAAGATGAAAAGTTCTAGGGATGGTGGTGATGGCTCCACGAGAAAGTGAATATATCTGAGGCCTCAGAAACGTGCACTTAAAATGGTGATGATGGTAAAGGGTATGTGACGTGTGTTTTATTTCACTTAAAATAAATTCTTAAAATAATGTCTTGTTAATTGAGATTCCATTTCGACTCCCCTTCCTCACAAATGTCGGAGGCCCAGACACAGTCCCCTACCTTAGGGGCCATCACGGTACCCTCACAGAGCACGTGGGAGACCATTCTTAGGGGCGGCTAGTCTGTGCTCACCTGACCTCTGTCCAGGGGGACCCAGGCAGTGGTGACCCCCATAGATTAGACCTATGATATGCTATAGTATTAATATGATACCACCAAGTGTTGTCACTCACCGGAACACAGAGCAGCAACCCACTCAAACATGCCTGACCTCATATGATTGTGACAAGATTAAGAGAAGAAAAGGAACCACAGGTTAATCAGGACAACACCCTTAATGCAGAGGTTGGAAATCTCAAAGGGGACAGGACACACTGCAGGCAAAGAGCGCATATGCGGTCTCCCCATACATGTGATCCTGACCCATGCAGGTATGGTGAGACCCACACAGTCCCCGCACCCTATACCTGGGGCCACACATCCACACTCACCAGGGTGACCCACCTCCCCAGACCCCTCCACCTGGGTCACATGTCCACAGTCCCAGGGTGACCTCACCTCCCCAGACCCTGCACCTGGGGTCACACGTCCCCTTGGTCAGGACACCATGGCTCTGCAGGGGGCTCCCCCAATGTGGAAACAAGCTGGGTCCCTGGGACCTCCTGGGATGGGAAAAAGTGTCAGGTGGGTCTCCTTTCCCCACACTTGTCCCAGAGGAGTCCTCCTCTTCTCACTTTGGTTCTGTGTGATTTTAACTGTTTTTAAAGCTTTCATACTAGAGTTGAACACACGACCCTGGTGCTGGCATGCTCAGTCCTTTCTCATCTCACTTACATGTTGAGAAAACTCACAGGACAGCAGGGCTGAAAGCCGAGGGGCAGCTCTGGACTCTGCTGAGTAGGGACGGTAGACTGGAGGGAGAGCTCAGCAGCAGCCTCAGCTGTCACCCATCGGCCTTTTGCCCGATCTGCGTGCCCTGCAATCAATTCACCAGCTAAACCTGCTTCCCTATGCACCATGCACGTGCTGGTAAATTGGAATTATTGCCAGGTAGTCCTCCTGAGGATTCTCCATGAGCCCCAGGGAAGGTGAACCTTGCAGGGATTAAGACTAAGGCCCCGACCATAGCCCTGACCCTTGGGAGGACCAGGTCACCACACTCAGAAGAGAGGCTGTTACGTAGACAAGCCCACCTCAGCTCCAGACCCCAGACATCTAAGCACTGACATTCAGATGCAGGCACGGAGCTTCCCAGTACTGAGGCCAGGCCGGGTCTCTACCCAGGTCCCCATAGTCCTAGCGTACACAGAACATGGTCAGGTCTAAATCTTCTTATTATAGACAACACATGGTCAGCTCTAAACATAAGCAGTAGACAGGACATGCAGAGGTCTAAATCTACCATGTAGACACAACTTGATCATGTTTAAACTAGCTTAGGGCTGATCTCATAGGAGGTACAGATCACACACATGGGTCTCTCATCTTTGGACACCCACATCAGGAAACTGAACAAAATCTTTGTCATTAAACATTTCAACAGGCAAAACAGAAATGTTCCCAATTTCTCTGGCCACCTGATGGTCAGGATCCACGGGCGAGCCACGAACTTCTTAGAGTGCAGCCCAGTCTGCTGCCAGGACAGACAAGAAGTGGCCTGATTCCAGCCTCCCAGGCTTCCAGAAGGAGGCGGCCACACTGGAAGCCCAGGCAGGAGAGTCCTGCATGGTCCGGGCCGGGAGATCCGGTCTGTCCATTCGGCTGGCCGATTCCGGGCGGGGCGCTCAGGGCCGCTGAGAGCCCTGCACTCAGGTCCTGCTTCCCTGCAGCGTGTGCGTGTGCGTGTGTGCGTGTGTGTGTGTGTGTGTGTGTGTGTGTGTGTGTGTGTGTAGAGGGGGCGGTGGCTGACGGCTCCCATGGCTCCCGTCCCGGGCACCGCGCTGTCTTCGAGGGGAGGCACGGGGAGAGGTAGGGGCACAGAAGCCGTTGGAGAGGAGAACCCACCGCGGAACTCCTTGCACACTGGCTCGCCCCACCCGGAGACCCGCCTGCCCATCGTGGGCCGCATGTCACCCCCCAACCCCACACCCCCGAGGGCAGGGTGCCTGCTCTTTCAACAGCGCAGGGTCTCACATGAAGGAGACCCAGTGGGGACTGTCACCACCACCACCCCCCCCCACTCCTGATGCTGTGTTTGGGGAGAATGAACCCCCTTGACTGGGCGATGGGACCCTGTGTGGAAAGAGGTGGCGGCCCCATCCAAGTCGGGGCCTGGCTGAGAGATGGGAACACAGGAGCCAAGTGCAGGGCCTGGAGGCCAGGCCAACAGGAGGGGCACCCCCAGCCTTGGCCGGGCTCTCCAACGGTGACATTGTTGCTTTAGGGGACCTGGGGCAGGCGACTGAATGTAATGGGAGTCTCAACTGGACCCTGAATGGGGCTTAAAGAAGGTGTGAAGGATGTTACTGAGACAGTGACAGTCATTGGAAGACAAACTCTGCGTCAGGATATCCTGCTCCATCCATTTAAATCCCTGAGATCTGTGACCTTTACGTGGCTACGCAGGATTGTTAGAGCAGCTGCGTGCGGATATATCTGGGGCACAATTCAGTCTGCAACCAACTTGCAAGTGGTTCCAGCAAACACACAGGTGTGCGCACAGGCAGGCACAGCACACACACAAACATATGCATGTGCACAGCACAAATAGAGTCACACACTAGCATGTGAACACACATGCACGCATATGCCCATGCACACACTAATGTGTGCAAGTGCACATACCTATGCACATGCACAGCATAGGTATGCAAACAGGCACATGCACACGCATAGCACACACACAGGGAATAAAGTGAATCCGTAAAGCATTAATTCCTGAACACAAGTGAAGCTGACATGTATTTTTCCCTTTTCTTAGCCTTGATGTTTTCCACAACAAAAAGTTTAAGAAAAAAGTTAATGGCAAATGACTTTTGATTCATAGGACTTTCTGATGTTATTCCACAAATATTATGACAGGAGAAATGAATGTAGATATTACATGTGTCCACTAATGGATGAATGGAGAAGAAAAACACGGTCCATCAATACAAGGGGATGCTATTCAGCCTAAAAAGGAAGGCAATTCTGACACAGGCTGCAGCAGGGATGAACCTTGAGGGCATTATGCTCAGTGATGTAAGCTAGACACAAAAAAACAAACAGTGCTTGATCCACTCATAAAAGGCCCCTAGAGCAGTCGGAAACATAGAGATATAAAGTAGGATGTTGAGTGCCAGAGGCTGAGGGGGGGACAATGGGGAGTGAGTGTTTAATGGGGACTGTTTCAATTTTGCAAGATGAAAAAGTTCTGGAGGATGATGGTGGTCAGGTTTGCACAACAGTGTGAATTACTTCTTGACCCTGAAATGTGCACTTAAAAATGGTTAAGATAGTACATTTTATGTTTTGTGTACCAGACCACAATTTTTAAAACTTTAAAAAAAACAACAGGACATAGTCCATGAATACCACAAGATGCACAACTTCACTAACAACAGAGGGATTAAAGCCATAAGAAAAATACTGTGCATACACCTACCAGAATGGCAGACATGAAAGACATAGTATCAAATATCAGCAGGATGTGGAGCAATGGAAAGCCTGGTACGCAACGGGGGGATGCAACCACTTCTGAAACAATCGGGCCTCAGATAGCGAAGTCCCTGCACAGAGACCCACAGTGCTCCTCCCAGGTGAACACAAACCCACCAGCCCTGCACCAGGACACACGGACATGGACTCGCAGCCACAGGAGCCAAACCTGAAAGAACCTGAAGGCCATCACAGGCGGATGCAGAAATGAGCCATGCACGCTCCTATGAAGGAATATTCCACAGCAATGGAGTACATTTTGTTTAAAGGTAGTAAAACTATAAAAATTATATTTTTTAAAAAAACTATATTTACAAGATGAAAGAATCTATAATTCTGGCACCTAGGGATTGTCGAATGCTCCTAAAAATAGATTGCTGTGGAAATGTGTATTATAGGGAAATTGACATATTCTCTAGGAGGGACGGGGTGAATGGGCCTGCTACATTTTCTACATTGAAGACATATACAGGTTTTGATGCTACTTCTGTTAAATCAAGTGGGGCTTCATTGGATTTCTGCTACTGCGGAGATAATCAAATCCTGGGTAGGGGTCAGGAGAAAATTAGTCATAGGTGTTCTTGTGTAATAATTACTGTTGAACGTGTAAATGATCCATTTATCAGTAAGACTGAGAAGAGAATAACTGCTACATTACTTCATATGAGATGATTGTCTGTGCTATTGTTCCTAGAGCTCCAGTGAGTGAGTATTTTGAATGTGAAGTTCATCCAGATCTGAGGATGGAATAAATGGCTAGGTGTGATATGGCTAATAGAAATAATATGCCTACATTTATACTAATTAGTGGATAAGATATGGGAAGAGGAATTCATGTTGTGAGAGCCAGGGTTAAGGCTAGCATTGGGGCAATAATATATAAATTGATGATGTTGATGGACATAGTGGTTCTTTAATAAGTAATTTGAATGTCTCAGCAATGGGTTGTAATCATCCATGGGGGCTGATGATTTTTGGCCCTTTCTGGATTTGTATATAGCCTAGGATTTTCCATTTAGTTAATATGAGGAATGCTATGGTGAATTAAATTGGGTAATTTGTGAAAGAATGTTGATTATAAACATATTCTTAGGAAGATGACCTGAACCAGTGCAGAAAAAGTTTCAATTTTACATAATTACCGGGCTCTGCCAGCGTAACGAACCCTGTTCTACAGTAGGGTATGTATAAATTAATTGAATGTAGATTATATCATCATTTAGTTTGAAGACATTTTGTAAAGTAAGCCCTATTGCTCTTGTCCTTTCATACTGGAAGAAACCTGCAATAGACAGAAACCAACCAGGATGACTCCAGTCTGAACTCAGATCACGTGAGACTTTAATTGTTGAACAAACAGACAATTAATAGCAGTTATACCATTGAAATGTCGTGATCCAGCATCAAGGTCTTAAACCATATTGCCCATATGAACTCCACAATACAATTACACTGTTATCCCTAGTAAAACTTGTTCCATTGATCAGTGTTTTAGAAGAACAGTTGATAAAGCATTTTGACTAGCTGGCCTAAATTTTAATCACTCAGAAGTGGTTTTATTCTCCAAAAAATAAATGGCGCACGGGCTCAAGACACACCGGCTTCAGTAGTTGTGGCGTGCAGACTCAGTAGTTGTGACCCACTGGCTTAGTTGTTCCGTGGCACGTGAGATCTTCCCGGGCCGGGGATCGAACCGGGCCCCCTGCATTGGCAGGCGAATTCTTAATCACTGCGTCACCAGGGAAGTCCCAGAATCGAAGTCTCCCTTTTAATATACCTGAAGTCCAAAGAATCCATGGAAATTTGTTACAGAAAATAAGACAATAAAATATTGTAAGGACTATAACAGAAGCATATAGTACACAGTTCATATAGACACATCCCAAGCAGTTACAAAGTATATTAAAAGGGAGGCTGCAATTTTAAAAGAATAAGAAAAATTATACCCACAAACTCCCAATCTTTCCTGAAACGTTGCAATCTGAAACCCTATTGTAGGAAGCAGAAGATTCCAGGAGAAATTCTACAAATGAAGAACTCCAAACCCTTTGGTTGGATAAGGAATTCTGGAAGGAAGGTATCCTCACCCAAGGAGAGCAGGTTCCTATACTTCTATAACATCACATCCCTGTACAATTCCCTTTGATCTTGGTCCATGCAATCTCACTCCTCTTGACAGAAATCTATGGCCACATCCTGGAATGTCAGCAGTCCCTGAAATTAAAAGTACACATGCCATGTGGCCACGGGAAGAGTTCATAATGTGACCCAAGAAGAAAACAGCAAGTTAAGAGAACTGCTTTTAATTTAGAAGAGTGTCTTCAATTATCCACTAATATATATATATATATATATATATATATATATATATATATATATTTTTTTTTTTTACAAGGTAACTTTCTCTACCTTATTTCTAACTACAAGAAAAGAGTATGGCATGTGACCACAAAACCAGTATAGAGACTATACTTGTCTGGAAAAGAAATGATAAAATGATGGTTTCAACACAGGCATATGCATTTTTGAGTGTTTTATTTATATCAAACTGGATAAAATGTGTGTATTTCTCATAGAGAAAAGACCTGTCGAGGTAGAAATGTACCTTTCAACTATTCATGAGTACACAAGTACACTGGGGAGATTGTAAAAGTGCAGATTGTGATTCAGTAGGTCTGGTGGGCCTGAGTTCTATTTTTTTAACAAGCTCATTTTTAACTAGTGATGCCACAGTCTCTGATTCATTAACCACAACTGTGAATATCAGAGACATAATTAGAAAGGTAAAAATTCATATTTAATTTTGAACTTAAAGTGTTTTATGGATTTTACACCTTTAATAGAATAGTGAGCACAGCAGCAACAATCATTTGTGAATATTTACTATAGACTGTGTACCTTTCTAACTTTTTTGTGTAGGATTCCAGGAAAAAAGCCCGGGCTGCGGCCACAGTGGGCGTGGCCCCCAGGCCGGGCCGCCCCTCCAGGACCCCCGACGGGGCCCTGCGCTCCTGGCGGCTCCCTCCCCCGCCGCCCCGCTCCCTCCCGGAAGGCCTCGGGGCAGAGCGGTCCCACCCACCGCGCGCTGAACAGAGCCCGCATTTCCTCCGAGCTGGAACTCCCGGCTCGGGCGGGGTCTCTTCCCTCCGCCTTCACGGAACTGCCCCGGAGCCCGAGGGGAGGGCGACCTCACTGAGGCTGCCGGCTCTGGAGGTGCCCCGGCGGCCGAAGCCGTGACAGTCGCGGGGACGGCGGGCTGGGTAAGTGGGCGCCGACCCTCCGCCTGGTCCGGTGCCCGGGCGGCAGCACAAGACCAGCTTCTGAGGGGCAGGGGTTCGCTGCCACCCGCCGCTGCTGTGCAGAAAGAGCGGCCTCCAGCGTCTGGTCCCCGGGAACTTCGGTCCCTCCTCCCGCCCCTGCCCTCGGCCTGGCTCGCGAGGCCTGGTGGGCGTGGGGAGGGGGTCGGCCTGAGCGTCCTGAGGGGAAACGGGGCAAGGGAGGCGCAGGGTCCGGCTGCAGCGTCAGCGCCCCTCCTCCCGACTGCGGGGAAAGCGGCTGAAAACTCCTCCCGAGGCGCGCAGGCCCCTTATTCAGCCGAGTCCCTCTGCGCTCCTTCCTCCCTGAGCTAAAGTACCGGGGGGAGGGGACAGGGCAGGGGACTGGTAATGGGGAACATCAAAAGGTGATTGTTAACTAAGGAAAACCAGCTCTCCCAAGGTGAGGAATGCGGCGCTTTTCTTTGCCTGGGCTCACTGAAATCCTTCCTTTGATATGCACCTCAGCTCTCTGGGGCCTGCATTCTGTATTTGCATATCCTGAGTGCCTCAGGGCCCGCCGGCTCACATTGGAGGGCTGCAAGTGCTGAAGACTGTGACATCCTTTGTTTACTGATAGGGCAAGAAATATTCCATTTCCCACCGGCTTGAGGGGCAGACAGTGAAAAAAAGTCAGAGAATCTCTCTCGGCCTGTACTTTGGTTTACATATAGATAATATTTATACTTAACTGTGCTAATAGAGGTTCTCAAGTCCAATCAACTTGTACTACTGCCCTCTATCAGTTTCATCAATATCATAAGATAAATGCTTATAGAATTGACTTATTCCATTTAAATAGGATAATGATTTTTAAAGGAAACATAATAGAAGTATAACAACAAAACCTTTACCACTAAAGGCTGGGTCTGGAACAACCTAAATAAATGTTCCATTGTTAAAATATTGAAAGATGTAGTCAATAGAAATATCAACAAAAATGACAAATAATAAGGGTAGCAGAATGTTGAAATGTTCTATCTTTAAAGTGGCAGAAAATCATTTATTAGTAGGCACTGGGGGCAGAAGATGCCTGATTTTATACCTTTGTCATATTTGTGCAGTTGTTTCAACAAGTAACTTAAAGACAAAATTTAAAAACAAGGAGGTTTGTGCCTGAGATCATGTTGATGTGAAACCAGGGATGGCCACCTTGTGCCAGGGGAGTTAAGTTTACCTGGCAGGTAGACCGCAGAGCTCCTGGGAAGCTAGGGTTGGCATTTTTCTGCTGGGTGCCCCTTAGGTTCTGTGACTTGACTGACTGTGAGTCATGTTTCGGGAAAGACCTGATCACAGGAAAAGGGTGGGAATAGAGTGCTTTGGGGAGCAGCTAACAACATTCATCACAGCTCACGGCCTGAATGAATTTTAAAGAAACAGGAAAACAAATGCTTCTTATGGAATCAGAGAATGTGAGGGCTGGACAATCCCAGAAAATGAGGAACACCCATCCCATTTTCCAGATGACGAAACAGAGGTCCAGCAAGGTGAAATCCCTCACCCAAGTTGCACCCGTCTCTCCTCCCCACTACGTGGTTCATGAAAGCAGGACTCTTCCTGTCTTGATCACTGCTGAACCCCAAAAAGGGCCAGGCATCTAGCAGCTGCTCCAAAAATTTGGGTTGACTGTAGGAACAATGCTATTTCTTTCTTTCTCACTCTTATTCAGGATTGTGCCAAGAACTCCCCAGGTTGCAATGTAATTCGATAAATGTAAATATGAATTGAGTTTTGTTGTGATGAGGACTTAGGCTTTGAAGGTAACAGACTTGGTTCAGATCTTGGTTCTGCCACTCCATAGCTGTTTGGCTTTGGGAAAATTACTAAACCTCTCTGAGATTATTTCCTCCTTTGTAAAGTGGGGATAAATCTATCTGAGCCAGCAGAGCACCTGCATGAGAGATGTGCACTAAATATTGGTCTTTCTCACTCTCCTACGCCATCTCTCTGTTCTTCCCAGAGAAGCTGTACAGAAGGATATAGTACTTTTTTAAAATAGTTAACTAATTAATTAATTAATTAATGTGTTTTTGGCTGCGTTGGGTCTTCGTTGCTATGCGCAGGCTTTCTCTAGTTGCGGCAAGCGGGGGCTACTCTTTGTTGCGGTGCCCGGGCTTCTCATTGCGGTGGCTTCTCTTGCTAGCCTTAACCCCAATGCTAGCCTTAACCCTGGCTCTCACAACATGAATTCCTCTTCCCATATCTTATCCACTAATTAGTATAAATGTAGGCATATTATTTCTATTAGCCATATCACACCTAGCCATTTATTCCATCCTCAGATCTGGATGAACTTCACATTCAAAATACTCACTCACTGGAGCTCTAGGAACAATAGCACAGACAATCATCTCATATGAAGTAATGTAGCAGTTATTCTCTTCTCAGTCTTACTGATAAATGGATCATTTACACGTTCAACAGTAATTATTACACAAGAACACCTATGACTAATTTTCTCCTGACCCCTACCCAGAATTTGATTATCTCCGCAGTAGCAGAAATCCAATGAAGCCCCACTTGATTTAACAGAAGTAGCATCAAAACCTGTATATGTCTTCAATGTAGAAAATGTAGCAGGCCCATTCACCCCGTCCCTCCTAGAGAATATGTCAATTTCCCTATAATACACATTTCCACAGCAATCTATTTTTAGGAGCATTCGACAATCCCTAGGTGCCAGAATTATATACAGCCCAAGTCATCATTAAAACACATCTAACAATCTCCTTTCTATGAATTTGAGCCTCCTACCTACAATTTTGATATGATCAACGCATACATCTCTTATAAAAAGTTTTTTTTTTACGACTAACATTAACCCTATGTATACGAGAGTTTTCACTACTTGTCATCATACCAGGCAACCCACCACAAATTTAAGAAATATGTCTGACAAAAGAGTTACTTTGATAGAGTAAATCATAGAGGTTTCAATGCTCTTATTCCTGGAATTGAATTCTTCCTAATATTTTTACATTCTCCATGCTACCTACCACATTACACCACATGCTATATAGTAAAGTTCTCTAAGTAAGCTTCAGGCCCATACCCCCAAAATATTTTTGTATATCCTTCCTGTGCTAATAAACTCTCATTGTTTTTACCATCATTCTACTGACCATTTTCTCAGGAAATATAATTGTATAACAAGCTCACACTGGTTAATGGTATCCCCATTCTAATAAAAAACATGAACCCATAAGCTACAGAAGCATCCAACGAATATTTCCTAAAACAGTCCACCACATCAATCCTACTTATAATGGCTATTATCATTAATCTAATATACTCTGGTCAAAGAGCACAATGAATAACAAAAATCTTTAATCCAGCAGCATCCACCCTCATGACAATCGCCCTTGTCACAAAAGTAGGACTTTCCCCATTTCACTTCTGAGTGCCTGAAGTCACACAAGGCATCCCATGAACAGCAGACCTGATGCTATCAACATGACAAAATTGCAACCCTATCAGTTTTATACCACATGTCACCATCCATCAACCTAAATATACTATTAATCATAGTGATATTATAAATCATAGCTGGAGGCTGAGGCAGACTTCGCCATACTCACCTGGAAAATATTACACCCTCCTCATCAATTGCCCATATAGGATGAATAACAGCTATTATAATGTATATTCAGATTATAACAATCCTAAACATACTAATTTATATCATAACAACACTATCTTCTTCTTAATTATGCCCAGATCATGTACTACAAGAGTATCATTATCACACACATGAGATAAAACACCTCCCATCACAATCATTTTCCTCACCATTATAGTATCATTAGGACATCGCCCATCACTATCAGGGTTTCTACCCAAATGAATAATTATCCAAGAGATAACAAAAACGACAACATCATTCTACCAACACTAATAGCCATCATAGCAGTCCTCAGCATATATTTCTACTTGCAGCTAACATACTCCACATCACTAACTATATTCCCTTCATTAAACAACACAAACACAAAACAATTTGAACATACAAAGAAATAACCTTCCTATCATTACCAATCATAATACCCACACGATTACTACACACAACACCCATTCTATCGGTGCTGGACTAGGAATTTAGGTTAGTTCAGGCCAAGAGCTTTCAAAACCCTAAACAAGTGAAATTTACTTAATTCCTGAAAATAAGGATTGCAAGACTTTATTCTACATCAATTGAATGTAAAGCAAACACTGTATTTAAGCCAAATCTTTACGAGATTGATGAGTTTTAACCCCAGGAAACTTTAGTTAACAGGCAAATCCTCTAGTCAACTGGCTTCAGTCTACTTCTCCTTCATTTGAGAAAGAAAAAAAGAAAAAAAAAAGGCAGGAAAATCACTGGCAGATTTGAAGCTGCTTCTCTGAAGTTACAATTCAATTTGTTGATTCACCACAGGGTTTGCCAGAAAGAGGGCTCAATCTCTGTCTTTAGATTTACAGTCTAATGCTAACTCACTCATTTTACCTCTGTTCATACACTGCTGATTATTTTCAACAAATCACAAAGATATCGGCATTTTATATTTACTATTTGGTGCTTGAGCTGGAGTAGCAGGCAGCACCTTAATTATATTAATCCAGGCTGAGCTATGCTGACCTGGACCGCTACTTGGAGATGCCCAAATCTGTAAGGTAGTCATAACAGTCCCTGCACTTGTAATAATTTTCTTTATAGCTGTACCTGTTATGATTGCAGGCTTTGAAAACTGACTTGGGCCACTAATACCTCAGACACCTGAAGTAGCATTTCCCCCAATAAATCATGTAAACGTTTGACTACTTCCCCCACCGTTCTTACGCCTACTCATATCACCAATAGTAGAAGCTGGTTCTGGTACCAGTGGAACCGTGTATTCAGCTCTAGCCTGCAATCTGGCCCATGCAGGAGCCTCTGTCGACCTAACTGTTTTCTCCTTACATTTAGCAGGTGTCTCCTCAATTCTTGGTATTATTACTTTTATTACTATAGTCTTTAATACAAAACCAGCAGTCATATCCCAATACCAAACACCATTATTTGTTTAATCTTCCCCAACTATAGCCATATTACTATAATTACCAATCTCAGTCCAAGCAGCCAGAATTGCCATGCTGTTAAGAGATAGAAATCTAAACACTACTTTCTTTGACCCAGCAGGAGGAGACCGAATCCTATACCAACACCTATGTTGATACTTTGCTCACCCTGAAGTCTGTATTCATGGCCTAACAGGGTTTGTTATAAACTCACATATCATTACATACTATTTAGGACAAAAATTGCCTTTCGGCTATCTGGGAATAGTATGAGTCATGTCCACTGGGTTTTTAGGACTTTTCTTGTGGGCCCATCATATGTTTACCATAGGGATAGCTGTGGACTCAGGAGCATACTTTGCATCAGCTACCGTAATTACTTCTATCCCTACAGGAGTAAAAGTATCTAGCTGATTAGCAACTCTTTATTTAATTTTTCTTTTTCTTTTCTTTTCTTTTTTTTTTTTTTTTGTGGCTGAGTTGGGTCTTGGTTGCTGCGCATGGGCTTTCTCTGGTTGCGGTGAGCGGCAGCTACTCTTCGTTGCGGTGTGCGGCCCTTTCGTTGCAGTGGCTTCTCTTGTTGCAGAGCACGGCCTCTAGGCGCGTGGGCTTCAGTAGTTGTGGCTTGCGGGCTCTAGAGGGCAGGCTCAGTAGTTGTGGCACACGGGCTTTTTGCTCCGCGGCATGTGGAATCTTCCCAGACAAGGGCTCGAACCCGTGTCCCCTGCATTGGCAGGCGAACTCTTAACCACTGCGTCACCAGGGAAGTCCCTGGTTAGCAACTGTTCACGGAGGTAATACTATATGACCTCCCACTATATTATGAGTTTTAGGCTTTAGTTTTTCTTTTTACAGTAGGTGGTTTGACAGGAATCATCTTAGCCATCTCATCCCCAGACATTGTCCTCCAGGATACATACTATGTAGTAGCACACTTCCATGACCTAATGTCCATGGGAGCAGTCTTCACTATTATAGGAGGCTTCCTACACTGATTCCCACTATTCTCAGGTTATACAGTTAACTCAGCATGAGCAAAAATTCACTTCACAAGTATATTTGTAGTAGTAAATATGACTTCCTGCAGCACTTTCGTGGCCTCTCAGGGATGTCACTACGTTAGTCTGAGTACCCTGAGGCACACACAACATGAAATATTTTGTCTTTAGGCTCATTCATCTCAGTAGCAGCAGTAATGCTAATAATCTTCATACTTTGAAAAGCATTTGTGTCTAAACAAGACGTCTTAGCAGTGGAAATTGCTACTCCTAACCTAGAATGGTTACACGGATGTCCTCCACCATATCCTATGTTTCAAGATCCTCCCTATGGAAATGTAAAATAAGGAAGGACTCAAGTCCTTTTCAACCAGTTTCAAGCCAACACCATAACAATTATGTCTTCCTCAATAAATGAGATAAAAGTAAAAAGTGATGTAGCTTTGTCAAAGTTAAATGATAGGCTAAAATCCTGTATATCACTAAGGCATATCAATTTCATCTAGGCTCTCAAGATACAACATCACCGATTATGGAAGAACTTTTACATTTTCTTCATCACACATTAATAGTGATTTTTAAAATAAGTTCTCTAGTCCTCTATATCATTTCACTAATATTGACATCTAAACTCATATGCATACAATAGATGCACAGGTAGAGAAAATGTGAACAATTTACTAGCTATTATTGTCATCTTAATTGCCCTATCATCATTGTGAATCCTTTACATGATACATGAAATCAATAGCTCTTCCCAAACCATAAAAAACTATGGGTCAGTAATGATACTGAAGCTACAAATACACAGATTATGAAGATTTAAACGTTGACTCCTCTGTAATCCCCACATCAGAGCTAAAACCAGGAGAATAATGACTAATAGAAGTCAACAACCGAGTAGTTAGGGATAGTCATTGAATATTAGTTTCATCTGAAATTGTTGTACACTCCGGAGTTGTTCCTTCTCAGGCCTAAAAAGAGCTGCTATCCCAGGACGCCTAACTGAAAGAATCCTAATATCAACAGGACCAGGCCTATGTTGTGGACAAGAGAGCTCGTTTTCCTGAGTTCAAAGACAGGACAGAGGGATATGGCTGAGATATGGGGTGAATCTGGAGCCCATGGGGATGCACTCTCCAAGCTCCAGTATAGGAATGGGGCCTCTAGGGTCCCAGGCCACCCACCACGCCCTCTCGAGCAGGATCTGGGCAACATTCCCTGTCAGTGATGAGGCAGCCCTAGCACTTGTCACGCCCCGATGTCGTGTCCTATGTGGGCCCCATGCTCTTGGGACCACACCCCACACTCTGCAGGTCCATGCTACAGGGTCCTTCATGCCTCAGGAGTAGAGACCACACAGCAAGCAGTTCCCTCCCCAACCAGCAGGAGGAGGGGAGGAGAGCAGGGGCACCAGGGGACTCTCACTCAGACAACAACACCCCGGCGGTGCCAGCGGGGACAGTGATGATGCAGATGAGGCACAGACCAAGAGATGGGACCAGAGGACCCAAAAGGCAGCTGGTCAGGTCCTGGCTCACCTGCACCCCGGACACCTTTGTCCCGCATACACCCCCTTCCTCATACACCCTCTCCTTAAATGCAGATTCTTCAGATGCAAACAGGCAGAGCTTCAGACTGAAAATCAGCTCTTCCAAAATGACCCGTCAGCAAACACTGCAGGATTCCACTCCAGTGGGTGCCCTGGAGTCGACAACTCAGGGACTGAAGTGGATATCGGTGCCAGGGGCAGTGGGAGGGAATGGGGAATGAGACTTCCATGGTTGTGGAATTTTGGTTTTGCAAGATGAAAAGTTCTAGGGATGGTGGTGATGGCTCCACGAGAAAGTGAATATATCTGAGGCCTCAGAAACGTGCACTTAAAATGGTGATGATGGTAAAGGGTATGTGACGTGTGTTTTATTTCACTTAAAATAAATTCTTAAAATAATGTCTTGTTAATTGAGATTCCATTTCGACTCCCCTTCCTCACAAATGTCGGAGGCCCAGACACAGTCCCCTACCTTAGGGGCCATCACGGTACCCTCACAGAGCACGTGGGAGACCATTCTTAGGGGCGGCTAGTCTGTGCTCACCTGACCTCTGTCCAGGGGGACCCAGGCAGTGGTGACCCCCATAGATTAGACCTATGATATGCTATAGTATTAATATGATACCACCAAGTGTTGTCACTCACCGGAACACAGAGCAGCAACCCACTCAAACATGCCTGACCTCATATGATTGTGACAAGATTAAGAGAAGAAAAGGAACCACAGGTTAATCAGGACAACACCCTTAATGCAGAGGTTGGAAATCTCAAAGGGGACAGGACACACTGCAGGCAAAGAGCGCATATGCGGTCTCCCCATACATGTGATCCTGACCCATGCAGGTATGGTGAGACCCACACAGTCCCCGCACCCTATACCTGGGGCCACACATCCACACTCACCAGGGTGACCCACCTCCCCAGACCCCTCCACCTGGGTCACATGTCCACAGTCCCAGGGTGACCTCACCTCCCCAGACCCTGCACCTGGGGTCACACGTCCCCTTGGTCAGGACACCATGGCTCTGCAGGGGGCTCCCCCAATGTGGAAACAAGCTGGGTCCCTGGGACCTCCTGGGATGGGAAAAAGTGTCAGGTGGGTCTCCTTTCCCCACACTTGTCCCAGAGGAGTCCTCCTCTTCTCACTTTGGTTCTGTGTGATTTTAACTGTTTTTAAAGCTTTCATACTAGAGTTGAACACACGACCCTGGTGCTGGCATGCTCAGTCCTTTCTCATCTCACTTACATGTTGAGAAAACTCACAGGACAGCAGGGCTGAAAGCCGAGGGGCAGCTCTGGACTCTGCTGAGTAGGGACGGTAGACTGGAGGGAGAGCTCAGCAGCAGCCTCAGCTGTCACCCATCGGCCTTTTGCCCGATCTGCGTGCCCTGCAATCAATTCACCAGCTAAACCTGCTTCCCTATGCACCATGCACGTGCTGGTAAATTGGAATTATTGCCAGGTAGTCCTCCTGAGGATTCTCCATGAGCCCCAGGGAAGGTGAACCTTGCAGGGATTAAGACTAAGGCCCCGACCATAGCCCTGACCCTTGGGAGGACCAGGTCACCACACTCAGAAGAGAGGCTGTTACGTAGACAAGCCCACCTCAGCTCCAGACCCCAGACATCTAAGCACTGACATTCAGATGCAGGCACGGAGCTTCCCAGTACTGAGGCCAGGCCGGGTCTCTACCCAGGTCCCCATAGTCCTAGCATACACAGAACATGGTCAGGTCTAAATCTTCTTATTATAGACAACACATGGTCAGCTCTAAACATAAGCAGTAGACAGGACATGCAGAGGTCTAAATCTACCATGTAGACACAACTTGATCATGTTTAAACTAGCTTAGGGCTGATCTCATAGGAGGTACAGATCACACACATGGGTCTCTCATCTTTGGACACCCACATCAGGAAACTGAACAAAATCTTTGTCATTAAACATTTCAACAGGCAAAACAGAAATGTTCCCAATTTCTCTGGCCACCTGATGGTCAGGATCCACGGGCGAGCCACGAACTTCTTAGAGTGCAGCCCAGTCTGCTGCCAGGACAGACAAGAAGTGGCCTGATTCCAGCCTCCCAGGCTTCCAGAAGGAGGCGGCCACACTGGAAGCCCAGGCAGGAGAGTCCTGCATGGTCCGGGCCGGGAGATCCGGTCTGTCCATTCGGCTGGCCGATTCCGGGCGGGGCGCTCAGGGCCGCTGAGAGCCCTGCACTCAGGTCCTGCTTCCCTGCAGCGTGTGCGTGTGCGTGTGTGCGTGTGTGTGTGTGTGTGTGTGTGTGTGTGTGTGTGTGTGTGTAGAGGGGGCGGTGGCTGACGGCTCCCATGGCTCCCGTCCCGGGCACCGCGCTGTCTTCGAGGGGAGGCACGGGGAGAGGTAGGGGCACAGAAGCCGTTGGAGAGGAGAACCCACCGCGGAACTCCTTGCACACTGGCTCGCCCCACCCGGAGACCCGCCTGCCCATCGTGGGCCGCATGTCACCCCCCAACCCCACACCCCCGAGGGCAGGGTGCCTGCTCTTTCAACAGCGCAGGGTCTCACATGAAGGAGACCCAGTGGGGACTGTCACCACCACCACCCCCCCCCACTCCTGATGCTGTGTTTGGGGAGAATGAACCCCCTTGACTGGGCGATGGGACCCTGTGTGGAAAGAGGTGGCGGCCCCATCCAAGTCGGGGCCTGGCTGAGAGATGGGAACACAGGAGCCAAGTGCAGGGCCTGGAGGCCAGGCCAACAGGAGGGGCACCCCCAGCCTTGGCCGGGCTCTCCAACGGTGACATTGTTGCTTTAGGGGACCTGGGGCAGGCGACTGAATGTAATGGGAGTCTCAACTGGACCCTGAATGGGGCTTAAAGAAGGTGTGAAGGATGTTACTGAGACAGTGACAGTCATTGGAAGACAAACTCTGCGTCAGGATATCCTGCTCCATCCATTTAAATCCCTGAGATCTGTGACCTTTACGTGGCTACGCAGGATTGTTAGAGCAGCTGCGTGCGGATATATCTGGGGCACAATTCAGTCTGCAACCAACTTGCAAGTGGTTCCAGCAAACACACAGGTGTGCGCACAGGCAGGCACAGCACACACACAAACATATGCATGTGCACAGCACAAATAGAGTCACACACTAGCATGTGAACACACATGCACGCATATGCCCATGCACACACTAATGTGTGCAAGTGCACATACCTATGCACATGCACAGCATAGGTATGCAAACAGGCACATGCACACGCATAGCACACACACAGGGAATAAAGTGAATCCGTAAAGCATTAATTCCTGAACACAAGTGAAGCTGACATGTATTTTTCCCTTTTCTTAGCCTTGATGTTTTCCACAACAAAAAGTTTAAGAAAAAAGTTAATGGCAAATGACTTTTGATTCATAGGACTTTCTGATGTTATTCCACAAATATTATGACAGGAGAAATGAATGTAGATATTACATGTGTCCACTAATGGATGAATGGAGAAGAAAAACACGGTCCATCAATACAAGGGGATGCTATTCAGCCTAAAAAGGAAGGCAATTCTGACACAGGCTGCAGCAGGGATGAACCTTGAGGGCATTATGCTCAGTGATGTAAGCTAGACACAAAAAAACAAACAGTGCTTGATCCACTCATAAAAGGCCCCTAGAGCAGTCGGAAACATAGAGATATAAAGTAGGATGTTGAGTGCCAGAGGCTGAGGGGGGGACAATGGGGAGTGAGTGTTTAATGGGGACTGTTTCAATTTTGCAAGATGAAAAAGTTCTGGAGGATGATGGTGGTCAGGTTTGCACAACAGTGTGAATTACTTCTTGACCCTGAAATGTGCACTTAAAAATGGTTAAGATAGTACATTTTATGTTTTGTGTACCAGACCACAATTTTTAAAACTTTAAAAAAAACAACAGGACATAGTCCATGAATACCACAAGATGCACAACTTCACTAACAACAGAGGGATTAAAGCCATAAGAAAAATACTGTGCATACACCTACCAGAATGGCAGACATGAAAGACATAGTATCAAATATCAGCAGGATGTGGAGCAATGGAAAGCCTGGTACGCAACGGGGGGATGCAACCACTTCTGAAACAATCGGGCCTCAGATAGCGAAGTCCCTGCACAGAGACCCACAGTGCTCCTCCCAGGTGAACACAAACCCACCAGCCCTGCACCAGGACACACGGACATGGACTCGCAGCCACAGGAGCCAAACCTGAAAGAACCTGAAGGCCATCACAGGCGGATGCAGAAATGAGCCATGCACGCTCCTATGAAGGAATATTCCACAGCAATGGAGTACATTTTGTTTAAAGGTAGTAAAACTATAAAAATTATATTTTTTAAAAAAACTATATTTACAAGATGAAAGAATCTATAATTCTGGCACCTAGGGATTGTCGAATGCTCCTAAAAATAGATTGCTGTGGAAATGTGTATTATAGGGAAATTGACATATTCTCTAGGAGGGACGGGGTGAATGGGCCTGCTACATTTTCTACATTGAAGACATATACAGGTTTTGATGCTACTTCTGTTAAATCAAGTGGGGCTTCATTGGATTTCTGCTACTGCGGAGATAATCAAATCCTGGGTAGGGGTCAGGAGAAAATTAGTCATAGGTGTTCTTGTGTAATAATTACTGTTGAACGTGTAAATGATCCATTTATCAGTAAGACTGAGAAGAGAATAACTGCTACATTACTTCATATGAGATGATTGTCTGTGCTATTGTTCCTAGAGCT
Source organism: Balaenoptera borealis (assembly GCF_965194805.1). Taxonomy (NCBI): domain Eukaryota; kingdom Metazoa; phylum Chordata; class Mammalia; order Artiodactyla; family Balaenopteridae; genus Balaenoptera; species Balaenoptera borealis. The sequence goes on from NW_028123769.1 coordinate 377,001, forward strand.
CCAGTGAGTGAGTATTTTGAATGTGAAGTTCATCCAGATCTGAGGATGGAATAAATGGCTAGGTGTGATATGGCTAATAGAAATAATATGCCTACATTTATACTAATTAGTGGATAAGATATGGGAAGAGGAATTCATGTTGTGAGAGCCAGGGTTAAGGCTAGCATTGGGGCAATAATATATAAATTGATGATGTTGATGGACATAGTGGTTCTTTAATAAGTAATTTGAATGTCTCAGCAATGGGTTGTAATCATCCATGGGGGCTGATGATTTTTGGCCCTTTCTGGATTTGTATATAGCCTAGGATTTTCCATTTAGTTAATATGAGGAATGCTATGGTGAATTAAATTGGGTAATTTGTGAAAGAATGTTGATTATAAACATATTCTTAGGAAGATGACCTGAACCAGTGCAGAAAAAGTTTCAATTTTACATAATTACCGGGCTCTGCCAGCGTAACGAACCCTGTTCTACAGTAGGGTATGTATAAATTAATTGAATGTAGATTATATCATCATTTAGTTTGAAGACATTTTGTAAAGTAAGCCCTATTGCTCTTGTCCTTTCATACTGGAAGAAACCTGCAATAGACAGAAACCAACCAGGATGACTCCAGTCTGAACTCAGATCACGTGAGACTTTAATTGTTGAACAAACAGACAATTAATAGCAGTTATACCATTGAAATGTCGTGATCCAGCATCAAGGTCTTAAACCATATTGCCCATATGAACTCCACAATACAATTACACTGTTATCCCTAGTAAAACTTGTTCCATTGATCAGTGTTTTAGAAGAACAGTTGATAAAGCATTTTGACTAGCTGGCCTAAATTTTAATCACTCAGAAGTGGTTTTATTCTCCAAAAAATAAATGGCGCACGGGCTCAAGACACACCGGCTTCAGTAGTTGTGGCGTGCAGACTCAGTAGTTGTGACCCACTGGCTTAGTTGTTCCGTGGCACGTGAGATCTTCCCGGGCCGGGGATCGAACCGGGCCCCCTGCATTGGCAGGCGAATTCTTAATCACTGCGTCACCAGGGAAGTCCCAGAATCGAAGTCTCCCTTTTAATATACCTGAAGTCCAAAGAATCCATGGAAATTTGTTACAGAAAATAAGACAATAAAATATTGTAAGGACTATAACAGAAGCATATAGTACACAGTTCATATAGACACATCCCAAGCAGTTACAAAGTATATTAAAAGGGAGGCTGCAATTTTAAAAGAATAAGAAAAATTATACCCACAAACTCCCAATCTTTCCTGAAACGTTGCAATCTGAAACCCTATTGTAGGAAGCAGAAGATTCCAGGAGAAATTCTACAAATGAGGAACTCCAAACCCTTTGGTTGGATAAGGAATTCTGGAAGGAAGGTATCCTCACCCAAGGAGAGCAGGTTCCTATACTTCTATAACATCACATCCCTGTACAATTCCCTTTGATCTTGGTCCATGCAATCTCACTCCTCTTGACAGAAATCTATGGCCACATCCTGGAATGTCAGCAGTCCCTGAAATTAAAAGTACACATGCCATGTGGCCACGGGAAGAGTTCATAATGTGACCCAAGAAGAAAACAGCAAGTTAAGAGAACTGCTTTTAATTTAGAAGAGTGTCTTCAATTATCCACTAATATATATATATATATATATATATATATATATATATATATATATATATATATATATATATATATATATTTTTTACAAGGTAACTTTCTCTACCTTATTTCTAACTACAAGAAAAGAGTATGGCATGTGACCACAAAACCAGTATAGAGACTATACTTGTCTGGAAAAGAAATGATAAAATGATGGTTTCAACACAGGCATATGCATTTTTGAGTGTTTTATTTATATCAAACTGGATAAAATGTGTGTATTTCTCATAGAGAAAAGACCTGTCGAGGTAGAAATGTACCTTTCAACTATTCATGAGTACACAAGTACACTGGGGAGATTGTAAAAGTGCAGATTGTGATTCAGTAGGTCTGGTGGGCCTGAGTTCTATTTTTTTAACAAGCTCATTTTTAACTAGTGATGCCACAGTCTCTGATTCATTAACCACAACTGTGAATATCAGAGACATAATTAGAAAGGTAAAAATTCATATTTAATTTTGAACTTAAAGTGTTTTATGGATTTTACACCTTTAATAGAATAGTGAGCACAGCAGCAACAATCATTTGTGAATATTTACTATAGACTGTGTACCTTTCTAACTTTTTTGTGTAGGATTCCAGGAAAAAAGCCCGGGCTGCGGCCACAGTGGGCGTGGCCCCCAGGCCGGGCCGCCCCTCCAGGACCCCCGACGGGGCCCTGCGCTCCTGGCGGCTCCCTCCCCCGCCGCCCCGCTCCCTCCCGGAAGGCCTCGGGGCAGAGCGGTCCCACCCACCGCGCGCTGAACAGAGCCCGCATTTCCTCCGAGCTGGAACTCCCGGCTCGGGCGGGGTCTCTTCCCTCCGCCTTCACGGAACTGCCCCGGAGCCCGAGGGGAGGGCGACCTCACTGAGGCTGCCGGCTCTGGAGGTGCCCCGGCGGCCGAAGCCGTGACAGTCGCGGGGACGGCGGGCTGGGTAAGTGGGCGCCGACCCTCCGCCTGGTCCGGTGCCCGGGCGGCAGCACAAGACCAGCTTCTGAGGGGCAGGGGTTCGCTGCCACCCGCCGCTGCTGTGCAGAAAGAGCGGCCTCCAGCGTCTGGTCCCCGGGAACTTCGGTCCCTCCTCCCGCCCCTGCCCTCGGCCTGGCTCGCGAGGCCTGGTGGGCGTGGGGAGGGGGTCGGCCTGAGCGTCCTGAGGGGAAACGGGGCAAGGGAGGCGCAGGGTCCGGCTGCAGCGTCAGCGCCCCTCCTCCCGACTGCGGGGAAAGCGGCTGAAAACTCCTCCCGAGGCGCGCAGGCCCCTTATTCAGCCGAGTCCCTCTGCGCTCCTTCCTCCCTGAGCTAAAGTACCGGGGGGAGGGGACAGGGCAGGGGACTGGTAATGGGGAACATCAAAAGGTGATTGTTAACTAAGGAAAACCAGCTCTCCCAAGGTGAGGAATGCGGCGCTTTTCTTTGCCTGGGCTCACTGAAATCCTTCCTTTGATATGCACCTCAGCTCTCTGGGGCCTGCATTCTGTATTTGCATATCCTGAGTGCCTCAGGGCCCGCCGGCTCACATTGGAGGGCTGCAAGTGCTGAAGACTGTGACATCCTTTGTTTACTGATAGGGCAAGAAATATTCCATTTCCCACCGGCTTGAGGGGCAGACAGTGAAAAAAAGTCAGAGAATCTCTCTCGGCCTGTACTTTGGTTTACATATAGATAATATTTATACTTAACTGTGCTAATAGAGGTTCTCAAGTCCAATCAACTTGTACTACTGCCCTCTATCAGTTTCATCAATATCATAAGATAAATGCTTATAGAATTGACTTATTCCATTTAAATAGGATAATGATTTTTAAAGGAAACATAATAGAAGTATAACAACAAAACCTTTACCACTAAAGGCTGGGTCTGGAACAACCTAAATAAATGTTCCATTGTTAAAATATTGAAAGATGTAGTCAATAGAAATATCAACAAAAATGACAAATAATAAGGGTAGCAGAATGTTGAAATGTTCTATCTTTAAAGTGGCAGAAAATCATTTATTAGTAGGCACTGGGGGCAGAAGATGCCTGATTTTATACCTTTGTCATATTTGTGCAGTTGTTTCAACAAGTAACTTAAAGACAAAATTTAAAAACAAGGAGGTTTGTGCCTGAGATCATGTTGATGTGAAACCAGGGATGGCCACCTTGTGCCAGGTGAGTTAAGTTTACCTGGCAGGTAGACCGCAGAGCTCCTGGGAAGCTAGGGTTGGCATTTTTCTGCTGGGTGCCCCTTAGGTTCTGTGACTTGACTGACTGTGAGTCATGTTTCGGGAAAGACCTGATCACAGGAAAAGGGTGGGAATAGAGTGCTTTGGGGAGCAGCTAACAACATTCATCACAGCTCACGGCCTGAATGAATTTTAAAGAAACAGGAAAACAAATGCTTCTTATGGAATCAGAGAATGTGAGGGCTGGACAATCCCAGAAAATGAGGAACACCCATCCCATTTTCCAGATGACGAAACAGAGGTCCAGCAAGGTGAAATCCCTCACCCAAGTTGCACCCTTCTCTCCTCCCCACTACTTAGTTCATGAAAGCAGGACTCTTCCTGTCTTGATCACTGCTGAACCCCAAAAAGGGCCAGGCATCTAGCAGCTGCTCCAAAAATTTGGGTTGACTGTAGGAACAATGCTATTTCTTTCTTTCTCACTCTTATTCAGGATTGTGCCAAGAACTCCCCAGGTTGCAATGTAATTCGATAAATGTAAATATGAATTGAGTTTTGCTGTGATGAGGACTTAGGCTTTGAAGGTAACAGACTTGGTTCAGATCTTGGTTCTGCCACTCCATAGCTGTTTGGCTTTGGGAAAATTACTAAACCTCTCTGAGACTATTTCCTCCTTTGTAAAGTGGGGATAAATCTATCTGAGCCAGCAGAGCACCTGCATGAGAGATGTGCACTAAATATTGGTCTTTCTCACTCTCCTACGCCATCTCTCTGTTCTTCCCAGAGAAGCTGTACAGAAGGATATAGTACCTTTTTAAAATAGTTAACTAATTAATTAATTAATTTGTTTTTGGCTGCGTTGGGTCTTCGTTGCTATGCACAGGCTTTCTCTAGTTGCGGCAAGCGGGGGCTACTCTTTGTTGCGGTGCGCGGGCTTCTCATTGCGGTGGCTTCTCTTGCTGCGTCTGTTGTGGAGCACCGGTTCTAGGCACGCGGGCTTCAGTAGTTGTGGTCTGCAGGCTCAGTAGTTGTGGCCCATGGGCTTAGCTGCTCCGCGGCTTGTGGGATCTTCCCTGACCAGGGCTTGAACCCATGTCCCCTGCCTTGGCAGGCAGATTCTTAACCACTGCGCCACCAGGGAAGTCCGATATAGTACTTTTTAAAGAGGGGTTTGAATTTATTTCAGATTGTGTACATTTTTCTTGTAGAAAAGATTATTCCACTATAGAAACATAAACACGCAAAACCACTCCAAATGCAGTATTCTATGGTTTAGATATTATCAGTCACATTTTATAAGTAATTGGGCAAATGCCAAAGCACTAGGTACTGGGGCGTAAGAAGACTCAAATCTGGGGTGACCCCACCCCAATTTCAAGAGCAGGGTGTGCTTTTCAAATCCATGTTTCATCTGGTCTTTGTTTCTCATCCATCCTCTGTGTCTGCCTTTCTCAAGAAGGCTCAGATCCTCGGCTTTCACACCCTGCCGGCTGGCTGTGCCCCAGCTCCCGGCCTGAAACCTCTGCGTGCCTGGGTGTGCCTGCTCCCCCTGTGCATCACCAGCTTTGCCAGGGAGCTGCTGTATCGTGCACTGCTTGCTGTACCCAGAGTACCTGGACCCTTCTGGTACATGAAGTGCACCCTCCTCACCATGTGTGCAGCCCATCCCCTTACCTTATATCCTGCCTGTAAGCCAGGCTTGGGGGTGACTACAGTGTGCATTCAGCTGTGTGAGGTGCTGGGATCAAAGTGAAGTTCCCAACTTTTGAAGTGGCAGGCTTGAGGGGCACACAGTGATTTAAAGTCGGGTCACCTGACTTAAAGGGGGGACTGATTGATTTAAAGCCAAGGCAGCTGACTTAAAGCCTGCGTCCCTCAGCTGCAGGACAAGACCAACTTTGGCGGTGCACGGGTTCGCTCCAAGCCAGCACTGCTGTTCAGGAAGAGATTCCAGTAGCGCCTTAGTGCAGGGGGACTTGGTCCGTTGTCTTGTCCCTGCCCTCAGAGGGGGGCCACCTGCTCTTCTGGAGAATCAGGGAGGGGGAAGTGCAGAGTCCCGGCTGGAGTTGCGGCACCGCTTGTCTGATGGCAGGGAAAGGGGGACAGGGCTGTGTGGTGTCCTGGGGCTGGACTCACCAGGTCGACTCAGCCTCTCAGCCTCCTAACCTCCCCCCACACACTCCACAAGAGTTTCCAATAATATGTAATTGCGCCTTAGGTTCTCGGTCTTCAAACTCATCCCCAGGCTCCCAGGTCCCTTGATTCAGCCAATTCCTCTGTGCTCTTTCTTCTATTAGATACAGTCCCAGAGGGAGGGGCTGGGGGATGGGACTGGAGGGATGCCGGCAGCACTGGCCTCAGCTGACTAAAGAGATCCGGGGCCTGCGCTATCACACATGTGCGAGGACCCTTAAGGCGGAATCGAGGGGGCCAGTTAGAGGCAGTCCTTGTTGCCTCAAGTGAGTATGGATCACCGTCGGGTGGGGAGCACGCTGACCCCTGAGAAGTACTGTTAGGAGGATGTGTTCCTCCCTCGGCTTCAAGGACGTGGGTGGGCTTCAGGGCTCCAGTTCCCCTCCAGGCCTCCAGGTCCGACTGCACCGCAGCGGCCTTGCAGACCCGCCTTCCTGTCCCAGAACTTGCCAGGCTCCAGGAAGAATCCTGACAGCAGAGATGGTGCCTGAGGGCTCCAGCTTGAAAAGTGCTGTCCCTGGGGACCCAACAGTGGAAGGAGGAAGGGTGAAGGGAGTGGGGGTTGGGGTCGGGAGGGGTGGCTGCCCTGGGAGACGTTGAGAGAGAAATAGCGCCCCCCACACCCCCTGCCCCTGCAACTGACCCATTGATGCCATAGGATCTCAGGGCCTTTTCGTCAGAGATGCCTCTGCTTCTTTACTCCTGTGTTCAAAACTATGCAAAAGCAACTCTTCATCCTCTTGCTGCCTTGCCAGGACTTTTAAAGCACTGTTCTTTTGAAGCACTCGGTCCCTAAACTGCAGTTTGGAGCTGTCCCAGCTATTTAAAAGTGTTCTCCTTAAACTGAGACTAAATCCTACTCTTTTGGAAAAACGGCCTTCACTTCACTGGAGATCGTCTTTTCTGCCCATTCCTTCCTTCTACTGCCCTCTTAAGAACCCCTGTGCTCAAAGAGCTTGGTGATTTATTTTTTGCTTGATGTCAAAAAGAAACCTTCCCCATGCACCCCAAAAAGCTTTCCTGGAACATAGGTGTTTCACAACCATGACAGTGTTTTGCAGTTAGTATACACTGGGTAGAGTGCCTAGCAATCCCTCCAAGAGCCAGAGGTGAGCAGACCTTTACTTATTTGATTGGATGCCCTTCAAGTTTAGGAAGGTCCCATTCTTATGACCCAGCAGGTAAGACAGAGCCCTGGATGGCTGTGGCTGTGATTAGATAACTTCTGATGATTTTATTTCCCTTACTGAGCTGCTGCTTCTAGGTTAAATTCGTTTTATTACCTGTCCATTTTTAAAGAAAGGCTGACAAAGTCACTGTAATAGGTCAGGAGTCTGAACTCAGGGTTGGTCAAAGGTACTCACAGGGAGGAAGGTGGATAAAAATAGGTGGGTAAAATAGGAGGGTTGGCAAGTACAGCCAGGACACCCGTGTTCATCATGCATACTAATAAAGGCCAGAATCTCCTCATTTATCTCTGGTGGGAAGTTCTGACGGTTTCACAGGATCAAACTCAAATCATATTCAAACTAGGGGATTTCCCTGAGCATAAAAGGAAGTATCCGTCCCTAGCAGGAGTCGCTGCAGAGGAATAAAGACGTAGATGTAGAGAACGGACCTGAGGACACAGGGAGCGGGAAGGGTAAGCTGGGATGAAGTGAGAGAGTGGCGTGGACATATATACACTACCAAAGGTGAAATAGATAGCTATTGGGAAGCAGCTGCATATAGCACAGGGAGATCAGCTCAGTGCTTTGTGACCACCTAGAGGGGTGGGATAGGGAAGGTGGGAGGGAGACACAAGAGGGAGAGGATATGGGGATATATGTATACGAATAGTTGATTCACTTTGTTATACAGCAGAAGCTAACACAACAAGGTAAAGCAATTATACTCCAATAAAGATGTTAACAACAACAACAGCAAAAAACCCAAAATCTAAGTCAATCAAGCCAACGGAGACAATGCATGTGTTTACAGTTCAAGAAATCCACAAGGGAATCCTTTATTCTGTAGGCAATGAATGGTCCATTCGAAAAGGAAAAAAACTTTCTAAAATGTTGTCTTTCCATTTATTGTTCAGAACATCATTTTTATACCTCTGCATTTCTTACTATTCAAAGCCAAGTCACGTGAGTTACAGGGAAGCAGCTGATGGATTTAAAGTTGGGTCACTTGATTTAAAAACCAGTGGCAGTTGATTGATTTAAATCCCGGTCATATGACATGAGGAGGGGGTGCTAAAAACTGCTTTTTCATCTCTGGCTCAGAATATCATATTTACCTTGGTTTTTCTTATGATTTAGAAAACTTGAGCTGTCTCTCCTTGGAATCATCAGGAGAAAAATAGAGTATTTCAGGTTCATTCTTGAAACCAACTTCTTATGGTTAAGGTGTATTGGCTAAAAGATCTTCCTTCTTCAAGAGATTCCAAACCTCTGTAAGACACTTCATTGTAATTGGAGAAAAAAGAAGAATGAATTCAGGCCAGCAGCTGCAGGAGGCCAAGGCAGCCCCCAGGACTAGGGAAGGAGGAGGAGGAAGGGCTGAGAGTTGCCATTAGAGCAGACAACCTCCAGAGGGCGCTGAAGCACCGGCAGAGCCCACCTGCCACTCCCAGTTTGGCACTCCAGGGTCAGATTTGGGTTTGGAGATGGGGTTGCTGTAACCCCAAGGAGGTGAGCAGAGAGGAGGAGTTGATTACCGGTCTCCTCTGACTCTCTGTCCCAAATTGCCTGGCTTCACAGGGGGGACAGGGTTTTGCTTTCAGCAAACTGATGGGGCACTTCCAGGCTGGTCGGGTTGCCCAGTGGCCCGACAGCCTGACAGGCTGACTGCGGTGTGACCGCCCTTTGTTTCTCCAGAATCTGTGCATCAGGAGGTGCATGGGTGCGGGAGCCCATCCACCGCCCCTCCCCCCAAGGGGGATGGCACCTTCCCTGGCTGTACCCTATGATCACCAGGTACTTGAAATGAATGCAAGTTTTTTGACTTCAAGGAAAAGCTCGCATAACCGTTTCTTCCTCATAATGTGTGGGATTTACTATAATGGAAGGACATTAGAAAGAACAGGTAGAAAACTCACCTGTTGGTCTCCATGTAGGAGTTTATTTTGCATGAATCCCTCCTACGTGAGTAGATAGCAGAGGTTTATTTTTGTTCCCGTGTGTGTAGTTGTGGCAGAGGATGTAGGTATGGTGATTTGAAGCCCTCAAAGAAATATTCTCAGAACTCTCAAGATTTCTCTTGATCGGAACCGAAAGAGACCTGGAAAAGGAGGAAAAGAAAAGGAGGAGGGAGAACGAATGACTGTTTCTCAGTAAATTCACCTTCCTGGTTGATTGTTCTGTCTTCTCATTTCTTTTAACTTCTGTGTATGTCTAATGGAATAATGTAGAAAGGCTGATTTTTATGCTTTAAAAGATATTACATCACAAAGAAACTAGAAGTGGCTAACGGAACTTATTCAAATCAATTTTGCATAGAGACTTTGATATTAAATTTGGATACTAAAATGGGTTTATCCCAATTTTCTCTTTCTTTTTGAGTGAATATTTGTAACATATTTTTGTAGATAATAATTTATCCTAGATATACAAAATTGTGAGAATGGGTACCATTTTTTTTACCACTTAAATGATTTCTTTTAAATGAATCGATTGTACACTTTAAATGCCAATGTTGTGTCTTACGTGTTGTTTTTTAATTCCTTGATTTCCAAAACTTGTGTTTATTTAATTGATTTCTATCTAATAATCTGTGTCTCCCCTTTATTGTTTCTTACTTTATATTTTATTGATCTATAGTTAATTTACATTATTATATTAGTTTCAGAGGTACAGCATAGTGATTCATAAATGTTTAGGTTCTTCTCCATTTATAGTTATTATAAAAGAGTGGCTATATTCCCCATGCTATACAGTACATCACTGTAGATTGTTGATTTTATACATAGTGGATTGTACCTCAAAATCTCCTACCACTATTTTGCTCCTCCACCCTATCTCTCCCTGCTGGTAACCACTAGTCTGTTCTTTAATCTGTGAGTCTGTTTTTTTGTTGTTATTGTATTCAATTTTTTAGATGCCACGTGTAAGTGATAACATACCATGCTTGTTTTCTCTGCGGCTTATTTTACTAAGCATAATACCCTCGAAATCCATCCATGTTCTTGCAAATGGCAAAATTTCATTTTCTGCTGAAGTCATCATAAAAAATCTTTTTTATCCACTAAGCTATTGATGAACACTTAGTTTGACTCTATATCTTGGCTATGGCAAATAACACTGTTATGAACATTGGTGTGCAGTTATTTTTTTTTGAAATAGTGTTTTTGTTTTCTTCTGATATACCCAACAGTGAAATTGCTGGATATTATGGTAGTTCTATTTTTAGTTTTTTGTGGAACCTCCATTCTGCTTTCCACAGTAGCTGCACTACTTCACATTCACATCAAGAGTGTACAAGAGTTTCCCTTTCTCCACATCCTCACTAACCTTTGTTATTTGTGATCTTTTGGATGACAGCCATTCTGACAAGACTGAGGTGATATATCTCATAGTTTTGATTTGCATATTACTGCCGATTAGCTATGTTTAGCATCTTTGTGAGTTCTGGCTGTCTATATGTAGTTTTTCCTTGGAAAAAATGTCTATTTAGGGCTTCTCATTTTTTTAAAAAAGATTTTGGGTGTTTTTTTTTTGATATTGAGTTGTATGTGCTGTTTCTGTAGTTTAGGTATGAACCCTTGCTTGGTCATCTTTTTTGATGTTAACCTCTTATCACGTGCAAATATTGTCTCTCCCTCAGCAGGTTGTCTTTTCATTTTGTCTTTGGTTTCCTTTGCTGTGCAAAATCTTTTAAGTTTAGTGAAGTCCCATTTGTTTATTTTTGCTTTTGTTTCATTTGCCTTAGTAGACTGAACCTAAAACTGTTGCTATCATTTATGTTGAAGAATGTTCTATATTTTCCTCTAGGGGTTTTATGGTTTCTGGTCCTACATTTAGGTCTTTATTCAGTTTTGCATTTATTTTATATATGGTGTGCTAAAATAATCTAATTTTATTCTTTTCCATGTAGCTGACCAGTTTTCCCAGTACCACTTATTGAAGAGACAGTTTTTTCTCCATATTGCCTGCTTTGTCATAAATCAATTAAATATAAGTGTGTGGGCTTACTTCTGGGATCTCTATTCTATTCCAGTGATCTTTGTGTCTGTTTTTGCTCTGGTACCTTTCTCTTTGATTACTGTCGCTTTGCAGTATAGTCTGAAGTCAAGGTGCGTGATGCCTCCAGCTGTGTTCTTTCTCAAGATTGTTTGGCTATTTGGGGTCTTTGTGTTTCTATACAAATTTTAAAATTACTTTTTCAAGTTCTGTGAAAATGCTTTCGTATTCTGATAGGGATTGCATTAAATCTGTAGATTGTCTTTGGTAGTATGGTTATTTTAACAGTATTAATTCTTCCAGTCGATGCACATGCTATATTTTTCCATCTTTTTGTGTTGTCTTCAACTTCTTTCACCAATGGCTGATAGATTTCTGAGCACATGTCTTTTACCTGCTTAGGTGTGTTTATTCCTAGGTATCTTATTCTTTTTGATGTCATTGCATATGGTATAGTTTTCTTAATTTTTCTTTCTGAGAGATTTGAGTTTTGTTTTTTCTTCTTTTTCTAATTCCTTCAGGTGTAATGTTAGGTTGTTTATTTGATATTTTTCTTGATTCCTAAGAATAAGCTTGCATCACTATAACTTCCCCCTGTGAACTGTGTTGGCTGTGTCCCATAGATTTTGGATCATTGTGTGTTCATTTTCATTTGTCTTGGGTATTTTTAGAATCCCTCTTTAATTTCTTCAGTGTTCCTTTCTTCCCCTTTTATTCCCTTCATCTGTGATGTGAGGACTATCTTTAATATTATGTTTGGATTTCTTTCAGTTTTGTTTATTTGTGTGTGTGTGTGTGTGTGTGTGTGTGTGTGATTATTTAAGTTGCTGAGCTCTTAATTTCACATGGACACTAACAACCCTGCATTGTTACTCTGCTCCCCCACAGTTACTTAATTTGACCTTATATTTTACATCTACTTGTTTTGTGTGTCCCTTAACTTCTTATTGTGAATATAGATGATTTTATTACTGTTTTTTTTTCATCCTTCCTATTAGCTGTGTCCATGGTTGATTTACTACCTTTGTTGAATATTTGCCTTAACCAATGAGGTTTTTCCTTTAGTAAGTTTCCTTTCCTAATTTTTATGTTTCAATCGTGACCTTTTCTTTTTCACTTAGAAAAGCCCCTTTAAGATTTCTCATAAAGCTGGTTTGGCGATGCTGAGCTCTTTTAGTTTTGCTTCTCTGTAAAACTTTAGATCTCACCATCAAATCTGAAGGAGAGCCTTGCTGGGTAGAGTATTTTTGCTTATAGGTTTTTCCCTTTCATGACTTTAAATATACCATGCCACTCCCTTCTGGCATGCAGAGGTTATCCTGAAAAGTCAGCAGATAACTTTATGCAATTTCCCATGTTTGTAACTTGTTGCTTTTCCTTTGCTCCTTTTAATAGTGTCTTTTTATCTTTATTTTTTTTTTTTCCATTTTAATTACAATGAGTCTTGGTGTGGTCCTCTTTGGGTTGATCCTGTTTTGGCCTTACTGTGTTTACTGGACTTGGATGTCTGTTTTCTTTCCCAGGTTAGGGAAGTTTTCAACTCTTATGTCTTCAGGTATGTTCTACACTGCTTTGTCTTTCCTTTTTGCTTCTGGGACCAGTATAATGCAAATATTAGTACACTTGATGTTGTTTCACAAGTCTGTTCAACTTTCCTCATTTCATTTTAATCTATTGTTTTACCGTTCATCTTCAGTGATTGCCAGTACTCTGTCCTTCAGTTTTCTGATTCATTCCTCTGTATCATTTAGTCTACAGTAGTTTCCTTTAATGTATTTTTCATTTCAGTTATTGTATTCCTCATCTCTGTTTTGTTGTTCTTTAATGGTCTAACTCTTTTTAAAAAAAATTCTAACTTCTTGCTCTGGTCGTCCATTCTTCTCCTGAGTTCTTTGATCATCTTTACAGTCATTACCTTGAACCCTTTGTTGAGGAGATTGGCTATCTCCACTTCACTTAGATCTTCTTCTGAATTCTTATCTTGGTCCTTCATTTGGATCGTGTTTCTGTGTCACCTCATTTTTCTTAACTTCCTGTTTTTATTGCTATGTGTGTAGTAGGTTCGTTACATTTCCTGACCTTGGGGAAGTGGCCTTTCGTAGGAGCTGTCCTATGGGTCCCAGCAGCCCCCTCTCCCCTGGTCACTAGAGCTATATATTCTAGGTGTACCCCCTATGTGGGCTGCTTGGGCTCTTCTGCTGTGGTGGGCTGAGTACTGTGGGTAGTCTGGTAGGCTTGGCTGCCCCCAGACTGCTTGTTTGCCAGGCTCTGCCTTGTATGGAGGCTGTCTGTGCTGCTTGGTGAGACTAAATCATAAGGCAGCTGGCTGCACAACTCTGGGGGACACCAAATCTGGTGCTGGTTCACTTATGGGTAGAATTGCAGTCCAGGTGATATCAGGGCTAGTGCCCAGTCACTGGTTCTGGGGCTATGCTGGCTACTGGCAGGAAGAGACAGGTTCTGCGTTCTGGCTGCAGGGCCCAGGAGCCACAGAGTTGGTGTTGGATCACTGTTCCTGACACAGCTCTCTGCAGGGCCGGGGGTATCCCTAATCTTGTGTTGGCATTCTGATGGGCAGGGTCAGGACCCAGCTGAGTCCATGGCTGCTTCTGGCCTGCAATTAAGTGGCCTGGTTACACAGGCTGCTGGGCTGTGGTATTCCTGGAGCTGGTGTGTGCCTGTTGGTGTATGAGGCTGATCCCACTGCTAAAGCAGGTTTGCTGTCCCTGTGCAGTTACCACCTGCCGATGGTGAGGCTGACTCCAAGGCCAGAGCAGGCTCACTTGTCAGAGGGGCCAGGGACTCTGGGGCTGGTGCTGTCCACTGAGGTGTGGGGGCTGGTCCTGGGGCTTTTGGTGGCTGGACCCATGTCCAGGGGCAGCTGTGCACTGAGAGGATCTGAAGGCAGCCTGTTTGCTGGTGGATGGGGCTATGCCCGTGCTCAGTTAGTTGCTTGGCCTGCAGCATCCTAGTACTTGTGTCTGTAGTCTGGTGGAAATGGGTGGGGCTCGGTCCTGAGGCTGATAAGCTACAGGGAGGATTCTGAAATTATGCTTGCTGGTACCAGCGTCCACGAGGTAGAAGGAGCTCCCCCGAATGGCTGCTGCCAGTGTCTCTGTCCCTGAGGCTGTGCTGTAGTTGCCTCTTGCCTCTCTGGGAGACTCTCCAAGATCAGGAGGTAGGTGTGACCCGGGATCCTTTCGAATGACTGCTTCTGTTCTGATTCTCAGATCATGTGGGATTTTGTGAGCATCTTTTAAGAGTGGAATCTCTATTTCCCACATCCCTCTGGCTCTCTGGAAAATAAGCACTACTGGTCTTCAAAGCCCAACTTTCTAGGAGCTCTTCTTTCCACAACAGGATCCCTGGGCTTGGGAGCCTGATGTTGGCTTCATACCCCTTGCTACCTGGGAGCACCTCTGAAATTGTAATTATTCTCCCATTTGTGGGCCACCCACTTGGTGGTATGGGTCTTGACTCTATTGAGATTTTGCCCTTCCTTTCTGTCTTGTCGAGGTGCCTTCCTTATATCTTTAGCTGTAAAACATCTTTTATGGTAGGTCCCGGCCTTTTTCATCAATTGCTGTTCTGTAAACAGTTGTGACTTTGGTGTGCCCATGAGAGGCATCAAGCTCTGGGTCTTTGAATGCTACCATGTTGGACAATCTCTCTACTTCATTCCTAAATCATATTATTTAAGTTTTCTTAGTATCTTATTTGATTAGCGACAGTTTGAAATTTATTATCACTCATGTTTACTTCGCCTGTTTAAAAAAATTGAATAGTGCATTCATTCAGTTTGAAATGAAGGTAGTGACCTGCGAATTTCCATACCTCAAAAGTCAAGGATAGGACAAAAGCCTTTTCTACTTGTGTTACCCTCAAACTCTGCACCCCACCCCAGCCTGGGGATTAACCTCTTGCACCCATGCTCACCTTCTGTTTTCGGACCGTTAACCATCATTGCATCTGTATGTGTGTTGACAAAGTGAACTCTAGTCTTTGCAGTTTTTGTGTTTTGTTTCTTGGTTTAGGGAACAGTCCTACTATGAATGTACATTTACTGCTCTACTGAAGTTCATATATAAACCTGTCAAGCACATTACCAGAATTGGAATTGCTTGTATATACACTTTGATAAATTTTAGAGACAATGGTAGAACAGAAGTAAATTGTATTTCAAATGCCACAATATTCTCACACCATGAAAACCCTTCCCTTTTTAATATATTTGTGTGTAGTTTATCTTTATGCCCATACTATATTTCCCAGAGATGGGTAAGTGTTATGTTTCTTGCTGGCACATTTACCGTATTGTTCAAAGTCAGGCGTTTAGTGGTTTTAGCATGATCCTATTTCCATGAACTCGCAAATACAAGATCTTCTCTCACACTGTCTTTTACTCCCTGCTGTTTTATATTGCCCTCCTAATTCTCAGTCCTGGTCTTTCTTTATGTTCTTCATCAACCTGGATAGGTTATACTATTTTCTCCCTTATTCAAGACCAATAGAACAGAATAGACTACAACACCCAGAAATAAACCCTGATATATGGCCAAATGATTTTTGACATGTTGACAAGACTTTTCAAAGTAGAAAGGATAGTATTTTCAACACATGGTGCTGAGAAGTCTTGTGAGCAACATGCAGAAGAAGGAAGATGGACCCTTACCTAACATCATATGCAAAAATTAATGAAAACGTATCAAGAAACTAAATATAAGACCTAATAATATAAAAAGTCTTAGAAGAAGATAGAGGACAAGAGCTTCATGATATTGGATTTGGCAGTGTTTTCCTCCATATGAAACAAAGGAACAACAAACGTACAGCTAACAAAAAAATAAACAATTTTCAGTACATAAGTTAAAAAAAAAATGTGTATCAAAGAAATGTAAACAGAATAAAATGGCAACCCACAAGATGGGAGAAAATATTTCAGAGCCATCTATCTGACAAAAGATTTCTATTCAGAATATACAGAGAACTCCTACAACTGAACAAAAAGCAAACACCCTGATTCAAAAATGGATAAAAGACTTGAATAGATGGTTCTTCACAAAGATGTACAAATGACTAAGCACTTGAATAGATGCTCCATATCACTAAATGCATGTTTATATATTTGTGTGCATGCATATGCACACAAGCACACACACACATACCCAACAGAAAACAAATATTGGTGAGGATGTGAGGGAGTTGGAACCATTGTGCTATGTCAGAGGGAATGCAGAATGATACAGCTGCTTTGCAAAAGAGTATGGCAATTTTTCAGATATTGAAAAATAGACTTACTACATGATCCAGGAATTTTACTATGAGGTATACCCAAAGGTATTGAAATCAGGGTCTTAAAGAAATATTTGTACTCCAGTGTTTAGAGCAGTAATAATCACAGTAGCTAAAATATGAAAGCAACCTAAGTGTCCATCCACTAGTTCCTGGATAAGCAAAGTGTGGTATACCCATATAATACAATATTATTCAGTGTTAAAAAGGAAAAGATCTAGGAATATGCTACAACATGGATGAATCTTGAGGAAACTTAGCTACGAAAAATGCCATTTTTGTGACTTTTAGTGAGTCATAACAATACAACTACTTATTTCAATTATATGGGGGTACTTAGTGTAGTCAAAACCATAGAAATTGGGAGGGTAATGACGCTTTTCAGGTGGTTATGGAACAAAACGGAAAGTTATATTTAAAGGATATAGAGTTACAGTTTTAAAACGTAGAAAAGAATTAGAAAGATAAATGGTGCTGTTGATCGCCCGATAATATGAATGCATTTAATATCACTGAACGGTGCACTTTATAATAACTAACATGTTATATTTTATGTTATTTGATTTTACCAACATACAAAATTGGGAAAGAATGTAATATCAGGAAAGGGAGTGGACCTGGGATAGAGCAGAGAGTAATCAGAAGGGTGAGGCACTGCATAGGTTGAAGAAGAAGAGCTGAGAGTCTTCATTGGCCAGAAGAGACTTTATAAAAGAGAACAAAAAATTACTCTGAGGGTGTATTAGATAGATATCTGTGGGTGTGCTGCTATCTCCCATGGGTTATCTTAAAGAGTCTTTAATAAAGTCCATAAGGCTTGCTGAGGCTTTTTTAAAAACTGGATTCCCTAGGAGATAATTAGAGGGTGGTACTTAAGTCTATGTCTAGGTTGACAGATTTTGCAGGGAGGACGAACCTGAGAACAGTGGAGGTCTTAAGAGTGTAAGTACATGGAAATTAGAAAAAAATAATAATAAAGGGAATTAGGAAAACTTTGGACTTTGAAGGTCATGTATTATTACTGAGTCAGACCTGAGGTTTCTAAGGAGTTATATACACAGTTGCTATTTGGATTACTTGTTGATAAAGATAAGTGGAAAAACTAGAGTCGTTCCCAAGTGTAGGTAAGATATAATGAGAGGATGGAGGTGGAAAGTAGGGAGACCCAGAGAAAAGTGGGAAGGTCATATTGGGCCAAGATGGTGGTAATAGCCAACAGAACAGACGGTAGGACAGACGATGGATTCATCTTTTTTATTTCGCCTCCCCCCCTCATCCTTAATAATTCTTTGGGAATATTTCACTGCTCTGTGATGCAGGTACAGAATTCGAGTGAGGAGGCTACACCTTCAGTGTCCAGCTGTCTGAGTCCTCAGTGTGCTTCAAATGATGGAGAACTATTGCTTCTTTATGAGAAGGGTTAGTACCTCGTAGCTAAGCTTAAGCTGGAGCTTATGCAATATTGATTCCATTTTATATATACTGTTGGCATGGAGGTTCCTCCTCCTCTTTTCTTGAACATTATGAAATGAATCTATATTTCTCAGTATTTGGGTATATCAGATAAATACGTTAAGTAAAGGAATCTCATATATTGCTCCCTGCATAGTTTGCTCTTTCTTGTTTCTCTTTTACCTTTACTAAATTAGCACAGGGAGAGAGACCTTGAAATGTTCTAATCAGGAGAGATTAGAACATCATATTTCTAGAGAGGTTGGTTGGACAGAGCAGGGGTCCCAGTGAGAATCCAAGCTTCTGTTTCTACTTGGAAGTGTACCTGTGTAGAATAGAGGGCTCCAGGAAATATCCTAGAATATTCCAATGTCCCTGTGGGAGATCATTAAGAGAGGCAGGATCTGGTACCAGATCAGTGTACTATGACATGTTTGTCAGTCATCTGATGTGAGATTCTCAGAGCCAATCCCATATGGTAGGGCTGAGTGCAGAGTGATGAAGAACCTGTGAAAGCCTTTGATTGCATGTTAAAGATGAAGCTCTGATTTCGGGAAGAATTTTCTTACCTGACTGAATGTCACCCTTCTGTGGGGATGAGATTCTGTGCTTTTCCTCTGTTGATGACCACTGACTGCAAATCATTAGAGGATCATGTCTAGAAAACATTCTTTATTTAATTTCTTAAAGAAGAAAGCATAGAAAACATTTTTATCCACTTTCAAATTGAGGATCAAGGGGAATGACATCAGTGAAAATGTCAGAGTAGGGAGCTCTGGCTTGTGTCCATCCCCAGAAACACTGACATACGTGGTAAAACCTGTCAAAATGACCTTATCAACACATGTAAGTTTTCTTTTCTTTTCACGCTGTAGATTGATCTTTCATTGAAACTTGACTTACTACAGGATGTGGAGAATAAACAGGGAAGTAGAAACTGTATTTCCTGATGAGAGAATCACTAAGTCACATTAGCTGTTCTGAACTCTGCCTTACTCACCGTGACTCTAATTAAAACAAACAAACAAACAAAACACTTTTTTTTTTGGTAAGTCAGTTCTGACATTTCCTCGTTAAAGACAAGGTAACAGATACAGACTTAGATCTACCAGAATTGAGCAAACTTTTGATTGTACCTGTGTTGAACATATGAGCATGACCTGCTACACATCTTCATTATACTTATTGCCACAACGGACAAATTCCCTCTTTCCACTCCTGATATGTTGCGTGTAAGGAATGCATAGGTCACTAACCCCAGCTGGTCACAGGTAAACTCTGCCACATGGATTACTGCATGTTTTCCTGCTGGAAGACCACACATTCTCGAGGATCATGCCTGCAGAGTATCTGGGCTCTTCTTTTTTTCTGGATAAAGGTTAGATAATCACCTAATTTTATGAGAAATATATAAATTGTATTTGCATATTCTTCAGGTTTTTATTTATCCATTCTCTTTCAAGTCCTAAGTGCAAATATTAAAGTGATTTCCAAGAGGGTGGTATATAAGACAGCTCCAAAATTAGCAATAAATCATAATACAATTGTGAATGCATTAATGTGTGATTAATATGTAGATACTTATGTAAATGCAAGTTTAGTAATGCTTTGTGGAGAGCTTCAGAATCTAGGTATTAAAAAAAAAAAAAAAAGAAGAAGGAGTTCTTGAAACTCTCAGGGAATTATAGGGAAGTCTTTGTGTCTATAAGTATCATTCTGAAATAATGCATATTCTCAGAAATAAACTAGGCATAACATTGTAGGAAAAAACTTCATGAAATGAAAGAGCATGTGAGATGGCCATACAAGAAAAAGAATATTCTCAGAGAATAATGAACAGTGTGGAGTTCAGCAGAAGGGTCATACACATTCAGAGAGCAAAACTTTGGAGAGCCTAATTGTGAGTTCCTCATATTTCATCTTTGGAGACACGGTAGTCATTTGAAATATGATGCTATAAGATGACGTTAACATACTTAAATACTTTCGTTTAGAAATGACCACTTAGAACCAGAGTAAATGAAAGAGAACACAAAATTATGTTTATGTTGATGTTTAAAGACCTCAGGTGAGTGCTGATTATTTAAAAATGCATGATGTCTTTCACTGCAAAGTAAATGAGCTGTTACAGTGGAGGATTACTGGACTGAATGTCAATATTATGACATAGTATGAGTGTGTTTCGTGTTTGGTAATTGCAATCATTGTTGCTTTTGTTGTGGTCATCCATTTACAGTGCTTGGTGTCAGTTGATTTATCTCTTGTAAAAATAAAATACAGTCTGTGTGTGTGTGAAAAAAAAAACATACATGATGTCTTGACTAAAGTTGTATGGAATTTGAGATCTGGAAAAAAGCATTTCTTTTCTGTAATGCTAGGATGATAATTGGACATTTTTGCAAGAAAGAGATTTCAGGATGCAAATCTCGTGTCTCTAAGGTGGGAAGTCAGTTCATGGTGGAACATTCTATTAAACTTGTGTGAGTGGAGAAATATTTCTTTGGAAGGAAGAGGTCACGAATCCCTTTTTAATAGTTAATGGTTTATAGCATACCGAATGAGCAAAATGGCTATTTCTGAACTTTAGAAAAAAATAATATAGTTTTTCTGCATTTATAACATGAGGCTGATGTAAAATATCAAAAATTCTTTATTTTGAAAAGCAATGTAATCAATTTGACATAATTCATATATATTGAACCTGTGGTACACACACACAGTAAAACTTACATTCAGAAAATTGTTTGCACTTAAGAAATATTTTCAAGTGTAGTTGATTTACAATGTTGTGGGTTTTTTTAAATACATGTTTATTGGAGTATACTTACTTTATAACACTGTATTAGTTTCTGCTTTACAACAAGGTGAATCAGCTATATGTATACATATATTCCCCATATCCCCCCCCCCCTTGAGCCTCCCTCCCACACTCCCTATCCCACCCCTCTGGGGGACATAAAACACCGAGCTGATCTCCCTGTGCTATGCGGCAGCTTACCACTAGCTATTTTACATTTGGTAGTGTATATATGTCAGTGCTACTCTCTCACTACGTCCCTGTCTCCCCTTGCCCCTTGTGTCCTTAAGTCCGTTCTCTACATCTGTGTCTTTATTCCTGCCCTGTCACTAGGTTCGTCAGTACCATTTTTCTAGATTCCATATATATGTGTTAGCGTACGGTATTTGTTTTTCTCTTTCTGACTTACTTCACTCTGCATGACAGACTCTAGGTCCAACCACCTCACTGCAAATAACTCAGTTTTGTTCCTTTTTATGGCTGAGTAATACTCCATTGTATAGATGTGCCACATCTTCTTTATATATTCATCTGTCGATGGACATTTAGGTTGCTTCTATGTCCTGGCTATTGTAAATAGTGCTACAGTGAACATTGTGGTACATGTATCTTTTTGAATTATGGTTTTCTCCGGGTATATGCCCGGTAGTGGGATTGCTGGGTCATATGGTAGTTTTATTTTTTTAGCTTTTAAGGAATCTCCATACTGTTCTCCATAGTGGCTGTATCAGTTTACATTCCCACCAACATTTCAGGAGGGTTCCCTTCTCTCCACACCCTCTGCAGCCTTTACACATTGTTGTATTAATTTCTGCTGTGCAGCAAAGTGATTCAGTTTTATATCTATCTATCTATATATCTATCTATATCTATATATCTATATCTATATATCTATATATATTCTTTTCCATTATGGTTTATCACAGGATATTGAATATAGTTTCCTGTGCTATACAGTAGGTCTTGGTGGGTTGTCCATCCTATGTAGAATAGTTTGCTTCTGCTATTCCAAAACTCCCAATCTTTCCTTCACTCTCTCCTTGGCAACCACAACTCTCTTTTCTATATCTGTGTGTTTGTTTCTGTTTCGCTGACATGCTCATTTGTGTCCTGTTTTCGATTCCACATATAAGTGATATTATATGGTATTTGTCTTTCTCTCTCTGACTTACTTCACTTAGTATCATTATCTCTAGGTCCATCCATGTTGCTGCAAATGGCATTATTTCATTCTTTTTTATGTCTGAGTAATATCTTTTGTATACGTATACCACACCTTCTTTAAACACTCATTTTTCAATGAACATTTAGGTTGTTTCCATGTCTTGGCTGTTATAAATAGTGCTGCTATGAACATAGGGTTTCATGTATCTTTTTGAATTATAGTTTTGTCTAGATATATGTCCACAAGTGGGATTGCTAGATCATATGGCAACTCTCTTTATAGTTTTTTTGAGGAACCTCCATACTGTTTTCCATAGTGGCTGCCCCAACTTACATGGCCACCGACAGTGTAGAAGGGTTCCCTTTTCTCCATACCCCCTCCAGCATTTGTTAATTGTAGATTTTCTTTTTAATGATGGCCATTCTGATCAGTGTGAAGTGATACCTCATTGTAATTTGGATTTGCATTTATCTAATAATTAGTGATGATGAGCACCTTTTCATGTGCCTATTGGCTCTCTGTATGTCTTCTTTGGAGAAATGTTTATTTAGGTCTTCTACCCATTTTTCCATTGAGTTATTTGTTATTTTGTTATTGAGTTGTATGAGCTGTTTGTATAGTTTGGAAATTAAGCCCTTGTCAGTCTCATCATTTGCTAATATTTTCTCCCAGTCCATAGGTTGTACTTTCATTTTGATTATGGTTTCCTTTGCTGTGCAAAAGCTTATAAGTTTGATTAGTTCCTGTTTTTTTTTTTTTTTTTTGCTTTTACAGTAAGTCCCCTACATATGAACAAGTTCTGTTCCAAGAGTGCGTTTGTAAGTTCAATTTGTTTGTAAGTCCAACAAAGTTCGCCTAGGTACCCAACTTACACAGTCGGCTGTATGGTATTGTACCGTAATAGGTTTATAATACTTTTCACGCAAACAATACATAAAAAACAAGCACAAAAACAAAGAAAGCATTTTTAATCTTACAGTACAGTAACTTGAAAAGTACAGTAATACAGTACAACAGCTAGGATACTCGGGCTGGCATCGAGGGAACAGGCGAGCAGAGTTACTGATTGGAGGAGGGAGGGGAGGTGGGAGATGGTAGGGGTGAAGGGTTATCAGCAGTAGGAGACAGAGGGCAAGCTGCAATTTCACTCATACCTGACGTTGATGGCAAAGGTTCTGGTTCCTTGCTGGATTTAATTCTATCTACCCTCTTGAAAGAATGATCCATTGCTGTCTGGGTAGTAGCTCTTTTTTTCTCCTCATAGATGACAAGGTAACACTGGATTGCAATCTGAATGGCTGCTGCCACCTTTGGGTCCCATTCTAGGCTCGGGTCCTGTGCCTCAAAAACTAAGAGTGCTTCCTCCAATAACGAAGATTCCCTTGCCATTTTCTGTGTCGTGAATCTCTTCAGTTCTTCAGTTACTTTTTCTTCCTCCTGTCCCTCTTCATCCTTTCTCTGGGCCTCCAATTCCATCAGTAAGCTCCTCATGTTGCACAGCAAGGAGTTCAGCGAAATCGTCGTCTTGCAGATCTAGCTCCAGCTTCTCGCTGAGGGTCACTACGTTGCTGAAGACCTCTTCGGACTTCTGATCTACCTTCTCAAATCCACAAAAATCATGAACAAACTGTGGGCAAAGGTTCTTCCAAACCCCATTCATTGTGACCGCCATACCCTCACACCATGCAAAGTCAATGTTTTTTATGGTCTTGTAGATGTTATAGTCCTCCCAAAGCTGTCCCTAGGTTGTTCCTGATTTGTCACTTACCTATACTGCCTGACAAAAAGTGTGACATAAATAATATTTCTTGAAAGTCGCTATAACGCCCTGGTCCATAGGTTGGATGAGCAACGTAGTATTTGGTGACAGATGCAGTACTTTGACGTTGGGATGAAAGTCATCCATGAATGGGGGGTGGCCCAGAGCATAGTCGAGCAGCAAAAGAATGTTTTGCTGGAACGTCCTTCTCCAGGCAATATTTCTCTACATCTGGGATAAAGTGGTGGCAAAACCAGTCCTGGAACGTGGCCTGTGTAATCCGGGATTTGGGGTTACGCTTCCACACAACAGGAAGAAAGCCCTTGGCTATGTTTTTAAGGGTTCTTGGGTTCTGTGAATGATAAACTAAGAGAGGTTTCAGCTTCAATTCACTGGAAGCATTGCCACCAAACAACAGTTAGCCTATCCTTTGCTGCTTTACAGCCCGGCATCAACTTTTCCTCCTTACTGACGTAACTTCGGTCTGGCATCCACTTCCAGTACAGTTGTGTCTCATCCACATTAAAAACCTGGTTGGGTAAATACACACCATCATCAAATAATTTCTCAAAGTGTTTCTGGAAGTTCCTGGACAGCTACCCTATCTGCACTTGCTGTCTCTCCACTTACTTTTACATTGTGAAGGCTGGCTCTAGCCTTGAACTGATGAAACCAGCCATGGCTGGCATTAAAAGATGTGCCCTCTGATTCTTTGCCATGTTTCTTCTTCAAGTCTTCATAAAGCCTTTTAGCTTTCTCTTGAATCAGCGTTAAGTTGCGCAGGACTCAGCGCTGATGTTGATCCTGCATCCGCACACTGAGAAGTTTCTCCATCTCCTCCATCACTTTTCCATGCTTCTTGGATATTGTGTCAACATCGTCGGCACAGCAGACTTCACATGTTCCATGATCTTGTCCTTGTTCTTTAGATTCGTGCCAATGATTGAATGATTCATATTATAAGAATGAGCGATGTCTAACATCTTTTTGCCTCGCTCCACTCTCTCAATTACTTTCACTTTTGTTTCCATCATTATCGTTTGGCGCTTCTTAACAGTGCCAGCTACATCACCTCTGCTTTTACGCTTGCTTCCAGACATCTTGGGCTTGAAATAAAGGTACTGTACTACTGTGCTCTATACAGTACTGTAAAGTACACAAAAGCACAACCACATATAGAGGAAGCACGCACGTGACAATGTATGCCAGACACGTGAACTAACTTACACGATTGGACACGCGAATGGACGTTTGCATCTTTGAAAGTTTGCAACTTGAAGGTTCGTATGTAGGTGACTTACTGTATTTGTACTGCCTAGGGAGAACTACCTAGGAAAATTTTGGTATGACTTATGTCAGAGAATGTTTTGCGTATGTTCTCTTCTAGGAGTTATAAGGTGTCCTATCTTATGTTTAAGCATATAAGCCGTTTTGAGTTTATTTTTGTGTATGGTGTGAGGGTATGTTCTGACTTCACTGATTTGCATACGGCTCTCCAACTTTCAAAACACCACTTGCTGAAGAGACTCTCTTTTCCCCATTGTATATTCTTGCCTCCTTTGTCAAAGGTTAATTGACCATAGGTGTGTGGGTTTATTTCTTAGCTCTCTATTCTATTCCATTGATCCATGTATCTCTTTCTGTGCCAATACAATGCGGCTTTGATTACTGTAACTTTGTAGTATTTTCTGAAGTTTAGGAGGGTTATGCCTCCTGCTTTGTTCTTTTTCCTGGGGATTGTGTTCACATTTCTGACTTTTTATGGTTCCAGATACATTTTAGGATTATTTGTTCTAGTTCTGGGGAAAATGTCATGGGTAATTTGATAGGGATCACATTAAATCTGTAGATTGCTTTGGGTAGTATAGCCATTTTAACAGTATGAATTCCTCCCATCCAAGAGCGTGGGATGTCTTTCCATTTCTTTGAAGCATCTTCAGCTTCCTTTACTAATGTTTTGTAGTTCTCAGTATATAAGTCTTTCACCTCCTTGGTGAGGTTTATTCCTAAGCATTTTATTTTTTTGATGCCATTAAAAAAAGGATTGTTTGTTTACATTTCCTTTCTGATATTTCATTGTTAGTGTAAAGAAATGCAACCAGGGACTTCCCTGGTGGCTCCGTGGTTGAGAATCCGCCTGCCAATACAGGGGACACGGGTTTGAGCCCTGATGCAGGAAGATCTCACATGCCGTGGAGCAACTAAACCTGTGTGCCACAACTACTTAGCCTGCACTCTAGAGCCAGTGAGCCACAAATACTGAGCCCATGTGCCACAACTACTTAAGCCTGCATGCCTAGAGCCCGTGCTCCACAACAAGAGAAGCCACTGCAATGAGAAGCCTGCGCACCACAAGAAAGTCTAGTCCCCACTGGCCACAACTAGAGAAAGCCCGTGCACAGCAATGAAGACCCAATGCAGCCAAAATAAATTTAAAAAAAAAAAGAAAGAAAAACCAGGAAATGCAACCAATTTATATATGTTAATCTTGTATCCTGCTACTTTGCTGAATTTGTTTATCAGTTCTAGTAGTGTTTGTGTGGAATTTTTAGGGTTTCCTTTATATATATTATCATGTCATCTGCATATAATGACAACTTTACCTCTTCCCTTCCAATTTGGTTAGATTTTATTTCTTTTGCTTGTCTGATTGTTGTGGCTAGGACTTCCAATACTATGTTGAAGAGAAGACGTGAGAGTGGGCATCCTTGTCTTGTTCCAGATTTTAGCGGGAAGGCTTTCAGCTTATGAACGTTGAGTATTATATTGGCTGTGGGTTTGTCATAAATAGCTTTTATTATGTTGAGATATGTTTCCTCTGTACCCACGTTGGTAAGTGTTTTTACCATGAATGGATGTTGAAGCTTTTCAAATGCTTTTTCGCCATCTATTGAGATGATCGTTTGTTTCTTGTTTTTCCTTTGTCGATGGGGTGTATCATGTTGATTGATTTGCATATGTTGAAACAGCTTTGTGAAACTGGGGTGAATCAAATTTGGTCATGGTGTATGATCCTCTTATGTGTTGTCGGATTCGGTTTTCTAATATTCAGTTGAGAACTTTTGCATCTATATTTATCAACGATATTGGCCTGCAGTTTTCTTTTTTGGTAGTGTCTTTCTCTGTGGTTTTTTTTAAAGTCTTTATTGAATTTGTTCCAATATTGCTTCTGTTTTATGTTTTGGTTTCTTGTTTGTGAGGCATGTGGGATCTTAGCTCCAAAACCAGGGATCGAACCCGCACCCCCTGCACTGGAAGGCGAAATCTTAACTGCTGGGCCACCAGAAAAGTCCCCATCTGTTTTATTTGGGGTTTTTTTTAAGTAAATTTCTTTCTTTATTTATTTTTGGATGCATTGGGCATTCGTTGCTGTGCTCGGGCTCTCTCTAGTTGCGGTGAGCGGGGGCTACTCTTCATTGTGGTGTGCAGGCTGTTCATTGTGGTGGCTTCTTTTGTTGCAGATCATGGGCTCTAGGTGCGTGGGCTTCAGCAGTTGTGGCTATCAGGCTCAGTAGTTGTGGCTCGTGGGCTGTAGAGCGCAGGCTCAGTAGTTGTGGCACACAGGCTTAGTTGCTCCATGGCATGTGGGATCTTTCCAGACCAGGTCTCGAACCTATGTCCCCTGCAGTGGCAGACAGATTCTTAACCACTGTGCCACCAGGGAAGTCCCCCCTCCCCATCTGTTTTTGATATCAGCGTGATAGTGGCTTCATAGAATGTCTTTGGAAGTATTCCTTACTCTTCAATCTTTTCGAAGAGTTTGAGAAGAATCAGTGTAAGTTCTGCTTTTTATATTTGGTAGAATTTGCCTGTGAAACCATCTGATCCTGGACTTCTGTTGGTAGGGAGTTTTCTTAAATTACAGATTCTATTTTTTAAAAAATTCTATTTATTTATTTATTTATTTTGGCTGTGTTGGGTCTTTGTTTCTGTGCGAGGGCTTTCTCTAGTTGCAGCGAGCGGGGGCCACTCTTCATCACGGTGTGTGGGCCTCTCACTATCATGACCTCTCTTGTTGTGGAGCACGGGCTCCAGACACTCAGGCTCAGTAGTTGTGGCTCACGGGCCCAGTTGCTCCGCGGCATGTGGGATCTTCCTAGACCAGGGCTCGAACCCGTGTCCCCTGCATTGGCAGGCAGATTCTCAACCACCGCGCCACCAGGGAAGCCCTCTATTTTGCTTTTAGTGATCAGTATGTTCAAGTTATCTATTTCTTCTTGATTCAGTTTTGTTCGGCTGTAAAAAATATATATATTTTTAAGTTATGTTAGCAGCTAAATACTTACCATGTATTAGACCACAAAAGAGAGAAGAAAAAATATTAAAATATTTTTTCAAATACAACAAGTATTGAAATGTTTTAAAGAAATTGGTATAATAATACTAATTACAATAATGACAAATTGTTCTGAACTTAAAGACTACTTATATCTAAGATGCATATTATATGCTTATTGTTTTATTTTTTTTAAATACATGGAATGTTTTCTCCTTTCTAATGTAATTCTTTTATTTTACCTGTATATTGTGAAAAAAATTTAGTTGCACATAATATAAAAAATTACACTTTAATAGGAGATTTTAATCCATTTACATTTACTATAGTACTGAAAATACTTAGGTTTAGCGTTCCATGTCATTCAGTGCTCTTTTTTATTTATTTATTTTTAAAAAAAGATTTAATTTGGGGGGGGCATAAATTATTCATTCATTTATTTATTTAATTTTAACATCTTTATTGGACTATAATTGCTTTACAATGGTGTGTTAGTCTCTGCTTTAGAACAAAGTGAATCAGCTATACATATCCATATATCCCCATATCTCCTCCCTGTTACGTCTCCCTCCCGCCCTCCCTATCCCACCCCTCTAAGTGGTCATAAAGCACTGAGCTGATCTCCCTCTTCTATGCAGCTGTTTCCTACTAGCTAGCTATTTTACATTTGGTAGTATATATAAGTCCATGCCACTCTCTCACTTCGTCCCAGCTTACCCTTCCCCCTCCTCATGTCCTCAAGTCCATTCTCTATGTCTGCGTCTTTATTCCTGTCCTGTCCCTAGGTTCTTCCCAACCGTTTCTTTTCCTTTTCTTTTTAGATTCCACATATATGTGTTAGCATACAGTATTTGTTTTTCTCTTTCTGACTTACTTCACTCTGTATGACAGACTCTAGGTCCATCCATCTCACTACAAATAACTCAATTTCATTTCTTTTTATGGCTGAGTAATATTCCATTTTATATTGAAGATGTGCAACATCTTTTTTACCCATTCATCAGTTGATGGACACTTAGGTTGCTTCCATGTCCTGGCTATTGCAAATAGAGCTGCAATGAACATTGTGGAACATGACTCTTTTTGAATTATGGTTTTCTCCAGGTATATGCCCAGTAGTGGGATTG
Organism: Balaenoptera borealis; assembly: GCF_965194805.1. Classification (NCBI taxonomy): domain Eukaryota; kingdom Metazoa; phylum Chordata; class Mammalia; order Artiodactyla; family Balaenopteridae; genus Balaenoptera; species Balaenoptera borealis. The sequence continues at coordinate 406,037 of NW_028123769.1, forward strand.
CTGTGTCATATGGTAGTTCTATTTTTAGTTTTTTAAGGAACCTCGCTACCGTTCTCGATAGTGGCTGTATCAATTTACACTCCCACCAACGGTGCAAGAGGGTTCCCTTTTTTCCACACCTCTGCAGCATTTATTGTTTGTAGATTTTTTTGATGATGGCCATTCTTACCTGTGTGTGGTGACACCTCATTGTAATTTCGAGTTGCATTTCTCTAATGATCAGTGATGTTGAGCATTCTTTCATGTGTTTGTTGGCAATCTGTATATCTTCTTTGGAGAAATGTCTATTTAGGTCTTCTGCCCATTTATGGATTGGGTTGTTTTGTTTTTTTTTTTTTTTGATATTGAGCTGCATGGGCTGCTTGTAAAGTTTGGAGATTAATCCTTTGTCAGCTGCTTCGTTGGCAAATATTTTCTCCCATTCTGAGGGTGGCCTTTTCGTCTTGTTTACGTTTTCCTTTGCTGTGCAAAAGCTTTTAAGTCTCCTTAGGTCTCATTTGTTTATGTTTCTTTTTAATTTCCGTTTTCTAGGAGGTGGGTCAAAAAGGATCTTGCTGTGATTGATGTCATAGAGTGTTCTGCCTATGTTTTCCTCTAAGAGTTTGATAGTGTCTGGCCTTACATTTAGGTCTTTAATCCATTTTGAGTTTATTTTTGTGTATGGTGTTAGGGAGTCTTCTAATTTCATTCTTTTACTGGTAGCTGTCCAGTTTTCCCAGCACCACTTATTGAAGAGGCTGTGATTTCTCCATTGTATATTCTTGCCTCCTTTATCAAAAATAAGGTGACCATATGTGTATGGGTTTATGTCTGGGCTTTCTCTCCTGTTCCATTGCTCTATATTTCTGTTTTTGTGCCAGTACCATACTGTCTTGACTACTGTAGCTTTGTAGTATTGTCTGAAGTCAGGGAGCCTGATTCCTCCAGCTCTGTTTTTCTTCTCAAGACTGCTTTGGCTGTTCGGGGTCTTTTGTGTTTCCATACAAATTGTGAAATTTTTTTGTTCTAGTTCTCTGAAAAATTCCATTGGTAGTTTGATAGGGATTGCATTGAATCTGTAGATTGCGTTGGGTAGTAGAGTCATTTTCACAATGTTGATTCTTCCAATCCAAGAACATGGTATAGCTCTGTATCTGTTTGTGTCATCTTTGATTTCTTTCATCAGTGTCTTATAGTTTGTTGAGTAAACGTCTTTTGTCTCCTTAGGTAGGTTTACTCCTAAGTATTTTATTCTTTGTGTTGCAGTGGTAAATGGGAGTGTTTCCCTAATTTCTCTTTCAGAATTTTCATCTTTAGTGTATAGGAATGAAAGAGATATCTGTACATTAATTTTGTATCCTGCAACCTTACCAGTTCATTGATTAACTCTAGTAGGTTTCTGGTAGCATCTTTAGAATTCTCTATGTATAGTATCATGTCATCTGCAAACAGTGAGAGCTTAACTTCTTCTTTTCCGATTTGGATTCCTTTTATTTCTTTTTCTTCTCTGATTGCTGTAGCTAAAAATTCCAAAAGTGTGTGGAATAATAGTGGTGAGAGTGGGCAACCTTGTCTTGCTCCTGATCTTGGTGGAAATGATTTCACTTTTTCACCATTGAGAACGATGCTGGCTGTGGGTTTGTCATATATGGCCTTTATTATGTTGAGGAAAGTTCCCTCTATGCCTACTTTCTGGAGGGTTTTTATGATAAATGGGTGTTTAATATTGTCGAAAGCATTTTCTGCATCTATTGAGACGACCATATGGTTTTTACCCTTCAGTTTTTTAATATGGTGTATCACATTGATTTGCATGTATTGAAGAATCCTTGCATCCCTGGGATAAACCCCACTTGATCATGGTGTATGATCCTTTTAAGGCGCTGTTGCATTCTGTTTGCTAGTATTGTGCAGTGGATTTTTGCAGCTATGTTCATCAGTGATATTGACCTGTAGTTTTCTTTCTTTGTGACATTTTTGTCTGGTTTTGGTGTCAGGGAGATGGTGGTCTCATAGAATAAGTTTGGGAGAGTTCCTCCCTCTGCTATATTTTGGAAGAGTTTGAGAAGGATAGGTGTTAACTCTTCTCTAAATGTTTGATAGAATTTGCCTGCGAAGCCATCTGGTCCTGGGCTTTTGTTTGTTGGAAGATTTTTAATCACAGTCTCAAGTTCAGTGCTTGGGATTGGTTTGTTTGTAGTTTCTATTTCTTCCTGGTTCAGTCTTGGAAGGTTGTGCTTTTCTAAGAATTGGTCCATTTCTTCCAGGTTGTCCATTTTATTGGCATATAGTTGCTTGCAGTAATCTCTCATGATCCTTTGTATGTCTGCAGTGTCAGTTGTTACTTCTCCTTTTTCATTTGTAATTTTATGGATTTGAGTCGTCTCCCTGTTTTTCTTGATGAGTCTGGCTAATGGTTTATCAATTTTGTTTATCTTCTCAAAGAACCAGCTTTTAGTTTTTTTGATCTTTGCTGTTGTTTCCTTCATTTCTTTTTCATTTATTTCTGATCTGATCTTTATGATGTCTTTCCTCTGCTGACTTTGTTTTTTTTTTTTTTCTTTCTTTCTCTAATTGCTTTAGGTGTAAGGTTAACTTGTTTATTTGAGATATTTCTTGTTTCTTGAGGTAGGATTGTATTGCTATAAACTTCTCTCTTAGAACTGCTCTTGCTGCATCCCATAGGTTTTGGGTCTTCATGTTTTCATTGTCATTTGTTTCTAGGTATTTTTTTATTTCCTCTTTGATTTCTTCAGTGATGTCTTGGTTATTAAGTAGTGTATTGTTGAGCGTCCATGTGTTTCTATTTTTTACAGATTTTTTTCCTGTAATTGATATCTAGTCTGATAGCATTGTGGTCGGAAAAGATACTTGATACGATTTCAATTTTCTTATATTTACCAAGGCTTGATTTGTGACCCAAGATATGACCTATCCTGGAGAATGTTCCAGGAGCACTTGAGAAAAAGTGTATTCTGTTGTTTTTGGATGGAATGTCCTATAAATATCAATTAAGTCCATCTTGTTTAATGTATCATTTAAAGCTTGTGTTTCCTTATTTATTTTCATTGTGGATGATCTGTTCATTGGTGAAAGAGGGGTGCTAAAGTCCCCTACTATGATTGTGTTACTGTCGATTTCCCCTTTTATGGCTGCTAGCATTTGCCTTATGCATTGAGGTGCTCCTATGTTGGGTGCCTAAATATATGCAATTGTTATATCTTCTTCTTGGATTGATCCCTTGATCATTATGTAGTGTCCTTCTTTGTCTCCTGTAATAGTCTTTATTTTAAAGTCTTTTTTGTCGGATATGAGAATTGCTACTCTAGCTTTCTTTTGATTTCCATTTGCATGGAATATCTTATTCCATCCCCTCACTTTCCATCTGTATGTGTCCCTATGTCTGAAGTGGGTCTCTTGTAGACCACATACATACCGGTCGTGTTTTTGGATCCATTCAGCCAGTCTATGTCTTTTGGTGGGAGCATTTAATCCATTTACATTTAAGGTAATTATTGATATGTATGTTCTTATTATCATTTTCTTAATTGTTTTGGGTTTCTTATTGTAGGTCTTTTCCTTCTCTTGTGTTTCCTGCCTAGAGAAGTTCCTTTAGCATTTGTTGTAAAGCGGGTTTGGTGGTGCTGAATTCTCTTAGCTTTTGCTTGTCTGTAAAGGTTTTAATTTCTCTGTTGAATCTGAACGAGATCCTTGGTGGGTCGAGTAATCTTGGTTGTAGCTTTTCCCCTTTCATTACTTTAAATATGTCCTGCCAGTCCCTTCTGGCTTGAAGAGTTTCTGCTGAAAGTTCATCTGTTAACCTTATGGGGATTCCCTTGTATGTTATTTGTTGTTTTTCCCTTGCTGCTTTTAATATTTTTTCTTTGTATTTAATTTTTGATAGTTTGATTAATATATGTTTTGGCATGTTTCTCCTTGGGTTTATCTTGTATGGGACTCCCTGCGCTTCCTGGACTTGATTAACGATTTCCTTTCCCATATTAGGGAAGTTTTCAACTATAATCTCTTTAAATATTTTCTCAGTGTCTTTCTTTTTCTCTTCTACTTCTGGGACCCCTATATTCGAATGTTGGTGCGTTTAATGTTTTCCCAGAGATGTCTCAGATTGTCCTCAATTCTTTTCATTCTTTTTTCTTTATTTTGCTTTGCAGTAGTTATTTCCACTATTTTATCTTCCAGGTCATTTATCCATTCTTCTGCCTCAGTTATTCTGCTATTGTTTCCTTCTAGAGAATTTTTAATTCCATTTATTGTGTTGTTCATCATTGTTTGTTTGCTCTTTAGTTCTTCTAGGTCCTTGTTAAAGGTTTCTTGTCTATTCTCCATTCCAGTTCCAAGATTTGGGATCATCTTTACTATCATTACTCTGAATGCTTTTTCAGGTAGACTGCCTATTTCCTCCACATTTGTTTGGTCTGGTGGGTTTTTACCTTGCTCCTTCATCTGCTGTGTGTTTCTGTGTCTTCTCATTTGGCTTTGGGGACTGTGTTTGGGGTCTCCTTTTCAGAGGCTGCAGATTCGTAGTTCCCGTTGTATTTGGTGTCTGCCCCCAGTGGCTAAGGTTGGTTCAGTGGATTGTGTAGGCTTTCTGATGGAGGGGACTGGTGCCTGTGTTCTGGTGGGTGTGTCTGGATCTTGTCTTTCTGGTGGACAGATCCACATCTGGTGGTGTGTTTTGGGGTGTCTGTGACCTTATTGTGATTTTCGGCAGCCTCTCTGCTAATGGGTGGGCCTGCATTCCTGTCTTGCTAGTTGTTTGGCATGGGATGTCCAGCAGTGGATCTTGCTGGTCTCTGAGTGGAGCTGGGTCTTAGCGTTGAGACGGATATCTCTGGGAGAGCTTTCGCCATTTGATATTACAAGGTGCCAGAGGTCTCTGGTAGACCAATGTCCTGAACTCGGCTCTCCCACCTCAGAGGCACAGGCTTGACACCCAGCTGGAGCACCAAGACCCTGTCAGCCACACAGCTGGGGGTGAGAGCAAGAGGTAGCTTTGGTACATCTCAAAGACCACCAATGAGGTTCACTGACCATTTTCTCTCCAGAAGTGAAGAAAACAAAATTCAGACTTTGGCTAGTCAGCCACTTTGGTAGCCAGCCTCCAAGATGGACCTAATTATCCCCTAATTATCTCCCAGTCTCCATGTACCAGTGTGGCTCCTCGCACTTGAAAAGGGTTGACTGTTTAACTAATAAGAAATTGCAGAAATGACAAAGTGCAGCTTCCAAAGTTATAAAAGACATTGCAGCTTCTGCTTTGGTTTCTGCTAGATCACTCATCCTGGGGTAAGCCAGCTGCCATGTCATGAGGACACTCAAGCAGCCCTAAGGAGAGATCCATGTGGCAAGGAACTGAGGCCTCTTACCTACAGCCACGTGAGTGAGTCATCTCAGAAGTCAAAAGATTTAATTTTTTAAAATTTTTGGTTGTGTTGGGTCTTCGTTGCTGCACAGGGTTTCTCCAGTTGTTACTAGAGAAGCAGGGGTTACTCATCGTTGTGGTGCACGGGCTTCTCCTTGCGGTGGTTTCTCTTGTTGTGGAGTATGGGCTCTAGGTGCATGGGCTTCAGTAGTTGTGTCATGCAGGCTCAATAGTTGTTGCTTGCAGGCTCTAGAGCACAGGCTCAGTACTTGTGGCACACGGGCTTAGTTGCTCTGTGGCATGTGGGATCTTCCCAGACCAGGGATGGAACCCCTGTTCCCTGCATTGGCAGGCAAATTCTTACCCACTGTGCCACCAGGGAAGTCCAGTGTGCTCTTTTTTAAACCTAGTCTGTTTTCATTATTTTCTATCTTAATGATTCTGTATTAAAGAAAATAAATAATACTCCTTTCTACCCCTCCTCTTTGAGGTTATATATGAAGAAGTATGTCTTATTTATTAACCTCAAATTTTCACCTTACTTTTAAGAAGTAATCACAATGTCAAGTATTTAATACTTTTCACTTCCACCTTGAAAAGCATGGATATTAAAGTGCTAATACAATTACCTTCCCTGGTCTATCTTTTTTAGTTTTTGTTATGTATAAAAAACAACGAAAAACATGCATGGTTTGTAAGGAAATGACAAATTTCAGAAAATTCAGCATCTGAATACACTCTAAACATAGCTTCTAGATAAAGACACAGAAAATTGCCAGATACTCAGAGGCCCCCTGGTCCCATTCTAGTGACTCCCCTTAAGGTTTAATATTGTTCTGGTATCTATCAAAAAGATAACTTTACCTGTATTTTGTATTTTATATAAATGTTATGGCACAGTAAAATCACTTTTGGATTGGGCTTTTTTATTTTATGTTGTTTGTGAATATGCCTATATGGTTGCCTGTTGCTGTGATCATGCATTGCCACTGTTGCATAGGATTCCATAATGTAAATATTTAACTATTAATTAATTTATTCCAATGTGTATTACAATATGAGTGATTTTCAGTTTGTGTCTATTGAGAACAGCACTGGTATATAAATTCTAGAACTTGAGCTTTGGTGATGTGTGTATAAATTATTGTTCAGTATACACGTAGTAGTAAAATGTTCGAGTCATAGCTTTCTTGTGTTTATCTTTTTCGATATTTCTAAATATTTTCAAAACATTTGTATGATTTTTCATCTTCAGCAGCAGTGAATGAGATTCAAGGATTATACACATTCTTGTCAAACTTGATAATACCTGTCATTTTCATTTGAACTTTCTGGTTGGTGAGTGATAATTCCAGGTATCACGCTTTTGCATTTAATTGACTACTAAGAAGCCAAGCATCTTTTGATATGTTTACTTAACATTCTGTACTCTCTTTTTTGAAATATCTTTAGGTATATTTCCCCCATTTTGCTATTCCATTATCTTCTTATTGAAGACTTCCTTTTTTTTTTTTAACATCTGAAGACTTCTTATTTAGGAGTTTTTAATACATGCTTGAGATGAGTTCTTCTCTCTTTCTGTCTCTCCTTCTCTTTCTTTAGATGAGTGCCAGTTTTTAATGTTAATAACATCTAATTTGTTATTTTCCTCTTTATTTATTTAGTCTTATTTCTATTGATTTATGTAGTCTTCTTACCTGTAGCAGAACACATTATTTATTCTAAACCACAAATATGTTTTCATTTCTTCAATAAATGTAATTATTAAGCTTTAAATTTAAGTTAACTTTCTAAACTAAATATGTTGTATCATAGTGAGTATTAATTTTTCTATGACAGCTGAAAGGTTACATTTATTCAGAAAATGTTGTATCAGCTTTCTTTTCATTTGCTCCTACTTCTCATTGATTCACAGTGGTAAACATCACTTCATCCATGGATCTGACTTTTCTCTGATTTCTCATGGTCATTCTCACTAACTCGTCTTGCCTCTTGAAATCTTTAGCAATCCCATTATTCCACAGAAGCAAAAACCTTCCTTGGGCCTTTTTCCTCGGAAGATTGATTATTCCCACATTTTAAATGGGAGATTGCAATAAGTTAGGAGAAAATGCCACAAGAGGGTCTCTCATTTTTTTTTTTTTCACTTCCTGTATCAGCCTCTGCTTGCACTCTCTGTTCAAAGATATTTGTGCAACACATTGATGGAAGATGCCCCTTGTTTCTCTCCTTGGGGAAAAGACAGATTAATTACCTAACAAATAAAATAAAGAGAGTGTCTTCCTCTTTTCAAATGTTGGACAGGATTGCTTGCATCCTAATTTAAATGTTTCAGGTGACTGAAGGTTAAGATTCCTAAGCTTTAATCCATACTTGCACCATGCACAGCACCCAACAGGAGAGCTTTACATAACCCCATGAGACACTTGTGTGCAAGTGGAACAGATAAAAATATAAAACTATTGCTGTCTTTTTGTGTCATAAAAATGATTTTTTGTCTCATTTAAAATATTTTTTTCTAAAATCCAAAAACGTGTCAGGCTAAAATATTGTTATTTCAAATATGGTAAAATCGAAGACCCTTCAAATTTCTTTCCAGTTTTGTTGATGATGGGATGCCGCCAGAGATATGACTTCAGTAAACACAATAGTTAAGATTCCTTCATAGGCCTGATTGGGGAATATGAAAATAAACCCCCCAAAATCTGGACATTTTCTAGTTCTCAAATATTGGTTAAGATGGTAGAAAGGGCCCTTCATTGTCCTATATGTTAATGCAGATCAATTGTGAGAGGTGGGGATAAAACAAGCAGCCTAAATATCCTTTATGTTTGTTGTACTACTAGTAGAAAGAGGAAGGGTCAACATGTCACCATGGTTGATATAGCAAATAAGCTGCTTGAAACTACACAGAAATGTACCTGCTTGTATTTTCTGTGCAGTTACCCTCTCTTTTGGTGTGCCCTGATACCTCCCTCAACTTATGTACCAACTCCAGCAGCATTAAGCAGAAATCCAAAGAAATCTATTCTTTGGAATTATGAGGAAGAGAAGAGTCAAAGATTTTATAACATGCTCTATACAAGGATACACGTCACCATCCTTATCTATGTCATGCCATGCATGGAGGGTCAGTAGGTTCAGGGGATTCTGGAAGCACCAAGTTCTGTGGGGTTAATCACAGTTGCATTCATGGGCAGTAAAAGAGAAGGGCCTTATCTTGGTCACTTTCTCAATGCTAGTAGCTACAAAAAGAAGAGGATAGCAGACATCTTAGGGAGAAGAACCAACATTAAATGAAATGTCCTAATTACTCTAGGCAACCTCTCATGGTGACCTCCCATAGCTCCTCAAATCCCTACATATTTACACAAGGGATAGTGTAATATTACTGGAGTGTCTGACTGCAGATTAACAGTATTTTTGTTGAAAAAAATAAAAATAGGTTCAAGTGATAGAGTTTGAAAAGGGTTCACAGTGTGAGGGAAACTATTGTAACAATGTGGACAGAACCCTTTGGATGGATTCATCATGTTTGTTTTTTTTTTTTTTTTTTTTTTGCTGCTTCAGAATCTGTAGTAGCGATTGGTGTGTTCCATGATACATCCCCGCTTCTTATAAGTTTTAGATGGAATACCCCATTAGGAAGAAGTGCACATAAGGAAGATTAGTGAGTCAAACTCCTCTGCTCTCTGTCAGCAGTGGGTGCAAAGGGATTTAGACCAAGTGCTTTCATCCTTTGATTTGCAAAGTTTTCACTATATGAATGATGTTTTGTTTGTTTGCAGGTCAGGAGCCTTGGTCTCAATATCCCTGTTTAAAAAGTGTTATCACGTGTCTGCCAGAAAGAATTGCTGATGATACTGGGCAAAATTGAGAGTTATCCTTAACAATTAAGGGTTTTGTAGCAACATGGATGGACCTAGAGATTGCTATACTGAGTGAAGCAAGTCAGGCACAGAAAGACAGATATCATATGATATTGCTTATATGAGGAATCTAAAAAAGAAAAAAAAAAGGTACAAATGAACTTATTTACACAACAGAAATAGAATCATGGATATAGAAAACAAACTTATGGTTACCAGGGGATAAGTGGGGAAGGGATAAATTGGGAGATTGGGACTGACTTATACACACTACTATATATAAAATAGATAAAGACCTGCTTTATAGCACAGGGAACTCTACTCAGTGGTCTGTACTGGCATATACAGAAAAAGAATCTTATAAAAAAAAACAAGGGTTTTGGGATTATATAATAAATATAAATGTGCAAACCTTTAACATGAAAGGAAAAATCAGTTAACTCTGTGGCCCCTGTTATGGTGTAAATATTTTGTACCTCTAATTTTAAAATTTTGAAACCCAGCTCCCATGTTGATGGTATTAGGAGGTGGGGCTTTTGGGAGGTGATTAGGTTATGAGGCCAGAGACCTCAAACATGGGATTAGTGACCTAATAAATGTAGCACACAGAAGATCTTATGCCCATTCCATGATTTCATTGCCGAGCGAGAAGACCCACATTATGAACCAGAAATTGGTCCCTCACCAGACACTAAGTCAGCTGGCAACTTGTTCTTTTTTTAAAAAAAAATAATTAGATAATTAATTAATTAATTTTTTGGCTGTGTTGGGTCTTTGGTGCGGTGCGCGGGCTTCTCGTTGAGTGGCTTCTCTTGTTGCGGAGCACGGGCTCTAGGCGTGTGGGTTTCAGTAGTTGTGGCTCACGGGCTCAGTAGTTGTGGCCTGTGGACTCTAGAGCACAGGCTCAGTATTTGTGGTGCGCGGGCTTAGTTGTTCCATGGCATGTGGGATCTTCCTGGACCAGGGCTCGAACCCTTGTCTCCTTTATTGGTAGGCAGATTCTTAACCACTGCACCTCCAGGGAAGCCCCTGGTTACTTGTTCTTGAACTTTTCAGCCTCAGCAATTATGAGAAAACAAAAATATTCTGTTGTTTATAAAATACCAAGTCTCTCGTATTTTGTTCTAGCAGTCAAAGAGCTGGCTGAGGAGAAATATCTGTGAGCTTGAAGACATATCAGGAGAAACCTTTAAATCTCAAAAGAAAAGAGAAAATGGGCAGGAAAGAAATCAACACAACAGAGTAATCAATAATTGTGGAACAATGAAAAATGCTGTGACCTATACATAATGGGTATAGCAGGAGGAGAATAAAGATAATAAAGAACAGAAAATATTTTTTAAAAATGACTGAGAATCTCCCCAAATGAATGTCTGACTCTAAATCCACAACATCCAAACTTAGAAGAACATATGAATAGTAAAGAAAACTGACCAATATCTCTCAGGAACATCAATGCAAAAATCCTCAACAAAATATTACCAAATCGAATCCAACAATATTTTGAGAGAATTTTATATCATGAATGAGAGGAAATAATCCCAAGTATGAAAGGCTGGTTCAACATTCTAGAATCAAATAATTATATCCATCATATCAACACCTTAAAGACAATCATTAGCATATCAATAGATTCAGAAGACCTTTGAAAAAATCTAACACCCATTCTTCATAAAAACTCTCAGTTAAAGAAATAAACTGGAGCTTTCTCAAGTTGATAACAAAGATTTACAGGAAACTTTTATCTTACATCATGATTAATGGTCAAAACCATGAAGCCTTTCCACTAAGTTCAGGTAAAAGCAAGGATGTCCCCTTTCATGACTCCTTTTCCATATTTTACTCCCAGTCCTTGCTAATGCAATAAGGCACGAAAATAAATAAAACAAATACAGATTGGGTAGAAAAAAATGAAAGCAACCTAAATAAAATGTGGACCAATGTACTTTATGGACACCTCACCAAAGAAAATAGACACTATGCATATAAGTATACAGAAGAATAATCCAGATTACATGCTGCCATGAAAAAGCAAATTAAAAATACAATTACATACCACTATGTAACACTTAGAATGGCTAAAATGTGAACAATGACAAGAACAAATTCTGTAGGAGATGTGGAACAATAGGAAAAGACATTTGTCATTGGTGGAAATGAAAAATAATACAGCTACTTTGGTAGTCTGATTGACACTTGCTAGAATATTGAGCATTCCCTTACTGTACAATCCGTCAAGTGTTCTCATGGATATTTACTGAAAGTAGTTTAAAACATACTTCCAGAGGAAAACCTGCATATGGATATTTATAGCACCTAATTCAATATTGCCAAAATGTGAATGAAACTAAGGTGTCCTCCAATAGGTGAATGAAATGATATAGTATTAATATATTCTGGGAATGGGATAATATTGAGCACTAAAAAAGTAAGCTATCAAGCCATATAAAGAGATGGGAATTCTTTTTTTTTTTCTTTTGAAATATAGGTGATTTTCTTTATTTTGAAATGTAAATTTTATTGGAGTATAGTTGATTTACAATGTTGTGTTCATTTCAGCTGCACAGCAAGTGATTCAGTTACACATATGCATATATTCATTCTTTTTCAGATTCTTTTCTGATAACGGTATTCCCAGAATACTGAGTAGAGCTCCCTGTGCTATACAGTAGGTCCTTGTTGCTTATCTGTTATATATAGTAGTATTCGTATGTTTACCCCAAGCTCCTGATTTATCCCTACCCCCCACCTCTCCCCTTTGGTAACCATAAGTTTGTTTTCCAAGTCTGTGAGTCTGCCTCTCTTTTGTAAGTTAGTTCATTTGTATCAATTTTTAGCTTCCACCTAGAAGTGATATCATCCAATATTTGTCTTACTCTGTCTGACTTACTTCACTTAGTACAATCATCTCTAGGTCCATCCATGTTACTGCAACTGGCATTATTTTCTTCTATTTTATGGCTGAGTCATATTCCATTATATATATGTATCACATATTCTTTACCTATATTCATATGTTGATGGACGTTTTGGTTGCTTCCATGTCTTCGTTATTGTAAAGAGTGTTGCAGTGAACATTGGGGAAGATGTGTCTTTTCGATTTATGCTTTCCTCCAGATATGCACACAGGAGTGAACTTGCTGGATCATCTGGTATCTCTATTTTATTTTATTTTACTTCATTTCATTTCAATTTCCATTTTTTGGGAATAGAGTTGATTTACAATGTTGTGTTACTTTCTGCTGCACAGCACAGTGAAGCAGTTATACATATATCCAATCCTTTTTGGATTCCTTTCCCATACAGGTCATTACAGAGTATTGAGTAGAGTTCCCTGTGCTACACAGTAAGCCCTTATTTGTTATCTCTTTTATATATAGTGGTGAGTATATGTCAATCCCAATTTCCAGTTTATCCCTCTCACCTCCCCTTACTCTGGTAACCTCCATTCTGTGCTCCCTAGTGGCTGTTACCAATTGGCATTGCCACCGATAGCATAGAATTGGTGGCGCAGTGGTTAAGAATCTGCCTGCCAGTTCAGGGGACACAGGTTCGAGCCCTGGCCCGGGAAGATCTCACATGCCACAGAACAAGTAAGCCCGTGCACCACAACTACTCAGTCTGCGCTCTAGAGCCCACGAGCCACAACTACTGAAGCCTGTGTGCCTACAGCTTGTGCTCCACAACAAGAGAAGCCACCACAAAGAGAAGGCTTCGTACCACAACGATGAGTAGCCCCCGCTTGCTGCAACTATAGAAAAGACGCGTGCAGCAACGAAGACCCAACGCAGATTAAAAAAAAAAAAAAATAAGTAGTAGGTTTCTCTTTTTTCCACACCCTCTGAACCACTTCTTGTTTGTAGACATTGTGATGATGGCTATTCTGAGTGGTTCCAGGTGATACTTCTTTGTACATCTGATTTGCATTTGTCTAACATAAAGCAATGGTGAGTATCTTCATATGTGCTTTTTTTTTTGAACAGTGTCAGTAAGATTTATCCCTTGAAAAAGGGTTATTGAAAGGTTGCCTTGTTTTGAAGTCTACTTCGATTACCTACCCCAAGACATTTTTTGAGGGCTGTTGTCATTTAGAGCTCCCCAGGCATTGTGAATATGAAGTGCGTATAAGGTCCAGTTTTAGAATTGTTGTTATGGGAAACAGAAGGCGGCAGGATTTCTACTGTCCCTCTCTGGTTACTGACACAACCTTAGATGTAGGGCAAGTCCTGTTCTTGGGTATTAAATTAGAGTGGAATGTGCCTGACCAAACATGTAAGGGCTTCTGTCCCATTCCTTCTTCCCCCTTACCCTTCATCCCCCGAACAAGTATAAACCCCTGCAAAATCACCTGTTGAGGGTGCTGTCTTGTAGAGTGGGATGACCCTTACGAAGGAGTCGGGAGGTTGGAACCCAAACACCAGGATATGTTGAGAGCAGGTGATTTTCCAAATGTCATCCAGCCCAGAGAGTCCACCATCCTTTGGGTGTCAGAGGGTTGGTTTAGTAGTATGAGGGCACACTTAGATCTGGAGATAGTGATCCCATGCAGAGGGGACCAGGTACTACATGTTCAAGGGGGGCGAATTAGCTGGCATATCCTCCCGAGGTCCTCAGGCCCACAACAGTCCAGCCTTGGGACCAAATTGTGTCTGTGTCCAGGGATGTGACACTAGTACGTTCACTGCGACTAAACAAATTTAGTGATCATTTTTCTTTAACTTAATTTAATTTTAAATTTATAATGGAGTATATAGTTGATTTATCATGTTGTGTTCATTTTTGACATACACCAACATGATTCATTTATACAGAGATAACTATATATTCTTTTTAGAATTATTTTCCTATTGAGGTTACTAAAGGGTGTTGAGAAGAGTTCCAAGTGCTCTACAGCAGGTCCATGTTGATTACAAGTTTTCTCTCTGTAAATATGTATATACTAACTCCAACCTCATGATTTATGCCTCCAACACACCTTTCCAGTTTGGTAACCATAAGTTTGTGTTCTAAGTCTGGGACTGTGTTTCTGTGTTGTAAGATAGTACCTTTCTATCAATTTTTAGATTCCACCGATAAGTAATATCATATGATATTTTTCATTGCCTGATTTATGACACTTAGTATGAATGTATGTAGGTCCTTCTGAGTGGCCCGAAATGGCCTTATTTCATTCATTTCATGGCTGAGTAATATTCCATTGTACATATCTACCATAATTTCTTTATCCATTCTTCCTTCCAAGGACTTTTAGGTAGCTTCCGAGTAGAGGCTCTTGTAAACAGGGCTGCATAAATTTTAGAGTGCCTGGGTCCTGTCCATTTACGTTTTTTTCCAAGATACAGGCCCAGGAGTGGAAGCGCCATATGCTCTGAAGCTCTGGTTTTTAGATTTTTAAGGAATCACCACCCACTTCTCCAGAGTGGCTGTTAGCAATTTACATTCCCACCATCAGCTTGTCAGGGTTCCCTTTTCTCCACGCCCTGTCCTGCATTTCAGGTTTTACAGTTTGTGAGGTTGGCCATTCTGACTGGTGCGAAGTGATATCTCTTTGTAGTATTAATTTACATTGCCCGCCTGTTTTGTTGGCCAAAAATGGAGTAAGGGTTTTTCCTGAATAGATTAAGGAATAACGCATACGGCCTTTTTGGCAAACTGCATCATTGGCGATGTTCAGCAGCTTTGCATGTGCTTTAATGACGAGTGCAAACTACCCCTTGAAATCCCTTTCCTGCAATTCTGCCTTGCTTACAAGGCCTTTACGAATACTTGGCTGAAGAAATGACTCCATTAGAGGTGTCAATAACAACCCTGCATGTTTGTGAATTGCAGTGCCCCTGAGCACCGGTTTTCAACTTGTTTAGGGAAGCAGACACAAAGGGGCAGGATTTCTACAGACCCATTTCAGTTACTGGGGCACCTGAAGGATAGGGAATTTCTTCTTCCAGGTAGGAAACTAGAGTGGCATATGCCTGTCCAAACATCTAAGGCTTGTGTCTCATTCCATCCCGCCATTCCCCTTCTTCACCAGAAAATTCCAAGCCGTGCAAAACCGGCTGTTGAGTGTGCTGCCTTCCCAAAGTGGGGAGACTCTAAGGAAAGGAGCTGGGGAACCCGAATACCAGGAGACGTGGAGATGAGGTGACTTTTCCAAACTCTTCCCGATCAGACGGTGTACCATCCTCTGGATGTGCCATGCATGTTTTAGCTGTAGGAAGGGTCCCCTGCACCTGGAGGTATGGGACCCATGGAATGGGGGCCAAGCAGTATTACTGGAAAAGCGCTGCATTTGCTGTCCCATCCTCACGAAGCCTCTCAGACCAACGAGTGTAGAGCCTTAGGTCCCATCCAGCTCTGTGTCTAGATATGGTCCGTCCAGGTTGCATCACAGCCCTTGAACAAATTTTGTAAGAATTTCTCTCTCTCTCACTGTCTTTATTTTGTTCTTGTTATTTAATTTTATAATGGGGTATAGCTGATTTTCAATACTGTGTTTCTTCCTGCTCTACATCTATCCACTTGATTCACTTAAAGAGAGACATCAATAAATTCTTTTACAGATTCTGACCAGTCTTATATATCCTTTTCTGGTGACAACAGTGTGCTGAGTCCAGCTCTTTGAGCTATAGAGTAGGTCCTGTCGAATACCTATTTTGTTTATGGAACCGTATCTGTGCTAATTTCAACCTCCTGGTTTATGCATCACCCCGCCCCACCTTTCTCCTTTAGCAGCCATAAGTGTGTTTTCTAAATGTGTGACTCCGTTTCTGTTTTGTAATGGCGTTCATGTGAAGGCATTTTTAGATACTATCTATAAGTGATACCTTATGATAAGTCTCTTTTTATGTCTGACTTATGTCACTTAGAATGATCGTACCTCAGTCTCCACGAGTTGCTGCCACTGGCCTTATTTCATTGATTTAATCGCTGAGTAATATCCCATTGTACATAAGTACCACATCTTCTTTATCCATTTTTTCCTTCCAAGGACATGTAAGTTGTACCCAAATCGAGGCATTTCTAAACAGAGCAGCCCTAAACTTTGGGGTGCCTGTGTCTTGTCGATTTTTTTGGTTTTCCCAAGATATACGCCCATGAGGGGAAATGCTGTATGCTCTGTAGCTCTGTTTTTTAGAAGTTTTAAGATACAGCATACACTTCTCAAGAGTGGCCGGTGGCAATTTACATCCCGCCGATCAGCATAACAATGGCTCCCTTTTCTCCATGGCCTGTCCTGCATTTCTGGGTTTTACACTTTTTCAGCATGGGCCTTTTGACCAATGCGAAGTGAGACATTTTTGTAATGCTGATTTGTATTGCCCGCTTGTTTAGTTGACCAAAAAGAGCATCTGCGTTTTTTCCAAAATTTATTCAGGAAAGAACATAGACGCCCTTTTTGGCCAACAGCATCATTGTCGAAGTTCTGCGGAATTTCATGTGCTTTAAAGGCGAGTCCAATCTACCTGTGAAAAACTGTTTCCTGCAGTTCTGTCTTGCTTTGAAATCCTCTTCGTTGCCTTACCTCAATACATTTTTGGACGAGAGTGATCATTTATAACTCTGCAGATTTGTGAATTGCCGTGCTCCTGAGCTCCATTCTCCAAATCGCTTTTTTGGGAGCTGGCCGCAAACCCGCAGGATTGCTTCAGGCCCTATTCTGGTTCCGGGGGGCAGGCTGAGCCTGTGGTTAATTCTTCTTCCTGATGGGAAATTACGGTGACCTGTGCCTGTCCCAACACCTAGAGCTAGCCTCTCATGGGTTGCCCCTCTTCCCGTTCATCCTCAGGACAAATTGCAACCTGTACAAAACAGGAGGTTAAAGGTGCTGATTCTCCAAGCGGGGAGATTGTTAGTCAAGCGGCTGGAATGGCGAACCCGAGCACCAGGAGATGAGAAATGACCTGCGTTTCAGAAACGTGTCCCGATCACACTGTATACCATCCACTGGGTTTCCCATGCATTTTTTCGCTGTAGGAAGATTCCCTTGAACCTGGAGATTTGGGACCCATAGAATGGGTATCACGCAGTATTACTTTAAAGCGTCTGCGTTTGCTCACCCAACCTCACCAATCCTCTCAGCCCCAAGAGTGTCCAGCCTTATGTCTAATCCAGCTGTGGGTCTAGATATGGTCAATCCAGGTTTCTTCACTGCCCCTGAACGAAGTTTGTACGAATTTCTCTCTCTTTCACTCTTTGTTGGTTTTTTTTTTGTAATTTATGTTTATAATGGGGTTTGGCTGATTTTCACTGCTGTGTTTATGCTGCTTTACACCCACTTGATTAAGTTACAGACAGATATCAATACATAGGTTTTAAGATTCTTACTAGTCAGATATATTCTTGTGCGGTGAATAGGGGATGTTGTGCCAGGTTCACTGAGCAAGGAGTAGGTCTTGTCTGCAACATATTTGGTTTATGGAACGGTGTCTGTGCTAATATAAAACCATTGTTTTATGCCTCATCCCACCTCATCTTTCCCGTTCAGCAGCCATAGTGTGATTTCGAAATGTGTGACTCTGTTCTGTTTTGTAAATCAGGTCATGTGTAGCGATTTTTACTTTCCCTCTATAAGTGATATCTTATGATAAGTGTCTTTTTCTGTGTGACTTATTTCACTTAGAATCATCGTACCTAAATCCACTCATCCTGCAGCTACTAGCCTTATGTCACTGATTTCATGGCTGAGTGATATCCCGTTGTACATAAGTACCACAACTTCTTTATCCATTTTTCTCTTTTCTGGCATATTTAAGTTGTACTGAAGTGGAGGTTCTTGTAGACAGAGCAGCCCTAAGTTTTGGGGTGCCTGTGTCTTGTCGATTTTTAGTTTTCCCATTTTATACGCCCACGAGTGGAAGTGCCCTATGCTCTCTAGCTGTGTTTTTTAGATGATTTTGGAAACACCATACACTTCTCCAGAGTAGCCGTTAGCAATTTACATCCCGCCCATCAGCGTAACAAGGCTCCCTTTTCTCCCTGGCCTGTCCTGCATTTCTGGTTTCTACACTTTTTTAGGTTGGCCCCTTTGACCCGTTGCAAGTGAGACATCTTTGTAGGGCTGATTTGCATTTCCGGATTGCTTGGTTGGCCAAAAAGGGCGTATGTTTTTTTTCCTGAATATATTCAGGAAAAAACGCATACGCCCTTTTTGGCCAAGTGCATCATTGTCGACGTTTTGCCGCTTTCATGTGCTCTAAAGGCGATTCGTATCTACCTCCTTAAATCTGGGGGCTTGTTCCCGCACATTCCTCTCTAATATACAACCTCGGAACACTACCTCCAGGAAGACTCTGTTGCCCTAGGAACAAGGGTTGAGAACGTAATAATGCTGCCGCCTTGTGGCTGTTTCTCACAACAGCAGCTTTAAACCCAGTGCTAATGGTTGCCTAATAGTCACAAGGACTGCAGGGCTGTAAATGACACCTCCCCTCAAAAAATGCCCTGGGGTACGGAATAGGCAAGAAAATTCAACACATGACCAATTTTTCAAGAAGTCAATATGAAGAGAGAAGTTGTACTCACTCTAAAAAAAAAAAAAAAGAGGAAAAGAAAAAAAGGACATGCCTAAAGCTCAGTATAAGGAATTATTAGCCACATGCAAATCCAACCTCCAAAAAGGTTTCAGCTCACACCAGTCAAATGACCATCAGCAAAACGTCTACAAACTATAAATGCTGAAGGGGTTTTAGAGAACTCTGTACCTTCTAGCAGCTGGTGGGATGTAAAGTGGTAACAGCACTAACAAAAACTGAATGGAGCTGCTTTATAAGGTAAAAATTGAGCTACCAGATGATGTGGCAGGGCACCTTTTGGGCCTATAATCTAAGACCACCAGAATCGGAAAGACAGAGGCAGGCAAATGTGCACTGCAGCAATATTGAAATAGCCAAGACATGGAAGCAAAAAAAAGGTCCATAAACAGATGAATTGACAAAGAAGAAGTGGTATATGTACAGAATGGAATAGTAGCCTCGGGAAGAAAACGAAGAGTGCCGTTTTCAGGATTAAAAATGAGCCTAGAAATAATCATATTAGGTAAAGTAAGTGAAAAGGGAATGACAAATATCCTATGATATCATTTATACAAGTTATCCTAAGATTGCTACCAATGAACATACGTCCACAGAAAAAGACACTCCCAGACGTATAAAACAAACTAATGGTTAACGAAAATGAATGGTGGAAGGATGGAAAAATTAGGATTATGGGGCTAACCTAAATAGGCTAATGTATGTTAAATGTATATAAACACTTAACATATGAACTATATAAATTTCCGGCAATTCAGCCTTGCTTTGAAATCCTCTTCGTTGCCTTCCTTCAGTATATTTTTGGACGAGAGTTAACATTTATAACTCTAAAGGATTGTGAATTGCAGTGCCCCTGAACTCCATTTTTCAACTCGCTTTTTTGGAAGCTGGCCGCAAAACCGCAGGATTGCTTAAGGCCCTATTCTGGTTCCGTGGGGCAGGCTGAGCCTGTTGTTAATTCTCCTTGTGATGGATAATTAGAGTGACCTATACCTGTCCGAACACCTAGAGCTAGCCTCTCATGGGTTGCCCCTCATCCCATTCATCCTCAGGACAAACTGCAACCTGTACGAAACAGGAGGTTAAAGGAGCTGATTCTCCAAGTGGAGAGATTGTTAGTAAAGCGGCTGAAATGGCGAACTCGAGCACAAGGAGATGAGAAATGAGGTGCGTTTCAGAAACCTTTCTCGATCACACTGTATACCATCCACTGGGTTTCCCATACATTTTTTCGCTGTAAGAAGATTCCCTTGAACCTGGAGATTTGGGACCCATTGAATGGGTACCACGCACTATTATTTTAAAGGGTAGGCCTTTCCGCACCCAACCTCACCAAACCTATCAGCCCCAAGAGTGTCCAGCCTTATATCTAATCCAGCTGTGGGTCTTGATATGGTCGATCCAGGTTGCTTCACTGCCACTGAACGAACTTTGAACGAGTTTCTCTCTCTTTCACTGGCTTTGTTTCACGGGTTTTTAAAAATAATTTATTTTTATAATGGGGTCTAGCGGATTTTCACTGCTGCGTTTATGCCGCTTTACACCCACTTGACTCACTTACAGACAGATATCTATACATAGGTTTTACGATTCTTACTAGTCAGATATATTCTTGTGCGGTGAATAGGGGGTGTTCAGTCCAGTTCACTGAGGAAGGAGTAGGTCTTGTCTATTACATATTGGGTTTACGGAACGGTATCTGAGCTAATTTGAAGCCCTTGTTTTATGCATCACCCCACCTCACCTTTCCCTTTAAGCAGCCATAGTGTGTTATCTATACGTGTGATTCTGACCTGTTATGTAATTCAGTTCAAGGGTAGCGGTTTTTACATTCCCTCTATAAGTGATATCTTATGATAAGTGTCTTTTTCTGTGTGACTTATTTCACTTAGAATCGTCGTACCTAAATCCACTCATCATGCTGCTACTAGCCTTATGACGTTGATTTCATGGCTGAGTGATATTCCATTGTACATAAGGACCACAACTTCTTTATCCATTCTTGTCTTTCCTGGGATATTTAAGGTGTAACGAAGTGGAGGTTTTTGTCAACAGAGCAGCCCTAAACTTTGGGGTGCCTCTGTCTTGCTGATTTTTAGTTTTCCCAATTTATACGCCCATGAGTGGAAGTGCCCTATGCTCTCTAAGCTGAGTTTTTTAGATGTTTCAGGACACACCGTACACTTCTCCAGAGTGGCTGTTGGCAATTTACATCCCGCCCATCAGCGTAGCAAGGCTCGCATTTCTCCATGGGCAGTCCTGCATTTCTGGTTTTGACACTTTATTCAGCATGGTGCTTTTGACCAATGGGAAGAGAGACTTCTTTGTAGCGCTGATTTGTCTTTCCAGGTTGCTTGGTTGGCCAAAAAGGGCGTATGCGTTTTTTCCTGAATATATTCAGGAAAAAACGCATACGCCCTTTTTGGCCAAGGGCATCATTGTCGAGGTTTTGCCGCTTTTCCTGTGCTTTAAAGGCGATTCGAATCTACCTCCTGAAATCTGTTTCCTGCATTTCTGCCTTGCTTTCAAATCCTCTTCGTTGCCTTCCCTCAATATATTTGTGGACGAGAGTTATCATTTCTAAGTCTGCAGGTTTGTGAATTGCCGTGCCCCTGAGCTCCATTTTTCAACTCGCTTTCTTGGGAGCTGGCCGCAAAAGCGCAGGATTGCTTCAGGCCCTATTCTGGCTCCGGGCGGCAGGCTGAGCCTGTGGTTAATTCTTCTTCCTGATGGGAAAATAGAGTGACCTGTGCCTGTCCCAAC
The DNA here is from genome assembly GCF_965194805.1 of Balaenoptera borealis. Taxonomy (NCBI): domain Eukaryota; kingdom Metazoa; phylum Chordata; class Mammalia; order Artiodactyla; family Balaenopteridae; genus Balaenoptera; species Balaenoptera borealis. Next base: position 427,558 of record NW_028123769.1, read on the forward strand.
ACCTAGAGCTAGTCTCTCATTGGTTCCCCCTCTTCCCGTTCATCCTCAGGACAAATTGCAACCTGTACGGAACAGGAGGTTAAACGTGCTGATTCTCCAGGCAGGGAGATTGCTAGTATAGCGGCTGGAATGGCGAACCGGAGCACAAGGAGATGAGAAATGAGGTGCGTTTTAAAAACCTTTCCCGATCACACGGTGTACCATCTTCTGGGTTTCTCATGCATGTTTTCGATGTAGGAAGATGCCCTTGAACCTGGAGATTTGGGACCCATGGGATGGGCACCACGCAGTATGACTTTCAAGGGTCTGCGTTTGCTCACCCAACCTCACCAAACCTCTCAGCCCCAAGAGTGTCCACCCTTATGTCTCATCCATCTGTGGGTCTACATATGGTCAATCCAGGTTGCATCACAGCCCCTGAACGAATTTTGTCAGAATTTCTCTCTCTTTCACTGTCTTTGTTTCACGGGTTTTTAAAAGTAATTGATTTGTATAATGGGGTTTAGCTGCTTTTCACTGCTGTGTTTATGCCGCTTTTCACCCACTTCACTCGCTTACAGAAAGATATAAATACATAGGTTTTAAGATTCTTACTAGTCAGATATATTCTTGGGCGGTGAATAGGGCGTGTTGAGTCCAGTTCACTGAGCAAGGAGTAGGTCTTGTCTATTACATATTGGGTTTATGGAACGCTATCTGAGCTACTTTGAAACCCTTGTTTTATGCATCACCCCACCTCACCTTTCCCGTTAAGCAGCCATAGTGTGTTTTCTAAACGTGTGACTCTGACCTGTTATGTAATTCAGTTCAAGGGTAGCGGTTTTTACATTCCCTCTATAAGTGATATCTTATGATAAGTGTCTTTTTCTGTGTGACTTATTTCACTTAGAATCGTCGTACCCAAATCCACTCATCATGCTGCTACTAGCCTTATGACGTTGATTTCATGGCTGAGTGATATTCCATTGTACATAAGGACCACAACTTCTTTATCCATTCTTGTCTTTCCTGGGATATTTAAGGTGTAACAAAGTGGAGGTTCTTGTCAACAGAGCAGCCCTAAACTTTGGGGTGCCTGTGTCTTGCTGATTTTTAGTTTTCCCAATTTATACGCCCATGAGTGGAAGTGCCCTATGCTCTCTAAGCTGAGTTTTTTAGATGTTTCAGGACACACCGTACACTTCTCCAGAGTGGCTGTTGGCAATTTACATCCCGCCCATCAGCGTAGCAAGGCTCCCATTTCTCCATGGCCTGTCCTGCATTTCTGGTTTTGACACTTTATTCAGCCTGGCCCTTTTGACCGATGGGAAGCGGGACTTCTTTGTAGCGCTGATTTGCCTTTCCAGGTTGCTTGGTTGGCCAAAAAGGGCGTATGCGTTTTTTCCTGAATATATTCAGGAAAAAACGCATACGCCCTTTTTGGCCAAGGGCATCATTGTCGAGGTTTTGCCGCTTTTCCTGTGCTTTAAAGGCGATTCGAATCTACCTCCTGAAATCTGTTTCCTGCAATTCTGCCTTGCTTTCAAATCCTCTTCGTTGCCTTCCCTCAATATATTTGTGGACGAGAGTTATCATTTCTAACTCTGCAGGTTTGTGAATTGCAGTGCCCCTGAGCTCCATTTTTCAACTCGCTTTCTTGGGAGTTGGCCGCAAAAGCGCAGGATTGCTTCAGGCCCTTTTCTGGCTCCGGGCGGCAGGCTGAGCCTGTGGTTAATTCTTCTGCCTGATGGGAAAATTGAGTGACCTGTGCCTGTCCCAACACCTAGAGCTAGTCTCTCATTGGTTCCCCCTCTTCCCGTTCATCCTCAGGACAAATTGCAACCTGTACGGAACAAGAGGTTAAAGGTGCTGATTCTCCAAGCAGGGAGATTGCTAGTATAGCGGCTGGAAAGGCGAACCGGAGCACAAGGAGATGAGAAATGAGGTGCGTTATAGAAACCTTTCCCGATCACACGGTGTCCTATCTTCGGGGTTTCTCATGCATGTTTTCGATGTAGGAAGATGCCCTTGAACCTGGAGATTTGGGACCCATGGGATGGGTTCCACGCAGTATTAATTTAAAGGGTCTGCGTTTGCTCACCCAACCTCACCAAACCTCTCAGCCCCAAGAGTGTCCACCCTTATATCTCATCCATCTGTGGGTCTACATATGGTCAATCCAGGTTGCATCACAGCCCCTGAACGAATTTTGTCAGAATTTCTCTCTCTTTCACTGTCTTTGTTTCACGGGTTTTTAAAAGTAATTGATTTCTATAATGGGGTTTAGCTGCTTTTCACTGCTGTGGTTATGCCGCTTTTCACCCACTTGACTCACTTACAGAGAGACATAAATACATAGGTTTTAAGATTCTTACTAGTCAGATATATTCTTGGGCGGTGAATAGGGCGTGTTGAGTCCAGTTCACTGAGCAAGGAGTAGGTCTTGTCTATTACATATTGGGTTTATGGAACGCTATCTGAGCTAATTTGAAACCCTTGTTTTATGCATCACCCCACCTCACCTTTCCCGTTAAGCAGCCATAGTGAGTTTTTCTAAACGTGTGACTCTGACCTGTTATGTAATTCAGTTCAAGGGTAGCGGTTTTTACATTCCCTCTATAAGTGATATCTTATGATAAGTGTCTTTTTCTGTGTGACTTATTTCACTTAGAATCGTCGTACCCAAATCCACTCATCATGCTGCTACTAGCCTTATGACGTTGATTTCATGGCTGAGTGATATTCCATTGTACATAAGGACCACAACTTCTTTATCCATTCTTGTCTTTCCTGGGATATTTAAGGTGTAACGAAGTGGAGGTTCTTGTCAACAGAGCAGCCCTAAACTTTGGGGTGCCTGTGTCTTGCTGATTTTTAGTTTTCCCAATTTATACGCCCATGAGTGGAAGTGCCCTATGCTCTCTAAGCTGAGTTTTTTAGATGTTTCAGGACACACCGTACACTTCTCCAGAGTGGCTGTGGGCAATTTACATCCCGCCCATCAGCGTAGCAAGGCTCCCATTTCTCCATGGCCTGTCCTGCATTTCTGGTTTTGACACTTTATTCAGGAAGGCCCTTTTGACCGATGGGAAGCGAGACTTCTTTGTAGCGCAGATTTGCCTTTCCAGGTTGCTTGGTTGGCCAAAAAGGGCGTATGCGTTTTTTCCTGAATATATTCAGGAAAAAACGCATACGCCCTTTTTGGCCAAGGGCATCATTGTCGAGGTTTTGCCGCTTTTCCTGTGCTTTAAAGGCGATTCGAATCTACCTCCTGAAATCTGTTTCCTGCATTTCTGCCTTGCTTTCAAATCCTCTTCGTTGCCTTCCCTCAATATATTTGTGGACGAGAGTTATCATTTCTAAGTCTGCAGGTTTGTGAATTGCCGTGCCCCTGAGCTCCATTTTTCAACTCGCTTTCTTGGGAGCTGGCCGCAAAAGCGCAGGATTGCTTCAGGCCCTATTCTGGCTCCGGGCGGCAGGCTGAGTCTGTGGTTAATTCTTCTGCCTGATGGGAAAATTGAGTGACCTGTGCCTGTCCCAACACCTAGAGCTAGTCTCTCATTGGTTCCCCCTCTTCCCGTTCATCCTCAGGACAAATTGCAACCTGTACGCAACAGGAGGTTAAAGGTGCTGATTCTCCAAGCAGGGAGATTGCTAGTATAGCGGCTGGAATGGCAAACCGGAGCACAAGGAGATGAGAAATGAGGTGCGTTTTAGAAACCTTTCCCGATCACACGGTGTACCATCTTCTTGGTTTCTCATGCATGTTTTCGATGTAGGAAGATGCCCTTGAAGCTGGAGATTTGGGACCCATGGGATGGGTACCACGCAGTATGACTTTCAAGGGTCTGCGTTTGCTCACCCAACCTCACCAAACCTCTCAGCCCCAAGAGTGTCCACCCTTATGTCTCATCCATCTGTGGGTCTACATATGGTCAATCCAGGTTGCATCACAGCCCCGGAACGAATTTTGTCAGAATTTCTCTCTCTTTCACTGTCTTTGTTTCACGGGTTTTTAAAAGTAATTGAGTTGTATAATGGGGTTTAGCTGCTTTTCACTGCTGTGTTTATGCCGCTTTTCACCCACTTCACTCGCTTACAGCAAGATATAAATACATAGGTTTTAAGATTCTTACTAGTCAGATATATTCTTGGGCGGTGAATAGGGCGTGTTGAGTCCAGTTCACTGAGGAAGGAGTAGGTCTTGTCTATTACATATTCGGTTTATGGAACGTTATCTGAGCTAATTTGAAACCCTTATTTTATGCATCACCCCACCTCACCTTTCCCGTTAAGCAGCCATAGTGTGTTTTCTAAACGTGTGACTCTGACCTGTTATGCAATTCAGGTCAAGGGTAGCGGTTTTTACATTCCCTCTATAAGTGATATCTTATGATAAGTGTCTTTTTCTGTGTGACTTATTTCACTTAGAATCGTCGTACCGAAATCCACTCATCATGCTGCTACTAGCCTTATGACGTTGATTTCATGGCTGAGTGATATTCCATTGTACATAAGGACCACAACTTCTTTATCCATTCTTGTCTTTCCTGGGATATTTAAGGTGTAACGAAGTGGAGGTTTTTGTCAACAGAGAAGCCCTAAACTTCGGGGTGCCTGTGTCTTGCTGATTTTTAGTTTTCTCATTTTATACGCCCATGAGTGGAAGTGCCCTATGCTGTCTCAGCTGAGTTGTTTAGATGTTTCAGGACACACCGTACACTTCTCCAGAGTGGCTGTTGGCAATTTACATCACGCCCATCAGCGTAGCAAGGCTCCCATTTCTCCATGGCCTGTCCTGCATTTCTGGTTTTGACACTTTATTCAGCCTGGCCCTTTTGACCGATGGGAAGCGAGACTTCTTTGTAGCGCTGATTTGCCTTTCCAGGTTGCTTGGTTGGCCAAAAAGGGCGTATGCGTTTTTTCCTGAATATATTCGTTCAGCCCCTGAACGAATTTTGTCCGAATTTCTCTCTGTTTCACTGTCTTTGTTTCACGGGTTTTTAAAAGTAATTGATTTGTATAATGGGGTTTAGCTGCTTTTCACTGCTGTGTTTATGCTGCTTTTCACCCACTTCACTCACTTACAGAGAGATATAAATACATAGGTTTTAAGATTCTTTTTTTTTTTTCATGTAATGTCTGAAACATTTATATTAACATATTTCCATACAAATAACCCAATGAAAGTTTAGTATTAGTTGTTTTGTTTGTTTTTTTTTTTATACTGCAGTTTCTTATTAGGCATCAATTTTATACACATCAGTGTATACATGTCAATCCCAATCGCCCAATTCAGCACACCACCATCCCCACGTCACCGCAGTTTTCCCCCCTTGGTGTCCATATGTCCATTCTCTACATCTGTGTCCCAACTTCTGCCCTGCAAACTAGCTCATCTGTACCATTTTTCTAGGTTCCACATACATGCATTAATATACGATATTTGTTTTTCTCTTTCTGACTTACTTCACTCTGTATGACAGTCTCTAGATCCATCCACGTCTCAACAAATGACTCAATTTCGTTCCTTTTTATGGCTGAGTAATATTCCATTGTATATATGTACCACAACTTCTTTATCCATTCGTCTGTTGATGGGCATTTAGGTTGCTTCCATGACCTGGCTATTGTAAATAGTGCTGCAATGAACATTCGGGTGCATGTGTCTTTTTGAATTACGGTTTTCTCTGGGTATATGCCCAGTAGTGGGATTGCTGGGTCATATGGTAATTCTATTTTTAGTTTTTTAAGGAACCTCCATATTGTTCTCCATAGTGGCTGTATCAATTTACATTGCCACCAACAGTGCAAGAGGGTTCCCTTTTCTCCACACCCTCTCCAGCATTTGTTGTTTGTAGATTTTCTGATGATGCCCATTCTAACAGGAGTGAGGTGATACCTCATTGTAGTTTTGATTTGCATTTCTCTAATAATTAGTGATGTTGAGCATCTTTTCATGTGCTTCGTGGCCGTCTGTATGTCTTCTTTGGAGAAATGTCTATTTAGGTCTTCTGCCCATTTTTGGATTGGGGTGTTTGTTTCTTTGATATTGAGCTGAATGAGCTGTTTATATATTTTGGAGATTAATCCTTTGTCCGTTGATTCATTTGCAAATATTTTCTCCCATTCTGAGGGTTGTCTTTTTGTCTTGTTTATGGTTTCCTTTGCTGTGCAAAAGCTTTGAAGTTTCATTAGGTCCCACTTGTTTATTTTTGTTTTTATTTCCATTACTCTAGGAGGTGGATCAAAAAAGATCTTGCTATGATTTATGTCAAAGAGTGTTCTTCCTATGTTTTCCTCTAAGAGTTTTATAGTGTCCAGTCTTATATTTAGATCTCTAATCCATTTTGAGTTTATTTTTGTGTATGGTGTTAGGGAGTATTCTAATTTCATTCTTTTACATGTAGCTGTCCAGTTTTCCCAGCACCACTTATTGAAGAGACTGTCTTTTCTCCATTGTATATCTTTGCCTCCTTTGTCATAGATTAGTTGACCATAGGTGCGTGGGTTAATCTCTGGGCTTTCTATCTTGTTCCATTGATCTATGTTTCTGTTTTTGTGCCAGTACCATATTGTCTTGATTACTGTAGCTTTGTAGTATAGTCTGAAGTCTGGGAGTCTGATTCCTCCAGCTCCATTTTTTTGCCTCAAGACTGCTTTGGCTATTCGGGGTCTTTTGTGTCTCTGTACAAATTTTAAGATGATTTGTTCTAGCTCCGTAAAAAATGCCCTTGGTAATTTGATAGGGATTGCATTGAATCTGTAGATTGCTTTGGGTAGTATACTCATTTTCACAATGTTGATTCTTCCAATCCAAGAACATGGTATATCTCTCCATCTGTTGGTATCATCTTTAATTTCTTTCATCAGTGTCTTATAGTTGTCTGCATACAGGTCTTTTGTCTCCCTAGGTAGGTTTATTCCTAGGTATTTTATTCTTTTTGTTGCAATGGTAAATGGGAGTGTTTCCATAATTTCTCTTTCAGATTTTTCATCATTAGTGTATAGGAATGCAAGAGATTTCTGTGCATTAATTTTGTATCCTGCCACTTTACCATATTCATTAATTAGCTCTAGCAGTTTTCTGGTGGCAGTTCTAGGATTCTCTATGTATAGTATCATGTCATCCGCAAACAGTGACAGTTTTACTTCTTCCTTTCCAATTTGTATTCCTTTTATTTCTTTTTCTTCTCTGATTGCCGTGGCTAGGACTTCCAGAACTATGTTGAATAATAGTGGTGAGAGTGGACATCCTTGTCTCGTTCCTGATCTTAGAGGAAATGCTTTCAGTTTTTCACCATTGAGAATGATGTTTGCTGTGGGTTTGTCATATATGGCCTTTATTATGTTGAGGTAGGTTCCCTCTATGCCCACTTTCTGGAGAGTTTTTATCATAAATGGGTGTTGAATTTTGTCAAAAGCTTTTTCTGCATCTATTGAGATGATCATATGGTTTTTATTCTTCAATTTGTTAATATGGTGTATCACATTGATTGATTTGCGTATATTGAAGAATCCTTGCAGCCCTGGGATAAATCCCACTTGATCGTGGTGTATGATCCTTTTAATGTGTTGTTGGATTCTGTTTGCTAGTATTTTGTTGAGGACTTTTGCATCTATATTCATCAGTGATATTGGTCTGTAATTTTCTTTTTTTGTAGTGTCTTTGTCTGGTTTTGGTATCAGGGTGATGGTGGCCTCATAGAATGAGTTTGGGAGTGTTCCTTCCTCTGCTATTTTTTGGAAGAGTTTGAGAAGGATGGGTGTTAGCTCTTCTCTAAATGTTTGATAGAATTCACCTGTGAAGCCATCTGGTCCTGGACTTTTGTTTGTTGGAAGATTTTTAATCACAGTTTCAATTTCATTACTTGTGATTGGTCTGTTCATATTTTCTGTTTCTTCCTGATTCAGTCTTGGAAGGTTATACCTTTCTAAGAATTTGTCCATTTCTTCCAGGTTGTCCATTTTATTGGCATAAAGTTGCTTGTAGTAGTCTCTTAGGATGCTTTGTATTTCTGCGGTGTCTGTTGTAACTTCTCCTTTTTCATTTCTGATTTTATTGATTTGAGTCCTCTCCCTCTTTTTCTTGATGAGTCTGGCTAATGGCTTATCAATTTTGTTTATCTTCTCAAAGAACCAACTTTTAGTTTTATTGATCTTTGCTATTGTTTTCTTTGTTTCTATTTCATTTATTTCTGCTCTGATCTTTATGATTTCTTTCCTTCTGCTAACTTTGGGTTTTGTTTGTTCTTCTTTCTCTAGTTTCCTTAGGTGTAAGGTTAGATTGTTTACTTGAGATTTTTCTTGTTTCTTTAGGTAGGCTTGTATAGCTATAAACTTCCCTCTTAGAACCGCTTTTGCTGCATCCCATAGGTTTTGGGTCGTTGTGTTTTCATTGTCACTTGTCTCTAGGTATTTTTTTATTTCCTCTTTGATTTCTTCAGTGATCTCTTGGTTATTTAGTAACGTATTGTTTAGCCTCCATGTGTTTGTCTTTTTTCCGTTTTTTTCCCTGTAATTCATTTCTAATCTCATAGCGTTGTGGTCAGAAAAGATGCTTGATATGATTTCAATTTTCTTAAATTTACTGAGGCTTGATTTGTGACCCAAGATGTGATCTATCCTGGAGAATGTTCCGTGCACACTTGAGAAGAACGTGTAATCTGCTGTTTTTGGATGGAATGTCCTATATATATCAATTAAATCTATCTGGTCTATTGTGTCATTTAAAGCTTCTGTTTCCTTATTTATTTTCATTTTGGATGATCTGTCCATTGGTGTAAGTGGAGTGTTAAAGTCCCCCACTATTATTGTGTTACTGTCGATTTCCTCTTTTATAGCTGTTAGCAGTTGCCTTATGTATTGAGGTGCTCCTATGTTGGGTGCATATATATTTATAATTGTTATATCTTCTTCATGGATTGATCCCTGGATCATTATGTAGTGTCCTTCCTTGTCTCTTTTAACATTCTTTATTTTAAAGTCTATTTTATCTGATATGAGTATTGCTACTCCAGCTTTCTTTTGATTTCCATTTGCATGGAATATCTTTTTCCATCCCCTCACTTTCAGTCTGTATGTGTCCCTAGGTCTAAAGTGGGTCTCTTGTAGACAGCATATATATGGGTCTTGTTTTTGTATCCATTCAGCCAGTCTATGTCTTTTGGTTGGGGCATTTAATCCATTCACGTTTAAGGTAATTATCGATATGTATGTTCCTATGACCATTTTCTTAATTGTTTTGGGTTTGTTTTTGTAGGTCCTTTTCTTCTCTTGTGTTTCCCACTTAGAGAAGTTCCTTTAGCATTTGTTGTAGAGCTGGTTTGGTGGTGCTGAATTCTCTTAGCTTTTGCTTGTCTGTAAAGCTTTTGATTTCTCCATCAAATCTAAATGAGATCCTTGCCGGGTAGAGTAATCTTGGTTGTAGGTTCTTCCCTTTCATCACTTTAAGTATATCATGCCACTCCCTTCTGGCTTGCAGAGTTTCTGCTGAGAAATCAGCTGTTAACCTTATGGGAGTTCCCTTGTATGTTATTTGTCATTTTTCCCTTGCTGCTTTCAATAATTTTTCTTTGTCTTTAATTTTTGCCACTTTGATTACTATGTGTCTCGGCGTGTTTCTCCTTGGGTTTATTCTGTATGGGACTCTCTGCGCTTCCTGGACTTGGGTGGCTATTTCCTTTCCCATGTTAGGGAAGTTTTCGACTATAATCTCTTCAAATATTTTCTCTGGTCCTTTCTCTCTCTCTTCTCCTTCTGGGACCCCTATAATGCGAATGTTGTTCCGTTTAATGTTGTCCCAGAGGTCTCTTAGGCTGTCTTCATTTCTTTTCATTCTTTTTTCTTTAGTCTGTTCCGCAGCAGTGAATTCCACCATTCTGTCTTCCAGGTCACTTATCCGTTCTTCTGCCTCAGTTATTCTGCTATTGATTCCTTCTAGTGTAATTTTCACTTCAGTTATTGTATTGGTCATCTCTGTTTGTTTGTTCTTTAATTCTTCTAGGTCTTTGTTAATCATTTCTTGCATCTTCTCAATCTTTGCCTCCATTCTTATTCCGAGGTCCTGGATCATCTTCACTATCATTATTCTGAATTCTTTTTCTGGAAGGTTGCCTATCTCCACTTCATTTAGTTGTTTTTCTGGGGTTTTTTCTTGTTCCTTCATCTGGTACATAGCCCTCTGCCTTTTCATCTTCTCTATCTTTCTGTAACTGTGGTTTTTGGTCCACAGGCTGCAGGATTGTAGTTTTTCTTGCTTCTGCTGTCTGCCCTCTGGTGGTTGAGGCTATCTAAGAAGCCTGATGGGAGGCTCTCGGTTTTAAGATTCTTACTAGTCAGATATATTCTTGGGCGATGAATAGGGCGTGTTGAGTCCAGTTCACTGAGGAAGGAGTAGGTCTTGTCTATTACATATTGGGTTTATGGAACGCTATCTGAGCTAATTTGAAACCCTTGTTTTATGCATCACCCCACCTCACCTTTCCCGTTAAGCAGCCCTAGTGTCTTTTCTAAACGTGTGACTCTGACCTGTTATGTAATTCAGTTCAAGGGTAGCGGTTTTTACATTCCCTCTATAAGTGATATCTTATGATAAGTGTCTTTTTCTGTGTGACTTATTTCACTTAGAATCGTCGTACCCAAATCCACTCATCATGCTGCTACTAGCCTTATGACATTGATTTCATGTCTGAGTGATATGCCATTGTACATAAGGACCACAACTTCTTTATCCATTCTTGTCTTTCCTGGGATATTTAAGGTGTAACAAAGTGGAGGTTCTTGTCAACAGAGCAGCCCTAAACTTTGGGGTGCCTGTGTCTTGCTGATTTTTAGTTTTCCCAATTTATACGCCCATGAGTGGAAGTGCCCTATGCTCTCTAAGCTGAGTTGTTTAGATGTTTCAGGACACACCGTACACTTCTCCAGAGTGGCTGTTGGCAATTTACATCCGGCCCATCAGCGTAGCAAGGCTCCCATTTCTCCATGGCCTGTCCTGCATTTCTGGTTTTGACACTTTATTCAGCCTGGCCCTTTTGACCGATGGGAAGCGAGACTTCTTTGTAGCGCTGATTTGCCTTTCCAGGTTGCTTGGTTGGCCAAAAAGGGCGTATGCGTTTTTTCCTGAATATATTCAGGAAAAAACGCATACGCCCTTTTTGGCCAAGGGCATCATTGTTGAGGTTTTGCCGCTTTTCCTGTGCTTTAAAGGCGATTCGAATCTACCTCCTGAAATCTGTTTCCTGCAATTCTGCCTTGCTTTCAAATCCTCTTCGTTGCCTTCCCTCAATATATTTGTGGAGGAGAGTTATCATTTCTAAGTCTGCAGGTTTGTGAATTGCAGTGCCCCTGAGCTCCATTTTTCAACTCGCTTTCTTGGGAGCTGGCCGCAAAAGCGCAGGATTGCTTCAGGCCCTATTCTGGCTCCGGGCGGCAAGCTGAGCCTGAGGTTAATTCTTCTTCCTGATGGGAAAATAGAGTGACCTGTGCCTGTCCCAACACCTAGAGCTAGTCTCTCATTGGTTCCCCCTCTTCCCGTTCATCCTCAGGACAAATTGCAACCTGTACGGAACAGGAGGTTAAAGGTGCTGATTCTCCAAGCAGGGAGATTGCTAGTATAGCGGCTGGAATGGCGAACCGGAGCACAAGGAGATGAGAAATGAGGTGCGTTTTAGAAACCTTTCCCGATCACACGGTGTACCATCTTCTGGGTTTCTCATGCATGTTTTCGATGTAGGAAGATGCCCTTGAACCTGGAGATTTGGGACCCATGGGATGGGTACCACACAGTATTACTTTAAAGGGTCTGCGTTTGCTCACCCAACCTCACCAAACCTCTCAGCCCCAAGAGTGTCCACCCTTATGTCTCATCCATCTGTGGGTCTACATATGGTCAATCCAGGTTGCATCACAGCCCCTGAACGAATTTTGTCAGAATTTCTCTCTCTTTCACTGTCTTTGTTTCACGGGTTTTTAAAAGTAATTGATTTGTGTAATGGGGTTTAGCTGCTTTTCACTGCTGTGGTTATGCCGCTTTTCACCCACTTCACTCACTTACAGAGAGATATCAATACATAGGTTTTAAGATTCTTACTAGTCAGATATATTCTTGGGCGATGAATAGGGCGTGTTGAGTCCAGTTCACTGAGGAAGGAGTAGGTCTTGTCTATTACATATTGGGTTTATGGAACGCTATCTGAGCTACTTTGAAACCCTTGTTTTATGCATCACCCCACCTCACCTTTCCCGTTAAGCAGCCCTAGTGTGTTTTCTAAACGTGTGACTCTGACCTGTTATGTAATTCAGTTCAAGGGTAGCGGTTTTTACATTCCCTCTATAAGTGATATCTTATGATAAGTGTCTTTTTCTGTGTGACTTATTTCACTTAGAATCGTCGTACCCAAATCCACTCATCATGCTGCTACTAGCCTTATGACGTTGATTTCATGGCTGAGTGATATTCCATTGTACATAAGGACCACAACTTCTTTATCCATTCTTGTCTTTCCTGGGATATTTAAGGTGTCACAAAGTGGAGGTTCTTGTCAACAGAGCAGCCCTAAACTTTGGGGTGCCTGTGTCTTGCTGATTTTTAGTTTTCCCAATTTATACGCCCATGAGTGGAAGTGCCCTATGCTCTCTAAGCTGAGTTTTTTAGATGTTTCAGGACACACCGTACACTTCTCCAGAGTGGCTGTTGGCAATTTACATCCCGCCCATCAGCGTAGCAAGGCTCCCATTTCTCCATGGCCTGTCCTGCATTTCTGGTTTTGACACTTTATTCAGCCTGGCCCTTTTGACCGATGGGAAGCGAGACTTCTTTGTAGCGCTGATTTGCCTTTCCAGGTTGCTTGGTTGGCCAAAAAGGGCGTATGCGTTTTTTCCTGAATATATTCAGGAAAAAACGCATAGGCCCTTTTTGGCCAAGGGCATCATTGTCGAGGTTTTGCCGCTTTTCCTGTGCTTTAAAGGCGATTCGAATCTACCTCCTGAAATCTGTTTCCTGCAATTCTGCCTTGCTTTCAAATCCTCTTCGTTGCCTTCCCTCAATATATTTGTGGAGGAGAGTTATCATTTCTAAGTCTGCAGGTTTGTGAATTGCAGTGCCCCTGAGCTCCATTTTTCAACTCGCTTTCTTGGGAGCTGGCCGCAAAAGCGCAGGATTGCTTCAGGCCCTATTCTGGCTCCGGGCGGCAAGCTGAGCCTGAGGTTAATTCTTCTTCCTGATGGGAAAATAGAGTGACCTGTGCCTGTCCCAACACCTAGAGCTAGTCTCTCATTGGTTCCCCCTCTTCCCGTTCATCCTCAGGACAAATTGCAACCTGTACGGAACAGGAGGTTAAAGGTGCTGATTCTCCAAGCAGGGAGATTGCTAGTATAGCGGCTGGAATGGCGAACCGGAGCACAAGGAGATGAGAAATGAGGTGCGTTTTAGAAACCTTTCCCGATCACACGGTGTACCATCTTCTGGGTTTCTCATGCATGTTTTCGATGTAGGAAGATGCCCTTGAACCTGGAGATTTGGGACCCATGGGATGGGTACCACACAGTATTACTTTAAAGGGTCTGCGTTTGCTCACCCAACCTCACCAAACCTCTCAGCCCCAAGAGTGTCCACCCTTATGTCTCATCCATCTGTGGGTCTACATATGGTCAATCCAGGTTGCATCACAGCCCCTGAACGAATTTTGTCAGAATTTCTCTCTCTTTCACTGTCTTTGTTTCACGGGTTTTTAAAAGTAATTGATTTGTATAATGGGGTTTAGCTGCTTTTCACTGCTGTGGTTATGCCGCTTTTCACCCACTTCACTCACTTACAGAGAGATATCAATACATAGGTTTTAAGATTCTTACTAGTCAGATATATTCTTGGGCGATGAATAGGGCGTGTTGAGTCCAGTTCACTGAGGAAGGAGTAGGTCTTGTCTATTACATATTGGGTTTATGGAACGCTATCTGAGCTACTTTGAAACCCTTGTTTTATGCATCACCCCACCTCACCTTTCCCGTTAAGCAGCCCTAGTGTGTTTTCTAAACGTGTGACTCTGACCTGTTATGTAATTCAGTTCAAGGGTAGCGGTTTTTACATTCCCTCTATAAGTGATATCTTATGATAAGTGTCTTTTTCTGTGTGACTTATTTCACTTAGAATCGTCGTACCCAAATCCACTCATCATGCTGCTACTAGCCTTATGACGTTGATTTCATGGCTGAGTGATATTCCATTGTACATAAGGACCACAACTTCTTTATCCATTCTTGTCTTTCCTGGGATATTTAAGGTGTGACAAAGTGGAGGTTCTTGTCAACAGAGCAGCCCTAAACTTTGGGGTGCCTGTGTCTTGCTGATTTTTAGTTTTCCCAATTTACACGCCCATGAGTGGAAGTGCCCTATGCTCTCTAAGCTGAGTTTTTTAGATGTTTCAGGACACACCGTACACTTCTCCAGAGTGGCTGTTGGCAATTTACATCCCGCCCATCAGCGTAGCAAGGCTCCCATTTCTCCATGGCCTGTCCTGCATTTCTGGTTTTGACACTTTATTCAGCCTGGCCCTTTTGACCGATGGGAAGCGAGACTTCTTTGTAGCGCTGATTTGCCTTTCCAGGTTGCTTGGTTGGCCAAAAAGGGCGTATGCGTTTTTTCCTGAATATATTCAGGAAAAAACGCATACGCCCTTTTTGGCCAAGGGCATCATTGTCGAGGTTTTGCCGCTTTTCCTGTGCTTTAAAGGCGATTCGAATCTACCTCCTGAAATCTGTTTCCTGCAATTCTGCCTTGCTTTCAAATCCTCTTCGTTGCCTTCCCTCAATATATTTGTGGAGGAGAGTTATCATTTCTAAGTCTGCAGGTTTGTGAATTGCAGTGCCCCTGAGCTCCATTTTTCAACTCGCTTTCTTGGGAGCTGGCCGCAAAAGCGCAGGTTTGCTTCAGGCCCTATTATGGCTTCGGGCGGCAGGCTGAGCCTGTGGTTAATTCTTCTTCCTGATGGGAAAATAGAGTGACCTGTGCCTGTCCCAACACCTAGAGCTAGTCTCTCATTGGTTCCCCCTCTTCCCGTTCATCCTCAGGACAAATTGCAACCTGTTTGGAACAGGAGGTTAAAGGTGCTGATTCTCCAGGCAGGGAGATTGCTAGTATAGCGGCTGGAAAGGCGAACCGGAGCACAAGGAGATGAGAAATGAGGTGCGTTTTAGAAACCTTTCCCGATCACACGGTGTACCATCTTCTGGGTTTCTCATGCATGTTTTCGATGTAGGAAGATGCCCTTGAACCTGGAGATTTGGGACCCATTGGATGGGTTCCACGCAGTATTACTTTAAAGGGTCTGCGTTTGCTCACCCAACCTCACCAAACCTCTCAGCCCCAAGAGTGTCCACCCTTATGTCTCATCCATCTGTGGGTCTACATATGGTCAATCCAGGTTGCATCACAGCCCCTGAACGAATTTTGTCAGAATTTCTCTCTCTTTCACTGTCTTTGTTTCACGGGGTTTTAAAAGTAATTGATTTGTATAATGGGGTTTAGCTGCTTTTCACTGCTGTGGTTATGCCGCTTTTCACCCACTTCACTCACTTACAGAGAGATATCAATACATAGGTTTTCAGATTCTTACTAGTCAGATATATTCTTGGGCGATGAATAGGGCGTGTTGAGTCCAGTTCACTGAGGAAGGAGTAGGTCTTGTCTATTACATATTGGGTTTATGGAACGCTATCTGAGCTACTTTGAAACCCTTGTTTTATGCATCACCCCACCTCACCTTTCCCGTTAAGCAGCCATAGTGTGTTTTCTAAACGTGTGACTCTGACCTGTTATGTAATTCAGTTCAAGGGTAGCGGTTTTTACATTCCCTCTATAAGTGATATCTTATGATAAGTGTCTTTTTCTGTGTGACTTATTTCACTTAGAATCGTCGTACCCAAATCCACTCATCATGCTGCAACTAGCCTTATGACGTTGATTTCATGGCTGAGTGATATTCCATTGTACATAAGGACCACAACTTCTTTATCCATTCTTGTCTTTCCTGGGATATTTAAGGTGTAACAAAGTGGAGGTTCTTGTCAACAGAGCAGCCCTAAACTTTGGGGTGCCTGTGTCTTGCTGATTTTTAGTTTTCCCAATTTATACGCCCATGAGTGGAAGTGCCCTATGCTCTCTAAGCTGAGTGTTTTAGATGTTTCAGGACACACCGTACACTTCTCCAGAGTGGCTGTTGGCAATTTCCATCCGGCCCATCAGCGTAGCAAGGCTCCCATTTCTCCATGGCCTGTCCTGCATTTCTGGTTTTGACACTTTATTCAGCCTGGCCCTTTTGACCGATGGGAAGCGAGACTTCTTTGTAGCGCTGATTTGCCTTTCCAGGTTGCTTGGTTGGCCAAAAAGGGCGTGTGCGTTTTTTCCTGAATATATTCAGGAAAAAACGCATACGCCCTTTTTGGCCAAGGGCATCATTGTCGAGGTTTTGCCGCTTTTCCTGTGCTTTAAAGGCGATTCGAATCTACCTCCTGAAATCTGTTTCCTGCAATTCTGCCTTGCTTTCAAATCCTCTTCGTTGCCTTCCCTCAATATATTTGTGGACGAGAGTTATCATTTCTAACTCTGCAGGTTTGTGAATTGCAGTGCCCCTGAGCTCCATTGTTCAACTCGCTTTCTTGGGAGCTGGCCGCAAAAGCGCAGGATTGCTTCAGGCCCTATTCTGGCTCCGGGCGGCAAGCTGAGCCTGAGGTTAATTCTTCTTCCTGATGGGAAAATAGAGTGACCTGTGCCTGTCCCAACACCTAGAGCTAGTCTCTCATTGGTTCCCCCTCTTCCCGTTCATCCTCAGGACAAATTGCAACCTGTACGGAACAGGAGGTTAAAGGTGCTGATTCTCCAAGCAGGGAGATTGCCAGTATAGCAGCTGGAATGGCGAACCGAAGCACAAGGAGATGAGAAATGAGGTGCGTTTTAGAAACCTTTCCCGATCACACGGTGTACCATCTTCTGGGTTTCTCATGCATGTTTTCGATGTAGGAAGATGCCCTTGAACCTGGAGATTTGGGACCCATGGGATGGGTACCACACAGTATTACTTTAAAGGGTCTGCGTTTGCTCACCCAACCTCACCAAACCTCTCAGCCCCAAGAGTGTCCACCCTTATGTCTCATCCATCTGTGGGTCTACATATGGTCAATCCAGGTTGCATCACAGCCCCTGAACGAATTTTGTCAGAATTTCTCTCTCTTTCACTGTCTTTGTTTCACGGGTTTTTAAAAGTAATTGATTTGTATAATGGGGTTTAGCTGCTTTTCACTGCTGTGTTTATGCCGCTTTTCACCCACTTGACTCACTTACAGAGAGATATCAATACATAGGTTTTAAGATTCTTACTAGTCAGATATATTCTTGGGCGGTGAATAGGGGGTGTTGAGTCCAGTTCGCTGAGGAAGGAGTAGGTCTTGTCTATTACATATTGGGTTTATGGAACGCTATCTGAGCTAATTTGAAACCCTTGTTTTATGCATCACCCCACCTCACCTTTCCCGTTAAGCAGCCCTAGTGTGTTTTCTAAACGTGTGACTCTGACCTGTTATGTAATTCAGTTCAAGGGTAGCGGTTTTTACATTCCCTCTATAAGTGATATCTTATGATAAGTGTCTTTTTCTGTGTGACTTATTTCACTTAGAATCGTCGTACCCAAATCCACTCATCATGCTGCTCCTAGCCTTATGACGTTGATTTCATGGCTGAGTGATATTCCATTGTACATAAGGACCACAACTTCTTTATCCATTCTTGTCTTTCCTGGGATATTTAAGGTGTAACAAAGTGGAGGTTCTTGTCAACAGAGCAGCCCTAAACTTTGGGTTGCCTGTGTCTTGCTGATTTTTAGTTTTCCCAATTTATACGCCCATGAGAGGAAGTGCCCTATGCAATCTAAGCTGAGTTTTTTAGATGTTTCAGGACACACCGTACACTTCTCCAGAGTGGCTGTTGGCAATTTACATCCGGCCCATCAGCGTAGCAAGGCTCCCATTTCTCCATGGCCTGTCCTGCATTTCTGGTTTTGACACTTTATTCAGCATGGCCCTTTTGACCGATGGGAAGCGAGACTTCTTTGTAGCGCTGATTTGCCTTTCCAGGTTGCTTGGAACCCATCCCATCCCATGGAACCCATATATTCAGGAAAAAACGCATACGCCCTTTTTGGCCAAGGGCATCATTGTCGAGTTTTTGCCGCTTTTCCTGTGCTTTAAAGGCGATTCGAATCTACCTCCTGAAATCTGTTTCCTGCAATTCTGCCTTGCTTTCAAATCCTCTTCGTTGCCTTCCCTCAATATATTTGTGGATGAGAGTTATCATTTCTAACTCTGCAGGTTTGTGAATTGCAGTGCCCCTGAGCTCCATTTTTCAACTCGCTTTCTTGGGAGCTGGCCGCAAAAGCGCAGGATTGCTTCAGGCCCTTTTCTGGCTCCAGGCGGCAGGCTGAGCCTGTGGTTAATTCTTCTTCCTGATGGGAAAATAGAGTGACCTGTGCCTGTCCCAACACCTAGAGCTAGTCTCTCATTGGTTCCCCCTCTTCCCGTTTATCCTCAGGACAAATTGCAACCTGTACGAAACAGGAGGTTAAAGGTGCTGATTCTCCAAGCAGGGAGATTGCTAGTATAGCGGCTGGAATGGCGAACTGGAGAACAAGGAGATGAGAAATGAGGTGCGTTTTAGAAACCTTTCCCGATCACACGGTGTACCATCTTCTGGGTTTCTCATGCATGTTTTCGATGTAGGAAGATGCCCTTGAACCTGGAGATTTGGGACCCATGGGATGGGTACCACGCAGTATTACTTTAAAGGGTCTGTGTTTGCTCACCCAACCTCACCAAACCTCTCAGCCCCAAGAGTGTCCACCCTTATGTCTCATCCATCTGTGGGTCTACATATGGTCAATCCAGGTTGCATCACAGCCCCTGAACGAATTTTGTCAGAATTTCTCTCTCTTTCACTGTCTTTGTTTCACGGGTTTTTAAAAGTAATTGATTTGTATAATGGGGTTTAGCTGCTTTTCACTGCTGTGTTTATGCCGCTTTTCACCCACTTGACTCACTTACAGAGAGATATCAATACATAGGTTTTAAGATTCTTACTAGTCAGATATATTCTTGGGCGGTGAATATGGGGTGTTGAGTCCAGTTCGCTGAGGAAGGAGTAGGTCTTGTCTATTACATATTGGGTTTATGGAACGCTATCTGAGCTAATTTGAAACCCTTGTTTTATGCATCACCCCACCTCACCTTTCCCGTTAAGCAGCCCTAGTGTGTTTTCTAAACGTGTGACTCTGCCCTGCTGTGTAATTCAGTTCAAGGGTAGCGGTTTTTACATTCCCTCTATAAGTGATATCTTATGATAAGTGTCTTTTTCTCTGTGACTTATTTCACTTAGAATCGTCGTACCCAAATCCACTCATCATGCTGCTACTAGCCTTATGACGTTGATTTCATGGCTGAGTGATATTCCATTGTACAAAAGGACCACAACTTCTTTATCCATTCTTCTCTTTCCTGGGATATATTAGGTGTAACAAAGTGGAGGTTTTGTAAACAGAGCAGCCTTAAACTTTGGGGTGCCTGTGTCTTGCTGATTTTTAGTTTTCCCAATTCATGCGCCCGTGAGTGGAAGTGCCCTATGCTCTCTAAGCTGAGTTTTATAAATGTTTCAGGATACACCGTACACTTCTCCAGAGTGACTGTTGGCAATTTACATCCCGCCCATCAGCGTAGCAAGGCTCCCATTTCTCCATGGCCTGTCCTGCATTTCTGGTTTTGACACTTTTTTCAGTATGGCCCTTTTGACCGATGGGAATCGAGACTTCTTTGTAGCGCTGATTTGCCTTTCCAGGTTGCTTGGTTGGCCAAAAAGGGCGTATGCGTTTTTTCCTGAATATATTCAGGAAAAAACGCATAGGCCCTTTTTGGCCAAGGGCATCATTGTCGAGGTTTTGCCGCTTTTCCTGTGCTTTAAAGGCGATTCGAATCTACCTCCTGAAATTTGTTTCCTGCAATTCTGCCTTGCTTTCAAATCCTCTTCGTTGCCTTCCCTCAATATATTTGTGGACGAGCGTTATCATTTCTAAGTCTGCAGGTTTGTGAATTGCCGTGCCCCTGAGCTCCATTTTTCAACTCGCTTTCTTGGGAGCTGGCCGCAAAAGCGCAGGATTGCTTCAGGCCCTATTTGGGCTCCGGGCGGCAGGCTGAGCCTGTGGTTAATTCTTCTTCCTGATGAGAAAATAGAGTGACCTGTGCCTGTCCCAATACCTAGAGCTAGTCTCTCATTGGTTCCCCCTCTTCCCGTTCATCCTCAGGACAAATTGCAACCTGTACGGAACAGGAGGTTAAAGGTGCTGATTCTCCAAGCAGGGAGATTGCTAGTATAGCGGCTGGAATGGCGAACCGGAGCACAAGGAGATGAGAAATGAGGTGCGTTTTAGAAACCTTTCCCGATCACACAGTGTACCATCTTCTGGGTTTCTCATGCATGTTTTCGATGTAGGAAGATGCCCTTGAACCTGGAGATTTGGGACCCATGGGTTGGGTACCACGCAGTATGACTTTCAAGGGTCTGCGTTTGCTCATCCAACCTCACCAAACCTCTCAGCCCCAAGAGTGTCCACCCTTATGTCTCATCCATCTGTGGGTCTACATATGGTCAATCCAGGTTGCATCACAGCCCCTGAACGAATTTTGTCAGAATTTCTCTCTCTTTCACTGTCTTTGTTTCACGGGTTTTTAAAAGTAATTGATTTGTATAATGGGGTTTAGCTGCTTTTCACTGCTGTGGTTATGCCGCTTTTCACCCACTTCACTCACTTACAGAGAGATATAAATACATAGGTTTTAAGATTCTTACTAGTCAGATATATTCTTGGGCGGTGAATAGGGCGTGTTGAGTCCAGTTCACTGAGGAAGGAGTAGGTCTTGTCTATTACATATTGGGTTTATGGAACGCTATCTGAGCTAATTTGAAACCCTTGTTTTATGCATCACCCCACCTCACCTTTCCCGTTAAGCAGCCCTAGTGTGTTTTCTAAACGTGTGACTCTGACCTGTTATGTAATTCAGTTCAAGGGTAGCGGTTTTTACATTCCCTCTATAAGTGATATCTTATGATAAGTGTCTTTTTCTGTGTGACTTATTTCACTTAGAATCGTCGTACCCAAATCCACTCATCATGCTGCTCCTAGCCTTATGACGTTGATTTCATGGCTGAGTGATATTCCATTGTACATAAGGACCACAACTTCTTTATCCATTCTTGTCTTTCCTGGGATATTTAAGGTGTAACAAAGTGGAGGTTCTTGTCAACAGAGCAGCCCTAAACTTTGGGGTGCCTGTGTCTTGCTGATTTTTAGTTTTCCCAATTTATACGCCCATGAGTGGAAGTGCCCTATGCTCTCTAAGCTGAGTGTTTTAGATGTTTCAGGACACACCGTACACTTCTCCAGAGTGGCTGTTGGCAATTTCCATCCGGCCCATCAGCGTAGCAAGGCTCCCATTTCTCCATGGCCTGTCCTGCATTTCTGGTTTTGACACTTTATTCAGCCTGGCCCTTTTGACCGATGGGAAGCGAGACTTCTTTGTAGCGCTGATTTGCCTTTCCAGGTTGCTTGGTTGGCCAAAAAGGGCGTGTGCGTTTTTTCCTGAATATATTCAGGAAAAAACGCATACGCCCTTTTTGGCCAAGGGCATCATTGTCGAGGTTTTGCCGCTTTTCCTGTGCTTTAAAGGCGATTCGAATCTACCTCCTGAAATCTGTTTCCTGCAATTCTGCCTTGCTTTCAAATCCTCTTCGTTGCCTTCCCTCAATATATTTGTGGACGAGAGTTATCATTTCTAACTCTGCAGGTTTGTGAATTGCAGTGCCCCTGAGCTCCATTGTTCAACTCGCTTTCTTGGGAGCTGGCCGCAAAAGCGCAGGATTGCTTCAGGCCCTATTCTGGCTCCGGGCGGCAAGCTGAGCCTGAGGTTAATTCTTCTTCCTGATGGGAAAATAGAGTGACCTGTGCCTGTCCCAACACCTAGAGCTAGTCTCTCATTGGTTCCCCCTCTTCCCGTTCATCCTCAGGACAAATTGCAACCTGTACGGAACAGGAGGTTAAAGGTGCTGATTCTCCAAGCAGGGAGATTGCCAGTATAGCAGCTGGAATGGCGAACCGAAGCACAAGGAGATGAGAAATGAGGTGCGTTTTAGAAACCTTTCCCGATCACACGGTGTACCATCTTCTGGGTTTCTCATGCATGTTTTCGATGTAGGAAGATGCCCTTGAACCTGGAGATTTGGGACCCATGGGATGGGTACCACACAGTATTACTTTAAAGGGTCTGCGTTTGCTCACCCAACCTCACCAAACCTCTCAGCCCCAAGAGTGTCCACCCTTATGTCTCATCCATCTGTGGGTCTACATATGGTCAATCCAGGTTGCATCACAGCCCCTGAACGAATTTTGTCAGAATTTCTCTCTCTTTCACTGTCTTTGTTTCACGGGTTTTTAAAAGTAATTGATTTGTATAATGGGGTTTAGCTGCTTTTCACTGCTGTGTTTATGCCGCTTTTCACCCACTTGACTCACTTACAGAGAGATATCAATACATAGGTTTTAAGATTCTTACTAGTCAGATATATTCTTGGGCGGTGAATAGGGGGTGTTGAGTCCAGTTCGCTGAGGAAGGAGTAGGTCTTGTCTATTACATATTGGGTTTATGGAACGCTATCTGAGCTAATTTGAAACCCTTGTTTTATGCATCACCCCACCTCACCTTTCCCGTTAAGCAGCCCTAGTGTGTTTTCTAAACGTGTGACTCTGACCTGTTATGTAATTCAGTTCAAGGGTAGCGGTTTTTACATTCCCTCTATAAGTGATATCTTATGATAAGTGTCTTTTTCTGTGTGACTTATTTCACTTAGAATCGTCGAACCCAAATCCACTCATCATGCTGCTCCTAGCCTTATGACGTTGATTTCATGGCTGAGTGATATTCCATTGTACATAAGGACCACAACTTCTTTATCCATTCTTGTCTTTCCTGGGATATTTAAGGTGTAACAAAGTGGAGGTTCTTGTCAACAGAGCAGCCCTAAACTTTGGGTTGCCTGTGTCTTGCTGATTTTTAGTTTTCCCAATTTATACGCCCATGAGAGGAAGTGCCCTATGCAATCTAAGCTGAGTTTTTTAGATGTTTCAGGACACACCGTACACTTCTCCAGAGTGGCTGTTGGCAATTTACATCCGGCCCATCAGCGTAGCAAGGCTCCCATTTCTCCATGGCCTGTCCTGCATTTCTGGTTTTGACACTTTATTCAGCATGGCCCTTTTGACCGATGGGAAGCGAGACTTCTTTGTAGCGCTGATTTGCCTTTCCAGGTTGCTTGGAACCCATCCCATCCCATGGAACCCATATATTCAGGAAAAAACGCATACGCCCTTTTTGGCCAAGGGCATCATTGTCGAGTTTTTGCCGCTTTTCCTGTGCTTTAAAGGCGATTCGAATCTACCTCCTGAAATCTGTTTCCTGCAATTCTGCCTTGCTTTCAAATCCTCTTCGTTGCCTTCCCTCAATATATTTGTGGATGAGAGTTATCATTTCTAACTCTGCAGGTTTGTGAATTGCAGTGCCCCTGAGCTCCATTTTTCAACTCGCTTTCTTGGGAGCTGGCCGCAAAAGCGCAGGATTGCTTCAGGCCCTTTTCTGGCTCCAGGCGGCAGGCTGAGCCTGTGGTTAATTCTTCTTCCTGATGGGAAAATAGAGTGACCTGTGCCTGTCCCAACACCTAGAGCTAGTCTCTCATTGGTTCCCCCTCTTCCCGTTTATCCTCAGGACAAATTGCAACCTGTACGAAACAGGAGGTTAAAGGTGCTGATTCTCCAAGCAGGGAGATTGCTAGTATAGCGGCTGGAATGGCGAACTGGAGAACAAGGAGATGAGAAATGAGGTGCGTTTTAGAAACCTTTCCCGATCACACGGTGTACCATCTTCTGGGTTTCTCATGCATGTTTTCGATGTAGGAAGATGCCCTTGAACCTGGAGATTTGGGACCCATGGGATGGGTACCACGCAGTATTACTTTAAAGGGTCTGTGTTTGCTCACCCAACCTCACCAAACCTCTCAGCCCCAAGAGTGTCCACCCTTATGTCTCATCCATCTGTGGGTCTACATATGGTCAATCCAGGTTGCATCACAGCCCCTGAACGAATTTTGTCAGAATTTCTCTCTCTTTCACTGTCTTTGTTTCACGGGTTTTTAAAAGTAATTGATTTGTATAATGGGGTTTAGCTGCTTTTCACTGCTGTGTTTATGCCGCTTTTCACCCACTTGACTCACTTACAGAGAGATATCAATACATAGGTTTTAAGATTCTTACTAGTCAGATATATTCTTGGGCGGTGAATAGGGGGTGTTGAGTCCAGTTCGCTGAGGAAGGAGTAGGTCTTGTCTATTACATATTGGGTTTATGGAACGCTATCTGAGCTAATTTGAAACCCTTGTTTTATGCATCACCCCACCTCACCTTTCCCGTTAAGCAGCCCTAGTGTGTTTTCTAAACGTGTGACTCTGCCCTGCTGTGTAATTCAGTTCAAGGGTAGCGGTTTTTACATTCCCTCTATAAGTGATATCTTATGATAAGTGTCTTTTTCTCTGTGACTTATTTCACTTAGAATCGTCGTACCCAAATCCACTCATCATGCTGCTACTAGCCTTATGACGTTGATTTCATGGCTGAGTGATATTCCATTGTACAAAAGGACCACAACTTCTTTATCCATTCTTCTCTTTCCTGGGATATATTAGGTGTAACAAAGTGGAGGTTTTGTAAACAGAGCAGCCTTAAACTTTGGGGTGCCTGTGTCTTGCTGATTTTTAGTTTTCCCAATTCATGCGCCCGTGAGTGGAAGTGCCCTATGCTCTCTAAGCTGAGTTTTATAAATGTTTCAGGATACACCGTACACTTCTCCAGAGTGACTGTTGGCAATTTACATCCCGCCCATCAGCGTAGCAAGGCTCCCATTTCTCCATGGCCTGTCCTGCATTTCTGGTTTTGACACTTTTTTCAGTATGGCCCTTTTGACCGATGGGAATCGAGACTTCTTTGTAGCGCTGATTTGCCTTTCCAGGTTGCTTGGTTGGCCAAAAAGGGCCTATGCGTTTTTTCCTGAATATATTCAGGAAAAAACGCATAGGCCCTTTTTGGCCAAGGGCATCATTGTCGAGGTTTTGCCGCTTTTCCTGTGCTTTAAAGGCGATTCGAATCTACCTCCTGAAATTTGTTTCCTGCAATTCTGCCTTGCTTTCAAATCCTCTTCGTTGCCTTCCCTGAATATATTTGTGGACGAGCGTTATCATTTCTAAGTCTGCAGGTTTGTGAATTGCCGTGCCCCTGAGCTCCATTTTTCAACTCGCTTTCTTGGGAGCTGGCCGCAAAAGCGCAGGATTGCTTCAGGCCCTATTTGGGCTCCGGGCGGCAGGCTGAGCCTGTGGTTAATTCTTCTTCCTGATGAGAAAATAGAGTGACCTGTGCCTGTCCCAATACCTAGAGCTAGTCTCTCATTGGTTCCCCCTCTTCCCGTTCATCCTCAGGACAAATTGCAACCTGTACGGAACAGGAGGTTAAAGGTGCTGATTCTCCAAACAGGGAGATTGCTAGTATAGCGGCTGGAATGGCGAACCGGAGCACAAGGAGATGAGAAATGAGGTGCGTTTTAGAAACCTTTCCCGATCACACAGTGTACCATCTTCTGGGTTTCTCATGCATGTTTTCGATGTAGGAAGATGCCCTTGAACCTGGAGATTTGGGACCCATGGGTTGGGTACCACGCAGTATGACTTTCAAGGGTCTGCGTTTGCTCATCCAACCTCACCAAACCTCTCAGCCCCAAGAGTGTCCACCCTTATGTCTCATCCATCTGTGGGTCTACATATGGTCAATCCAGGTTGCATCACAGCCCCTGAACGAATTTTGTCAGAATTTCTCTCTCTTTCACTGTCTTTGTTTCACGGGTTTTTAAAAGTAATTGATTTGTATAATGGGGTTTAGCTGCTTTTCACTGCTGTGGTTATGCCGCTTTTCACCCACTTCACTCACTTACAGAGAGATATAAATACATAGGTTTTAAGATTCTTACTAGTCAGATATATTCTTGGGCGGTGAATAGGGCGTGTTGAGTCCAGTTCACTGAGGAAGGAGTAGGTCTTGTCTATTACATATTGGGTTTATGGAACGCTATCTGAGCTAATTTGAAACCCTTGTTTTATGCATCACCCCACCTCACCTTTCCCGTTAAGCAGCCCTAGTGTGTTTTCTAAACGTGTGACTCTGACCTGTTATGTAATTCAGTTCAAGGGTAGCGGTTTTTACATTCCCTCTATAAGTGATATCTTATGATAAGTGTCTTTTTCTGTGTGACTTATTTCACTTAGAATCGTCGTACCCAAATCCACTCATCATGCTGCTCCTAGCCTTATGACGTTGATTTCATGGCTGAGTGATATTCCATTGTACATAAGGACCACAACTTCTTTATCCATTCTTGTCTTTCCTGGGATATTTAAGGTGTAACAAAGTGGAGGTTCTTGTCAACAGAGCAGCCCTAAACTTTGGGGTGCCTGTGTCTTGCTGATTTTTAGTTTTCCCAATTTATACGCCCATGAGTGGAAGTGCCCTATGCTCTCTAAGCTGAGTGTTTTAGATGTTTCAGGACACACCGTACACTTCTCCAGAGTGGCTGTTGGCAATTTCCATCCGGCCCATCAGCGTAGCAAGGCTCCCATTTCTCCATGGCCTGTCCTGCATTTCTGGTTTTGACACTTTATTCAGCCTGGCCCTTTTGACCGATGGGAAGCGAGACTTCTTTGTAGCGCTGATTTGCCTTTCCAGGTTGCTTGGTTGGCCAAAAAGGGCGTGTGCGTTTTTTCCTGAATATATTCAGGAAAAAACGCACACGCCCTTTTTGGCCAAGGGCATCATTGTCGAGGTTTTGCCGCTTTTCCTGTGCTTTAAAGGCGATTCGAATCTACCTCCTGAAATCTGTTTCCTGCAATTCTGCCTTGCTTTCAAATCCTCTTCGTTGCCTTCCCTCAATATATTTGTGGACGAGAGTTATCATTTCTAACTCTGCAGGTTTGTGAATTGCAGTGCCCCTGAGCTCCATTGTTCAACTCGCCCTCTTGGGAGCTGGCCGCAAAAGCGCAGGATTGCTTCAGGCCCTATTCTGGCTCCGGGCGGCAAGCTGAGCCTGAGGTTAATTCTTCTTCCTGATGGGAAAATAGAGTGACCTGTGCCTGTCCCAACACCTAGAGCTAGTCTCTCATTGGTTCCCCCTCTTCCCGTTCATCCTCAGGACAAATTGCAACCTGTACGGAACAGGAGGTTAAAGGTGCTGATTCTCCAAGCAGGGAGATTGCCAGTATAGCAGCTGGAATGGCGAACCGAAGCACAAGGAGATGAGAAATGAGGTGCGTTTTAGAAACCTTTCCCGATCACACGGTGTACCATCTTCTGGGTTTCTCATGCATGTTTTCGATGTAGGAAGATGCCCTTGAACCTGGAGATTTGGGACCCATGGGATGGGTACCACACAGTATTACTTTAAAGGGTCTGCGTTTGCTCACCCAACCTCACCAAACCTCTCAGCCCCAAGAGTGTCCACCCTTATGTCTCATCCATCTGTGGGTCTACATATGGTCAATCCAGGTTGCATCACAGCCCCTGAACGAATTTTGTCAGAATTTCTCTCTCTTTCACTGTCTTTGTTTCACGGGTTTTTAAAAGTAATTGATTTGTATAATGGGGTTTAGCTGCTTTTCACTGCTGTGTTTATGCCGCTTTTCACCCACTTGACTCACTTACAGAGAGATATCAATACATAGGTTTTAAGATTCTTACTAGTCAGATATATTCTTGGGCGGTGAATAGGGGGTGTTGAGTCCAGTTCGCTGAGGAAGGAGTAGGTCTTGTCTATTACATATTGGGTTTATGGAACGCTATCTGAGCTAATTTGAAACCCTTGTTTTATGCATCACCCCACCTCACCTTTCCCGTTAAGCAGCCCTAGTGTGTTTTCTAAACGTGTGACTCTGACCTGTTATGTAATTCAGTTCAAGGGTAGCGGTTTTTACATTCCCTCTATAAGTGATATCTTATGATAAGTGTCTTTTTCTGTGTGACATATTTCACTTAGAATCGTCGAACCCAAATCCACTCATCATGCTGCTCCTAGCCTTATGACGTTGATTTCATGGCTGAGTGATATTCCATTGTACATAAGGACCACAACTTCTTTATCCATTCTTGTCTTTCCTGGGATATTTAAGGTGTAACAAAGTGGAGGTTCTTGTCAACAGAGCAGCCCTAAACTTTGGGTTGCCTGTGTCTTGCTGATTTTTAGTTTTCCCAATTTATACGCCCATGAGAGGAAGTGCCCTATGCAATCTAAGCTGAGTTTTTTAGATGTTTCAGGACACACCGTACACTTCTCCAGAGTGGCTGTTGGCAATTTACATCCGGCCCATCAGCGTAGCAAGGCTCCCATTTCTCCATGGCCTGTCCTGCATTTCTGGTTTTGACACTTTATTCAGCATGGCCCTTTTGACCGATGGGAAGCGAGACTTCTTTGTAGCGCTGATTTGCCTTTCCAGGTTGCTTGGAACCCATCCCATCCCATGGAACCCATATATTCAGGAAAAAACGCATACGCCCTTTTTGGCCAAGGGCATCATTGTCGAGGTTTTGCCGCTTTTCCTGTGCTTTAAAGGCGATTCGAATCTACCTCCTGAAATCTGTTTCCTGCAATTCTGCCTTGCTTTCAAATCCTCTTCGTTGCCTTCCCTCAATATATTTGTGGATGAGAGTTATCATTTCTAACTCTGCAGGTTTGTGAATTGCAGTGCCCCTGAGCTCCATTTTTCAACTCGCTTTCTTGGGAGCTGGCCGCAAAAGCGCAGGATTGCTTCAGGCCCTTTTCTGGCTCCAGGCGGCAGGCTGAGCCTGTGGTTAATTCTTCTTCCTGATGGGAAAATAGAGTGACCTGTGCCTGTCCCAACACCTAGAGCTAGTCTCTCATTGGTTCCCCCTCTTCCCGTTTATCCTCAGGACAAATTGCAACCTGTACGGAACAGGAGGTTAAAGGTGCTGATTCTCCAAGCAGGGAGATTGCTAGTATAGCGGCTGGAATGGCGAACTGGAGAACAAGGAGATGAGAAATGAGGTGCGTTTTAGAAACCTTTCCCGATCACACGGTGTACCATCTTCTGGGTTTCTCATGCATGTTTTCGATGTAGGAAGATGCCCTTGAACCTGGAGATTTGGGACCCATGGGATGGGTACCACGCAGTATTACTTTAAAGGGTCTGTGTTTGCTCACCCAACCTCACCAAACCTCTCAGCCCCAAGAGTGTCCACCCTTATGTCTCATCCATCTGTGGGTCTACATATGGTCAATCCAGGTTGCATCACAGCCCCTGAACGAATTTTGTCAGAATTTCTCTCTCTTTCACTGTCTTTGTTTCACGGGTTTTTAAAAGTAATTGATTTGTATAATGGGGTTTAGCTGCTTTTCACTGCTGTGTTTATGCCGCTTTTCACCCACTTGACTCACTTACAGAGAGATATCAATACATAGGTTTTAAGATTCTTACTAGTCAGATATATTCTTGGGCGGTGAATATGGGGTGTTGAGTCCAGTTCGCTGAGGAAGGAGTAGGTCTTGTCTATTACATATTGGGTTTATGGAACGCTATCTGAGCTAATTTGAAACCCTTGTTTTATGCATCACCCCACCTCACCTTTCCCGTTAAGCAGCCCTAGTGTGTTTTCTAAACGTGTGACTCTGCCCTGCTGTGTAATTCAGTTCAAGGGTAGCGGTTTTTACATTCCCTCTATAAGTGATATCTTATGATAAGTGTCTTTTTCTCTGTGACTTATTTCACTTAGAATCGTCGTACCCAAATCCACTCATCATGCTGCTACTAGCCTTATGACGTTGATTTCATGGCTGAGTGATATTCCATTGTACAAAAGGACCACAACTTCTTTATCCATTCTTCTCTTTCCTGGGATATATTAGGTGTAACAAAGTGGAGGTTTTGTAAACAGAGCAGCCTTAAACTTTGGGGTGCCTGTGTCTTGCTGATTTTTAGTTTTCCCAATTCATGCGCCCGTGAGTGGAAGTGCCCTATGCTCTCTAAGCTGAGTTTTATAAATGTTTCAGGATACACCGTACACTTCTCCAGAGTGACTGTTGGCAATTTACATCCCGCCCATCAGCGTAGCAAGGCTCCCATTTCTCCATGGCCTGTCCTGCATTTCTGGTTTTGACACTTTTTTCAGTATGGCCCTTTTGACCGATGGGAATCGAGACTTCTTTGTAGCGCTGATTTGCCTTTCCAGGTTGCTTGGTTGGCCAAAAAGGGCGTATGCGTTTTTTCCTGAATATATTCAGGAAAAAACGCATAGGCCCTTTTTGGCCAAGGGCATCATTGTCGAGGTTTTGCCGCTTTTCCTGTGCTTTAAAGGCGATTCGAATCTACCTCCTGAAATTTGTTTCCTGCAATTCTGCCTTGCTTTCAAATCCTCTTCGTTGCCTTCCCTCAATATATTTGTGGACGAGCGTTATCATTTCTAAGTCTGCAGGTTTGTGAATTGCCGTGCCCCTGAGCTCCATTTTTCAACTCGCTTTCTTGGGAGCTGGCCGCAAAAGCGCAGGATTGCTTCAGGCCCTATTTGGGCTCCGGGCGGCAGGCTGAGCCTGTGGTTAATTCTTCTTCCTGATGAGAAAATAGAGTGACCTGTGCCTGTCCCAATACCTAGAGCTAGTCTCTCATTGGTTCCCCCTCTTCCCGTTCATCCTCAGGACAAATTGCAACCTGTACGGAACAGGAGGTTAAAGGTGCTGATTCTCCAAGCAGGGAGATTGCTAGTATAGCGGCTGGAATGGCGAACCGGAGCACAAGGAGATGAGAAATGAGGTGCGTTTTAGAAACCTTTCCCGATCACACAGTGTACCATCTTCTGGGTTTCTCATGCATGTTTTCGATGTAGGAAGATGCCCTTGAACCTGGAGATTTGGGACCCATGGGTTGGGTACCACGCAGTATGACTTTCAAGGGTCTGCGTTTGCTCATCCAACCTCACCAAACCTCTCAGCCCCAAGAGTGTCCACCCTTATGTCTCATCCATCTGTGGGTCTACATATGGTCAATCCAGGTTGCATCACAGCCCCTGAACGAATTTTGTCAGAATTTCTCTCTCTTTCACTGTCTTTGTTTCACGGGTTTTTAAAAGTAATTGATTTGTATAATGGGGTTTAGCTGCTTTTCACTGCTGTGGTTATGCCGCTTTTCACCCACTTCACTCACTTACAGAGAGATATAAATACATAGGTTTTAAGATTCTTACTAGTCAGATATATTCTTGGGCGGTGAATAGGGCGTGTTGAGTCCAGTTCACTGAGGAAGGAGTAGGTCTTGTCTATTACATATTGGGTTTATGGAACGCTATCTGAGCTAATTTGAAACCCTTGTTTTATGCATCACCCCACCTCACCTTTCCCGTTAAGCAGCCCTAGTGTGTTTTCTAAACGTGTGACTCTGACCTGTTATGTAATTCAGTTCAAGGGTAGCGGTTTTTACATTCCCTCTATAAGTGATATCTTATGATAAGTGTCTTTTTCTGTGTGACTTATTTCACTTAGAATCGTCGTACCCAAATCCACTCATCATGCTGCTCCTAGCCTTATGACGTTGATTTCATGGCTGAGTGATATTCCATTGTACATAAGGACCACAACTTCTTTATCCATTCTTGTCTTTCCTGGGATATTTAAGGTGTAACAAAGTGGAGGTTCTTGTCAACAGAGCAGCCCTAAACTTTGGGGTGCCTGTGTCTTGCTGATTTTTAGTTTTCCCAATTTATACGCCCATGAGTGGAAGTGCCCTATGCTCTCTAAGCTGAGTGTTTTAGATGTTTCAGGACACACCGTACACTTCTCCAGAGTGGCTGTTGGCAATTTCCATCCGGCCCATCAGCGTAGCAAGGCTCCCATTTCTCCATGGCCTGTCCTGCATTTCTGGTTTTGACACTTTATTCAGCCTGGCCCTTTTGACCGATGGGAAGCGAGACTTCTTTGTAGCGCTGATTTGCCTTTCCAGGTTGCTTGGTTGGCCAAAAAGGGCGTGTGCGTTTTTTCCTGAATATATTCAGGAAAAAACGCATACGCCCTTTTTGGCCAAGGGCATCATTGTCGAGGTTTTGCCGCTTTTCCTGTGCTTTAAAGGCGATTCGAATCTACCTCCTGAAATCTGTTTCCTGCAATTCTGCCTTGCTTTCAAATCCTCTTCGTTGCCTTCCCTCAATATATTTGTGGACGAGAGTTATCATTTCTAACTCTGCAGGTTTGTGAATTGCAGTGCCCCTGAGCTCCATTGTTCAACTCGCTTTCTTGGGAGCTGGCCGCAAAAGCGCAGGATTGCTTCAGGCCCTATTCTGGCTCCGGGCGGCAAGCTGAGCCTGAGGTTAATTCTTCTTCCTGATGGGAAAATAGAGTGACCTGTGCCTGTCCCAACACCTAGAGCTAGTCTCTCATTGGTTCCCCCTCTTCCCGTTCATCCTCAGGACAAATTGCAACCTGTACGGAACAGGAGGTTAAAGGTGCTGATTCTCCAAGCAGGGAGATTGCCAGTATAGCAGCTGGAATGGCGAACCGAAGCACAAGGAGATGAGAAATGAGGTGCGTTTTAGAAACCTTTCCCGATCACACGGTGTACCATCTTCTGGGTTTCTCATGCATGTTTTCGATGTAGGAAGATGCCCTTGAACCTGGAGATTTGGGACCCATGGGATGGGTACCACACAGTATTACTTTAAAGGGTCTGCGTTTGCTCACCCAACCTCACCAAACCTCTCAGCCCCAAGAGTGTCCACCCTTATGTCTCATCCATCTGTGGGTCTACATATGGTCAATCCAGGTTGCATCACAGCCCCTGAACGAATTTTGTCAGAATTTCTCTCTCTTTCACTGTCTTTGTTTCACGGGTTTTTAAAAGTAATTGATTTGTATAATGGGGTTTAGCTGCTTTTCACTGCTGTGTTTATGCCGCTTTTCACCCACTTGACTCACTTACAGAGAGATATCAATACATAGGTTTTAAGATTCTTACTAGTCAGATATATTCTTGGGCGGTGAATAGGGGGTGTTGAGTCCAGTTCGCTGAGGAAGGAGTAGGTCTTGTCTATTACATATTGGGTTTATGGAACGCTATCTGAGCTAATTTGAAACCCTTGTTTTATGCATCACCCCACCTCACCTTTCCCGTTAAGCAGCCCTAGTGTGTTTTCTAAACGTGTGACTCTGACCTGTTATGTAATTCAGTTCAAGGGTAGCGGTTTTTACATTCCCTCTATAAGTGATATCTTATGATAAGTGTCTTTTTCTGTGTGACTTATTTCACTTAGAATCGTCGAACCCAAATCCACTCATCATGCTGCTCCTAGCCTTATGACGTTGATTTCATGGCTGAGTGATATTCCATTGTACATAAGGACCACAACTTCTTTATCCATTCTTGTCTTTCCTGGGATATTTAAGGTGTAACAAAGTGGAGGTTCTTGTCAACAGAGCAGCCCTAAACTTTGGGTTGCCTGTGTCTTGCTGATTTTTAGTTTTCCCAATTTATACGCCCATGAGAGGAAGTGCCCTATGCAATCTAAGCTGAGTTTTTTAGATGTTTCAGGACACACCGTACACTTCTCCAGAGTGGCTGTTGGCAATTTACATCCGGCCCATCAGCGTAGCAAGGCTCCCATTTCTCCATGGCCTGTCCTGCATTTCTGGTTTTGACACTTTATTCAGCATGGCCCTTTTGACCGATGGGAAGCGAGACTTCTTTGTAGCGCTGATTTGCCTTTCCAGGTTGCTTGGAACCCATCCCATCCCATGGAACCCATATATTCAGGAAAAAACGCATACGCCCTTTTTGGCCAAGGGCATCATTGTCGAGTTTTTGCCGCTTTTCCTGTGCTTTAAAGGCGATTCGAATCTACCTCCTGAAATCTGTTTCCTGCAATTCTGCCTTGCTTTCAAATCCTCTTCGTTGCCTTCCCTCAATATATTTGTGGATGAGAGTTATCATTTCTAACTCTGCAGGTTTGTGAATTGCAGTGCCCCTGAGCTCCATTTTTCAACTCGCTTTCTTGGGAGCTGGCCGCAAAAGCGCAGGATTGCTTCAGGCCCTTTTCTGGCTCCAGGCGGCAGGCTGAGCCTGTGGTTAATTCTTCTTCCTGATGGGAAAATAGAGTGACCTGTGCCTGTCCCAACACCTAGAGCTAGTCTCTCATTGGTTCCCCCTCTTCCCGTTTATCCTCAGGACAAATTGCAACCTGTACGAAACAGGAGGTTAAAGGTGCTGATTCTCCAAGCAGGGAGATTGCTAGTATAGCGGCTGGAATGGCGAACTGGAGAACAAGGAGATGAGAAATGAGGTGCGTTTTAGAAACCTTTCCCGATCACACGGTGTACCATCTTCTGGGTTTCTCATGCATGTTTTCGATGTAGGAAGATGCCCTTGAACCTGGAGATTTGGGACCCATGGGATGGGTACCACGCAGTATTACTTTAAAGGGTCTGTGTTTGCTCACCCAACCTCACCAAACCTCTCAGCCCCAAGAGTGTCCACCCTTATGTCTCATCCATCTGTGGGTCTACATATGGTCAATCCAGGTTGCATCACAGCCCCTGAACGAATTTTGTCAGAATTTCTCTCTCTTTCACTGTCTTTGTTTCACGGGTTTTTAAAAGTAATTGATTTGTATAATGGGGTTTAGCTGCTTTTCACTGCTGTGTTTATGCCGCTTTTCACCCACTTGACTCACTTACAGAGAGATATCAATACATAGGTTTTAAGATTCTTACTAGTCAGATATATTCTTGGGCGGTGAATAGGGGGTGTTGAGTCCAGTTCGCTGAGGAAGGAGTAGGTCTTGTCTATTACATATTGGGTTTATGGAACGCTATCTGAGCTAATTTGAAACCCTTGTTTTATGCATCACCCCACCTCACCTTTCCCGTTAAGCAGCCCTAGTGTGTTTTCTAAACGTGTGACTCTGCCCTGCTGTGTAATTCAGTTCAAGGGTAGCGGTTTTTACATTCCCTCTATAAGTGATATCTTATGATAAGTGTCTTTTTCTCTGTGACTTATTTCACTTAGAATCGTCGTACCCAAATCCACTCATCATGCTGCTACTAGCCTTATGACGTTGATTTCATGGCTGAGTGATATTCCATTGTACAAAAGGACCACAACTTCTTTATCCATTCTTCTCTTTCCTGGGATATATTAGGTGTAACAAAGTGGAGGTTTTGTAAACAGAGCAGCCTTAAACTTTGGGGTGCCTGTGTCTTGCTGATTTTTAGTTTTCCCAATTCATGCGCCCGTGAGTGGAAGTGCCCTATGCTCTCTAAGCTGAGTTTTATAAATGTTTCAGGATACACCGTACACTTCTCCAGAGTGACTGTTGGCAATTTACATCCCGCCCATCAGCGTAGCAAGGCTCCCATTTCTCCATGGCCTGTCCTGCATTTCTGGTTTTGACACTTTTTTCAGTATGGCCCTTTTGACCGATGGGAATCGAGACTTCTTTGTAGCGCTGATTTGCCTTTCCAGGTTGCTTGGTTGGCCAAAAAGGGCCTATGCGTTTTTTCCTGAATATATTCAGGAAAAAACGCATAGGCCCTTTTTGGCCAAGGGCATCATTGTCGAGGTTTTGCCGCTTTTCCTGTGCTTTAAAGGCGATTCGAATCTACCTCCTGAAATTTGTTTCCTGCAATTCTGCCTTGCTTTCAAATCCTCTTCGTTGCCTTCCCTGAATATATTTGTGGACGAGCGTTATCATTTCTAAGTCTGCAGGTTTGTGAATTGCCGTGCCCCTGAGCTCCATTTTTCAACTCGCTTTCTTGGGAGCTGGCCGCAAAAGCGCAGGATTGCTTCAGGCCCTATTTGGGCTCCGGGCGGCAGGCTGAGCCTGTGGTTAATTCTTCTTCCTGATGAGAAAATAGAGTGACCTGTGCCTGTCCCAATACCTAGAGCTAGTCTCTCATTGGTTCCCCCTCTTCCCGTTCATCCTCAGGACAAATTGCAACCTGTACGGAACAGGAGGTTAAAGGTGCTGATTCTCCAAACAGGGAGATTGCTAGTATAGCGGCTGGAATGGCGAACCGGAGCACAAGGAGATGAGAAATGAGGTGCGTTTTAGAAACCTTTCCCGATCACACAGTGTACCATCTTCTGGGTTTCTCATGCATGTTTTCGATGTAGGAAGATGCCCTTGAACCTGGAGATTTGGGACCCATGGGTTGGGTACCACGCAGTATGACTTTCAAGGGTCTGCGTTTGCTCATCCAACCTCACCAAACCTCTCAGCCCCAAGAGTGTCCACCCTTATGTCTCATCCATCTGTGGGTCTACATATGGTCAATCCAGGTTGCATCACAGCCCCTGAACGAATTTTGTCAGAATTTCTCTCTCTTTCACTGTCTTTGTTTCACGGGTTTTTAAAAGTAATTGATTTGTATAATGGGGTTTAGCTGCTTTTCACTGCTGTGGTTATGCCGCTTTTCACCCACTTCACTCACTTACAGAGAGATATAAATACATAGGTTTTAAGATTCTTACTAGTCAGATATATTCTTGGGCGGTGAATAGGGCGTGTTGAGTCCAGTTCACTGAGGAAGGAGTAGGTCTTGTCTATTACATATTGGGTTTATGGAACGCTATCTGAGCTAATTTGAAACCCTTGTTTTATGCATCACCCCACCTCACCTTTCCCGTTAAGCAGCCCTAGTGTGTTTTCTAAACGTGTGACTCTGACCTGTTATGTAATTCAGTTCAAGGGTAGCGGTTTTTACATTCCCTCTATAAGTGATATCTTATGATAAGTGTCTTTTTCTGTGTGACTTATTTCACTTAGAATCGTCGTACCCAAATCCACTCATCATGCTGCTCCTAGCCTTATGACGTTGATTTCATGGCTGAGTGATATTCCATTGTACATAAGGACCACAACTTCTTTATCCATTCTTGTCTTTCCTGGGATATTTAAGGTGTAACAAAGTGGAGGTTCTTGTCAACAGAGCAGCCCTAAACTTTGGGGTGCCTGTGTCTTGCTGATTTTTAGTTTTCCCAATTTATACGCCCATGAGTGGAAGTGCCCTATGCTCTCTAAGCTGAGTGTTTTAGATGTTTCAGGACACACCGTACACTTCTCCAGAGTGGCTGTTGGCAATTTCCATCCGGCCCATCAGCGTAGCAAGGCTCCCATTTCTCCATGGCCTGTCCTGCATTTCTGGTTTTGACACTTTATTCAGCCTGGCCCTTTTGACCGATGGGAAGCGAGACTTCTTTGTAGCGCTGATTTGCCTTTCCAGGTTGCTTGGTTGGCCAAAAAGGGCGTGTGCGTTTTTTCCTGAATATATTCAGGAAAAAACGCACACGCCCTTTTTGGCCAAGGGCATCATTGTCGAGGTTTTGCCGCTTTTCCTGTGCTTTAAAGGCGATTCGAATCTACCTCCTGAAATCTGTTTCCTGCAATTCTGCCTTGCTTTCAAATCCTCTTCGTTGCCTTCCCTCAATATATTTGTGGACGAGAGTTATCATTTCTAACTCTGCAGGTTTGTGAATTGCAGTGCCCCTGAGCTCCATTGTTCAACTCGCTTTCTTGGGAGCTGGCCGCAAAAGCGCAGGATTGCTTCAGGCCCTATTCTGGCTCCGGGCGGCAAGCTGAGCCTGAGGTTAATTCTTCTTCCTGATGGGAAAATAGAGTGACCTGTGCCTGTCCCAACACCTAGAGCTAGTCTCTCATTGGTTCCCCCTCTTCCCGTTCATCCTCAGGACAAATTGCAACCTGTACGGAACAGGAGGTTAAAGGTGCTGATTCTCCAAGCAGGGAGATTGCCAGTATAGCAGCTGGAATGGCGAACCGAAGCACAAGGAGATGAGAAATGAGGTGCGTTTTAGAAACCTTTCCCGATCACACGGTGTACCATCTTCTGGGTTTCTCATGCATGTTTTCGATGTAGGAAGATGTCCTTGAACCTGGAGATTTGGGACCCATGGGATGGGTACCACACAGTATTACTTTAAAGGGTCTGCGTTTGCTCACCCAACCTCACCAAACCTCTCAGCCCCAAGAGTGTCCACCCTTATGTCTCATCCATCTGTGGGTCTACATATGGTCAATCCAGGTTGCATCACAGCCCCTGAACGAATTTTGTCAGAATTTCTCTCTCTTTCACTGTCTTTGTTTCACGGGTTTTTAAAAGTAATTGATTTGTATAATGGGGTTTAGCTGCTTTTCACTGCTGTGTTTATGCCGCTTTTCACCCACTTGACTCACTTACAGAGAGATATCAATACATAGGTTTTAAGATTCTTACTAGTCAGATATATTCTTGGGCGGTGAATAGGGGGTGTTGAGTCCAGTTCGCTGAGGAAGGAGTAGGTCTTGTCTATTACATATTGGGTTTATGGAACGCTATCTGAGCTAATTTGAAACCCTTGTTTTATGCATCACCCCACCTCACCTTTCCCGTTAAGCAGCCCTAGTGTGTTTTCTAAACGTGTGACTCTGACCTGTTATGTAATTCAGTTCAAGGGTAGCGGTTTTTACATTCCCTCTATAAGTGATATCTTATGATA
Source organism: Balaenoptera borealis (assembly GCF_965194805.1). Lineage (NCBI taxonomy): Eukaryota > Metazoa > Chordata > Mammalia > Artiodactyla > Balaenopteridae > Balaenoptera > Balaenoptera borealis. The sequence continues at coordinate 466,253 of NW_028123769.1, forward strand.
AGTGTCTTTTTCTGTGTGACTTATTTCACTTAGAATCGTCGAACCCAAATCCACTCATCATGCTGCTCCTAGCCTTATGACGTTGATTTCATGGCTGAGTGATATTCCATTGTACATAAGGACCACAACTTCTTTATCCATTCTTGTCTTTCCTGGGATATTTAAGGTGTAACAAAGTGGAGGTTCTTGTCAACAGAGCAGCCCTAAACTTTGGGTTGCCTGTGTCTTGCTGATTTTTAGTTTTCCCAATTTATACGCCCATGAGAGGAAGTGCCCTATGCAATCTAAGCTGAGTTTTTTAGATGTTTCAGGACACACCGTACACTTCTCCAGAGTGGCTGTTGGCAATTTACATCCGGCCCATCAGCGTAGCAAGGCTCCCATTTCTCCATGGCCTGTCCTGCATTTCTGGTTTTGACACTTTATTCAGCATGGCCCTTTTGACCGATGGGAAGCGAGACTTCTTTGTAGCGCTGATTTGCCTTTCCAGGTTGCTTGGAACCCATCCCATCCCATGGAACCCATATATTCAGGAAAAAACGCATACGCCCTTTTTGGCCAAGGGCATCATTGTCGAGGTTTTGCCGCTTTTCCTGTGCTTTAAAGGCGATTCGAATCTACCTCCTGAAATCTGTTTCCTGCAATTCTGCCTTGCTTTCAAATCCTCTTCGTTGCCTTCCCTCAATATATTTGTGGATGAGAGTTATCATTTCTAACTCTGCAGGTTTGTGAATTGCAGTGCCCCTGAGCTCCATTTTTCAACTCGCTTTCTTGGGAGCTGGCCGCAAAAGCGCAGGATTGCTTCAGGCCCTTTTCTGGCTCCAGGCGGCAGGCTGAGCCTGTGGTTAATTCTTCTTCCTGATGGGAAAATAGAGTGACCTGTGCCTGTCCCAACACCTAGAGCTAGTCTCTCATTGGTTCCCCCTCTTCCCGTTTATCCTCAGGACAAATTGCAACCTGTACGAAACAGGAGGTTAAAGGTGCTGATTCTCCAAGCAGGGAGATTGCTAGTATAGCGGCTGGAATGGCGAACTGGAGAACAAGGAGATGAGAAATGAGGTGCGTTTTAGAAACCTTTCCCGATCACACGGTGTACCATCTTCTGGGTTTCTCATGCATGTTTTCGATGTAGGAAGATGCCCTTGAACCTGGAGATTTGGGACCCATGGGATGGGTACCACGCAGTATTACTTTAAAGGGTCTGTGTTTGCTCACCCAACCTCACCAAACCTCTCAGCCCCAAGAGTGTCCACCCTTATGTCTCATCCATCTGTGGGTCTACATATGGTCAATCCAGGTTGCATCACAGCCCCTGAACGAATTTTGTCAGAATTTCTCTCTCTTTCACTGTCTTTGTTTCACGGGTTTTTAAAAGTAATTGATTTGTATAATGGGGTTTAGCTGCTTTTCACTGCTGTGTTTATGCCGCTTTTCACCCACTTGACTCACTTACAGAGAGATATCAATACATAGGTTTTAAGATTCTTACTAGTCAGATATATTCTTGGGCGGTGAATATGGGGTGTTGAGTCCAGTTCGCTGAGGAAGGAGTAGGTCTTGTCTATTACATATTGGGTTTATGGAACGCTATCTGAGCTAATTTGAAACCCTTGTTTTATGCATCACCCCACCTCACCTTTCCCGTTAAGCAGCCCTAGTGTGTTTTCTAAACGTGTGACTCTGCCCTGCTGTGTAATTCAGTTCAAGGGTAGCGGTTTTTACATTCCCTCTATAAGTGATATCTTATGATAAGTGTCTTTTTCTCTGTGACTTATTTCACTTAGAATCGTCGTACCCAAATCCACTCATCATGCTGCTACTAGCCTTATGACGTTGATTTCATGGCTGAGTGATATTCCATTGTACAAAAGGACCACAACTTCTTTATCCATTCTTCTCTTTCCTGGGATATATTAGGTGTAACAAAGTGGAGGTTTTGTAAACAGAGCAGCCTTAAACTTTGGGGTGCCTGTGTCTTGCTGATTTTTAGTTTTCCCAATTCATGCGCCCGTGAGTGGAAGTGCCCTATGCTCTCTAAGCTGAGTTTTATAAATGTTTCAGGATACACCGTACACTTCTCCAGAGTGACTGTTGGCAATTTACATCCCGCCCATCAGCGTAGCAAGGCTCCCATTTCTCCATGGCCTGTCCTGCATTTCTGGTTTTGACACTTTTTTCAGTATGGCCCTTTTGACCGATGGGAATCGAGACTTCTTTGTAGCGCTGATTTGCCTTTCCAGGTTGCTTGGTTGGCCAAAAAGGGCGTATGCGTTTTTTCCTGAATATATTCAGGAAAAAACGCATAGGCCCTTTTTGGCCAAGGGCATCATTGTCGAGGTTTTGCCGCTTTTCCTGTGCTTTAAAGGCGATTCGAATCTACCTCCTGAAATTTGTTTCCTGCAATTCTGCCTTGCTTTCAAATCCTCTTCGTTGCCTTCCCTCAATATATTTGTGGACGAGCGTTATCATTTCTAAGTCTGCAGGTTTGTGAATTGCCGTGCCCCTGAGCTCCATTTTTCAACTCGCTTTCTTGGGAGCTGGCCGCAAAAGCGCAGGATTGCTTCAGGCCCTATTTGGGCTCCGGGCGGCAGGCTGAGCCTGTGGTTAATTCTTCTTCCTGATGAGAAAATAGAGTGACCTGTGCCTGTCCCAATACCTAGAGCTAGTCTCTCATTGGTTCCCCCTCTTCCCGTTCATCCTCAGGACAAATTGCAACCTGTACGGAACAGGAGGTTAAAGGTGCTGATTCTCCAAGCAGGGAGATTGCTAGTATAGCGGCTGGAATGGCGAACCGGAGCACAAGGAGATGAGAAATGAGGTGCGTTTTAGAAACCTTTCCCGATCACACAGTGTACCATCTTCTGGGTTTCTCATGCATGTTTTCGATGTAGGAAGATGCCCTTGAACCTGGAGATTTGGGACCCATGGGTTGGGTACCACGCAGTATGACTTTCAAGGGTCTGCGTTTGCTCATCCAACCTCACCAAACCTCTCAGCCCCAAGAGTGTCCACCCTTATGTCTCATCCATCTGTGGGTCTACATATGGTCAATCCAGGTTGCATCACAGCCCCTGAACGAATTTTGTCAGAATTTCTCTCTCTTTCACTGTCTTTGTTTCACGGGTTTTTAAAAGTAATTGATTTGTATAATGGGGTTTAGCTGCTTTCACTGCTGTGTTTATGCCGCTTTTCACCCAGTTCACTCACTTACAGAGAGATATAAATACATAGGTTTTAAGATTCTTACTAGTCAGATATATTCCTGGGCGGTGAATAGGGGTTGTTTTGTCCAGTTCACTGAGCAAGGAGTAGGTCTTGTCTATTACATATTGGGTTTATGGAACGCTATCTGAGCTACTTTGAAACCCTTGTTTTATGCATCACCCCACCTCACCTTTCCCGTTAAGCAGCCATAGTGTGTTTTCTAAACGTGTGACTCTGATCTGTTATGTAATTCAGTTCAAGGGTAGCGGTTTTTACATTCCCTCTATAAGTGATATCTTATGATAAGTGTCTTTTTCTGTGTGACTTATTTCACTTAGAATCGTCGTACCCAAATCCACTCATCATGCTGCTCCTAGCCTTATGACGTTGATTTCATGGCTGAGTGATATTCCATTGTACATAAGGACCACAACTTCTTTATCCATTCTTGTCTTTCCTGGGATATTTAAGGTGTAACAAAGTGGAGGTTCTTGTCAACAGAGCAGCCCTAAACTTTGGGGTGCCTGTGTCTTGCTGATTTTTAGTTTTCCCAATTTATACGCCCATGAGTGGAAGTGCCCTATGCTCTCTAAGCTGAGTGTTTTAGATGTTTCAGGACACACCGTACACTTCTCCAGAGTGGCTGTTGGCAATTTCCATCCGGCCCATCAGCGTAGCAAGGCTCCCATTTCTCCATGGCCTGTCCTGCATTTCTGGTTTTGACACTTTATTCAGCCTGGCCCTTTTGACCGATGGGAAGCGAGACTTCTTTGTAGCGCTGATTTGCCTTTCCAGGTTGCTTGGTTGGCCAAAAAGGGCGTGTGCGTTTTTTCCTGAATATATTCAGGAAAAAACGCACACGCCCTTTTTGGCCAAGGGCATCATTGTCGAGGTTTTGCCGCTTTTCCTGTGCTTTAAAGGCGATTCGAATCTACCTCCTGAAATCTGTTTCCTGCAATTCTGCCTTGCTTTCAAATCCTCTTCGTTGCCTTCCCTCAATATATTTGTGGACGAGAGTTATCATTTCTAACTCTGCAGGTTTGTGAATTGCAGTGCCCCTGAGCTCCATTGTTCAACTCGCCCTCTTGGGAGCTGGCCGCAAAAGCGCAGGATTGCTTCAGGCCCTATTCTGGCTCCGGGCGGCAAGCTGAGCCTGAGGTTAATTCTTCTTCCTGATGGGAAAATAGAGTGACCTGTGCCTGTCCCAACACCTAGAGCTAGTCTCTCATTGGTTCCCCCTCTTCCCGTTCATCCTCAGGACAAATTGCAACCTGTACGGAACAGGAGGTTAAAGGTGCTGATTCTCCAAGCAGGGAGATTGCCAGTATAGCAGCTGGAATGGCGAACCGAAGCACAAGGAGATGAGAAATGAGGTGCGTTTTAGAAACCTTTCCCGATCACACGGTGTACCATCTTCTGGGTTTCTCATGCATGTTTTCGATGTAGGAAGATGCCCTTGAACCTGGAGATTTGGGACCCATGGGATGGGTACCACACAGTATTACTTTAAAGGGTCTGCGTTTGCTCACCCAACCTCACCAAACCTCTCAGCCCCAAGAGTGTCCACCCTTATGTCTCATCCATCTGTGGGTCTACATATGGTCAATCCAGGTTGCATCACAGCCCCTGAACGAATTTTGTCAGAATTTCTCTCTCTTTCACTGTCTTTGTTTCACGGGTTTTTAAAAGTAATTGATTTGTATAATGGGGTTTAGCTGCTTTTCACTGCTGTGTTTATGCCGCTTTTCACCCACTTGACTCATTAAAGAGAGATATCAATACATAGGTTTTAAGATTCTTACTAGTCAGATATATTCTTGGGCGGTGAATAGGGGGTGTTGAGTCCAGTTCGCTGAGGAAGGAGTAGGTCTTGTCTATTACATATTGGGTTTATGGAACGCTATCTGAGCTAATTTGAAACCCTTGTTTTATGCATCACCCCACCTCACCTTTCCCGTTAAGCAGCCCTAGTGTGTTTTCTAAACGTGTGACTCTGACCTGTTATGTAATTCAGTTCAAGGGTAGCGGTTTTTACATTCCCTCTATAAGTGATATCTTATGATAAGTGTCTTTTTCTGTGTGACTTATTTCACTTAGAATCGTCGAACCCAAATCCACTCATCATGCTGCTCCTAGCCTTATGACGTTGATTTCATGGCTGAGTGATATTCCATTGTACATAAGGACCACAACTTCTTTATCCATTCTTGTCTTTCCTGGGATATTTAAGGTGTAACAAAGTGGAGGTTCTTGTCAACAGAGCAGCCCTAAACTTTGGGTTGCCTGTGTCTTGCTGATTTTTAGTTTTCCCAATTTATACGCCCATGAGAGGAAGTGCCCTATGCAATCTAAGCTGAGTTTTTTAGATGTTTCAGGACACACCGTACACTTCTCCAGAGTGGCTGTTGGCAATTTACATCCGGCCCATCAGCGTAGCAAGGCTCCCATTTCTCCATGGCCTGTCCTGCATTTCTGGTTTTGACACTTTATTCAGCATGGCCCTTTTGACCGATGGGAAGCGAGACTTCTTTGTAGCGCTGATTTGCCTTTCCAGGTTGCTTGGAACCCATCCCATCCCATGGAACCCATATATTCAGGAAAAAACGCATACGCCCTTTTTGGCCAAGGGCATCATTGTCGAGGTTTTGCCGCTTTTCCTGTGCTTTAAAGGCGATTCGAATCTACCTCCTGAAATCTGTTTCCTGCAATTCTGCCTTGCTTTCAAATCCTCTTCGTTGCCTTCCCTCAATATATTTGTGGATGAGAGTTATCATTTCTAACTCTGCAGGTTTGTGAATTGCAGTGCCCCTGAGCTCCATTTTTCAACTCGCTTTCTTGGGAGCTGGCCGCAAAAGCGCAGGATTGCTTCAGGCCCTTTTCTGGCTCCAGGCGGCAGGCTGAGCCTGTGGTTAATTCTTCTTCCTGATGGGAAAATAGAGTGACCTGTGCCTGTCCCAACACCTAGAGCTAGTCTCTCATTGGTTCCCCCTCTTCCCGTTTATCCTCAGGACAAATTGCAACCTGTACGAAACAGGAGGTTAAAGGTGCTGATTCTCCAAGCAGGGAGATTGCTAGTATAGCGGCTGGAATGGCGAACTGGAGAACAAGGAGATGAGAAATGAGGTGCGTTTTAGAAACCTTTCCCGATCACACGGTGTACCATCTTCTGGGTTTCTCATGCATGTTTTCGATGTAGGAAGATGCCCTTGAACCTGGAGATTTGGGACCCATGGGATGGGTACCACGCAGTATTACTTTAAAGGGTCTGTGTTTGCTCACCCAACCTCACCAAACCTCTCAGCCCCAAGAGTGTCCACCCTTATGTCTCATCCATCTGTGGGTCTACATATGGTCAATCCAGGTTGCATCACAGCCCCTGAACGAATTTTGTCAGAATTTCTCTCTCTTTCACTGTCTTTGTTTCACGGGTTTTTAAAAGTAATTGATTTGTATAATGGGGTTTAGCTGCTTTTCACTGCTGTGTTTATGCCGCTTTTCACCCACTTGACTCACTTACAGAGAGATATCAATACATAGGTTTTAAGATTCTTACTAGTCAGATATATTCTTGGGCGGTGAATATGGGGTGTTGAGTCCAGTTCGCTGAGGAAGGAGTAGGTCTTGTCTATTACATATTGGGTTTATGGAACGCTATCTGAGCTAATTTGAAACCCTTGTTTTATGCATCACCCCACCTCACCTTTCCCGTTAAGCAGCCCTAGTGTGTTTTCTAAACGTGTGACTCTGCCCTGCTGTGTAATTCAGTTCAAGGGTAGCGGTTTTTACATTCCCTCTATAAGTGATATCTTATGATAAGTGTCTTTTTCTCTGTGACTTATTTCACTTAGAATCGTCGTACCCAAATCCACTCATCATGCTGCTACTAGCCTTATGACGTTGATTTCATGGCTGAGTGATATTCCATTGTACAAAAGGACCACAACTTCTTTATCCATTCTTCTCTTTCCTGGGATATATTAGGTGTAACAAAGTGGAGGTTTTGTAAACAGAGCAGCCTTAAACTTTGGGGTGCCTGTGTCTTGCTGATTTTTAGTTTTCCCAATTCATGCGCCCGTGAGTGGAAGTGCCCTATGCTCTCTAAGCTGAGTTTTATAAATGTTTCAGGATACACCGTACACTTCTCCAGAGTGACTGTTGGCAATTTACATCCCGCCCATCAGCGTAGCAAGGCTCCCATTTCTCCATGGCCTGTCCTGCATTTCTGGTTTTGACACTTTTTTCAGTATGGCCCTTTTGACCGATGGGAATCGAGACTTCTTTGTAGCGCTGATTTGCCTTTCCAGGTTGCTTGGTTGGCCAAAAAGGGCGTATGCGTTTTTTCCTGAATATATTCAGGAAAAAACGCATACGCCCTTTTTGGCCAAGGGCATCATTGTCGAGGTTTTGCCGCTTTTCCTGTGCTTTAAAGGCGATTCGAATCTACCTCCTGAAATTTGTTTCCTGCAATTCTGCCTTGCTTTCAAATCCTCTTCGTTGCCTTCCCTCAATATATTTGTGGACGAGCGTTATCATTTCTAAGTCTGCAGGTTTGTGAATTGCCGTGCCCCTGAGCTCCATTTTTCAACTCGCTTTCTTGGGAGCTGGCCGCAAAAGCGCAGGATTGCTTCAGGCCCTATTTGGGCTCCGGGCGGCAGGCTGAGCCTGTGGTTAATTCTTCTTCCTGATGAGAAAATAGAGTGACCTGTGCCTGTCCCAATACCTAGAGCTAGTCTCTCATTGGTTCCCCCTCTTCCCGTTCATCCTCAGGACAAATTGCAACCTGTACGGAACAGGAGGTTAAAGGTGCTGATTCTCCAAGCAGGGAGATTGCTAGTATAGCGGCTGGAATGGCGAACCGGAGCACAAGGAGATGAGAAATGAGGTGCGTTTTAGAAACCTTTCCCGATCACACAGTGTACCATCTTCTGGGTTTCTCATGCATGTTTTCGATGTAGGAAGATGCCCTTGAACCTGGAGATTTGGGACCCATGGGTTGGGTACCACGCAGTATGACTTTCAAGGGTCTGCGTTTGCTCATCCAACCTCACCAAACCTCTCAGCCCCAAGAGTGTCCACCCTTATGTCTCATCCATCTGTGGGTCTACATATGGTCAATCCAGGTTGCATCACAGCCCCTGAACGAATTTTGTCAGAATTTCTCTCTCTTTCACTGTCTTTGTTTCACGGGTTTTTAAAAGTAATTGATTTGTATAATGGGGTTTAGCTGCTTTCACTGCTGTGTTTATGCCGCTTTTCACCCACTTCACTCACTTACAGAGAGATATAAATACATAGGTTTTAAGATTCTTACTAGTCAGATATATTCCTGGGCGGTGAATAGGGGTTGTTTTGTCCAGTTCACTGAGCAAGGAGTAGGTCTTGTCTATTACATATTGGGTTTATGGAACGCTATCTGAGCTACTTTGAAACCCTTGTTTTATGCATCACCCCACCTCACCTTTCCCGTTAAGCAGCCATAGTGTGTTTTCTAAACGTGTGACTCTGATCTGTTATGTAATTCAGTTCAAGGGTAGCGGTTTTTACATTCCCTCTATAAGTGATATCTTATGATAAGTGTCTTTTTCTGTGTGACTTATTTCACTTAGAATCGTCGTACCCAAATCCACTCATCATGCTGCTACTACCCATATGACGTTGATTTCATGGCTGAGTGATATTCCATTCTACATAAGGACCACAACTTCTTTATCCATTCTTGTCTTTCCTGGGATATTTAAGGTGTCACGAAGTGGAGGTTTTTGTCAACAGAGCAGCCCTAAACTTTGGGGTGCCTGTGTCTTGCTGATTTTTAGTTTTCCCAATTTATACGCCCATGAGTGGAAGTGCCCTATGCTCTCTAAGCTGAGTTTTTTAGATGTTTCAGGACACACCGTACACTTCTCCAGAGTGGCTGTTGGCAATTTACATCCCGCCCATCAGCGTAACAAGGCTCCCATTTCTCCATGGCCTATCCTGCATTTCTGGTTTTGACACTTTTTTCAGCATGGCCCTTTTGACCGATGGGAAGCGAGACTTCTTTGTAGCGCTGATTTGCCTTTCCAGGTTGCTTGGTTGGCCAAAAAGGGCGTATGCGTTTTTTCCTGAATATATTCAGGAAAAAACGCATACGCCCTTTTTGGCCAAGGGCATCATTGTCGAGGTTTTGCCGCTTTTCCTGTGCTTTAAAGGCGATTCGAATCTACCTCCTGAAATCTGATTCCTGCAATTCTGCCTTGCTTTCAAATCCTCTTCGTTGCCTTCCCTCAATATATTTGTGGACGAGAGTTATCATTTCTAAGTCTGCAGGTTTGTGAATTGCCGTGCCCCTGAGCTCCATTTTTCAACTCGCTTTCTTGGGAGCTGGCCGCAAAAGCGCAGGATTGCTTCAGGCCCTATTTGGGCTCCGGGCGGCAGGCTGAGCCTGTGGTTAATTCTTCTTCCTGATGAGAAAATAGAGTGACCTGTGCCTGTCCCAATACCTAGAGCTAGTCTCTCATTGGTTCCCCCTCTTCCCGTTCATCCTCAGGACAAATTGCAACCTGTACGGAACAGGAGGTTAAAGGTGCTGATTCTCCAAGCAGGGAGATTGCTAGTATAGCGGCTGGAATGGCGAACCGGAGCACAAGGAGATGAGAAATGAGGTGCGTTTTAGAAACCTTTCCCGATCACACGGTGTACCATCTTCTGGGTTTCTCATGCATGTTTTCGATGTAGGAAGATGCCCTTGAACCTGGAGATTTGGGACCCATGGGATGGGTACCACGCAGTATGACTTTCAAGGGTCTGCGTTTGCTCACCCAACCTCACCAAACCTCTCAGCCCCAAGAGTGTCCACCCTTATGTCTCATCCATCTGTGGGTCTACATATGGTCAATCCAGGTTGCATCACAGCCCCTGAACGAATTTTGTCAGAATTTCTCTCTCTATCACTGTCTTTGTTTCACGGGTTTTTAAAAGTAATTGATTTGTATAATGGGGTTTAGCTGCTTTTCACTGCTGTGTTTATGCCGCTTTTCACCCACTTCACTCACTTACAGAGAGATATAAATACATAGGTTTTAAGATTCTTACTAGTCAGATATATTCTTGGGCGGTGAATAGGGCGTGTTGAGTCCAGTTCACTGAGCAAGGAGTAGGTCTTGTCTATTACATATTGGGTTTATGGAACGCTATCTGAGCTACTTTGAAACCCTTGTTTTATGCATCACCCCACCTCACCTTTCCCGTTAAGCAGCCATAGTGTGTTTTCTAAACGTGTGACTCTGACCTGTTATGTAATTCAGTTCAAGGGTAGCGGTTTTTACATTCCCTCTATAAGTGATATCTTATGATAAGTGTCTTTTTCTGTGTGACTTATTTCACTTAGAATCGTCGTACCCAAATCCACTCATCATGCTGCTACTAGCCTTATGACGTTGATTTCATGGCTGAGTGATATTCCATTGTACATAAGGACCACAACTTCTTTATCCATTCTTGTCTTTCCTGGGAAATTTAAGGTGTCACGAAGTGGAGGTTTTTGTCAACAGAGCAGCCCTAAACTTTGGGGTGCCAGTGTCTTGCTGATTTTTAGTTTTCCCAATTTATACGCCCATGAGTGGAAGTGCCCTATGCTCTCTAAGCTGAGTTTTTTAGATGTTTCAGGACACACCGTACACTTCTCCAGAGTGGCTGTTGGCAATTTACATCCTGCCCATCAGCGTAGCAAGGCTCCCATTTCTCCATGGCCTATCCTGCATTTCTGGTTTTGACACTTTTTTCAGCATGGCCCTTTTGACCGATGGGAAGCGAGACTTCTTTGTAGCGCTGATTTGCCTTTCCAGGTTGCTTGGTTGGCCAAAAAGGGCATCATTGTGGAGGTTTTGCCGTTTTTCCTGTGCTCTAAAGGCGATTCGAATCTACCTCCTGAAATCTGTTTCCTGCAATTCTGCCTTGCTTTTAAATCCTCTTCTTTGCCTTCCCTCAATATATTTGTGGACGAGAGTTATCATTTCTAAGTCTGCAGGTTTGTGAATTGCCGTGCCCCTGAGCTCCATTTTTCAACTCGCTTTCTTGGGAGCTGGCCGTAAAAGCGCAGGACTGCTTCAGGCCCTATTCTGGCTCCGGGCGGCAGGCTGAGCCTGTGGTTAATTCTTCTTCCTGATGAGAAAATAGAGTGACCTGTGCCTGTCCCAATACCTAGAGCTAGTCTCTCATTGGTTCCCCCTCTTCCCGTTCATCCTCAGGACAAATTGCAACCTGTACGGAACAGGAGGTTAAAGGTGCTGATTCTCCAAGCAGGGAGATTGCTAGTATAGCGGCTGGAATGGCGAACCGGAGCACAAGGAGATGAGAAATTAGGTGCGTTTTAGAAACCTTTCCCGATCACACGGTGTACCATCTTCTGGGTTTCTCATGCATGTTTTCGATGTAGGAAGATGCCCTTGAACCTGGAGATTTGGGACCCATGGGATGGGTACCACGCAGTATGACTTTCAAGGGTCTGCGTTTGCTCACCCAACCTCACCAAACGTCTCAGCCCCAAGAGTGTCCACCCTTATGTCTCATCCATCTGTGGGTCTACATATGGTCAATCCAGGTTGCATCACAGCCCCTGAACGAATTTTGTCAGAATTTCTCTCTCTTTCACTGTCTTTGTTTCACGGGTTTTTAAAAGTAATTGATTTGTATAATGGGGTTTAGCTGCTTTTCACTGCTGTGTTTATGCCGCTTTTCACCCACTTCACTCACTTACAGAGAGATATAAATACATAGGTTTTAAGCTTCTTACTAGTCAGATATATTCTTGGGCGGTGAATAGGGCGTGTTGAGTCCAGTTCACTGAGCAAGGAGTAGGTCTTGTCTATTACATATTGGGTTTATGGAACGCTATCTGAGCTACTTTGAAACCCTTGTTTTATGCATCACCCCACCTCACCTTTCCCGTTAAGCAGCCATAGTGTGTTTTCTAAACGTGTGACTCTGACCTATTATGTAATTCAGTTCAAGGGTAGCGGTTTTTACATTCCCTCTATAAGTGATATCTTATGATAAGTGTCTTTTTCTGTGTGACTTATTTCACTTAGAATCGTCGTACCCAAATCCACTCATCATGCTGCTCCTAGCCTTATGACGTTGATTTCATGGCTGAGTGATATTCCATTGTACATAAGGACCACAACTTCTTTATCCATTCTTGTCTTTCCTGGGATATTTAAGGTGTCACGAAGTGGAGGTTTTTGTCAACAGAGCAGCCCTAAACTTTGGGGTGCCTGTGTCTTGCTGATTTTTAGTTTTCCCAATTTATACGCCCATGAGTGGAAATGCCCTATGCTCTCTAAGCTGAGTTTTTTAGATGTTTCAGGACACACCGTACACTTCTCCAGAGTGGCTGTTGGCAATTTACATCCCGCCCATCAGCGTAGAAAGGCTCCCATTTCTCCATGGCCTATCCTGCATTTCTGGTTTTGACACCTTTTTCAGCATGGCCCTTTTGACCGATGGGAAGCGAGACCTCTTTGTAGCGCTGATTTGCCTTTCCAGGTTGCTTGGTTGGCCAAAAAGGGCGTATGCGTTTTTTCCTGAATATATTCAGGAAAAAACGCATACGCCCTTTTTGGCCAAGGGCATCATTGTCGAGGTTTTGCCGCTTTTCCTGTGCTTTAAAGGCGATTCGAATCTACCTCCTGAAATCTGTTTCCTGCAATTCTGCCTTGCTTTCAAATCCTCTTCGTTGCCTTCCCTCAATATATTTGTGGACGAGAGTTATCATTTCTAACTCTGCAGGTTTGTGAATTGCCGTGCCCCTGAGCTCCATTTTTCAACTCGCTTTCTTGGGAGCTGGCCGCAAAAGCACAGGACTGCTTCAGGCCCTATTCGGGCTCCGGGCGGCAGGCTGAGCCTGTGGTTAATTTTTTTTCCTGATGAGAAAATAGAGTGACCTGTGCCTGTCCCAATACCTAGAGCTAGTCTCTCATTGGTTCCCCCTCTTCCCGTTCATCCTCAGGACAAATTGCAACCTGTACGGAACAGGAGGTTAAAGGTGCTGATTCTCCAAGCAGGGAGATTGCTAGTATAGCGGCTGGAATGGCGAAGCGGAGCACAAGGAGATGAGAAATGAGGTGCGTTTTAGAAACCTTTCCCGATCACACGGTGTACCATCTTCTGGGTTTCTCATGCATGTTTTCGATGTAGGAAGATGCCCTTGAACCTGGAGATTTGGGACCCATGGGACGGGTACCACGCAGTATGACTTTCAAGGGTCTGCGTTTGCTCACCCAACCTCACCAAACCTCTCAGTCCCAAGAGTGTCCACCCTTATGTCTCATCCATCTGTGGGTCTACATATGGTCAATCCAGGTTGCATCACAGCCCCTGAACGAATTTTGTCAGAATTTCTCTCTCTTGCATTGTCTTTGTTTCACGGGTTTTTAAAAGTAATTGATTTGTATAATGGGGTTTAGCTGCTTTTCACTGCTGTGTTTATGCCGTTTTACACCCAACTGACTCACTTACAGAGAGATATCAATACATAGGTTTTAAGATTCTTACTAGTCAGATATATTCTTGGGCGGTGAATAGGGGGTGTTGAGTCCAGTTCACTGAGCAAGGACTAGGTCTTGTCTATTACATATTGGGTTTTGGGAACGGTACCTGAGCTAATTTGAAGCCCTTGTTTTATGCATCACCCCACCTCACCTTTCCCGTTAAGCAGCCCTAGTGTGTTTTCTAAACGTGTGACTCTGACCTGTTATGTAATTCAGTTCAAGGGTAGCGGTTTTTACATTCCCTCTATAAGTGATATCTTATGATAAGTGTCTTTTTCTGTGTGACATATTTCACTTAGAATCGTCGTACCCAAATCCACTCATCATGCTGCTACTAGCCTTATGACGTTGATTTCATGGCTGAGTGATATTCCATTGTACATAAGGACCACAACTTCTTTATCCATTCTTGTCTTTCCTGGGATATTTAAGGTGTAACGAAGTGGAGGTTTTTGTCAATAGAGCAGCCCTAAACTTTGGGGTGCCTGTGTCTTGCTGATTTTTAGTTTTCCCAATTTATACGCCCATGAGTGGAAGTGCCCTATGCTCTCTAAGCTGAGTTTTTTAGATGTTTCAGGACACACCGTACACTTCTCCAGAGTGGCTGTTGGCAATTTACATCCCGCCCATCAGCGTAGCAAGGCTCTCATTTCTCCATGGCCTATCCTGCATTTCTGGTTTTGACACTTTTTTCAGCATGGCCCTTTTGACCGATGGGAAGCGAGACTTCTTTGTAGCGCTGCTTTGCCTTTCCAGGTTGCTTGGTTGGCCAAAAAGGGCGTATGCGTTTTTTCCTGAATATATTCAGGAAAAAACGCATACGCCCTTTTTGGCCAAGGGCATCATTGTCGAGGTTTTGCCGCTTTTCCTGTGCTTTAAAGGCGATTCGAATCTACCTCCTGAAATCTGTTTCCTGCAATTCTGCCTTGCTTTCAAATCCTCTTCGTTGCCTTCCCTCAATATATTTGTGGACGAGAGTTATCATTTCTAATTCTGCAGGTTTGTGAATTGCCGTGCCCCTGAGCTCCATTTTTCAACTCGCTTTCTTGGGAGCTGGCCGCAAAAGCGCAGGATTGCTTCAGGCCCTATTCGGGCTCCGGGCGGCAGGCTGAGCCTGTGGTTAATTCTTCTTCCTGATGGGAAAATAGAGTGACCTGTGCCTGTCCCAACACCTAGAGCTAGTCTCTCATTGGTTCCCCCTCTTCCCGTTCATCCTCAGGACAAATTGCAACCTGTACGGAACAGGAGGTTAAAGGTGCTGATTCTCCAAGCAGGCTGATTGCTACTATAGCGGCTGGAATGGCGAACCGGAGCACAAGGAGATGAGAAATGACGTGCGTTTTAGAAACCTTTCCCGATCACACAGTGTACCATCTTCTGGGTTTCTCATGCATGTTTTCGATGTAGGAAGATGCCCTTGAACCTGGAGATTTGGGACCCATAGGATGGGTACCACGCAGTATGACTTTCAAGGGTCTGCGTTTGCTCACCCAACCTCACCATACGTCTCAGCCCCAATAGTGTCCACCCTTATGTCTCATCCATCTGTGGGTCTACATATGGTCAATCCAGGTTGCATCACAGCCCCTGAACGAATTTTGTCAGAATTTCTCTCTCTTTCACTGTCTTTGTTTCACGGGTTTTTAAAAGTAATTGATTTGTATAATGGGGTTTAGCTGCTTTTCACTGCTGTGTTTATGTCGCTTTTCACCCACTTCACTCACTTACAGAGAGATATAAATACATAGGTTTTAAGATTCTTACTAGTCAGATATATTCTTGGGCGGTGAATAGGGCGTGTTGAGTCCAGTTCACTGAGCAAGGAGTAGGTCTTGTCTATTACATATTCGGTTTATGGAACGCTATGTGAGCTACTTTGAAACCCTTGTTTTATGCATCACCCCACCTCACCTTTCCCGTTAAGCAGCCATAGTGTGTTTTCTAAACGT
This sequence comes from Balaenoptera borealis, assembly GCF_965194805.1. Lineage (NCBI taxonomy): Eukaryota > Metazoa > Chordata > Mammalia > Artiodactyla > Balaenopteridae > Balaenoptera > Balaenoptera borealis. The sequence goes on from NW_028123769.1 coordinate 481,932, forward strand.
GTGACTCTGACCTGTTATGTAATTCAGTTCAAGGGTAGCGGTTTTTACATTCCCTCTATAAGTGATATCTTATGATAAGTGTCTTTTTCTGTGTGACATATTTCACTTAGAATCGTCGTACCCAAATCCACTCATCATGCTGCTACTAGCCTTATGACGTTGATTTCATGGCTGAGTGATATTCCATTGTACATAAGGACCACAACTTCTTTATCCATTCTTGTCTTTCCTGGGATATTTAAGGTGTCACGAAGTGGAAGTTCTTGTCAACAGAGCAGCCCTAAACTTTGGGGTGCCTGTGTCTTGCTGATTTTTAGTTTTCCCAATTTATACGCCCATGAGTGGAAGTGCCCTATGCTCTCTAAGCTGAGTTTTTTAGATGTTTCAGGACACACCGTACACTTCTCCAGAGTGGCTGTTGGCAATTTACATCCCGCCCATCAGCGTAACAAGGCTCCCATTTCTCCATGGCCTATCCTGCATTTCTGGTTTTGACACTTTTTTCAGCATGGCCCTTTTGACCGATGGGAAGCGAGACTTCTTTGTAGCGCTGATTTGCCTTTCCAGGTTGCTTGATTGGCCAAAAAGGGCGTATGCGTTTTTTCCTGAATATATTCAGGAAAAAACGCATACGCCCTTTTTGGCCAAGGGCATCATTGTCGAGGTTTTGCCGCTTTTCCTGTGCTTTAAAGGCGATTCGAATCTACCTCCTGAAATCTGTTTCCTGCAATTCTGCCTTGCTTTCAAATCCTCTTCTTTGCCTTCCCTCAATATATTTGTGGACGAGAGTTATCATTTCTAAGTCTGCAGGTTTGTGAATTGCCGTGCCCCTGAGCTCCATTTTTCAACTCGCTTTCTTGGGAGCTGGCCGCAAAAGCGCAGGATTGCTTCAGGCCCTACTTGGGCTCCGGGCGGCAGGCTGAGCCTGTGGTTAATTCTTCTTCCTGATGAGAAAATAGAGTGACCTGTGCCTGTCCCAATACCTAGAGCTAGTCTCTCATTGGTTCCCCCTCTTCCCGTTCATCCTCAGGACAAATTGCAACCTGTACGGAACAGGAGGTTAAAGGTGCTGATTCTCCAAGCAGGGAGATTGCTAGTATAGCGGCTGGAATGGCGAACCGGAGCACAAGGAGATGAGAAATGAGGTGCGTTTTAGAAACCTTTCCCGATCACACGGTGTACCATCTTCTGGGTTTCTCATGCATGTTTTCGATGTAGGAAGATGCCCTTGAACCTGGAGATTTGGGACCCATGGGATGGGTACCACGCAGTATGACTTTCAAGGGTCTGCGTTTGCTCACCCAACCTCACCAAACCTCTCAGCCCCAAGAGTGTCCACCCTTATGTCTCATCCATCTGTGGGTCTACATATGGTCAATCCAGGTTGCATCACAGCCCCTGAACGAATTTTGTCAGAATTTCTCTCTCTTTCACTGTCTTTGTTTCACGGGTTTTTAAAAGTAATTGATTTGTATAATGGGGTTTAGCTGCTTTCACTGCTGTGTTTATGCCGCTTTTCACCCAGTTCACTCACTTACAGAGAGATATAAATACATAGGTTTTAAGATTCTTACTAGTCAGATATATTCCTGGGCGGTGAATAGGGGTTGTTTTGTCCAGTTCACTGAGCAAGGAGTAGGTCTTGTCTATTACATATTGGGTTTATGGAACGCTATCTGAGCTACTTTGAAACCCTTGTTTTATGCATCACCCCACCTCACCTTTCCCGTTAAGCAGCCATAGTGTGTTTTCTAAACGTGTGACTCTGATCTGTTATGTAATTCAGTTCAAGGGTAGCGGTTTTTACATTCCCTCTATAAGTGATATCTTATGATAAGTGTCTTTTTCTGTGTGACTTATTTCACTTAGAATCGTCGTACCCAAATCCACTCATCATGCTGCTACTAGCCATATGACGTTGATTTCATGGCTGAGTGATATTCCATTCTACATAAGGACCACAACTTCTTTATCCATTCTTGTCTTTCCTGGGATATTTAAGGTGTCACGAAGTGGAGGTTTTTGTCAACAGAGCAGCCCTAAACTTTGGGGTGCCTGTGTCTTGCTGATTTTTAGTTTTCCCAATTTATACGCCCATGAGTGGAAGTGCCCTATGCTCTCTAAGCTGAGTTTTTTAGATGTTTCAGGACACACCGTACACTTCTCCAGAGTGGCTGTTGGCAATTTACATCCCGCCCATCAGCGTAACAAGGCTCCCATTTCTCCATGGCCTATCCTGCATTTCTGGTTTTGACACTTTTTTCAGCATGGCCCTTTTGACCGATGGGAAGCGAGACTTCTTTGTAGCGCTGATTTGCCTTTCCAGGTTGCTTGGTTGGCCAAAAAGGGCGTATGCGTTTTTTCCTGAATATATTCAGGAAAAAACGCATACGCCCTTTTTGGCCAAGGGCATCATTGTCGAGGTTTTGCCGCTTTTCCTGTGCTTTAAAGGCGATTCGAATCTACCTCCTGAAATCTGTTTCCTGCAATTCTGCCTTGCTTTCAAATCCTCTTCGTTGCCTTCCCTCAATATATTTGTGGACGAGAGTTATCATTTCTAAGTCTGCAGGTTTGTGAATTGCCGTGCCCCTGAGCTCCATTTTTCAACTCGCTTTCTTGGGAGCTGGCCGCAAAAGCGCAGGATTGCTTCAGGCCCTATTTGGGCTCCGGGCGGCAGGCTGAGCCTGTGGTTAATTCTTCTTCCTGATGAGAAAATAGAGTGACCTGTGCCTGTCCCAATACCTAGAGCTAGTCTCTCATTGGTTCCCCCTCTTCCCGTTCATCCTCAGGACAAATTGCAACCTGTACGGAACAGGAGGTTAAAGGTGCTGATTCTCCAAGCAGGGAGATTGCTAGTATAGCGGCTGGAATGGCGAACCGGAGCACAAGGAGATGAGAAATGAGGTGCGTTTTATAAACCTTTCCCGATCACACGGTGTACCATCTTCTGGGTTTCTCATGCATGTTTTCGATGTAGGAAGATGCCCTTGAACCTGGAGATTTGGGACCCATGGGATGGGTACCACGCAGTATGACTTTCAAGGGTCTGCGTTTGCTCACCCAACCTCACCAAACCTCTCAGCCCCAAGAGTGTCCACCCTTATGTCTCATCCATCTGTGGGTCTACATATGGTCAATCCAGGTTGCATCACAGCCCCTGAACGAATTTTGTCAGAATTTCTCTCTCTATCACTGTCTTTGTTTCACGGGTTTTTAAAAGTAATTGATTTGTATAATGGGGTTTAGCTGCTTTTCACTGCTGTGTTTATGCCGCTTTTCACCCACTTCACTCACTTACAGAGAGATATAAATACATAGGTTTTAAGATTCTTACTAGTCAGATATATTCTTGGGCGGTGAATAGGGCGTGTTGAGTCCAGTTCACTGAGCAAGGAGTAGGTCTTGTCTATTACATATTGGGTTTATGGAACGCTATCTGAGCTACTTTGAAACCCTTGTTTTATGCATCACCCCACCTCACCTTTCCCGTTAAGCAGCCATAGTGTGTTTTCTAAACGTGTGACTCTGACCTGTTATGTAATTCAGTTCAAGGGTAGCGGTTTTTACATTCCCTCTATAAGTGATATCTTATGATAAGTGTCTTTTTCTGTGTGACTTATTTCACTTAGAATCGTCGTACCCAAATCCACTCATCATGCTGCTACTAGCCTTATGACGTTGATTTCATGGCTGAGTGATATTCCATTGTACATAAGGACCACAACTTCTTTATCCATTCTTCTCTTTCCTGGGATATATTAGGTGTAACAAAGTGGAGGTTTTGTAAACAGAGCAGCCTTAAACTTTGGGGTGCCTGTGTCTTGCTGATTTTTAGTTTTCCCAATTCATGCGCCCGTGAGTGGAAGTGCCCTATGCTCTCTAAGCTGAGTTTTATAAATGTTTCAGGATACACCGTACACTTCTCCAGAGTGACTGTTGGCAATTTACATCCCGCCCATCAGCGTAGCAAGGCTCCCATTTCTCCATGGCCTGTCCTGCATTTCTGGTTTTGATACTTTTTTCAGTATGGCCCTTTTGACCGATGGGAATCGAGACTTCTTTGTAGCGCTGATTTGCCTTTCCAGGTTGCTTGGTTGGCCAAAAAGGGCCTATGCGTTTTTTCCTGAATATATTCAGGAAAAAACGCATAGGCCCTTTTTGGCCAAGGGCATCATTGTCGAGGTTTTGCCGCTTTTCCTGTGCTTTAAAGGCGATTCGAATCTACCTCCTGAAATTTGTTTCCTGCAATTCTGCCTTGCTTTCAAATCCTCTTCGTTGCCTTCCCTCAATATATTTGTGGACGAGCGTTATCATTTCTAAGTCTGCAGGTTTGTGAATTGCCGTGCCCCTGAGCTCCATTTTTCAACTCGCTTTCTTGGGAGCTGGCCGCAAAAGCGCAGGATTGCTTCAGGCCCTATTTGGGCTCCGGGCGGCAGGCTGAGCCTGTGGTTAATTCTTCTTCCTGATGAGAAAATAGAGTGACCTGTGCCTGTCCCAATACCTAGAGCTAGTCTCTCATTGGTTCCCCCTCTTCCCGTTCATCCTCAGGACAAATTGCAACCTGTACGGAACAGGAGGTTAAAGGTGCTGATTCTCCAAACAGGGAGATTGCTAGTATAGCGGCTGGAATGGCGAACCGGAGCACAGGGAGATGAGAAATGAGGTGCGTTTTAGAAACCTTTCCCGATCACACAGTGTACCATCTTCTGGGTTTCTCATGCATGTTTTCGATGTAGGAAGATGCCCTTGAACCTGGAGATTTGGGACCCATGGGTTGGGTACCACGCAGTATGACTTTCAAGGGTCTGCGTTTGCTCATCCAACCTCACCAAACCTCTCAGCCCCAAGAGTGTCCACCCTTATGTCTCATCCATCTGTGGGTCTACATATGGTCAATCCAGGTTGCATCACAGCCCCTGAACGAATTTTGTCAGAATTTCTCTCTCTTTCACTGTCTTTGTTTCACGGGTTTTTAAAAGTAATTGATTTGTATAATGGGGTTTAGCTGCTTTTCACTGCTGTGGTTATGCCGCTTTTCACCCACTTCACTCACTTACAGAGAGATATAAATACATAGGTTTTAAGATTCTTACTAGTCAGATATATTCTTGGGCGGTGAATAGGGCGTGTTGAGTCCAGTTCACTGAGGAAGGAGTAGGTCTTGTCTATTACATATTGGGTTTATGGAACGCTATCTGAGCTAATTTGAAACCCTTGTTTTATGCATCACCCCACCTCACCTTTCCCGTTAAGCAGCCCTAGTGTGTTTTCTAAACGTGTGACTCTGACCTGTTATGTAATTCAGTTCAAGGGTAGCGGTTTTTACATTCCCTCTATAAGTGATATCTTATGATAAGTGTCTTTTTCTGTGTGACTTATTTCACTTAGAATCGTCGTACCCAAATCCACTCATCATGCTGCTCCTAGCCTTATGACGTTGATTTCATGGCTGAGTGATATTCCATTGTACATAAGGACCACAACTTCTTTATCCATTCTTGTCTTTCCTGGGATATTTAAGGTGTAACAAAGTGGAGGTTCTTGTCAACAGAGCAGCCCTAAACTTTGGGGTGCCTGTGTCTTGCTGATTTTTAGTTTTCCCAATTTATACGCCCATGAGTGGAAGTGCCCTATGCTCTCTAAGCTGAGTGTTTTAGATGTTTCAGGACACACCGTACACTTCTCCAGAGTGGCTGTTGGCAATTTCCATCCGGCCCATCAGCGTAGCAAGGCTCCCATTTCTCCATGGCCTGTCCTGCATTTCTGGTTTTGACACTTAATTCAGCCTGGCCCTTTTGACCGATGGGAAGCGAGACTTCTTTGTAGCGCTGATTTGCCTTTCCAGGTTGCTTGGTTGGCCAAAAAGGGCGTGTGCGTTTTTTCCTGAATATATTCAGGAAAAAACGCATACGCCCTTTTTGGCCAAGGGCATCATTGTCGAGGTTTTGCCGCTTTTCCTGTGCTTTAAAGGCGATTCGAATCTACCTCCTGAAATCTGTTTCCTGCAATTCTGCCTTGCTTTCAAATCCTCTTCGTTGCCTTCCCTCAATATATTTGTGGACGAGAGTTATCATTTCTAACTCTGCAGGTTTGTGAATTGCAGTGCCCCTGAGCTCCATTGTTCAACTCGCTTTCTTGGGAGCTGGCCGCAAAAGCGCAGGATTGCTTCAGGCCCTATTCTGGCTCCGGGCGGCAAGCTGAGCCTGAGGTTAATTCTTCTTCCTGATGGGAAAATAGAGTGACCTGTGCCTGTCCCAACACCTAGAGCTAGTCTCTCATTGGTTCCCCCTCTTCCCGTTCATCCTCAGGACAAATTGCAACCTGTACGGAACAGGAGGTTAAAGGTGCTGATTCTCCAAGCAGGGAGATTGCCAGTATAGCAGCTGGAATGGCGAACCGAAGCACAAGGAGATGAGAAATGAGGTGCGTTTTAGAAACCTTTCCCGATCACACGGTGTACCATCTTCTGGGTTTCTCATGCATGTTTTCGATGTAGGAAGATGCCCTTGAACCTGGAGATTTGGGACCCATGGGATGGGTACCACACAGTATTACTTTAAAGGGTCTGCGTTTGCTCACCCAACCTCACCAAACCTCTCAGCCCCAAGAGTGTCCACCCTTATGTCTCATCCATCTGTGGGTCTACATATGGTCAATCCAGGTTGCATCACAGCCCCTGAACGAATTTTGTCAGAATTTCTCTCTCTTTCACTGTCTTTGTTTCACGGGTTTTTAAAAGTAATTGATTTGTATAATGGGGTTTAGCTGCTTTTCACTGCTGTGTTTATGCCGCTTTTCACCCACTTGACTCACTTACAGAGAGATATCAATACATAGGTTTTAAGATTCTTACTAGTCAGATATATTCTTGGGCGGTGAATAGGGGGTGTTGAGTCCAGTTCGCTGAGGAAGGAGTAGGTCTTGTCTATTACATATTGGGTTTATGGAACGCTATCTGAGCTAATTTGAAACCCTTGTTTTATGCATCACCCCACCTCACCTTTCCCGTTAAGCAGCCCTAGTGTGTTTTCTAAACGTGTGACTCTGACCTGTTATGTAATTCAGTTCAAGGGTAGCGGTTTTTACATTCCCTCTATAAGTGCTATCTTATGATAAGTGTCTTTTTCTGTGTGACTTATTTCACTTAGAATCGTCGAACCCAAATCCACTCATCATGCTGCTCCTAGCCTTATGACGTTGATTTCATGGCTGAGTGATATTCCATTGTACATAAGGACCACAACTTCTTTATCCATTCTTGTCTTTCCTGGGATATTTAAGGTGTAACAAAGTGGAGGTTCTTGTCAACAGAGCAGCCCTAAACTTTGGGTTGCCTGTGTCTTGCTGATTTTTAGTTTTCCCAATTTATACGCCCATGAGAGGAAGTGCCCTATGCAATCTAAGCTGAGTTTTTTAGATGTTTCAGGACACACCGTACACTTCTCCAGAGTGGCTGTTGGCAATTTACATCCGGCCCATCAGCGTAGCAAGGCTCCCATTTCTCCATGGCCTGTCCTGCATTTCTGGTTTTGACACTTTATTCAGCATGGCCCTTTTGACCGATGGGAAGCGAGACTTCTTTGTAGCGCTGATTTGCCTTTCCAGGTTGCTTGGAACCCATCCCATCCCATGGAACCCATATATTCAGGAAAAAACGCATACGCCCTTTTTGGCCAAGGGCATCATTGTCGAGGTTTTGCCGCTTTTCCTGTGCTTTAAAGGCGATTCGAATCTACCTCCTGAAATCTGTTTCCTGCAATTCTGCCTTGCTTTCAAATCCTCTTCGTTGCCTTCCCTCAATATATTTGTGGATGAGAGTTATCATTTCTAACTCTGCAGGTTTGTGAATTGCAGTGCCCCTGAGCTCCATTTTTCAACTCGCTTTCTTGGGAGCTGGCCGCAAAAGCGCAGGATTGCTTCAGGCCCTTTTCTGGCTCCAGGCGGCAGGCTGAGCCTGTGGTTAATTCTTCTTCCTGATGGGAAAATAGAGTGACCTGTGCCTGTCCCAACACCTAGAGCTAGTCTCTCATTGGTTCCCCCTCTTCCCGTTTATCCTCAGGACAAATTGCAACCTGTACGAAACAGGAGGTTAAAGGTGCTGATTCTCCAAGCAGGGAGATTGCTAGTATAGCGGCTGGAATGGCGAACTGGAGAACAAGGAGATGAGAAATGAGGTGCGTTTTAGAAACCTTTCCCGATCACACGGTGTACCATCTTCTGGGTTTCTCATGCATGTTTTCGATGTAGGAAGATGCCCTTGAACCTGGAGATTTGGGACCCATGGGATGGGTACCACGCAGTATTACTTTAAAGGGTCTGTGTTTGCTCACCCAACCTCACCAAACCTCTCAGCCCCAAGAGTGTCCACCCTTATGTCTCATCCATCTGTGGGTCTACATATGGTCAATCCAGGTTGCATCACAGCCCCTGAACGAATTTTGTCAGAATTTCTCTCTCTTTCACTGTCTTTGTTTCACGGGTTTTTAAAAGTAATTGATTTGTATAATGGGGTTTAGCTGCTTTTCACTGCTGTGTTTATGCCGCTTTTCACCCACTTGACTCACTTACAGAGAGATATCAATACATAGGTTTTAAGATTCTTACTAGTCAGATATATTCTTGGGCGGTGAATATGGGGTGTTGAGTCCAGTTCGCTGAGGAAGGAGTAGGTCTTGTCTATTACATATTGGGTTTATGGAACGCTATCTGAGCTAATTTGAAACCCTTGTTTTATGCATCACCCCACCTCACCTTTCCCGTTAAGCAGCCCTAGTGTGTTTTCTAAACGTGTGACTCTGCCCTGCTGTGTAATTCAGTTCAAGGGTAGCGGTTTTTACATTCCCTCTATAAGTGATATCTTATGATAAGTGTCTTTTTCTCTGTGACTTATTTCACTTAGAATCGTCGTACCCAAATCCACTCATCATGCTGCTACTAGCCTTATGACGTTGATTTCATGGCTGAGTGATATTCCATTGTACAAAAGGACCACAACTTCTTTATCCATTCTTCTCTTTCCTGGGATATATTAGGTGTAACAAAGTGGAGGTTTTGTAAACAGAGCAGCCTTAAACTTTGGGGTGCCTGTGTCTTGCTGATTTTTAGTTTTCCCAATTCATGCGCCCGTGAGTGGAAGTGCCCTATGCTCTCTAAGCTGAGTTTTATAAATGTTTCAGGATACACCGTACACTTCTCCAGAGTGACTGTTGGCAATTTACATCCCGCCCATCAGCGTAGCAAGGCTCCCATTTCTCCATGGCCTGTCCTGCATTTCTGGTTTTGACACTTTTTTCAGTATGGCCCTTTTGACCGATGGGAATCGAGACTTCTTTGTAGCGCTGATTTGCCTTTCCAGGTTGCTTGGTTGGCCAAAAAGGGCGTATGCGTTTTTTCCTGAATATATTCAGGAAAAAACGCATAGGCCCTTTTTGGCCAAGGGCATCATTGTCGAGGTTTTGCCGCTTTTCCTGTGCTTTAAAGGCGATTCGAATCTACCTCCTGAAATTTGTTTCCTGCAATTCTGCCTTGCTTTCAAATCCTCTTCGTTGCCTTCCCTCAATATATTTGTGGACGAGCGTTATCATTTCTAAGTCTGCAGGTTTGTGAATTGCCGTGCCCCTGAGCTCCATTTTTCAACTCGCTTTCTTGGGAGCTGGCCGCAAAAGCGCAGGATTGCTTCAGGCCCTATTTGGGCTCCGGGCGGCAGGCTGAGCCTGTGGTTAATTCTTCTTCCTGATGAGAAAATAGAGTGACCTGTGCCTGTCCCAATACCTAGAGCTAGTCTCTCATTGGTTCCCCCTCTTCCCGTTCATCCTCAGGACAAATTGCAACCTGTACGGAACAGGAGGTTAAAGGTGCTGATTCTCCAAGCAGGGAGATTGCTAGTATAGCGGCTGGAATGGCGAACCGGAGCACAAGGAGATGAGAAATGAGGTGCGTTTTAGAAACCTTTCCCGATCACACAGTGTACCATCTTCTGGGTTTCTCATGCATGTTTTCGATGTAGGAAGATGCCCTTGAACCTGGAGATTTGGGACCCATGGGTTGGGTACCACGCAGTATGACTTTCAAGGGTCTGCGTTTGCTCATCCAACCTCACCAAACCTCTCAGCCCCAAGAGTGTCCACCCTTATGTCTCATCCATCTGTGGGTCTACATATGGTCAATCCAGGTTGCATCACAGCCCCTGAACGAATTTTGTCAGAATTTCTCTCTCTTTCACTGTCTTTGTTTCACGGGTTTTTAAAAGTAATTGATTTGTATAATGGGGTTTAGCTGCTTTCACTGCTGTGTTTATGCCGCTTTTCACCCAGTTCACTCACTTACAGAGAGATATAAATACATAGGTTTTAAGATTCTTACTAGTCAGATATATTCCTGGGCGGTGAATAGGGGTTGTTTTGTCCAGTTCACTGAGCAAGGAGTAGGTCTTGTCTATTACATATTGGGTTTATGGAACGCTATCTGAGCTACTTTGAAACCCTTGTTTTATGCATCACCCCACCTCACCTTTCCCGTTAAGCAGCCATAGTGTGTTTTCTAAACGTGTGACTCTGATCTGTTATGTAATTCAGTTCAAGGGTAGCGGTTTTTACATTCCCTCTATAAGTGATATCTTATGATAAGTGTCTTTTTCTGTGTGACTTATTTCACTTAGAATCGTCGTACCCAAATCCACTCATCATGCTGCTACTACCCATATGACGTTGATTTCATGGCTGAGTGATATTCCATTCTACATAAGGACCACAACTTCTTTATCCATTCTTGTCTTTCCTGGGATATTTAAGGTGTCACGAAGTGGAGGTTTTTGTCAACAGAGCAGCCCTAAACTTTGGGGTGCCAGTGTCTTGCTGATTTTTAGTTTTCCCAATTTATACGCCCATGAGTGGAAGTGCCCTATGCTCTCTAAGCTGAGTTTTTTAGATGTTTCAGGACACACCGTACACTTCTCCAGAGTGGCTGTTGGCAATTTACATCCCGCCCATCAGCGTAACAAGGCTCCCATTTCTCCATGGCCTATCCTGCATTTCTGGTTTTGACACTTTTTTCAGCATGGCCCTTTTGACCGATGGGAAGCGAGACTTCTTTGTAGCGCTGATTTGCCTTTCCAGGTTGCTTGGTTGGCCAAAAAGGGCGTATGCGTTTTTTCCTGAATATATTCAGGAAAAAACGCATACGCCCTTTTTGGCCAAGGGCATCATTGTCGAGGTTTTGCCGCTTTTCCTGTGCTTTAAAGGCGATTCGAATCTACCTCCTGAAATCTGATTCCTGCAATTCTGCCTTGCTTTCAAATCCTCTTCGTTGCCTTCCCTCAATATATTTGTGGACGAGAGTTATCATTTCTAAGTCTGCAGGTTTGTGAATTGCCGTGCCCCTGAGCTCCATTTTTCAACTCGCTTTCTTGGGAGCTGGCCGCAAAAGCGCAGGATTGCTTCAGGCCCTATTTGGGCTCCGGGCGGCAGGCTGAGCCTGTGGTTAATTCTTCTTCCTGATGAGAAAATAGAGTGACCTGTGCCTGTCCCAATACCTAGAGCTAGTCTCTCATTGGTTCCCCCTCTTCCCGTTCATCCTCAGGACAAATTGCAACCTGTACGGAACAGGAGGTTAAAGGTGCTGATTCTCCAAGCAGGGAGATTGCTAGTATAGCGGCTGGAATGGCGAACCGGAGCACAAGGAGATGAGAAATGAGGTGCGTTTTAGAAACCTTTCCCGATCACACGGTGTACCATCTTCTGGGTTTCTCATGCATGTTTTCGATGTAGGAAGATGCCCTTGAACCTGGAGATTTGGGACCCATGGGATGGGTACCACGCAGTATGACTTTCAAGGGTCTGCGTTTGCTCACCCAACCTCCCCAAACCTCTCAGCCCCAAGAGTGTCCACCCTTATGTCTCATCCATCTGTGGGTCTACATATGGTCAATCCAGGTTGCATCACAGCCCCTGAACGAATTTTGTCAGAATTTCTCTCTCTATCACTGTCTTTGTTTCACGGGTTTTTAAAAGTAATTGATTTGTATAATGGGGTTTAGCTGCTTTTCACTGCTGTGTTTATGCCGCTTTTCACCCACTTCACTCACTTACAGAGAGATATAAATACATAGGTTTTAAGATTCTTACTAGTCAGATATATTCTTGGGCGGTGAATAGGGCGTGTTGAGTCCAGTTCACTGAGCAAGGAGTAGGTCTTGTCTATTACATATTGGGTTTATGGAACGCTATCTGAGCTACTTTGAAACCCTTGTTTTATGCATCACCCCACCTCACCTTTCCCGTTAAGCAGCCATAGTGTGTTTTCTAAACGTGTGACTCTGACCTGTTATGTAATTCAGTTCAAGGGTAGCGGTTTTTACATTCCCTCTATAAGTGATATCTTATGATAAGTGTCTTTTTCTGTGTGACTTATTTCACTTAGAATCGTCGTACCCAAATCCACTCATCATGCTGCTACTAGCCTTATGACGTTGATTTCATGGCTGAGTGATATTCCATTGTACATAAGGACCACAACTTCTTTATCCATTCTTGTCTTTCCTGGGATATTTAAGGTGTCACGAAGTGGAGGTTTTTGTCAACAGAGCAGCCCTAAACTTTGGGGTGCCAGTGTCTTGCTGATTTTTAGTTTTCCCAATTTATACGCCCATGAGTGGAAGTGCCCTATGCTCTCTAAGCTGAGTTTTTTAGATGTTTCAGGACACACCGTACACTTCTCCAGAGTGGCTGTTGGCAATTTACATCCCGCCCATCAGCGTAGCAAGGCTCCCATTTCTCCATGGCCTATCCTGCATTTCTGGTTTTGACACTTTTTTCAGCATGGCCCTTTTGACCGATGGGAAGCGAGACTTCTTTGTAGCGCTGATTTGCCTTTCCAGGTTGCTTGGTTGGCCAAAAAGGGCATCATTGTGGAGGTTTTGCCGTTTTTCCTGTGCTCTAAAGGCGATTCGAATCTACCTCCTGAAATCTGTTTCCTGCAATTCTGCCTTGCTTTTAAATCCTCTTCTTTGCCTTCCCTCAATATATTTGTGGACGAGAGTTATCATTTCTAAGTCTGCAGGTTTGTGAATTGCCGTGCCCCTGAGCTCCATTTTTCAACTCGCTTTCTTGGGAGCTGGCCGTAAAAGCGCAGGACTGCTTCAGGCCCTATTCTGGCTCCGGGCGGCAGGCTGAGCCTGTGGTTAATTCTTCTTCCTGATGAGAAAATAGAGTGACCTGTGCCTGTCCCAATACCTAGAGCTAGTCTCTCATTGGTTCCCCCTCTTCCCGTTCATCCTCAGGACAAATTGCAACCTGTACGGAACAGGAGGTTAAAGGTGCTGATTCTCCAAGCAGGGAGATTGCTAGTATAGCGGCTGGAATGGCGAACCGGAGCACAAGGAGATGAGAAATGAGGTGCGTTTTAGAAACCTTTCCCGATCACACGGTGTACCATCTTCTGGGTTTCTCATGCATGTTTTCGATGTAGGAAGATGCCCTTGAACCTGGAGATTTGGGACCCATGGGATGGGTACCACGCAGTATGACTTTCAAGGGTCTGCGTTTGCTCACCCAACCTCACCAAACGTCTCAGCCCCAAGAGTGTCCACCCTTATGTCTCATCCATCTGTGGGTCTACATATGGTCAATCCAGGTTGCATCACAGCCCCTGAACGAATTTTGTCAGAATTTCTCTCTCTTTCACTGTCTTTGTTTCACGGGTTTTTAAAAGTAATTGATTTGTATAATGGGGTTTAGCTGCTTTTCACTGCTGTGTTTATGCCGCTTTTCACCCACTTCACTCACTTACAGAGAGATATAAATACATAGGTTTTAAGCTTCTTACTAGTCAGATATATTCTTGGGCGGTGAATAGGGCGTGTTGAGTCCAGTTCACTGAGCAAGGAGTAGGTCTTGTCTATTACATATTGGGTTTATGGAACGCTATCTGAGCTACTTTGAAACCCTTGTTTTATGCATCACCCCACCTCACCTTTCCCGTTAAGCAGCCATAGTGTGTTTTCTAAACGTGTGACTCTGACCTGTTATGTAATTCAGTTCAAGGGTAGCGGTTTTTACATTCCCTCTATAAGTGATATCTTATGATAAGTGTCTTTTTCTGTGTGACTTATTTCACTTAGAATCGTCGTACCCAAATCCACTCATCATGCTGCTCCTAGCCTTATGACGTTGATTTCATGGCTGAGTGATATTCCATTGTACATAAGGACCACAACTTCTTTATCCATTCTTGTCTTTCCTGGGATATTTAAGGTGTCACGAAGTGGAGGTTTTTGTCAACAGAGCAGCCCTAAACTTTGGGGTGCCTGTGTCTTGCTGATTTTTAGTTTTCCCAATTTATACGCCCATGAGTGGAAATGCCCTATGCTCTCTAAGCTGAGTTTTTTAGATGTTTCAGGACACACCGTACACTTCTCCAGAGTGGCTGTTGGCAATTTACATCCCGCCCATCAGCGTAGCAAGGCTCCCATTTCTCCATGGCCTATCCTGCATTTCTGGTTTTGACACTTTTTTCAGCATGGCCCTTTTGACCGATGGGAAGCGAGACCTCTTTGTAGCGCTGATTTGCCTTTCCAGGTTGCTTGGTTGGCCAAAAAGGGCGTATGCGTTTTTTCCTGAATATATTCAGGAAAAAACGCATACGCCCTTTTTGGCCAAGGGCATCATTGTCGAGGTTTTGCCGCTTTTCCTGTGCTTTAAAGGCGATTCGAATCTACCTCCTGAAATCTGTTTCCTGCAATTCTGCCTTGCTTTCAAATCCTCTTCGTTGCCTTCCCTCAATATATTTGTGGACGAGAGTTATCATTTCTAACTCTGCAGGTTTGTGAATTGCCGTGCCCCTGAGCTCCATTTTTCAACTCGCTTTCTTGGGAGCTGGCCGCAAAAGCACAGGACTGCTTCAGGCCCTATTCGGGCTCCGGGCGGCAGGCTGAGCCTGTGGTTAATTCTTTTTCCTGATGAGAAAATAGAGTGACCTGTGCCTGTCCCAATACCTAGAGCTAGTCTCTCATTGGTTCCCCCTCTTCCCGTTCATCCTCAGGACAAATTGCAACCTGTACGGAACAGGAGGTTAAAGGTGCTGATTCTCCAAGCAGGGAGATTGCTAGTATAGCGGCTGGAATGGCGAAGCGGAGCACAAGGAGATGAGAAATGAGGTGCGTTTTAGAAACCTTTCCCGATCACACGGTGTACCATCTTCTGGGTTTCTCATGCATGTTTTCGATGTAGGAAGATGCCCTTGAACCTGGAGATTTGGGACCCATGGGACGGGTACCACGCAGTATGACTTTCAAGGGTCTGCGTTTGCTCACCCAACCTCACCAAACCTCTCAGTCCCAAGAGTGTCCACCCTTATGTCTCATCCATCTGTGGGTCTACATATGGTCAATCCAGGTTGCATCACAGCCCCTGAACGAATTTTATCAGAATTTCTCTCTCTTGCATTGTCTTTGTTTCACGGGTTTTTAAAAGTAATTGATTTGTATAATGGGGTTTAGCTGCTTTTCACTGCTGTGTTTATGCCGTTTTACACCCAACTGACTCACTTACAGAGAGATATCAATACATAGGTTTTAAGATTCTTACTAGTCAGATATATTCTTGGGCGGTGAATAGGGGGTGTTGAGTCCAGTTCACTGAGCAAGGACTAGGTCTTGTCTATTACATATTGGGTTTTGGGAACGGTACCTGAGCTAATTTGAAGCCCTTGTTTTATGCATCACCCCACCTCACCTTTCCCGTTAAGCCACCATAGTGTGTTTTCTAAACGTGTGACTCTGACCTGTTATGTAATTCAGTTCAAGGGTAGCGGTTTTTACATTCCCTCTATAAGTGATATCTTATGATAAGTGTCTTTTTCTGTGTGACATATTTCACTTAGAATCGTCGTACCCAAATCCACTCATCATGCTGCTACTAGCCTTATGACGTTGATTTCATGGCTGAGTGATATTCCATTGTACATAAGGACCACAACTTCTTTATCCATTCTTGTCTTTCCTGGGATATTTAAGGTGTAACGAAGTGGAGGTTTTTGTCAATAGAGCAGCCCTAAACTTTGGGGTGCCTGTGTCTTGCTGATTTTTAGTTTTCCCAATTTATACGCCCATGAGTGGAAGTGCCCTATGCTCTCTAAGCTGAGTTTTTTAGATGTTTCAGGACACACCGTACACTTCTCCAGAGTGGCTGTTGGCAATTTACATCCCGCCCATCAGCGTAGCAAGGCTCTCATTTCTCCATGGCCTATCCTGCATTTCTGGTTTTGACACTTTTTTCAGCATGGCCCTTTTGACCGATGGGAAGCGAGACTTCTTTGTAGCGCTGATTTGCCTTTCCAGGTTGCTTGGTTGGCCAAAAAGGGCGTATGCGTTTTTTCCTGAATATATTCAGGAAAAAACGCATACGCCCTTTTTGGCCAAGGGCATCATTGTCGAGGTTTTGCCGCTTTTCCTGTGCTTTAAAGGCGATTCGAATCTACCTCCTGAAATCTGTTTCCTGCAATTCTGCCTTGCTTTCAAATCCTCTTCGTTGCCTTCCCTCAATATATTTGTGGACGAGAGTTATCATTTCTAAGTCTGCAGGTTTGTGAATTGCCGTGCCCCTGAGCTCCATTTTTCAACTCGCTTTCTTGGGAGCTGGCCGCAAAAGCGCAGGATTGCTTCAGGCCCTATTCGGGCTCCGGGCGGCAGGCTGAGCCTGTGGTTAATTCTTCTTCCTGATGGGAAAATAGAGTGACCTGTGCCTGTCCCAACACCTAGAGCTAGTCTCTCATTGGTTCCCCCTCTTCCCGTTCATCCTCAGGACAAATTGCAACCTGTACGGAACAGGAGGTTAAAGGTGCTGATTCTCCAAGCAGGGAGATTGCTAGTATAGCGGCTGGAATGGCGAACCAGAGCACAAGGAGATGAGAAATGAGGTGCGTTTTAGAAACCTTTCCCGATCACACGGTGTACCATCTTCTGGGTTTCTCATGCATGTTTTCGATGTAGGAAGATGCCCTTGAACCTGGAGATTTGGGACCCATGGGATGGGTACCACGCAGTATGACTTTCAAGGGTCTGCGTTTGCTCACCCAACCTCACCAAACCTCTCAGCCCCAAGAGTGTCCACCCTTATGTCTCATCCATCTGTGGGTCTACATATGGTCAATCCAGGTTGCATCACAGCCCCTGAACGAATTTTGTCAGAATTTCTCTCTCTTTCACTGTCTTTGTTTCACGGGTTTTTAAAAGTAATTGATTTGTATAATGGGGTTTAGCTGCTTTCACTGCTGTGTTTATGCCGCTTTTCACCCAGTTCACTCACTTACAGAGAGATATAAATACATAGGTTTTAAGATTCTTACTAGTCAGATATATTCCTGGGCGGTGAATAGGGGTTGTTTTGTCCAGTTCACTGAGCAAGGAGTAGGTCTTGTCTATTACATATTGGGTTTATGGAACGCTATCTGAGCTACTTTGAAACCCTTGTTTTATGCATCACCCCACCTCACCTTTCCCGTTAAGCAGCCATAGTGTGTTTTCTAAACGTGTGACTCTGATCTGTTATGTAATTCAGTTCAAGGGTAGCGGTTTTTACATTCCCTCTATAAGTGATATCTTATGATAAGTGTCTTTTTCTGTGTGACTTATTTCACTTAGAATCGTCGTACCCAAATCCACTCATCATGCTGCTACTAGCCATATGACGTTGATTTCATGGCTGAGTGATATTCCATTCTACATAAGGACCACAACTTCTTTATCCATTCTTGTCTTTCCTGGGATATTTAAGGTGTCACGAAGTGGAGGTTTTTGTCAACAGAGCAGCCCTAAACTTTGGGGTGCCTGTGTCTTGCTGATTTTTAGTTTTCCCAATTTATACGCCCATGAGTGGAAGTGCCCTATGCTCTCTAAGCTGAGTTTTTTAGATGTTTCAGGACACACCGTACACTTCTCCAGAGTGGCTGTTGGCAATTTACATCCCGCCCATCAGCGTAACAAGGCTCCCATTTCTCCATGGCCTATCCTGCATTTCTGGTTTTGACACTTTTTTCAGCATGGCCCTTTTGACCGATGGGAAGCGAGACTTCTTTGTAGCGCTGATTTGCCTTTCCAGGTTGCTTGGTTGGCCAAAAAGGGCGTATGCGTTTTTTCCTGAATATATTCAGGAAAAAACGCATACGCCCTTTTTGGCCAAGGGCATCATTGTCGAGGTTTTGCCGCTTTTCCTGTGCTTTAAAGGCGATTCGAATCTACCTCCTGAAATCTGTTTCCTGCAATTCTGCCTTGCTTTCAAATCCTCTTCGTTGCCTTCCCTCAATATATTTGTGGACGAGAGTTATCATTTCTAAGTCTGCAGGTTTGTGAATTGCCGTGCCCCTGAGCTCCATTTTTCAACTCGCTTTCTTGGGAGCTGGCCGCAAAAGCGCAGGATTGCTTCAGGCCCTATTTGGGCTCCGGGCGGCAGGCTGAGCCTGTGGTTAATTCTTCTTCCTGATGAGAAAATAGAGTGACCTGTGCCTGTCCCAATACCTAGAGCTAGTCTCTCATTGGTTCCCCCTCTTCCCGTTCATCCTCAGGACAAATTGCAACCTGTACGGAACAGGAGGTTAAAGGTGCTGATTCTCCAAGCAGGGAGATTGCTAGTATAGCGGCTGGAATGGCGAACCGGAGCACAAGGAGATGAGAAATGAGGTGCGTTTTATAAACCTTTCCCGATCACACGGTGTACCATCTTCTGGGTTTCTCATGCATGTTTTCGATGTAGGAAGATGCCCTTGAACCTGGAGATTTGGGACCCATGGGATGGGTACCACGCAGTATGACTTTCAAGGGTCTGCGTTTGCTCACCCAACCTCACCAAACCTCTCAGCCCCAAGAGTGTCCACCCTTATGTCTCATCCATCTGTGGGTCTACATATGGTCAATCCAGGTTGCATCACAGCCCCTGAACGAATTTTGTCAGAATTTCTCTCTCTATCACTGTCTTTGTTTCACGGGTTTTTAAAAGTAATTGATTTGTATAATGGGGTTTAGCTGCTTTTCACTGCTGTGTTTATGCCGCTTTTCACCCACTTCACTCACTTACAGAGAGATATAAATACATAGGTTTTAAGATTCTTACTAGTCAGATATATTCTTGGGCGGTGAATAGGGCGTGTTGAGTCCAGTTCACTGAGCAAGGAGTAGGTCTTGTCTATTACATATTGGGTTTATGGAACGCTATCTGAGCTACTTTGAAACCCTTGTTTTATGCATCACCCCACCTCACCTTTCCCGTTAAGCAGCCATAGTGTGTTTTCTAAACGTGTGACTCTGACCTGTTATGTAATTCAGTTCAAGGGTAGCGGTTTTTACATTCCCTCTATAAGTGATATCTTATGATAAGTGTCTTTTTCTGTGTGACTTATTTCACTTAGAATCGTCGTACCCAAATCCACTCATCATGCTGCTACTAGCCTTATGACGTTGATTTCATGGCTGAGTGATATTCCATTGTACATAAGGACCACAACTTCTTTATCCATTCTTGTCTTTCCTGGGATATTTAAGGTGTCACGAAGTGGAGGTTTTTGTCAACAGAGCAGCCCTAAACTTTGGGGTGCCAGTGTTTTGGTGATTTTTAGTTTTCCCAATTTATACGCCCATGAGTGGAAGTGCCCTATGCTCTCTAAGCTGAGTTTTTTAGATGTTTCAGGACACACCGTGCACTTCTCCAGAGTGGCTGTTGGCAATTTACATCCCGCCCATCAGCGTAGCAAGGCTCCCATTTCTCCATGGCCTATCCTGCATTTCTGGTTTTGACACTTTTTTCAGCATGGCCCTTTTGACCGATGGGAAGCGAGACTTCTTTGTAGCGCTGATTTGCCTTTCCAGGTTGCTTGGTTGGCCAAAAAGGGCGTATGCGTTTTTTCCTGAATATATTCAGGAAAAAACGTATACGCCCTTTTTGGCCAAGGGCATCATTGTCGAGGTTTTGCCGCTTTTCCTGTGCTCTAAATGCGATTCGAATCTACCTCCTAAAATCTGTTTCCTGCAATTCTGCCTTGCTTTCAAATCCTCTTCGTTGCCTTCCCTCAATATATTTGTGGACGAGAGTTATCATTTCTAAGTCTGCAGGTTTGTGAATTGCCGTGCCCCTGAGCTCCATTTTTCAACTCGCTTTCTTGGGAGCTGGCCGCAAAAGCACAGGACTGCTTCAGGCCCTATTCGGGCTCCGGGCGGCAGGCTGAGCCTGTGGTTAATTCTTTTTCCTGATGAGAAAATAGAGTGACCTGTGCCTGTCCCAATACCTAGAGCTAGTCTCTCATTGGTTCCCCCTCTTCCCGTTCATCCTCAGGACAAATTGCAACCTGTACGGAACAGGAGGTTAAAGGTGCTGATTCTCCAAGCAGGGAGATTGCTAGTATAGCGGCTGGAATGGCGAAGCGGAGCACAAGGAGATGAGAAATGAGGTGCGTTTTAGAAACCTTTCCCGATCACACGGTGTACCATCTTCTGGGTTTCTCATGCATGTTTTCGATGTAGGAAGATGCCCTTGAACCTGGAGATTTGGGACCCATGGGACGGGTACCACGCAGTATGACTTTCAAGGGTCTGCGTTTGCTCACCCAACCTCACCAAACCTCTCAGTCCCAAGAGTGTCCACCCTTATGTCTCATCCATCTGTGGGTCTACATATGGTCAATCCAGGTTGCATCACAGCCCCTGAACGAATTTTGTCAGAATTTCTCTCTCTTGCATTGTCTTTGTTTCACGGGTTTTTAAAAGTAATTGATTTGTATAATGGGGTTTAGCTGCTTTTCACTGCTGTGTTTATGCCGTTTTACACCCAACTGACTCACTTACAGAGAGATATCAATACATAGGTTTTAAGATTCTTACTAGTCAGATATATTCTTGGGCGGTGAATAGGGGGTGTTGAGTCCAGTTCACTGAGCAAGGACTAGGTCTTGTCTATTACATATTGGGTTTTGGGAACGGTACCTGAGCTAATTTGAAGCCCTTGTTTTATGCATCACCCCACCTCACCTTTCCCGTTAAGCCACCATAGTGTGTTTTCTAAACGTGTGACTCTGACCTGTTATGTAATTCAGTTCAAGGGTAGCGGTTTTTACATTCCCTCTATAAGTGATATCTTATGATAAGTGTCTTTTTCTGTGTGACATATTTCACTTAGAATCGTCGTACCCAAATCCACTCATCATGCTGCTACTAGCCTTATGACGTTGATTTCATGGCTGAGTGATATTCCATTGTACATAAGGACCACAACTTCTTTATCCATTCTTGTCTTTCCTGGGATATTTAAGGTGTAACGAAGTGGAGGTTTTTGTCAATAGAGCAGCCCTAAACTTTGGGGTGCCTGTGTCTTGCTGATTTTTAGTTTTCCCAATTTATACGCCCATGAGTGGAAGTGCCCTATGCTCTCTAAGCTGAGTTTTTTAGATGTTTCAGGACACACCGTACACTTCTCCAGAGTGGCTGTTGGCAATTTACATCCCGCCCATCAGCGTAGCAAGGCTCTCATTTCTCCATGGCCTATCCTGCATTTCTGGTTTTGACACTTTTTTCAGCATGGCCCTTTTGACCGATGGGAAGCGAGACTTCTTTGTAGCGCTGATTTGCCTTTCCAGGTTGCTTGGTTGGCCAAAAAGGGCGTATGCGTTTTTTCCTGAATATATTCAGGAAAAAACGCATACGCCCTTTTTGGCCAAGGGCATCATTGTCGAGGTTTTGCCGCTTTTCCTGTGCTTTAAAGGCGATTCGAATCTACCTCCTGAAATCTGTTTCCTGCAATTCTGCCTTGCTTTCAAATCCTCTTCGTTGCCTTCCCTCAATATATTTGTGGACGAGAGTTATCATTTCTAAGTCTGCAGGTTTGTGAATTGCCGTGCCCCTGAGCTCCATTTTTCAACTCGCTTTCTTGGGAGCTGGCCGCAAAAGCGCAGGATTGCTTCAGGCCCTATTCGGGCTCCGGGCGGCAGGCTGAGCCTGTGGTTAATTCTTCTTCCTGATGGGAAAATAGAGTGACCTGTGCCTGTCCCAACACCTAGAGCTAGTCTCTCATTGGTTCCCCCTCTTCCCGTTCATCCTCAGGACAAATTGCAACCTGTACGGAACAGGAGGTTAAAGGTGCTGATTCTCCAAGCAGGGAGATTGCTAGTATAGCGGCTGGAATGGCGAACCGGAGCACAAGGAGATGAGAAATGAGGTGCGTTTTAGAAACCTTTCCCGATCACACGGTGTACCATCTTCTGGGTTTCTCATGCATGTTTTCGATGTAGGAAGATGCCCTTGAACCTGGAGATTTGGGACCCATGGGATGGGTACCACGCAGTATGACTTTCAAGGGTCTGCGTTTGCTCACCCAACCTCACCAAACCTCTCAGCCCCAAGAGTGTCCACCCTTATGTCTCATCCATCTGTGGGTCTACATATGGTCAATCCAGGTTGCATCACAGCCCCTGAACGAATTTTGTCAGAATTTCTCTCTCTTTCACTGTCTTTGTTTCACGGGTTTTTAAAAGTAATTGATTTGTATAATGGGGTTTAGCTGCTTTCACTGCTGTGTTTATGCCGCTTTTCACCCAGTTCACTCACTTACAGAGAGATATAAATACATAGGTTTTAAGATTCTTACTAGTCAGATATATTCCTGGGCGGTGAATAGGGGTTGTTTTGTCCAGTTCACTGAGCAAGGAGTAGGTCTTGTCTATTACATATTGGGTTTATGGAACGCTATCTGAGCTACTTTGAAACCCTTGTTTTATGCATCACCCCACCTCACCTTTCCCGTTAAGCAGCCATAGTGTGTTTTCTAAACGTGTGACTCTGATCTGTTATGTAATTCAGTTCAAGGGTAGCGGTTTTTACATTCCCTCTATAAGTGATATCTTATGATAAGTGTCTTTTTCTGTGTGACTTATTTCACTTAGAATCGTCGTACCCAAATCCACTCATCATGCTGCTACTAGCCATATGACGTTGATTTCATGGCTGAGTGATATTCCATTCTACATAAGGACCACAACTTCTTTATCCATTCTTGTCTTTCCTGGGATATTTAAGGTGTCACGAAGTGGAGGTTTTTGTCAACAGAGCAGCCCTAAACTTTGGGGTGCCTGTGTCTTGCTGATTTTTAGTTTTCCCAATTTATACGCCCATGAGTGGAAGTGCCCTATGCTCTCTAAGCTGAGTTTTTTAGATGTTTCAGGACACACCGTACACTTCTCCAGAGTGGCTGTTGGCAATTTACATCCCGCCCATCAGCGTAACAAGGCTCCCATTTCTCCATGGCCTATCCTGCATTTCTGGTTTTGACACTTTTTTCAGCATGGCCCTTTTGACCGATGGGAAGCGAGACTTCTTTGTAGCGCTGATTTGCCTTTCCAGGTTGCTTGGTTGGCCAAAAAGGGCGTATGCGTTTTTTCCTGAATATATTCAGGAAAAAACGCATACGCCCTTTTTGGCCAAGGGCATCATTGTCGAGGTTTTGCCGCTTTTCCTGTGCTTTAAAGGCGATTCGAATCTACCTCCTGAAATCTGTTTCCTGCAATTCTGCCTTGCTTTCAAATCCTCTTCGTTGCCTTCCCTCAATATATTTGTGGACGAGAGTTATCATTTCTAAGTCTGCAGGTTTGTGAATTGCCGTGCCCCTGAGCTCCATTTTTCAACTCGCTTTCTTGGGAGCTGGCCGCAAAAGCGCAGGATTGCTTCAGGCCCTATTTGGGCTCCGGGCGGCAGGCTGAGCCTGTGGTTAATTCTTCTTCCTGATGAGAAAATAGAGTGACCTGTGCCTGTCCCAATACCTAGAGCTAGTCTCTCATTGGTTCCCCCTCTTCCCGTTCATCCTCAGGACAAATTGCAACCTGTACGGAACAGGAGGTTAAAGGTGCTGATTCTCCAAGCAGGGAGATTGCTAGTATAGCGGCTGGAATGGCGAACCGGAGCACAAGGAGATGAGAAATGAGGTGCGTTTTATAAACCTTTCCCGATCACACGGTGTACCATCTTCTGGGTTTCTCATGCATGTTTTCGATGTAGGAAGATGCCCTTGAACCTGGAGATTTGGGACCCATGGGATGGGTACCACGCAGTATGACTTTCAAGGGTCTGCGTTTGCTCACCCAACCTCACCAAACCTCTCAGCCCCAAGAGTGTCCACCCTTATGTCTCATCCATCTGTGGGTCTACATATGGTCAATCCAGGTTGCATCACAGCCCCTGAACGAATTTTGTCAGAATTTCTCTCTCTATCACTGTCTTTGTTTCACGGGTTTTTAAAAGTAATTGATTTGTATAATGGGGTTTAGCTGCTTTTCACTGCTGTGTTTATGCCGCTTTTCACCCACTTCACTCACTTACAGAGAGATATAAATACATAGGTTTTAAGATTCTTACTAGTCAGATATATTCTTGGGCGGTGAATAGGGCGTGTTGAGTCCAGTTCACTGAGCAAGGAGTAGGTCTTGTCTATTACATATTGGGTTTATGGAACGCTATCTGAGCTACTTTGAAACCCTTGTTTTATGCATCACCCCACCTCACCTTTCCCGTTAAGCAGCCATAGTGTGTTTTCTAAACGTGTGACTCTGACCTGTTATGTAATTCAGTTCAAGGGTAGCGGTTTTTACATTCCCTCTATAAGTGATATCTTATGATAAGTGTCTTTTTCTGTGTGACTTATTTCACTTAGAATCGTCGTACCCAAATCCACTCATCATGCTGCTACTAGCCTTATGACGTTGATTTCATGGCTGAGTGATATTCCATTGTACATAAGGACCACAACTTCTTTATCCATTCTTGTCTTTCCTGGGATATTTAAGGTGTCACGAAGTGGAGGTTTTTGTCAACAGAGCAGCCCTAAACTTTGGGGTGCCAGTGTTTTGGTGATTTTTAGTTTTCCCAATTTATACGCCCATGAGTGGAAGTGCCCTATGCTCTCTAAGCTGAGTTTTTTAGATGTTTCAGGACACACCGTGCACTTCTCCAGAGTGGCTGTTGGCAATTTACATCCCGCCCATCAGCGTAGCAAGGCTCCCATTTCTCCATGGCCTATCCTGCATTTCTGGTTTTGACACTTTTTTCAGCATGGCCCTTTTGACCGATGGGAAGCGAGACTTCTTTGTAGCGCTGATTTGCCTTTCCAGGTTGCTTGGTTGGCCAAAAAGGGCGTATGCGTTTTTTCCTGAATATATTCAGGAAAAAACGTATACGCCCTTTTTGGCCAAGGGCATCATTGTCGAGGTTTTGCCGCTTTTCCTGTGCTCTAAAGGCGATTCGAATCTACCTCCTGAAATCTGTTTCCTGCAATTCTGCCTTGCTTTCAAATCCTCTTCGTTGCCTTCCCTCAATATATTTGTGGACGAGAGTTATCATTTCTAAGTCTGCAGGTTTGTGAATTGCCGTGCCCCTGAGCTCCATTTTTCAACTCGCTTTCTTGGGAGCTGGCCGCAAAAGCGCAGGACTGCTTCAGGCCCTATTCGGGCTCCGGGCGGCAAGCTGAGCCTGTGGTTAATTCTTCTTCCTGATGAGAAAATAGAGTGACCTGTGCCTGTCCCAATACCTAGAACTAGTCTCTCATTGGTTCCCCCTCTTCCCGTTCATCCTCAGGACAAATTGCAACCTGTACGGAACAGGAGGTTAAAGGTGCTGATTCTCCAAGCAGGGAGATTGCTAGTATAGCGGCTGGAATGGCGAACCGGAGCACAAGGAGATGAGAAATGAGGTGCGTTTTAGAAACCTTTCCCGATCACACGGTGTACCATCTTCTGGGTTTCTCATGCATGTTTTCGATGTAGGAAGATGCCCTTGAACCTGGAGATTTGGGACCCATGGGATGGGTACCACGCAGTATGACTTTCAAGGGTCTGCGTTTGCTCACCCAACCTCACCAAACCTCTCAGCCCCAAGAGTGTCCACCCTTATGTCTCATCCATCTGTGGGTCTACATATGGTCAATCCAGGTTGCATCACAGCCCCTGAACGAATTTTGTCAGAATTTCTCTCTCTTTCACTGTCTTTGTTTCACGGGTTTTTAAAAGTAATTGATTTGTATAATGGGGTTTAGCTGCTTTTCACTGCTGTGTTTATGTCGCTTTTCACCCACTTCACTCACTTACAGAGCGATATAAATACATAGGTTTTAAGATTCTTACTAGTCAGATATATTCTTGGGCGGTGAATAGGGCGTGTTGAGTCCAGTTCACTGAGCAAGGAGTAGGTCTTGTCTATTACATATTGGGTTTATGGAACGCTATCTGAGCTACTTTGAAACCCTTGTTTTATGCATCACCCCACCTCACCTTTCCCGTTAAGCAGCCATAGTGTGTTTTCTAAACGTGTGACTCTGACCTGTTATGTAATTCAGTTCAAGGGTAGCGGTTTTTACATTCCCTCTATAAGTGATATCTTATGATAAGTGTCTTTTTCTGTGTGACATATTTCACTTAGAATCGTCGTACCCAAATCCACTCATCATGCTGCTACTAGCCTTATGACGTTGATTTCATGGCTGAGTGATATTCCATTGTACATAAGGACCACAACTTCTTTATCCATTCTTGTCTTTCCTGGGATATTTAAGGTGTAACGAAGTGGAGGTTCTTGTCAACAGAGCAGCCCTAAACTTTGGGGTGCCTGTGTCTTGCTGATTTTTAGTTTTCCCAATTTATACGCCCATGAGTGGAAGTGCCCTATGCTCTCTAAGCTGAGTTTTTTAGATGTTTCAGGACACACCGTGCACTTCTCCAGAGTGGCTGTTGGCAATTTACATCCCGCCCATCAGCGTAGCAAGGCTCCCATTTCTCCATGGCCTATCCTGCATTTCTGGTTTTGACACTTTTTTCAGCATGGCCCTTTTGACCGAAGGGAAGCGAGACTTCTTTGTAGCGCTGATTTGCCTTTCCAGGTTGCTTGGTTGGCCAAAAAGGGCGTATGCGTTTTTTCCTGAATATATTCAGGAAAAAACGTATACGCCCTTTTTGGCCAAGGGCATCATTGTCGAGGTTTTGCCGCTTTTCCTGTGCTCTAAAGGCGATTCGAATCTACCTCCTGAAATCTGTTTCCTGCAATTCTGCCTTGCGTTCAAATCCTCTTCTTTGCCTTCCCTCAATATATTTGTGGACGAGAGTTATCATTTCTAAGTCTGCAGGTTTGTGAATTGCTGTGCCCCTGAGCTCCATTTTTCAACTCGCTTTCTTGGGAGCTGGCCGCAAAAGCGCAGGACTGCTTCAGGCCCTATTCCGGCTCCGGGCGGCAATCTGAGCTTGTGGTTAATTCTTCTTCCTGATGAGAAAATAGAGTGACCTGTGCCTGTCCCAATACCTAGAGCTAGTCTCTCATTGGTTCCCCCTCTTCCCGTTCATCCTCAGGACAAATTGCAACCTGTACGGAACAGGAGGTTAAAGGTGCTGATTCTCCAAGCAGGGAGATTGCTAGTATAGCGGCTGGAATGGCGAACCTGAGCACAAGGAGATGAGAAATGAGGTGCGTTTTAGAAACCTTTCCCGATCACACGGTGTACCATCTTCTGGGTTTCTCATGCATGTTTTCGATGTAGGAAGATGCCCTTGAACCTGGAGATTTGGGACCCATGGAATGGGTACCACGCAGTATGACTTTCAAGGGTCTGCGTTTGCTCACCCAACCTCACCAAACGTCTCAGCCCCAAGAGTGTCCACCCTTATGTCTCATCCATCTGTGGGTCTACATATGGTCAATCCAGGTTGCATCACAGCCCCTGAACGAATTTTGTCAGAATTTCTCTCTCTTTCACTGTCTTTGTTTCACGGGTTTTTAAAAGTAATTGATTTGTATAATGGGGTTTAGCTGCTTTTCACTGCTGTGTTTATGCCGCTTTTCACCCACTTCACTCACTTACAGAGAGATATAAATACATAGGTTTTAAGCTTCTTACTAGTCAGATATATTCTTGGGCGGTGAATAGGGCGTGTTGAGTCCAGTTCACTGAGCAAGGAGTAGGTCTTGTCTATTACATATTGGGTTTATGGAACGCTATCTGAGCTAATTTGAAACCCTTGTTTTATACATCACCCCACCTCACCTTTCCCGTTAAGCAGCCCTAGTGTGTTTTCTAAACGTGTGACTCTGACCTGTTATGTAATTCAGTTCAAGGGTAGCGGTTTTTACATTCCCTCTATAAGTGATATCTTATGATAAGTGTCTTTTTCTGTGTGACTTATTTCACTTAGAATCGTCGTACCCAAATCCACTCATCATGCTGCTACTAGCCTTATGACGTTGATTTCATGGCTGAGTGATATTCCATTGTACATAAGGACCACAACTTCTTTATCCATTCTTGTCTTTCCTGGGATATTTAAGGTGTCACGAAGTGGAGGTTTTTGTCAACAGAGCAGCCCTAAACTTTGGGGTGCCTGTGTCTTGCTGATTTTTAGTTTTCCCAATTTATACGCCCATGAGTGGAAGTGCCCTATGCTCTCTAAGCTGAGTTTTTTAGATGTTTCAGGACACACCGTACACTTCTCCAGAGTGGCTGTTGGCAATTTACATCCCGCCCATCAGCGTAGCAAGGCTCCCATTTCTCCATGGCCTATCCTGCATTTCTGGTTTTGACACTTTTTTCAGCATGGCCCTTTTGACCGATGGGAAGCGAGACTTCTTTGTAGCGCTGATTTGCCTTTCCAGGTTGCTTGGTTGGCCAAAAAGGGCGTATGCGTTTTTTCCTGAATATATTCAGGAAAAAACGCATACGCCCTTTTTGGCCAAGGGCATCATTGTCGAGGTTTTGCCGGTTTTCCTGTGCTTTAAAGGCGATTCGAATCTACCTCCTGAAATCTGTTTCCTGCAATTCTGCCTTGCTTTCAAGTCCTCTTAGTTGCCTTCCCTCAATATATTTGTGGACGAGAGTTATCATTTCTAAGTCTGCAGGTTTGTGAATTGCCGTGCCCCTGAGCTCCATTTTTCAACTCGCTTTCTTGGGAGCTGGCCGCAAAAGCGCAGGATTGCTTCAGGCCCTATTCGGGCTCCGGGCGGCAGGCTGAGCCTGTGGTTAATTCTTCTTCCTGATGAGAAAATAGAGTGACCTGTGCCTGTCCCAATACCTAGAGCTAGTCTCTCATTGGTTCCCCCTCTTCCCGTTCATCCTCAGGACAAATTGCAACCTGTACGGAACAGGAGGTTAAAGGTGCTGATTCTCCAAGCAGGGAGATTACTAGTATAGCGGCTGGAATGGCGAACCGGAGCACAAGGAGATGAGAAATGAGGTGCGTTTTAGAAACCTTTCCCGATCACACGGTGTACCATCTTCTGGGTTTCTCATGCATGTTTTCGATGTAGGAAGATGCCCTTGAACCTGGAGATTTGGGACCCATGGGACGGGTACCACGCAGTATGACTTTCAAGGGTCTGCGTTTGCTCACCCAACCTCACCAAACCTCTCAGTCCCAAGAGTGTCCACCCTTATGTCTCATCCATCTGTGGGTCTACATATGGTCAATCCAGGTTGCATCACAGCCCGTGAACGAATTTTGTCAGAATTTCTCTCTCTTGCATTGTCTTTGTTTCACGGGTTTTTAAAAGTAATTGATTTGTATAATGGGGTTTAGCTGCTTTTCACTGCTGTGTTTATGCCGTTTTACACCCACCTGACTCACTTACAGAGAGATATCAATACATAGGTTTTAAGATTCTTACTAGTCAGATATATTCTTGGGCGGTGAATAGGGGGTGTTGAGTCCAGTTCACAGAGCAAGGACTACGTCTTGTATATTACATATTGGGTTTTTGAAACGGTACCTGAGCCAATTTGAAGCCCTTCTTTTATGCATCACCCCACCTCACCTTTCCCGTTAAGCAGCCCTAGTGTGTTTTCTAAACGTGTGACTCTGACCTGTTATGTAATTCAGCTCAAGGGTAGCGGTTTTTACATTCCCTCTATAAGTGATATCTTATGATAAGTGTCTTTTTCTGTGTGACTTATTTCACTTAGAATCGTCGTACCCAAATCCACTCATCATGCTGCTACTAGCCTTATGACGTTGATTTCATGGCTGAGTGATATTCCATTGTACATAAGGACCACAACTTCTTTATCCATTCTTGTCTTTCCTGGGATATTTAAGGTGTAACGAAGTGGAGGTTTTTGTCAACAGAGCAGCCCTAAACTTTGGGGTGCCTGTGTCTTGCTGATTTTTAGTTTTCCCAATTTATACGCCCATGAGTGGAAGTGCCCTATGCTCTCTAAGCTGAGTTTTTTAGATGTTTCAGGACACACCGTACACTTCTCCAGAGTGGCTGTTGGCAATTTACATCCCGCCCATCAGCGTAGCAAGGCTCCCATTTCTCCATGGCCTATCCTGCATTTCTGGTTTTGACACTTTTTTCAGCATGGCCCTTTTGACCGATGGGAAGCGAGACTTCTTTGTAGCGCTGATTTGCCTTTCCAGGTTGCTTGGTTGGCCAAAAAGGGCGTATGCGTTTTTTCCTGAATATATTCAGGAAAAAACGCATACGCCCTTTTTGGCCAAGGGCATCATTGTCGAGGTTTTGCCGCTTTTCCTGTGCTTTAAAGGCGATTCGAATCTACCTCCTGAAATCTGTTTCCTGCAATTCTGCCTTGCTTTCAAATCCTCTTCTTTGCCTTCCCTCAATATATTTGTGGACGAGAGTTATCATTTCTAAGTCTGCAGGTTTGTGAATTGCCGTGCCCCTGAGCTCCATTTTTCAACTCGCTTTCTTGGGAGCTGGCCGCAAAAGCGCAGGATTGCTTCAGGCCCTACTTGGGCTCCGGGCGGCAGGCTGAGCCTGTGGTTAATTCTTCTTCCTGATGAGAAAATAGAGTGACCTGTGCCTGTCCCAATACCTAGAGCTAGTCTCTCATTGGTTCCCCCTCTTCCCGTTCATCCTCAGGACAAATTGCAACCTGTACGGAACAGGAGGTTAAAGGTGCTGATTCTCCAAGCAGGCTGATTGCTACTATAGCGGCTGGAATGGCGAACCGGAGCACAAGGAGATGAGAAATGAGGTGCGTTTTAGAAACCTTTCCCGATCACACAGTGTACCATCTTCTGGGTTTCTCATGCATGTTTTCGATGTAGGAAGATGCCCTTGAACCTGGAGATTTGGGACCCATGGGATGGGTACCACGCAGTATGACTTTCAAGGGTCTGCGTTTGCTCACCCAACCTCACCAAACGACTCAGCCCCAAGAGTGTCCACCCTTATGTCTCATCCGTCTGTGGGTCTACATATGGTCAATCCAGGTTGCATCACAGCCCCTGAACGAATTTTGTCAGAATTTCTCTCTCTTTCACTGTCTTTGTTTCACGGGTTTTTAAAAGTAATTGATTTGTATAATGGGGTTTAGCTGCTTTTCACTGCTGTGTTTATGTCGCTTTTCACCCACTTCACTCACTTACAGAGCGATATAAATACATAGGTTTTAAGATTCTTACTAGTCAGATATATTCTTGGGCGGTGAATAGGGCGTGTTGAGTCCAGTTCACTGAGCAAGGAGTAGGTCTTGTCTATTACATATTGGGTTTATGGAACGCTATCTGAGCTACTTTGAAACCCTTGTTTTATGCATCACCCCACCTCACCTTTCCTGTTAAGCAGCCATAGTGTGTTTTCTAAACGTGTGACTCTGACCTGTTATGTAATTCAGTTCAAGGGTAGCGGTTTTTACATTCCCTCTATAAGTGATATCTTATGATAAGTGTCTTTTTCTGTGTGACTTATTTCACTTAGAATCATCGTACCCAAATCCACTCATCATGCTGCTACTAGCCTTATGACGTTGATTTCATGGCTGAGTGATATTCCATTGTACATAAGGACCACAACTTCTTTATCCATTCTTGTCTTTCCTGGGATATTTAAGGTGTAACGATGTGGAGGTTCTTGTCAACAGAGCAGCCCTAAACTTTGGGGTGCCTGTGTCTTGCTGATTTTTAGTTTTCCCAATTTATACGCCCATGAGTGGAAGTGCCCTATGCTCTCTAAGCTGAGTTTTTTAGATGTTTCAGGACACACCGTACACTTCTCCAGAGTGGCTGTTGGCAATTTCCATCCCGCCCATCAGCGTAGCAAGGCTCCCATTTCTCCATGGCCTATCCTGCATTTCTGGTTTTGACACTTTTTTCAGCATGGCCCTTTTGACCGATGGGAAGCGAGACTTCTTTGTAGCGCTGATTTGCCTTTCCAGGTTGCTTGGTTGGCCAAAAAGGGCGTATGCGTTTTTTCCTGAATATATTCAGGAAAAAACGCATACGCCCTTTTTGGCCAAGGGCATCATTGTCGAGGTTTTGCCGCTTTTCCTGTGCTTTAAAGGCGATTCGAATCTACCTCCTGAAATCTGTTTCCTGCAATTCTGCCTTGCGTTCAAATCCTCTTCGTTGCCTTCCCTCAATATATTTGTGGACGAGAGTTATCATTTCTAAGTCTGCAGGTTTGTGAATTGCCGTGCCCCTGAGCTCCATTTTTCAACTCGCTTTCTTGGGAGCTGGCCGCAAAAGCGCAGGATTGCTTCAGGCCCTATTCGGGCTCCGGGCGGCAGGCTGAGCCTGTGGTTAATTCTTCTTCCTGATGGGAAAATAGAGTGACCTGTGCCTGTCCCAACACCTAGAGCTAGTCTCTCATTGGTTCCCCCTCTTCCCGTTCATCCTCAGGACAAATTGCAACCTGTACGGAACAGGAGGTTAAAGGTGCTGATTCTCCAAGCAGGCTGATTGCTACTATAGCGGCTGGAATGGCGAACCGGAGCACAAGGAGATGAGAAATGACGTGCGTTTTAGAAACCTTTCCCGATCACACAGTGTACCATCTTCTGGGTTTCTCATGCATGTTTTCGATGTAGGAAGATGCCCTTGAACCTGGAGATTTGGGACCCATAGGATGGGTACCACGCAGTATGACTTTCAAGGGTCTGCGTTTGCTCACCCAACCTCACCATACGTCTCAGCCCCAATAGTGTCCACCCTTATGTCTCATCCATCTGTGGGTCTACATATGGTCAATCCAGGTTGCATCACAGCCCCTGAACGAATTTTGTCAGAATTTCTCTCTCTTTCACTGTCTTTGTTTCACGGGTTTTTAAAAGTAATTGATTTGTATAATGGGGTTTAGCTGCTTTTCACTGCTGTGTTTATGTCGCTTTTCACCCACTTCACTCACTTACAGAGAGATATAAATACATAGGTTTTAAGATTCTTACTAGTCAGATATATTCTTGGGCGGTGAATAGGGCGTGTTGAGTCCAGTTCACTGAGCAAGGAGTAGGTCTTGTCTATTACATATTCGGTTTATGGAACGCTATGTGAGCTACTTTGAAACCCTTGTTTTATGCATCACCCCACCTCACCTTTCCCGTTAAGCAGCCATAGTGTGTTTTCTAAACGTGTGACTCTGACCTGTTATGTAATTCAGTTCAAGGGTAGCGGTTTTTACATTCCCTCTATAAGTGATATCTTATGATAAGTGTCTTTTTCTGTGTGACATATTTCACTTAGAATCGTCGTACCCAAATCCACTCATCATGCTGCTACTAGCCTTATGACGTTGATTTCATGGCTGAGTGATATTCCATTGTACATAAGGACCACAACTTCTTTATCCATTCTTGTCTTTCCTGGGATATTTAAGGTGTCACGAAGTGGAAGTTCTTGACAACAGAGCAGCCCTAAACTTTGGGGTGCCTGTGTCTTGCTGATTTTTAGTTTTCCCAATTTATACGCCCATGAGTGGAAGTGCCCTATGCTCTCTAAGCTGAGTTTTTTAGATGTTTCAGGACACACCGTACACTTCTCCAGAGTGGCTGTTGGCAATTTACATCCCGCCCATCAGCGTAACAAGGCTCCCATTTCTCCATGGCCTATCCTGCATTTCTGGTTTTGACACTTTTTTCAGCATGGCCCTTTTGACCGATGGGAAGCGAGACTTCTTTGTAGCGCTGATTTGCCTTTCCAGGTTGCTTGATTGGCCAAAAAGGGCGTATGCGTTTTTTCCTGAATATATTCAGGAAAAAACGCATACGCCCTTTTTGGCCAAGGGCATCATTGTCGAGGTTTTGCCGCTTTTCCTGTGCTTTAAAGGCGATTCGAATCTACCTCCTGAAATCTGTTTCCTGCAATTCTGCCTTGCTTTCAAATCCTCTTCTTTGCCTTCCCTCAATATATTTGTGGACGAGAGTTATCATTTCTAAGTCTGCAGGTTTGTGAATTGCCGTGCCCCTGAGCTCCATTTTTCAACTCGCTTTCTTGGGAGCTGGCCGCAAAAGCGCAGGATTGCTTCAGGCCCTACTTGGGCTCCGGGCGGCAGGCTGAGCCTGTGGTTAATTCTTCTTCCTGATGAGAAAATAGAGTGACCTGTGCCTGTCCCAATACCTAGAGCTAGTCTCTCATTGGTTCCCCCTCTTCCCGTTCATCCTCAGGACAAATTGCAACCTGTACGGAACAGGAGGTTAAAGGTGCTGATTCTCCAAGCAGGGAGATTGCTAGTATAGCGGCTGGAATGGCGAACCGGAGCACAAGGAGATGAGAAATGAGGTGCGTTTTAGAAACCTTTCCCGATCACACGGTGTACCATCTTCTGGGTTTCTCATGCATGTTTTCGATGTAGGAAGATGCCCTTGAACCTGGAGATTTGGGACCCATGGGATGGGTACCACGCAGTATGACTTTCAAGGGTCTGCGTTTGCTCACCCAACCTCACCAAACCTCTCAGCCCCAAGAGTGTCCACCCTTATGTCTCATCCATCTGTGGGTCTACATATGGTCAATCCAGGTTGCATCACAGCCCCTGAACGAATTTTGTCAGAATTTCTCTCTCTTTCACTGTCTTTGTTTCACGGGTTTTTAAAAGTAATTGATTTGTATAATGGGGTTTAGCTGCTTTCACTGCTGTGTTTATGCCGCTTTTCACCCAGTTCACTCACTTACAGAGAGATATAAATACATAGGTTTTCAGATTCTTACTAGTCAGATATATTCTTGGGCGGTGAATAGGGCGTGTTCAGTCCAGTTCACTGAGCAAGGAGTAGGTCTTGTCTATTACATATTGGGTTTATGGAACGCTATGTGAGCTACTTTGAAACCCTTGTTTTATGCATCACCCCACCTCACCTTTCCCGTTAAGCAGC
The DNA here is from genome assembly GCF_965194805.1 of Balaenoptera borealis. Classification (NCBI taxonomy): domain Eukaryota; kingdom Metazoa; phylum Chordata; class Mammalia; order Artiodactyla; family Balaenopteridae; genus Balaenoptera; species Balaenoptera borealis. Next base: position 517,034 of record NW_028123769.1, read on the forward strand.
CATACTGTGTTTTCTAAACGTGTGACTCTGACCTGTTATGTAATTCAGTTCAAGGGTAGCGGTTTTTACATTCCCTCTATAAGTGATATCTTATGATAAGTGTCTTTTTCTGTGTGACTTATTTCACTTAGAATCGTCGTACCCAAATCCACTCATCATGCTGCTACTAGCCTTATGACGTTGATTTCATGGCTGAGTGATATTCCATTGTACATAAGGACCACAACTTCTTTATCCATTCTTGTCTTTCCTGGGATATTTAAGGTGTCACGAAGTGGAGGTTTTTGTCAACAGAGCAGCCCTAAACTTTGGGGTGCCAGTGTTTTGGTGATTTTTAGTTTTCCCAATTTATACGCCCATGAGTGGAAGTGCCCTATGCTCTCTAAGCTGAGTTTTTTAGATGTTTCAGGACACACCGTGCACTTCTCCAGAGTGGCTGTTGGCAATTTACATCCCGCCCATCAGCGTAGCAAGGCTCCCATTTCTCCATGGCCTATCCTGCATTTCTGGTTTTGACACTTTTTTCAGCATGGCCCTTTTGACCGATGGGAAGCGAGACTTCTTTGTAGCGCTGATTTGCCTTTCCAGGTTGCTTGGTTGGCCAAAAAGGGCGTATGCGTTTTTTCCTGAATATATTCAGGAAAAAACGTATACGCCCTTTTTGGCCAAGGGCATCATTGTCGAGGTTTTGCCGCTTTTCCTGTGCTCTAAAGGCGATTCGAATCTACCTCCTGAAATCTGTTTCCTGCAATTCTGCCTTGCTTTCAAATCCTCTTCGTTGCCTTCCCTCAATATATTTGTGGACGAGAGTTATCATTTCTAAGTCTGCAGGTTTGTGAATTGCCGTGCCCCTGAGCTCCATTTTTCAACTCGCTTTCTTGGGAGCTGGCCGCAAAAGCGCAGGACTGCTTCAGGCCCTATTCGGGCTCCGGGCGGCAAGCTGAGCCTGTGGTTAATTCTTCTTCCTGATGAGAAAATAGAGTGACCTGTGCCTGTCCCAATACCTAGAACTAGTCTCTCATTGGTTCCCCCTCTTCCCGTTCATCCTCAGGACAAATTGCAACCTGTACGGAACAGGAGGTTAAAGGTGCTGATTCTCCAAGCAGGGAGATTGCTAGTATAGCGGCTGGAATGGCGAACCGGAGCACAAGGAGATGAGAAATGAGGTGCGTTTTAGAAACCTTTCCCGATCACACGGTGTACCATCTTCTGGGTTTCTCATGCATGTTTTCGATGTAGGAAGATGCCCTTGAACCTGGAGATTTGGGACCCATGGGATGGGTACCACGCAGTATGACTTTCAAGGGTCTGCGTTTGCTCACCCAACCTCACCAAACGTCTCAGCCCCAAGAGTGTCCACCCTTATGTCTCATCCATCTGTGGGTCTACATATGGTCAATCCAGGTTGCATCACAGCCCCTGAACGAATTTTGTCAGAATTTCTCTCTCTTTCACTGTCTTTGTTTCACGGGTTTTTAAAAGTAATTGATTTGTATAATGGGGTTTAGCTGCTTTTCACTGCTGTGTTTATGTCGCTTTTCACCCACTTCACTCACTTACAGAGCGATATAAATACATAGGTTTTAAGATTCTTACTAGTCAGATATATTCTTGGGCGGTGAATAGGGCGTGTTGAGTCCAGTTCACTGAGCAAGGAGTAGGTCTTGTCTATTACATATTGGGTTTATGGAACGCTATCTGAGCTACTTTGAAACCCTTGTTTTATGCATCACCCCACCTCACCTTTCCCGTTAAGCAGCCATAGTGTGTTTTCTAAACGTGTGACTCTGACCTGTTATGTAATTCAGTTCAAGGGTAGCGGTTTTTACATTCCCTCTATAAGTGATATCTTATGATAAGTGTCTTTTTCTGTGTGACATATTTCACTTAGAATCGTCGTACCCAAATCCACTCATCATGCTGCTACTAGCCTTATGACGTTGATTTCATGGCTGAGTGATATTCCATTGTACATAAGGACCACAACTTCTTTATCCATTCTTGTCTTTCCTGGGATATTTAAGGTGTAACGAAGTGGAGGTTCTTGTCAACAGAGCAGCCCTAAACTTTGGGGTGCCTGTGTCTTGCTGATTTTTAGTTTTCCCAATTTATACGCCCATGAGTGGAAGTGCCCTATGCTCTCTAAGCTGAGTTTTTTAGATGTTTCAGGACACACCGTACACTTCTCCAGAGTGGCTGTTGGCAATTTACATCCCGCCCATCAGCGTAGCAAGGCTCCCATTTCTCCATGGCCTATCCTGCATTTCTGGTTTTGACACTTTTTTCAGCATGGCCCTTTTGACCGAAGGGAAGCGAGACTTCTTTGTAGCGCTGATTTGCCTTTCCAGGTTGCTTGGTTGGCCAAAAAGGGCGTATGCGTTTTTTCCTGAATATATTCAGGAAAAAACGTATACGCCCTTTTTGGCCAAGGGCATCATTGTCGAGGTTTTGCCGCTTTTCCTGTGCTCTAAAGGCGATTCGAATCTACCTCCTGAAATCTGTTTCCTGCAATTCTGCCTTGCGTTCAAATCCTCTTCTTTGCCTTCCCTCAATATATTTGTGGACGAGAGTTATCATTTCTAAGTCTGCAGGTTTGTGAATTGCTGTGCCCCTGAGCTCCATTTTTCAACTCGCTTTCTTGGGAGCTGGCCGCAAAAGCGCAGGACTGCTTCAGGCCCTATTCCGGCTCCGGGCGGCAATCTGAGCTTGTGGTTAATTCTTCTTCCTGATGAGAAAATAGAGTGACCTGTGCCTGTCCCAATACCTAGAGCTAGTCTCTCATTGGTTCCCCCTCTTCCCGTTCATCCTCAGGACAAATTGCAACCTGTACGGAACAGGAGGTTAAAGGTGCTGATTCTCCAAGCAGGGAGATTGCTAGTATAGCGGCTGGAATGGCGAACCTGAGCACAAGGAGATGAGAAATGAGGTGCGTTTTAGAAACCTTTCCCGATCACACGGTGTACCATCTTCTGGGTTTCTCATGCATGTTTTCGATGTAGGAAGATGCCCTTGAACCTGGAGATTTGGGACCCATGGAATGGGTACCACGCAGTATGACTTTCAAGGGTCTGCGTTTGCTCACCCAACCTCACCAAACGTCTCAGCCCCAAGAGTGTCCAACTTATGTCTCATCCATCTGTGGGTCTACATATGGTCAATCCAGGTTGCATCACAGCCCCTGAACGAATTTTGTCAGAATTTCTCTCTCTTTCACTGTCTTTGTTTCACGGGTTTTTAAAAGTAATTGATTTGTATAATGGGGTTTAGCTGCTTTTCACTGCTGTGTTTATGCCGCTTTTCACCCACTTCACTCACTTACAGAGAGATATAAATACATAGGTTTTAAGCTTCTTACTAGTCAGATATATTCTTGGGCGGTGAATAGGGCGTGTTGAGTCCAGTTCACTGAGCAAGGAGTAGGTCTTGTCTATTACATATTGGGTTTATGGAACGCTATCTGAGCTAATTTGAAACCCTTGTTTTATACATCACCCCACCTCACCTTTCCCGTTAAGCAGCCCTAGTGTGTTTTCTAAACGTGTGACTCTGACCTGTTATGTAATTCAGTTCAAGGGTAGCGGTTTTTACATTCCCTCTATAAGTGATATCTTATGATAAGTGTCTTTTTCTGTGTGACTTATTTCACTTAGAATCGTCGTACCCAAATCCACTCATCATGCTGCTACTAGCCTTATGACGTTGATTTCATGGCTGAGTGATATTCCATTGTACATAAGGACCACAACTTCTTTATCCATTCTTGTCTTTCCTGGGATATTTAAGGTGTCACGAAGTGGAGGTTTTTGTCAACAGAGCAGCCCTAAACTTTGGGGTGCCTGTGTCTTGCTGATTTTTAGTTTTCCCAATTTATACGCCCATGAGTGGAAGTGCCCTATGCTCTCTAAGCTGAGTTTTTTAGATGTTTCAGGACACACCGTACACTTCTCCAGAGTGGCTGTTGGCAATTTACATCCCGCCCATCAGCGTAGCAAGGCTCCCATTTCTCCATGGCCTATCCTGCATTTCTGGTTTTGACACTTTTTTCAGCATGGCCCTTTTCACCGATGGGAAGCGAGACTTCTTTGTAGCGCTGATTTGCCTTTCCAGGTTGCTTGGTTGGCCAAAAAGGGCGTATGCGTTTTTTCCTGAATATATTCAGGAAAAAACGCATACGCCCTTTTTGGCCAAGGGCATCATTGTCGAGGTTTTGCCGGTTTTCCTGTGCTTTAAAGGCGATTCGAATCTACCTCCTGAAATCTGTTTCCTGCAATTCTGCCTTGCTTTCAAGTCCTCTTAGTTGCCTTCCCTCAATATATTTGTGGACGAGAGTTATCATTTCTAAGTCTGCAGGTTTGTGAATTGCCGTGCCCCTGAGCTCCATTTTTCAACTCGCTTTCTTGGGAGCTGGCCGCAAAAGCGCAGGATTGCTTCAGGCCCTATTCGGGCTCCGGGCGGCAGGCTGAGCCTGTGGTTAATTCTTCTTCCTGATGAGAAAATAGAGTGACCTGTGCCTGTCCCAATACCTAGAGCTAGTCTCTCATTGGTTCCCCCTCTTCCCGTTCATCCTCAGGACAAATTGCAACCTGTACGGAACAGGAGGTTAAAGGTGCTGATTCTCCAAGCAGGGAGATTACTAGTATAGCGGCTGGAATGGCGAACCGGAGCACAAGGAGATGAGAAATGAGGTGCGTTTTAGAAACCTTTCCCGATCACACGGTGTACCATCTTCTGGGTTTCTCATGCATGTTTTCGATGTAGGAAGATGCCCTTGAACCTGGAGATTTGGGACCCATGGGACGGGTACCACGCAGTATGACTTTCAAGGGTCTGCGTTTGCTCACCCAACCTCACCAAACCTCTCAGTCCCAAGAGTGTCCACCCTTATGTCTCATCCATCTGTGGGTCTACATATGGTCAATCCAGGTTGCATCACAGCCCGTGAACGAATTTTGTCAGAATTTCTCTCTCTTGCATTGTCTTTGTTTCACGGGTTTTTAAAAGTAATTGATTTGTATAATGGGGTTTAGCTGCTTTTCACTGCTGTGTTTATGCCGTTTTACACCCACCTGACTCACTTACAGAGAGATATCAATACATAGGTTTTAAGATTCTTACTAGTCAGATATATTCTTGGGCGGTGAATAGGGGGTGTTGAGTCCAGTTCACAGAGCAAGGACTACGTCTTGTATATTACATATTGGGTTTTTGAAACGGTACCTGAGCCAATTTGTAGCCCTTCTTTTATGCATCACCCCACCTCACCTTTCCCGTTAAGCAGCCCTAGTGTGTTTTCTAAACGTGTGACTCTGACCTGTTATGTAATTCAGCTCAAGGGTAGCGGTTTTTACATTCCCTCTATAAGTGATATCTTATGATAAGTGTCTTTTTCTGTGTGACTTATTTCACTTAGAATCGTCGTACCCAAATCCACTCATCATGCTGCTACTAGCCTTATGACGTTGATTTCATGGCTGAGTGATATTCCATTGTACATAAGGACCACAACTTCTTTATCCATTCTTGTCTTTCCTGGGATATTTAAGGTGTAACGAAGTGGAGGTTTTTGTCAACAGAGCAGCCCTAAACTTTGGGGTGCCTGTGTCTTGCTGATTTTTAGTTTTCCCAATTTATACGCCCATGAGTGGAAGTGCCCTATGCTCTCTAAGCTGAGTTTTTTAGATGTTTCAGGACACACCGTACACTTCTCCAGAGTGGCTGTTGGCAATTTACATCCCGCCCATCAGCGTAGCAAGGCTCCCATTTCTCCATGGCCTATCCTGCATTTCTGGTTTTGACACTTTTTTCAGCATGGCCCTTTTGACCGATGGGAAGCGAGACTTCTTTGTAGCGCTGATTTGCCTTTCCAGGTTGCTTGGTTGGCCAAAAAGGGCGTATGCGTTTTTTCCTGAATATATTCAGGAAAAAACGCATACGCCCTTTTTGGCCAAGGGCATCATTGTCGAGGTTTTGCCGCTTTTCCTGTGCTTTAAAGGCGATTCGAATCTACCTCCTGAAATCTGTTTCCTGCAATTCTGCCTTGCGTTCAAATCCTCTTCTTTGCCTTCCCTCAATATATTTGTGGACGAGAGTTATCATTTCTAAGTCTGCAGGTTTGTGAATTGCCGTGCCCCTGAGCTCCATTTTTCAACTCGCTTTCTTGGGAGCTGGCCGCAAAAGCGCAGGATTGCTTCAGGCCCTTTTCGGGCTCCGGGCGGCAGGCTGAGCCTGTGGTTAATTCTTCTTCCTGATGAGAAAATAGAGTGACCTGTGCCTGTCCCAATACCTAGAGCTAGTCTCTCATTGGTTCCCCCTCTTCCCGTTCATCCTCAGGACAAATTGCAACCTGTACGGAACAGGAGGTTAAAGGTGCTGATTCTCCAAGCAGGCTGATTGCTACTATAGCGGCTGGAATGGCGAACCGGAGCACAAGGAGATGAGAAATGAGGTGCGTTTTAGAAACCTTTCCCGATCACACGGTGTACCATCTTCTGGGTTTCTCATGCATGTTTTCGATGTAGGAAGATGCCCTTGAACCTGGAGATTTGGGACCCATGGGATGGGTACCACGCAGTATGACTTTCAAGGGTCTGCGTTTGCTCACCCAACCTCACCAAACGTCTCAGCCCCAAGAGTGTCCACCCTTATGTCTCATCCATCTGTGGGTCTACATATGGTCAATCCAGGTTGCATCACAGCCCCTGAACGAATTTTGTCAGAATTTCTCTCTCTTTCACTGTCTTTGTTTCACGGGTTTTTAAAAGTAATTGATTTGTATAATGGGGTTTAGCTGCTTTTCACTGCTGTGTTTATGCCGCTTTTCACCCACTTCACTCACTTACAGAGAGATATAAATACATAGGTTTTAAGCTTCTTACTAGTCAGATATATTCTTGGGCGGTGAATAGGGCGTGTTGAGTCCAGTTCACTGAGCAAGGAGTAGGTCTTGTCTATTACATATTCGGTTTATGGAACGCTATCTGAGCTACTTTGAAACCCTTGTTTTATGCATCACCCCACCTCACCTTTCCCGTTAAGCAGCCATAGTGTGTTTTCTAAACGTGTGACTCTGACCTGTTATGTAATTCAGTTCAAGGGTAGCGGTTTTTACATTCCCTCTATAAGTGATACCTTATGATAAGTGTCTTTTTCTGTGTGACTTATTTCACTTAGAATCGTCGTACCCAAATCCACTCATCATGCTGCTACTAGCCTTATGACGTTGATTTCATGGCTGAGTGATATTCCATTGTACATAAGGACCACAACTTCTTTATCCATTCTTGTCTTTCCTGGGATATTTAAGGTGTCACGAAGTGGAGGTTTTTGTCAACAGAGCAGCCCTAAACTTTGGGGTGCCTGTGTCTTGCTGATTTTTAGTTTTCCCAATTTATACGCCCATGAGTGGAAGTGCCCTATGCTCTCTAAGCTGAGTTTTTTAGATGTTTCAGGACACACCGTACACTTCTCCAGAGTGGCTGTTGGCAATTTACATCCCGCCCATCAGCGTAGCAAGGCTCCCATTTCTCCATGGCCTATCCTGCATTTCTGGTTTTGACACTTTTTTCAGCATGGCCCTTTTGACCGATGGGAAGCGAGACTTCTTTGTAGCGCTGATTTGCCTTTCCAGGTTGCTTGGTTGGCCAAAAAGGGCGTATGCGTTTTTTCCTGAATATATTCAGGAAAAAACGCATACGCCCTTTTTGGCCAAGGGCATCATTGTCGAGGTTTTGCCGCTTTTCCTGTGCTCTAAAGGCGATTCGAATCTACCTCCTGAAAACTGTTTCCTGCAATGCTGCCTTGCTTTCAAATCCTCTTCTTTGCCTTCCCTCAATATATTTGTGGACGAGAGTTATCATTTCTAAGTCTGCAGGTTTGTGAATTGCCGTGCCCCTGAGCTCCATTTTTCAACTCGCTTTCTTGGGAGCTGGCCGCAAAAGCGCAGGATTGCTTCAGGCCCTATTCGGGCTCCGGGCGGCAGGCTGAGCCTGTGGTTAATTCTTCTTCCTGATGGGAAAATAGAGTGACCTGTGCCTGTCCCAACACCTAGAGCTAGTCTCTCATTGGTTCCCCCTCTTCCCGTTCATCCTCAGGACAAATTGCAACCTGTACGGAACAGGAGGTTAAAGGTGCTGATTCTCCAAGCAGGCTGATTGCTACTATAGCGGCTGGAATGGCGAACCGGAGCACAAGGAGATGAGAAATGAGGTGCGTTTTAGAAACCTTTCCCGATCACACGGTGTACCATCTTCTGGGTTTCTCATGCATGTTTTCGATGTAGGAAGATGCCCTTGAACCTGGAGATTTGGGACCCATGGGATGGGTACTACGCAGTATGACTTTCAAGGGTCTGCGTTTGCTCACCCAACCTCACCAAAAGTCTCAGCCCCAAGAGTGTCCACCCTTATGTCTCATCCATCTGTGGGTCTACATATGGTCAATCCAGGTTGCATCACAGCCCCTGAACGAATTTTGTCAGAATTTCTCTCTCTTTCACTTTCTTTGTTTCACGGGATTTTAAAAGTAATTGATTTGTATAATGGGGTTTAGCTGCTTTTCACTGCTGTGTTTATGTCACTTTTCACCCACTTCATTCACTTACAGAGAGATATAAATACATAGGTTTTAAGATTCTTACTAGTCAGATATATTCTTGGGCGGTGAATAGGACGTGTTGAGTCCAGTTCACTGAGCAAGGAGTAGGTCTTGTCTATTACATATTCGGTTTATGGAACGCTATCTGAGCTAATTTGAAACCCTTCTTTTATGCATCACCCCACCTCACCTTTCCCGTTAAGCAGCCATAGTGTGTTTCCTAAACGTGTGACTCTGACCTGTTATGTAATTCAGTTCAAGGGTAGCGGTTTTTACATTCCCTCTATAAGTGATATCTTATTATAAGTGTCTTTTTCTGTGTGACATATTTCACTTAGAATCGTCGTAACCAAATCCACTCATCATGCTGCTACTAGCCTTATGACGTTGATTTCATGGCTGAGTGATATTCCATTGTACATAAGGACCACAACTTCTTTATCCATTCTTGTCTTTCCTGGGATATTTAAGGTGTCACGAAGTGGAGGTTTTTGTCAACAGAGCAGCCCTAAACTTTGGGGTGCCTGTGTCTTGCTGATTTTTAGTTTTCCCAATTTATACGCCCATGAGTGGAAGAGCCCTATGCTCTCTAAGGTGAGTTTTTTAGATGTTTCAGGACACACCGTACACTTCTCCAGAGTGGCTGTTGGCAATTTACATCCCGCCCATCAGCGTAGCAAGGCTCCCATTTCTCCATGGCCTATCCTGCATTTCTGGTTTTGACACTTTTTTCAGCATGGCCCTTTTGACCGATGGGAAGCGAGACTTCTTTGTAGCGCTGATTTGCCTTTCCAGGTTGCTTGGTTGGCCAAAAAGGGCGTATGCGTTTTTTCCTGAATATATTCAGGAAAAAACGCATACGCCCTTTTTGGCCAAGGGCATCATTGTCGAGGTTTTGCCGCTTTTCCTGTGCTCTAAAGGCGATTCGAATCTACCTCCTGAAATCTGTTTCCTGCAATTCTGCCTTGCTTTCAAATCCTCTTCTTTGCCTTCCCTCAATATATTTGTGGACGAGAGTTATCATTTCTAAGTCTGCAGGTTTGTGAATTGCCGTGCCCCTGAGCTCCATTTTTCAACTCGCTTTCTTGGGAGCTGGCCGCAAAAGCGCAGGACTGCTTCAGGCCCTATTCGGGCTCCGGGCGGCAGGTTGAGCCTGTGGTTAATTCTTCTTCCTGATGAGAAAATAGAGTGACCTGTGCCTGTCCCAATACCTAGAGCTAGTCTCTCATTGGTTCCCCCTCTTCCCGTTCATCCTCAGGACAAATTGCAACCTGTACGGAACAGGAGGTTAAAGGTGCTGATTCTCCAAGCAGGGAGATTGCTAGTATAGCGGCTGGAATGGCGAACCGGAGCGCAAGGAGATGAGAAATGAGGTGCGTTTTAGAAACCTTTCCCGATCACACGGTGTACCATCTTCTGGGTTTCTCATGCATGTTTTCGATGTAGGAAGATGCCCTTGAACCTGGAGATTTGGGACCCATGGGATGGGTACCACGCAGTATGACTTTCAAGGGTCTGCGTTTGCTCACCCAACCTCACCAAACCTCTCAGCCCCAAGAGTGTCCACCCTTATGTCTCATCCATCTGTGGGTCTACATATGGTCAATCCAGGTTGCATCACAGCCCCTGAACGAATTTTGTCAGAATTTCTCTCTCTTTCACTGTCTTTGTTTCACGAGTTTTTAAAAATAATTGATTTGTATAATGGGGTTTAGCTGCTTTTCACTGCTGTGTTTATGCCGCTTTTCACCCACTTCACTCACTTACAGAGAGATATAAATACATAGGTTTTAAGCTTCTTACTAGTCAGATATATTCTTGGGCGGTGAATAGGGCGTGTTGAGTCCAGTTCACTGAGCAAGGAGTAGGTCTTGTCTATTACATATTGGGTTTATGGAACGCTATCTGAGCTACTTTGAAACCCTTGTTTTATGCATCACCCCACCTCACCTTTCCCGTTAAGCAGCCATAGTGTGTTTTCTAAACGTGTGACTCTGACCTGTTATGTAATTCAGTTCAAGGGTAGCGGTTTTTACATTCCCTCTATAAGTGATATCTTATGATAAGTGTCTTTTTCTGTATGACTTATTTCACTTAGAATCGTCGTACCCAAATCCACTCATCATGCTGCTCCTAGCCTTATGACGTTGATTTCATGGCTGAGTGATATTCCATTGTACATAAGGACCACAACTTCTTTATCCATTCTTGTCTTTCCTGGGATATTTAAGGTGTAACGAAGTGGAGGTTTTTGTCAACAGAGCAGCCCTAAACTTTGGGGTGCCTGTGTCTTGCTGATTTTTAGTTTTCCTAATTTATACGCCCATGAGTGGAAGTGCCCTATGCTCTCTAAGCTGAGTTTTTTAGATGTTTCAGGACACACCGTACACTTCTCCAGAGTGGCTGTTGGCAATTTACATCCCGCCCATCAGCGTAGCAAGGCTCCCTTTTCTCCATGGCCTATCCTGCATTTCTGGTTTTGACACTTTTTTCAGCATGGCCCTTTTGACCGATGGGAAGCGAGACTTCTTTGTAGCGCTGATTTGCCTTTCCAGGTTGCTTGGTTGGCCAAAAAGGGCGTATGCGTTTTTTCCTGAATATATTCAGGAAAAAACGCATACGCCCTTTTTGGCCAAGGGCATCATTGTCGAGGTTTTGCCGCTTTTCCTGTGCTTTAAAGGCGATTCGAATCTACCTCCTGAAATCTGTTTCCTGCAATTCTGCCTTGCTTTCAAGTCCTCTTCGTTGCCTTCCCTCAATATATTTGTGGACGAGAGTTATCATTTCTAAGTCTGCAGGTTTGTGAATTGCCGTGCCCCTGAGCTCCATTTTTCAACTCGCTTTCTTGAGAGCTGGCCGCAAAAGCGCAGGATTGCTTCAGGCCCTATTTGGGCTCCGGGCGGCAGGCTGAGCCTGTGGTTAATTCTTCTTCCTGATGAGAAAATAGAGTGACCTGTGCCTGTCCCAATACCTAGAGCTAGTCTCTCATTGGTTCCCCCTCTTCCCGTTCATCCTCAGGACAAATTGCAACCTGTACGGAACAGGAGGTTAAAGGTGCTGATTCTCCAAGCAGGGAGATTGCTAGTATAGCGGCTGGAATGGCGAACCGGAGCACAAGGAGATGAGAAATGAGGTGCGTTTTATAAACCTTTCCCGATCACACGGTGTACCATCTTCTGGGTTTCTCATGCATGTTTTCGATGTAGGAAGATGCCCTTGAACCTGGAGATTTGGGACCCATGGGATGGGTACCACGCAGTATGACTTTCAAGGGTCTGCGTTTGCTCACCCAACCTCACCAAACCTCTCAGCCCCAAGAGTGTCCACCCTTATGTCTCATCCATCTGTGGGTCTACATATGGTCAATCCAGGTTGCATCACAGCCCCTGAACGAATTTTGTCAGAATTTCTCTCTCTTTCACTGTCTTTGTTTCACGGGTTTTTAAAAGTAATTGATTTGTATAATGGGGTTTAGCTGCTTTCACTGCTGTGTTTATGCCGCTTTTCACCCAGTTCACTCACTTACAGAGAGATATAAATACATAGGTTTTCAGATTCTTACTAGTCAGATATATTCCTGGGCGGTGAATAGGGGTTGTTTTGTCCAGTTCACTGAGCAAGGAGTAGGTCTTGTCTATTACATATTGGGTTTATGGAACGCTATCTGAGCTACTTTGAAACCCTTGTTTTATGCATCACCCCACCTCACCTTTCCCGTTAAGCAGCCATAGTGTGTTTTCTAAACGTGTGACTCTGATCTGTTATGTAATTCAGTTCAAGGGTAGCGGTTTTTACATTCCCTCTATAAGTGATATCTTATGATAAGTGTCTTTTTCTGTGTGACTTATTTCACTTAGAATCGTCGTACCCAAATCCACTCATCATGCTGCTACTAGCCATATGACGTTGATTTCATGGCTGAGTGATATTCCATTCTACATAAGGACCACAACTTCTTTATCCATTCTTGTCTTTCCTGGGATATTTAAGGTGTCACGAAGTGGAGGTTTTTGTCAACAGAGCAGCCCTAAACTTTGGGGTGCCTGTGTCTTGCTGATTTTTAGTTTTCCCAATTTATACGCCCATGAGTGGAAGTGCCCTATGCTCTCTAAGCTGAGTTTTTTAGATGTTTCAGGACACACCGTACACTTCTCCAGAGTGGCTGTTGGCAATTTACATCCCGCCCATCAGCGTAACAAGGCTCCCATTTCTCCATGGCCTATCCTGCATTTCTGTTTTTTTTTTTTTTTTTTTTTTTTTTTTTTTAAATTTATTTATTTATTTATTTTTGGCTGTGTTGGGTCTTCGTTTCTGTGCGAGGGCTTTCTTTGGTTGTGGCGAGCGGGGGCCACTCTTCATCGCGGTGCGCGGGCCTCTCACTGTCGTGGCCTCTCTTGTTGCGGAGCACAGGCTCCAGACGCACAGGCTCATTAGTTGTGGCTCACGGGCCTAGTTGCTCCGTGGCATGTGGGATCTTCCTGGACCAGGGCTCGAACCCGTGTCCCCTGCATTGGCAGGCAGACTCTCAACCACTGCGCCACCAGGGAAGCCCGCATTTCTGGTTTTGACACTTTTTTCAGCATGGCCCTTTTGACCGATGGGAAGCGAGACTTCTTTGTAGCGCTGATTTGCCTTTCCAGGTTGCTTGGTTGGCCAAAAAGGGCGTATGCGTTTTTCCTGAATATATTCAGGAAAAAACGCATACGCCCTTTTTGGCCAAGGGCATCATTGTCGAGGTTTTGCCGCTTTTCCTGTGCTTTAAAGGCGATTCGAATCTACCTCCTGAAATCTGTTTCCTGCAATTCTGCCTTGCTTTCAAATCCTCTTCGTTGCCTTCCCTCAATATATTTGTGGACGAGAGTTATCATTTCTAAGTCTGCAGGTTTGTGAATTGCCGTGCCCCTGAGCTCCATTTTTCAACTCGCTTTCTTGGGAGCTGGCCGCAAAAGCGCAGGATTGCTTCAGGCCCTATTTGGGCTCCGGGCGGCAGGCTGAGCCTGTGGTTAATTCTTCTTCCTGATGAGAAAATAGAGTGACCTGTGCCTGTCCCAATACCTAGAGCTAGTCTCTCATTGGTTCCCCCTCTTCCCGTTCATCCTCAGGACAAATTGCAACCTGTACGGAACAGGAGGTTAAAGGTGCTGATTCTCCAAGCAGGGAGATTGCTAGTATAGCGGCTGGAATGGCGAACCGGAGCACAAGGAGATGAGAAATGAGGTGCGTTTTATAAACCTTTCCCGATCACACGGTGTACCATCTTCTGGGTTTCTCATGCATGTTTTCGATGTAGGAAGATGCCCTTGAACCTGGAGATTTGGGACCCATGGGATGGGTACCACGCAGTATGACTTTCAAGGGTCTGCGTTTGCTCACCCAACCTCACCAAACCTCTCAGCCCCAAGAGTGTCCACCCTTATGTCTCATCCATCTGTGGGTCTACATATGGTCAATCCAGGTTGCATCACAGCCCCTGAACGAATTTTGTCAGAATTTCTCTCTCTATCACTGTCTTTGTTTCACGGGTTTTTAAAAGTAATTGATTTGTATAATGGGGTTTAGCTGCTTTTCACTGCTGTGTTTATGCCGCTTTTCACCCACTTCACTCACTTACAGAGAGATATAAATACATAGGTTTTAAGATTCTTACTAGTCAGATATATTCTTGGGCGGTGAATAGGGCGTGTTCAGTCCAGTTCACTGAGCAAGGAGTAGGTCTTGTCTATTACATATTGGGTTTATGGAACGCTATGTGAGCTACTTTGAAACCCTTGTTTTATGCATCACCCCACCTCACCTTTCCCGTTAAGCAGCCATAGTGTGTTTTCTAAACGTGTGACTCTGACCTGTTATGTAATTCAGTTCAAGGGTAGCGGTTTTTACATTCCCTCTATAAGTGATATCTTATGATAAGTGTCTTTTTCTGTGTGACTTATTTCACTTAGAATCGTCGTACCCAAATCCACTCATCATGCTGCTACTAGCCTTATGACGTTGATTTCATGGCTGAGTGATATTCCATTGTACATAAGGACCACAACTTCTTTATCCATTCTTGTCTTTCCTGGGATATTTAAGGTGTCACGAAGTGGAGGTTTTTGTCAACAGAGCAGCCCTAAACTTTGGGGTGCCAGTGTTTTGGTGATTTTTAGTTTTCCCAATTTATACGCCCATGAGTGGAAGTGCCCTATGCTCTCTAAGCTGAGTTTTTTAGATGTTTCAGGACACACCGTGCACTTCTCCAGAGTGGCTGTTGGCAATTTACATCCCGCCCATCAGCGTAGCAAGGCTCCCATTTCTCCATGGCCTATCCTGCATTTCTGGTTTTGACACTTTTTTCAGCATGGCCCTTTTGACCGATGGGAAGCGAGACTTCTTTGTAGCGCTGATTTGCCTTTCCAGGTTGCTTGGTTGGCCAAAAAGGGCGTATGCGTTTTTTCCTGAATATATTCAGGAAAAAACGTATACGCCCTTTTTGGCCAAGGGCATCATTGTCGAGGTTTTGCCGCTTTTCCTGTGCTCTAAAGGCGATTCGAATCTACCTCCTGAAATCTGTTTCCTGCAATTCTGCCTTGCTTTCAAATCCTCTTCGTTGCCTTCCCTCAATATATTTGTGGACGAGAGTTATCATTTCTAAGTCTGCAGGTTTGTGAATTGCCGTGCCCCTGAGCTCCATTTTTCAACTCGCTTTCTTCGGAGCTGGCCGCAAAAGCGCAGGACTGCTTCAGGCCCTATTCGGGCTCCGGGCGGCAGGCTGAGCCTGTGGTTAATTCTTCTTCCTGATGGGAAAATAGAGTGACCTGTGCCTGTCCCAACACCTAGAGCTAGTCTCTCATTGGTTCCCCCTCTTCCCGTTCATCCTCAGGACAAATTGCAACCTGTACGGAACAGGAGGTTAAAGGTGCTGATTCTCCAAGCAGGCTGATTGCTACTATAGCGGCTGGAATGGCGAACCGGAGCACAAGGAGATGAGAAATGACGTGCGTTTTAGAAACCTTTCCCGATCACACAGTGTACCATCTTCTGGGTTTCTCATGCATGTTTTCGATGTAGGAAGATGCCCTTGAACCTGGAGATTTGGGACCCATAGGATGGGTACCACGCAGTATGACTTTCAAGGGTCTGCGTTTGCTCACCCAACCTCACCATACGTCTCAGCCCCAATAGTGTCCACCCTTATGTCTCATCCATCTGTGGGTCTACATATGGTCAATCCAGGTTGCATCACAGCCCCTGAACGAATTTTGTCAGAATTTCTCTCTCTTTCACTGTCTTTGTTTCACGGGTTTTTAAAAGTAATTGATTTGTATAATGGGGTTTAGCTGCTTTTCACTGCTGTGTTTATGTCGCTTTTCACCCACTTCACTCACTTACAGAGAGATATAAATACATAGGTTTTAAGATTCTTACTAGTCAGATATATTCTTGGGCGGTGAATAGGGCGTGTTGAGTCCAGTTCACTGAGCAAGGAGTAGGTCTTGTCTATTACATATTCGGTTTATGGAACGCTATGTGAGCTACTTTGAAACCCTTGTTTTATGCATCACCCCACCTCACCTTTCCCGTTAAGCAGCCATAGTGTGTTTTCTAAACGTGTGACTCTGACCTGTTATGTAATTCAGTTCAAGGGTAGCGGTTTTTACATTCCCTCTATAAGTGATATCTTATGATAAGTGTCTTTTTCTGTGTGACATATTTCACTTAGAATCGTCGTACCCAAATCCACTCATCATGCTGCTACTAGCCTTATGACGTTGATTTCATGGCTGAGTGATATTCCATTGTACATAAGGACCACAACTTCTTTATCCATTCTTGTCTTTCCTGGGATATTTAAGGTGTCACGAAGTGGAAGTTCTTGTCAACAGAGCAGCCCTAAACTTTGGGGTGCCTGTGTCTTGCTGATTTTTAGTTTTCCCAATTTATACGCCCATGAGTGGAAGTGCCCTATGCTCTCTAAGCTGAGTTTTTTAGATGTTTCAGGACACACCGTACACTTCTCCAGAGTGGCTGTTGGCAATTTACATCCCGCCCATCAGCGTAACAAGGCTCCCATTTCTCCATGGCCTATCCTGCATTTCTGGTTTTGACACTTTTTTCAGCATGGCCCTTTTGACCGATGGGAAGCGAGACTTCTTTGTAGCGCTGATTTGCCTTTCCAGGTTGCTTGATTGGCCAAAAAGGGCGTATGCGTTTTTTCCTGAATATATTCAGGAAAAAACGCATACGCCCTTTTTGGCCAAGGGCATCATTGTCGAGGTTTTGCCGCTTTTCCTGTGCTTTAAAGGCGATTCGAATCTACCTCCTGAAATCTGTTTCCTGCAATTCTGCCTTGCTTTCAAATCCTCTTCTTTGCCTTCCCTCAATATATTTGTGGACGAGAGTTATCATTTCTAAGTCTGCAGGTTTGTGAATTGCCGTGCCCCTGAGCTCCATTTTTCAACTCGCTTTCTTGGGAGCTGGCCGCAAAAGCGCAGGATTGCTTCAGGCCCTACTTGGGCTCCGGGCGGCAGGCTGAGCCTGTGGTTAATTCTTCTTCCTGATGAGAAAATAGAGTGACCTGTGCCTGTCCCAATACCTAGAGCTAGTCTCTCATTGGTTCCCCCTCTTCCCGTTCATCCTCAGGACAAATTGCAACCTGTACGGAACAGGAGGTTAAAGGTGCTGATTCTCCAAGCAGGGAGATTGCTAGTATAGCGGCTGGAATGGCGAACCGGAGCACAAGGAGATGAGAAATGAGGTGCGTTTTAGAAACCTTTCCCGATCACACGGTGTACCATCTTCTGGGTTTCTCATGCATGTTTTCGATGTAGGAAGATGCCCTTGAACCTGGAGATTTGGGACCCATGGGATGGGTACCACGCAGTATGACTTTCAAGGGTCTGCGTTTGCTCACCCAACCTCACCAAACCTCTCAGCCCCAAGAGTGTCCACCCTTATGTCTCATCCATCTGTGGGTCTACATATGGTCAATCCAGGTTGCATCACAGCCCCTGAACGAATTTTGTCAGAATTTCTCTCTCTTTCACTGTCTTTGTTTCACGGGTTTTTAAAAGTAATTGATTTGTATAATGGGGTTTAGCTGCTTTCACTGCTGTGTTTATGCCGCTTTTCACCCAGTTCACTCACTTACAGAGAGATATAAATACATAGGTTTTAAGATTCTTACTAGTCAGATATATTCTTGGGCGGTGAATAGGGCGTGTTCAGTCCAGTTCACTGAGCAAGGAGTAGGTCTTGTCTATTACATATTGGGTTTATGGAACGCTATGTGAGCTACTTTGAAACCCTTGTTTTATGCATCACCCCACCTCACCTTTCCCGTTAAGCAGCCATAGTGTGTTTTCTAAACGTGTGACTCTGACCTGTTATGTAATTCAGTTCAAGGGTAGCGGTTTTTACATTCCCTCTATAAGTGATATCTTATGATAAGTGTCTTTTTCTGTGTGACTTATTTCACTTAGAATCGTCGTACCCAAATCCACTCATCATGCTGCTACTAGCCTTATGACGTTGATTTCATGGCTGAGTGATATTCCATTGTACATAAGGACCACAACTTCTTTATCCATTCTTGTCTTTCCTGGGATATTTAAGGTGTCACGAAGTGGAGGTTTTTGTCAACAGAGCAGCCCTAAACTTTGGGGTGCCAGTGTTTTGGTGATTTTTAGTTTTCCCAATTTATACGCCCATGAGTGGAAGTGCCCTATGCTCTCTAAGCTGAGTTTTTTAGATGTTTCAGGACACACCGTGCACTTCTCCAGAGTGGCTGTTGGCAATTTACATCCCGCCCATCAGCGTAGCAAGGCTCCCATTTCTCCATGGCCTATCCTGCATTTCTGGTTTTGACACTTTTTTCAGCATGGCCCTTTTGACCGATGGGAAGCGAGACTTCTTTGTAGCGCTGATTTGCCTTTCCAGGTTGCTTGGTTGGCCAAAAAGGGCGTATGCGTTTTTTCCTGAATATATTCAGGAAAAAACGTATACGCCCTTTTTGGCCAAGGGCATCATTGTCGAGGTTTTGCCGCTTTTCCTGTGCTCTAAAGGCGATTCGAATCTACCTCCTGAAATCTGTTTCCTGCAATTCTGCCTTGCTTTCAAATCCTCTTCGTTGCCTTCCCTCAATATATTTGTGGACGAGAGTTATCATTTCTAAGTCTGCAGGTTTGTGAATTGCCGTGCCCCTGAGCTCCATTTTTCAACTCGCTTTCTTGGGAGCTGGCCGCAAAAGCGCAGGACTGCTTCAGGCCCTATTCGGGCTCCGGGCGGCAAGCTGAGCCTGTGGTTAATTCTTCTTCCTGATGAGAAAATAGAGTGACCTGTGCCTGTCCCAATACCTAGAACTAGTCTCTCATTGGTTCCCCCTCTTCCCGTTCATCCTCAGGACAAATTGCAACCTGTACGGAACAGGAGGTTAAAGGTGCTGATTCTCCAAGCAGGGAGATTGCTAGTATAGCGGCTGGAATGGCGAACCGGAGCACAAGGAGATGAGAAATGACGTGCGTTTTAGAAACCTTTCCCGATCACACGGTGTACCATCTTCTGGGTTTCTCATGCATGTTTTCGATGTAGGAAGATGCCCTTGAACCTGGAGATTTGGGACCCATGGGATGGGTACCACGCAGTATGACTTTCAAGGGTCTGCGTTTGCTCACCCAACCTCACCAAACGTCTCAGCCCCAAGAGTGTCCACCCTTATGTCTCATCCATCTGTGGGTCTACATATGGTCAATCCAGGTTGCATCACAGCCCCTGAACGAATTTTGTCAGAATTTCTCTCTCTTTCACTGTCTTTGTTTCACGGGTTTTTAAAAGTAATTGATTTGTATAATGGGGTTTAGCTGCTTTTCACTGCTGTGTTTATGTCGCTTTTCACCCACTTCACTCACTTACAGAGCGATATAAATACATAGGTTTTAAGCTTCTTACTAGTCAGATATATTCTTGGGCGGTGAATAGGGCGTGTTGAGTCCAGTTCACTGAGCAAGGAGTAGGTCTTGTCTATTACATATTGGGTTTATGGAACGCTATCTGAGCTACTTTGAAACCCTTGTTTTATGCATCACCCCACCTCACCTTTCCCGTTAAGCAGCCATAGTGTGTTTTCTAAACGTGTGACTCTGACCTGTTATGTAATTCAGTTCAAGGGTAGCGGTTTTTACATTCCCTCTATAAGTGATATCTTATGATAAGTGTCTTTTTCTGTGTGACATATTTCACTTAGAATCGTCGTACCCAAATCCACTCATCATGCTGCTACTAGCCTTATGACGTTGATTTCATGGCTGAGTGATATTCCATTGTACATAAGGACCACAACTTCTTTATCCATTCTTGTCTTTCCTGGGATATTTAAGGTGTAACGAAGTGGAGGTTCTTGTCAACAGAGCAGCCCTAAACTTTGGGGTGCCTGTGTCTTGCTGATTTTTAGTTTTCCCAATTTATACGCCCATGAGTGGAAGTGCCCTATGCTCTCTAAGCTGAGTTTTTTAGATGTTTCAGGACACACCGTACACTTCTCCAGAGTGGCTGTTGGCAATTTACATCCCGCCCATCAGCGTAGCAAGGCTCCCATTTCTCCATGGCCTATCCTGCATTTCTGGTTTTGACACTTTTTTCAGCATGGCCCTTTTGACCGAAGGGAAGCGAGACTTCTTTGTAGCGCTGATTTGCCTTTCCAGGTTGCTTGGTTGGCCAAAAAGGGCGTATGCGTTTTTTCCTGAATATATTCAGGAAAAAACGTATACGCCCTTTTTGGCCAAGGGCATCATTGTCGAGGTTTTGCCGCTTTTCCTGTGCTCTAAAGGCGATTCGAATCTACCTCCTGAAATCTGTTTCCTGCAATTCTGCCTTGCGTTCAAATCCTCTTCTTTGCCTTCCCTCAATATATTTGTGGACGAGAGTTATCATTTCTAAGTCTGCAGGTTTGTGAATTGCTGTGCCCCTGAGCTCCATTTTTCAACTCGCTTTCTTGGGAGCTGGCCGCAAAAGCGCAGGACTGCTTCAGGCCCTATTCCGGCTCCGGGCGGCAATCTGAGCTTGTGGTTAATTCTTCTTCCTGATGAGAAAATAGAGTGACCTGTGCCTGTCCCAATACCTAGAGCTAGTCTCTCATTGGTTCCCCCTCTTCCCGTTCATCCTCAGGACAAATTGCAACCTGTACGGAACAGGAGGTTAAAGGTGCTGATTCTCCAAGCAGGGAGATTGCTAGTATAGCGGCTGGAATGGCGAACCTGAGCACAAGGAGATGAGAAATGAGGTGCGTTTTAGAAACCTTTCCCGATCACACGGTGTACCATCTTCTGGGTTTCTCATGCATGTTTTCGATGTAGGAAGATGCCCTTGAACCTGGAGATTTGGGACCCATGGAATGGGTACCACGCAGTATGACTTTCAAGGGTCTGCGTTTGCTCACCCAACCTCACCAAACGTCTCAGCCCCAAGAGTGTCCACCCTTATGTCTCATCCATCTGTGGGTCTACATATGGTCAATCCAGGTTGCATCACAGCCCCTGAACGAATTTTGTCAGAATTTCTCTCTCTTTCACTGTCTTTGTTTCACGGGTTTTTAAAAGTAATTGATTTGTATAATGGGGTTTAGCTGCTTTTCACTGCTGTGTTTATGCCGCTTTTCACCCACTTCACTCACTTACAGAGAGATATAAATACATAGGTTTTAAGCTTCTTACTAGTCAGATATATTCTTGGGCGGTGAATAGGGCGTGTTGAGTCCAGTTCACTGAGCAAGGAGTAGGTCTTGTCTATTACATATTGGGTTTATGGAACGCTATCTGAGCTAATTTGAAACCCTTGTTTTATACATCACCCCACCTCACCTTTCCCGTTAAGCAGCCCTAGTGTGTTTTCTAAACGTGTGACTCTGACCTGTTATGTAATTCAGTTCAAGGGTAGCGGTTTTTACATTCCCTCTATAAGTGATATCTTATGATAAGTGTCTTTTTCTGTGTGACTTATTTCACTTAGAATCGTCGTACCCAAATCCACTCATCATGCTGCTACTAGCCTTATGACGTTGATTTCATGGCTGAGTGATATTCCATTGTACATAAGGACCACAACTTCTTTATCCATTCTTGTCTTTCCTGGGATATTTAAGGTGTCACGAAGTGGAGGTTTTTGTCAACAGAGCAGCCCTAAACTTTGGGGTGCCTGTGTCTTGCTGATTTTTAGTTTTCCCAATTTATACGCCCATGAGTGGAAGTGCCCTATGCTCTCTAAGCTGAGTTTTTTAGATGTTTCAGGACACACCGTACACTTCTCCAGAGTGGCTGTTGGCAATTTACATCCCGCCCATCAGCGTAGCAAGGCTCCCATTTCTCCATGGCCTATCCTGCATTTCTGGTTTTGACACTTTTTTCAGCATGGCCCTTTTGACCGATGGGAAGCGAGACTTCTTTGTAGCGCTGATTTGCCTTTCCAGGTTGCTTGGTTGGCCAAAAAGGGCGTATGCGTTTTTTCCTGAATATATTCAGGAAAAAACGCATACGCCCTTTTTGGCCAAGGGCATCATTGTCGAGGTTTTGCCGGTTTTCCTGTGCTTTAAAGGCGATTCGAATCTACCTCCTGAAATCTGTTTCCTGCAATTCTGCCTTGCTTTCAAGTCCTCTTAGTTGCCTTCCCTCAATATATTTGTGGACGAGAGTTATCATTTCTAAGTCTGCAGGTTTGTGAATTGCCGTGCCCCTGAGCTCCATTTTTCAACTCGCTTTCTTGGGAGCTGGCCGCAAAAGCGCAGGATTGCTTCAGGCCCTATTCGGGCTCCGGGCGGCAGGCTGAGCCTGTGGTTAATTCTTCTTCCTGATGAGAAAATAGAGTGACCTGTGCCTGTCCCAATACCTAGAGCTAGTCTCTCATTGGTTCCCCCTCTTCCCGTTCATCCTCAGGACAAATTGCAACCTGTACGGAACAGGAGGTTAAAGGTGCTGATTCTCCAAGCAGGGAGATTACTAGTATAGCGGCTGGAATGGCGAACCGGAGCACAAGGAGATGAGAAATGAGGTGCGTTTTAGAAACCTTTCCCGATCACACGGTGTACCATCTTCTGGGTTTCTCATGCATGTTTTCGATGTAGGAAGATGCCCTTGAACCTGGAGATTTGGGACCCATGGGACGGGTACCACGCAGTATGACTTTCAAGGGTCTGCGTTTGCTCACCCAACCTCACCAAACCTCTCAGTCCCAAGAGTGTCCACCCTTATGTCTCATCCATCTGTGGGTCTACATATGGTCAATCCAGGTTGCATCACAGCCCGTGAACGAATTTTGTCAGAATTTCTCTCTCTTGCATTGTCTTTGTTTCACGGGTTTTTAAAAGTAATTGATTTGTATAATGGGGTTTAGCTGCTTTTCACTGCTGTGTTTATGCCGTTTTACACCCACCTGACTCACTTACAGAGAGATATCAATACATAGGTTTTAAGATTCTTACTAGTCAGATATATTCTTGGGCGGTGAATAGGGGGTGTTGAGTCCAGTTCACAGAGCAAGGACTACGTCTTGTATATTACATATTGGGTTTTTGAAACGGTACCTGAGCCAATTTGTAGCCCTTCTTTTATGCATCACCCCACCTCACCTTTCCCGTTAAGCAGCCCTAGTGTGTTTTCTAAACGTGTGACTCTGACCTGTTATGTAATTCAGCTCAAGGGTAGCGGTTTTTACATTCCCTCTATAAGTGATATCTTATGATAAGTGTCTTTTTCTGTGTGACTTATTTCACTTAGAATCGTCGTACCCAAATCCACTCATCATGCTGCTACTAGCCTTATGACGTTGATTTCATGGCTGAGTGATATTCCATTGTACATAAGGACCACAACTTCTTTATCCATTCTTGTCTTTCCTGGGATATTTAAGGTGTAACGAAGTGGAGGTTTTTGTCAACAGAGCAGCCCTAAACTTTGGGGTGCCTGTGTCTTGCTGATTTTTAGTTTTCCCAATTTATACGCCCATGAGTGGAAGTGCCCTATGCTCTCTAAGCTGAGTTTTTTAGATGTTTCAGGACACACCGTACACTTCTCCAGAGTGGCTGTTGGCAATTTACATCCCGCCCATCAGCGTAGCAAGGCTCCCATTTCTCCATGGCCTATCCTGCATTTCTGGTTTTGACACTTTTTTCAGCATGGCCCTTTTGACCGATGGGAAGCGAGACTTCTTTGTAGCGCTGATTTGCCTTTCCAGGTTGCTTGGTTGGCCAAAAAGGGCGTATGCGTTTTTTCCTGAATATATTCAGGAAAAAACGCATACGCCCTTTTTGGCCAAGGGCATCATTGTCGAGGTTTTGCCGCTTTTCCTGTGCTTTAAAGGCGATTCGAATCTACCTCCTGAAATCTGTTTCCTGCAATTCTGCCTTGCTTTCAAATCCTCTTCTTTGCCTTCCCTCAATATATTTGTGGACGAGAGTTATCATTTCTAAGTCTGCAGGTTTGTGAATTGCCGTGCCCCTGAGCTCCATTTTTCAACTCGCTTTCTTGGGAGCTGGCCGCAAAAGCGCAGGATTGCTTCAGGCCCTTTTCGGGCTCCGGGCGGCAGGCTGAGCCTGTGGTTAATTCTTCTTCCTGATGAGAAAATAGAGTGACCTGTGCCTGTCCCAATACCTAGAGCTAGTCTCTCATTGGTTCCCCCTCTTCCCGTTCATCCTCAGGACAAATTGCAACCTGTACGGAACAGGAGGTTAAAGGTGCTGATTCTCCAAGCAGGCTGATTGCTACTATAGCGGCTGGAATGGCGAACCGGAGCACAAGGAGATGAGAAATGAGGTGCGTTTTAGAAACCTTTCCCGATCACACAGTGTACCATCTTCTGGGTTTCTCATGCATGTTTTCGATGTAGGAAGATGCCCTTGAACCTGGAGATTTGGGACCCATGGGATGGGTACCACGCAGTATGACTTTCAAGGGTCTGCGTTTGCTCACCCAACCTCACCAAACGACTCAGCCCCAAGAGTGTCCACCCTTATGTCTCATCCGTCTGTGGGTCTACATATGGTCAATCCAGGTTGCATCACAGCCCCTGAACGAATTTTGTCAGAATTTCTCTCTCTTTCACTGTCTTTGTTTCACGGGTTTTTAAAAGTAATTGATTTGTATAATGGGGTTTAGCTGCTTTTCACTGCTGTGTTTATGTCGCTTTTCACCCACTTCACTCACTTACAGAGCGATATAAATACATAGGTTTTAAGATTCTTACTAGTCAGATATATTCTTGGGCGGTGAATAGGGCGTGTTGAGTCCAGTTCACTGAGCAAGGAGTAGGTCTTGTCTATTACATATTGGGTTTATGGAACGCTATCTGAGCTACTTTGAAACCCTTGTTTTATGCATCACCCCACCTCACCTTTCCCGTTAAGCAGCCATAGTGTGTTTTCTAAACGTGTGACTCTGACCTGTTATGTAATTCAGTTCAAGGGTAGCGGTTTTTACATTCCCTCTATAAGTGATATCTTATGATAAGTGTCTTTTTCTGTGTGACATATTTCACTTAGAATCGTCGTACCCAAATCCACTCATCATGCTGCTACTAGCCTTATGACGTTGATTTCATGGCTGAGTGATATTCCATTGTACATAAGGACCACAACTTCTTTATCCATTCTTGTCTTTCCTGGGATATTTAAGGTGTCACGAAGTGGAGGTTCTTGTCAACAGAGCAGCCCTAAACTTTGGGGTGCCTGTGTCTTGCTGATTTTTAGTTTTCCCAATTTATACGCCCATGAGTGGAAGTGCCCTATGCTCTCTAAGCTGAGTTTTTTAGATGTTTCAGGACACACCGTACACTTCTCCAGAGTGGCTGTTGGCAATTTACATCCCGCCCATCAGCGTAGCAAGGCTCCCATTTCTCCATGGCCTATCCTGCATTTCTGGTTTTGACACTTTTTTCAGCATGGCCCTTTTGACCGATGGGAAGCGAGACTTCTTTGTAGCGCTGATTTGCCTTTCCAGGTTGCTTGGTTGGCCAAAAAGGGCGTATGCGTTTTTTCCTGAATATATTCAGGAAAAAACGTATACGCCCTTTTTGGCCAAGGGCATCATTGTCGAGGTTTTGCCGCTTTTCCTGTGCTCTAAAGGCGATTCGAATCTACCTCCTGAAATCTGTTTCCTGCAATTCTGCCTTGCGTTCAAATCCTCTTCTTTGCCTTCCCTCAATATATTTGTGGACGAGAGTTATCATTTCTAAGTCTGCAGGTTTGTGAATTGCTGTGCCCCTGAGCTCCATTTTTCAACTCGCTTTCTTGGGAGCTGGCCGCAAAAGCGCAGGACTGCTTCAGGCCCTATTCCGGCTCC
The DNA here is from genome assembly GCF_965194805.1 of Balaenoptera borealis. Lineage (NCBI taxonomy): Eukaryota > Metazoa > Chordata > Mammalia > Artiodactyla > Balaenopteridae > Balaenoptera > Balaenoptera borealis. The sequence continues at coordinate 542,926 of NW_028123769.1, forward strand.
GGGCGGCAATCTGAGCTTGTGGTTAATTCTTCTTCCTGATGAGAAAATAGAGTGACCTGTGCCTGTCCCAATACCTAGAGCTAGTCTCTCATTGGTTCCCCCTCTTCCCGTTCATCCTCAGGACAAATTGCAACCTGTACGGAACAGGAGGTTAAAGGTGCTGATTCTCCAAGCAGGGAGATTGCTAGTATAGCGGCTGGAATGGCGAACCTGAGCACAAGGAGATGAGAAATGAGGTGCGTTTTAGAAACCTTTCCCGATCACACGGTGTACCATCTTCTGGGTTTCTCATGCATGTTTTCGATGTAGGAAGATGCCCTTGAACCTGGAGATTTGGGACCCATGGAATGGGTACCACGCAGTATGACTTTCAAGGGTCTGCGTTTGCTCACCCAACCTCACCAAACGTCTCAGCCCCAAGAGTGTCCACCCTTATGTCTCATCCATCTGTGGGTCTACATATGGTCAATCCAGGTTGCATCACAGCCCCTGAACGAATTTTGTCAGAATTTCTCTCTCTTTCACTGTCTTTGTTTCACGGGTTTTTAAAAGTAATTGATTTGTATAATGGGGTTTAGCTGCTTTTCACTGCTGTGTTTATGCCGCTTTTCACCCACTTCACTCACTTACAGAGAGATATAAATACATAGGTTTTAAGCTTCTTACTAGTCAGATATATTCTTGGGCGGTGAATAGGGCGTGTTGAGTCCAGTTCACTGAGCAAGGAGTAGGTCTTGTCTATTACATATTGGGTTTATGGAACGCTATCTGAGCTAATTTGAAACCCTTGTTTTATACATCACCCCACCTCACCTTTCCCGTTAAGCAGCCCTAGTGTGTTTTCTAAACGTGTGACTCTGACCTGTTATGTAATTCAGTTCAAGGGTAGCGGTTTTTACATTCCCTCTATAAGTGATATCTTATGATAAGTGTCTTTTTCTGTGTGACTTATTTCACTTAGAATCGTCGTACCCAAATCCACTCATCATGCTGCTACTAGCCTTATGACGTTGATTTCATGGCTGAGTGATATTCCATTGTACATAAGGACCACAACTTCTTTATCCATTCTTGTCTTTCCTGGGATATTTAAGGTGTCACGAAGTGGAGGTTTTTGTCAACAGAGCAGCCCTAAACTTTGGGGTGCCTGTGTCTTGCTGATTTTTAGTTTTCCCAATTTATACGCCCATGAGTGGAAGTGCCCTATGCTCTCTAAGCTGAGTTTTTTAGATGTTTCAGGACACACCGTACACTTCTCCAGAGTGGCTGTTGGCAATTTACATCCCGCCCATCAGCGTAGCAAGGCTCCCATTTCTCCATGGCCTATCCTGCATTTCTGGTTTTGACACTTTTTTCAGCATGGCCCTTTTGACCGATGGGAAGCGAGACTTCTTTGTAGCGCTGATTTGCCTTTCCAGGTTGCTTGGTTGGCCAAAAAGGGCGTATGCGTTTTTTCCTGAATATATTCAGGAAAAAACGCATACGCCCTTTTTGGCCAAGGGCATCATTGTCGAGGTTTTGCCGGTTTTCCTGTGCTTTAAAGGCGATTCGAATCTACCTCCTGAAATCTGTTTCCTGCAATTCTGCCTTGCTTTCAAGTCCTCTTAGTTGCCTTCCCTCAATATATTTGTGGACGAGAGTTATCATTTCTAAGTCTGCAGGTTTGTGAATTGCCGTGCCCCTGAGCTCCATTTTTCAACTCGCTTTCTTGGGAGCTGGCCGCAAAAGCGCAGGATTGCTTCAGGCCCTATTCGGGCTCCGGGCGGCAGGCTGAGCCTGTGGTTAATTCTTCTTCCTGATGAGAAAATAGAGTGACCTGTGCCTGTCCCAATACCTAGAGCTAGTCTCTCATTGGTTCCCCCTCTTCCCGTTCATCCTCAGGACAAATTGCAACCTGTACGGAACAGGAGGTTAAAGGTGCTGATTCTCCAAGCAGGGAGATTACTAGTATAGCGGCTGGAATGGCGAACCGGAGCACAAGGAGATGAGAAATGAGGTGCGTTTTAGAAACCTTTCCCGATCACACGGTGTACCATCTTCTGGGTTTCTCATGCATGTTTTCGATGTAGGAAGATGCCCTTGAACCTGGAGATTTGGGACCCATGGGACGGGTACCACGCAGTATGACTTTCAAGGGTCTGCGTTTGCTCACCCAACCTCACCAAACCTCTCAGTCCCAAGAGTGTCCACCCTTATGTCTCATCCATCTGTGGGTCTACATATGGTCAATCCAGGTTGCATCACAGCCCGTGAACGAATTTTGTCAGAATTTCTCTCTCTTGCATTGTCTTTGTTTCACGGGTTTTTAAAAGTAATTGATTTGTATAATGGGGTTTAGCTGCTTTTCACTGCTGTGTTTATGCCGTTTTACACCCACCTGACTCACTTACAGAGAGATATCAATACATAGGTTTTAAGATTCTTACTAGTCAGATATATTCTTGGGCGGTGAATAGGGGGTGTTGAGTCCAGTTCACAGAGCAAGGACTACGTCTTGTATATTACATATTGGGTTTTTGAAACGGTACCTGAGCCAATTTGTAGCCCTTCTTTTATGCATCACCCCACCTCACCTTTCCCGTTAAGCAGCCCTAGTGTGTTTTCTAAACGTGTGACTCTGACCTGTTATGTAATTCAGCTCAAGGGTAGCGGTTTTTACATTCCCTCTATAAGTGATATCTTATGATAAGTGTCTTTTTCTGTGTGACTTATTTCACTTAGAATCGTCGTACCCAAATCCACTCATCATGCTGCTACTAGCCTTATGACGTTGATTTCATGGCTGAGTGATATTCCATTGTACATAAGGACCACAACTTCTTTATCCATTCTTGTCTTTCCTGGGATATTTAAGGTGTAACGAAGTGGAGGTTTTTGTCAACAGAGCAGCCCTAAACTTTGGGGTGCCTGTGTCTTGCTGATTTTTAGTTTTCCCAATTTATACGCCCATGAGTGGAAGTGCCCTATGCTCTCTAAGCTGAGTTTTTTAGATGTTTCAGGACACACCGTACACTTCTCCAGAGTGGCTGTTGGCAATTTACATCCCGCCCATCAGCGTAGCAAGGCTCCCATTTCTCCATGGCCTATCCTGCATTTCTGGTTTTGACACTTTTTTCAGCATGGCCCTTTTGACCGATGGGAAGCGAGACTTCTTTGTAGCGCTGATTTGCCTTTCCAGGTTGCTTGGTTGGCCAAAAAGGGCGTATGCGTTTTTTCCTGAATATATTCAGGAAAAAACGCATAGGCCCTTTTTGGCCAAGGGCATCATTGTCGAGGTTTTGCCGCTTTTCCTGTGCTTTAAAGGCGATTCGAATCTACCTCCTGAAATCTGTTTCCTGCAATTCTGCCTTGCTTTCAAATCCTCTTCTTTGCCTTCCCTCAATATATTTGTGGACGAGAGTTATCATTTCTAAGTCTGCAGGTTTGTGAATTGCCGTGCCCCTGAGCTCCATTTTTCAACTCGCTTTCTTGGGAGCTGGCCGCAAAAGCGCAGGATTGCTTCAGGCCCTTTTCGGGCTCCGGGCGGCAGGCTGAGCCTGTGGTTAATTCTTCTTCCTGATGAGAAAATAGAGTGACCTGTGCCTGTCCCAATACCTAGAGCTAGTCTCTCATTGGTTCCCCCTCTTCCCGTTCATCCTCAGGACAAATTGCAACCTGTACGGAACAGGAGGTTAAAGGTGCTGATTCTCCAAGCAGGCTGATTGCTACTATAGCGGCTGGAATGGCGAACCGGAGCACAAGGAGATGAGAAATGAGGTGCGTTTTAGAAACCTTTCCCGATCACACAGTGTACCATCTTCTGGGTTTCTCATGCATGTTTTCGATGTAGGAAGATGCCCTTGAACCTGGAGATTTGGGACCCATGGGATGGGTACCACGCAGTATGACTTTCAAGGGTCTGCGTTTGCTCACCCAACCTCACCAAACGACTCAGCCCCAAGAGTGTCCACCCTTATGTCTCATCCGTCTGTGGGTCTACATATGGTCAATCCAGGTTGCATCACAGCCCCTGAACGAATTTTGTCAGAATTTCTCTCTCTTTCACTGTCTTTGTTTCACGGGTTTTTAAAAGTAATTGATTTGTATAATGGGGTTTAGCTGCTTTTCACTGCTGTGTTTATGTCGCTTTTCACCCACTTCACTCACTTACAGAGCGATATAAATACATAGGTTTTAAGATTCTTACTAGTCAGATATATTCTTGGGCGGTGAATAGGGCGTGTTGAGTCCAGTTCACTGAGCAAGGAGTAGGTCTTGTCTATTACATATTGGGTTTATGGAACGCTATCTGAGCTACTTTGAAACCCTTGTTTTATGCATCACCCCACCTCACCTTTCCCGTTAAGCAGCCATAGTGTGTTTTCTAAACGTGTGACTCTGACCTGTTATGTAATTCAGTTCAAGGGTAGCGGTTTTTACATTCCCTCTATAAGTGATATCTTATGATAAGTGTCTTTTTCTGTGTGACATATTTCACTTAGAATCGTCGTACCCAAATCCACTCATCATGCTGCTACTAGCCTTATGACGTTGATTTCATGGCTGAGTGATATTCCATTGTACATAAGGACCACAACTTCTTTATCCATTCTTGTCTTTCCTGGGATATTTAAGGTGTCACGAAGTGGAGGTTCTTGTCAACAGAGCAGCCCTAAACTTTGGGGTGCCTGTGTCTTGCTGATTTTTAGTTTTCCCAATTTATACGCCCATGAGTGGAAGTGCCCTATGCTCTCTAAGCTGAGTTTTTTAGATGTTTCAGGACACACCGTACACTTCTCCAGAGTGGCTGTTGGCAATTTACATCCCGCCCATCAGCGTAGCAAGGCTCCCATTTCTCCATGGCCTATCCTGCATTTCTGGTTTTGACACTTTTTTCAGCATGGCCCTTTTGACCGATGGGAAGCGAGACTTCTTTGTAGCGCTGATTTGCCTTTCCAGGTTGCTTGGTTGGCCAAAAAGGGCGTATGCGTTTTTTCCTGAATATATTCAGGAAAAAACGTATACGCCCTTTTTGGCCAAGGGCATCATTGTCGAGGTTTTGCCGCTTTTCCTGTGCTCTAAAGGCGATTCGAATCTACCTCCTGAAATCTGTTTCCTGCAATTCTGCCTTGCTTTCAAATCCTCTTCTTTGCCTTCCCTCAATATATTTGTGGACGAGAGTTATCATTTCTAAGTCTGCAGGTTTGTGAATTGCCGTGCCCCTGAGCTCCATTTTTCAACTCGCTTTCTTGGGAGCTGGCCGCAAAAGCGCAGGACTGCTTCAGGCCCTATTCCGGCTCCGGGCGGCAATCTGAGCTTGTGGTTAATTCTTCTTCCTGATGAGAAAATAGAGTGACCTGTGCCTGTCCCAATACCTAGAGCTAGTCTCTCATTGGTTCCCCCTCTTCCCGTTCATCCTCAGGACAAATTGCAACCTGTACGGAACAGGAGGTTAAAGGTGCTGATTCTCCAAGCAGGGAGATTGCTAGTATAGCGGCTGGAATGGCGAACCGGAGCACAAGGAGATGAGAAATGAGGTGCGTTTTAGAAACCTTTCCCGATCACACGGTGTACCATCTTCTGGGTTTCTCATGCATGTTTTCGATGTAGGAAGATGCCCTTGAACCTGGAGATTTGGGACCCATGGGATGGGTACCACGCAGTATGACTTTCAAGGGTCTGCGTTTGCTGACCCAACCTCACCAAACGTCTCAGCCCCAAGAGTGTCCACCCTTATGTCTCATCCATCTGTGGGTCTACATATGGTCAATCCAGGTTGCATCACAGCCCCTGAACGAATTTTGTCAGAATTTCTCTCTCTTTCACTGTCTTTGTTTCACGGGTTTTTAAAAGTAATTGATTTGTATAATGGGGTTTAGCTGCTTTTCACTGCTGTGTTTATGCCGCTTTTCACCCACTTCACTCACTTACAGAGAGATATAAATACATAGGTTTTAAGCTTCTTACTAGTCAGATATATTCTTGGGCGGTGAATAGGGCGTGTTGAGTCCAGTTCACTGAGCAAGGAGTAGGTCTTGTCTATTACATATTCGGTTTATGGAACGCTATCTGAGCTACTTTGAAACCCTTGTTTTATGCATCACCCCACCTCACCTTTCCCGTTAAGCAGCCATAGTGTGTTTTCTAAACGTGTGACTCTGACCTGTTATGTAATTCAGTTCAAGGGTAGCGGTTTTTACATTCCCTCTATAAGTGATACCTTATGATAAGTGTCTTTTTCTGTGTGACTTATTTCACTTAGAATCGTCGTACCCAAATCCACTCATCATGCTGCTACTAGCCTTATGACGTTGATTTCATGGCTGAGTGATATTCCATTGTACATAAGGACCACAACTTCTTTATCCATTCTTGTCTTTCCTGGGATATTTAAGGTGTCACGAAGTGGAGGTTTTTGTCAACAGAGCAGCCCTAAACTTTGGGGTGCCTGTGTCTTGCTGATTTTTAGTTTTCCCAATTTATACGCCCATGAGTGGAAGTGCCCTATGCTCTCTAAGCTGAGTTTTTTAGATGTTTCAGGACACACCGTACACTTCTCCAGAGTGGCTGTTGGCAATTTACATCCCGCCCATCAGCGTAGCAAGGCTCCCATTTCTCCATGGCCTATCCTGCATTTCTGGTTTTGACACTTTTTTCAGCATGGCCCTTTTGACCGATGGGAAGCGAGACTTCTTTGTAGCGCTGATTTGCCTTTCCAGGTTGCTTGGTTGGCCAAAAAGGGCGTATGCGTTTTTTCCTGAATATATTCAGGAAAAAACGCATACGCCCTTTTTGGCCAAGGGCATCATTGTCGAGGTTTTGCCGCTTTTCCTGTGCTCTAAAGGCGATTCGAATCTACCTCCTGAAAACTGTTTCCTGCAATGCTGCCTTGCTTTCAAATCCTCTTCTTTGCCTTCCCTCAATATATTTGTGGACGAGAGTTATCATTTCTAAGTCTGCAGGTTTGTGAATTGCCGTGCCCCTGAGCTCCATTTTTCAACTCGCTTTCTTGGGAGCTGGCCGCAAAAGCGCAGGATTGCTTCAGGCCCTATTCGGGCTCCGGGCGGCAGGCTGAGCCTGTGGTTAATTCTTCTTCCTGATGGGAAAATAGAGTGACCTGTGCCTGTCCCAACACCTAGAGCTAGTCTCTCATTGGTTCCCCCTCTTCCCGTTCATCCTCAGGACAAATTGCAACCTGTACGGAACAGGAGGTTAAAGGTGCTGATTCTCCAAGCAGGCTGATTGCTACTATAGCGGCTGGAATGGCGAACCGGAGCACAAGGAGATGAGAAATGACGTGCGTTTTAGAAACCTTTCCCGATCACACGGTGTACCATCTTCTGGGTTTCTCATGCATGTTTTCGATGTAGGAAGATGCCCTTGAACCTGGAGATTTGGGACCCATGGGATGGGTACTACGCAGTATGACTTTCAAGGGTCTGCGTTTGCTCACCCAACCTCACCAAAAGTCTCAGCCCCAAGAGTGTCCACCCTTATGTCTCATCCATCTGTGGGTCTACATATGGTCAATCCAGGTTGCATCACAGCCCCTGAACGAATTTTGTCAGAATTTCTCTCTCTTTCACTTTCTTTGTTTCACGGGATTTTAAAAGTAATTGATTTGTATAATGGGGTTTAGCTGCTTTTCACTGCTGTGTTTATGTCACTTTTCACCCACTTCACTCACTTACAGAGAGATATAAATACATAGGTTTTAAGATTCTTACTAGTCAGATATATTCTTGGGCGGTGAATAGGACGTGTTGAGTCCAGTTCACTGAGCAAGGAGTAGGTCTTGTCTATTACATATTCGGTTTATGGAACGCTATCTGAGCTAATTTGAAACCCTTCTTTTATGCATCACCCCACCTCACCTTTCCCGTTAAGCAGCCATAGTGTGTTTCCTAAACGTGTGACTCTGACCTGTTATGTAATTCAGTTCAAGGGTAGCGGTTTTTACATTCCCTCTATAAGTGATATCTTATGATAAGTGTCTTTTTCTGTGTGACATATTTCACTTAGAATCGTCGTACCCAAATCCACTCATCATGCTGCTACTAGCCTTATGACGTTGATTTCATGGCTGAGTGATATTCCATTGTACATAAGGACCACAACTTCTTTATCCATTCTTGTCTTTCCTGGGATATTTAAGGTGTCACGAAGTGGAGGTTTTTGTCAACAGAGCAGCCCTAAACTTTGGGGTGCCTGTGTCTTGCTGATTTTTAGTTTTCCCAATTTATACGCCCATGAGTGGAAGTGCCCTATGCTCTCTAAGGTGAGTTTTTTAGATGTTTCAGGACACACCGTACACTTCTCCAGAGTGGCTGTTGGCAATTTACATCCCGCCCATCAGCGTAGCAAGGCTCCCATTTCTCCATGGCCTATCCTGCATTTCTGGTTTTGACACTTTTTTCAGCATGGCCCTTTTGACCGATGGGAAGCGAGACTTCTTTGTAGCGCTGATTTGCCTTTCCAGGTTGCTTGGTTGGCCAAAAAGGGCGTATGCGTTTTTTCCTGAATATATTCAGGAAAAAACGCATACGCCCTTTTTGGCCAAGGGCATCATTGTCGAGGTTTTGCCGCTTTTCCTGTGCTCTAAAGGCGATTCGAATCTACCTCCTGAAATCTGTTTCCTGCAATTCTGCCTTGCTTTCAAATCCTCTTCTTTGCCTTCCCTCAATATATTTGTGGACGAGAGTTATCATTTCTAAGTCTGCAGGTTTGTGAATTGCCGTACCCCTGAGCTCCATTTTTCAACTCGCTTTCTTGGGAGCTGGCCGCAAAAGCGCAGGACTGCTTCAGGCCCTATTCGGGCTCCGGGCGGCAGGTTGAGCCTGTGGTTAATTCTTCTTCCTGATGAGAAAATAGAGTGACCTGTGCCTGTCCCAATACCTAGAGCTAGTCTCTCATTGGTTCCCCCTCTTCCCGTTCATCCTCAGGACAAATTGCAACCTGTACGGAACAGGAGGTTAAAGGTGCTGATTCTCCAAGCAGGGAGATTGCTAGTATAGCGGCTGGAATGGCGAACCGGAGCGCAAGGAGATGAGAAATGAGGTGCGTTTTAGAAACCTTTCCCGATCACACGGTGTACCATCTTCTGGGTTTCTCATGCATGTTTTCGATGTAGGAAGATGCCCTTGAACCTGGAGATTTGGGACCCATGGGATGGGTACCACGCAGTATGACTTTCAAGGGTCTGCGTTTGCTCACCCAACCTCACCAAACCTCTCAGCCCCAAGAGTGTCCACCCTTATGTCTCATCCATCTGTGGGTCTACATATGGTCAATCCAGGTTGCATCACAGCCCCTGAACGAATTTTGTCAGAATTTCTCTCTCTTTCACTGTCTTTGTTTCACGAGTTTTTAAAAATAATTGATTTGTATAATGGGGTTTAGCTGCTTTTCACTGCTGTGTTTATGCCGCTTTTCACCCACTTCACTCACTTACAGAGAGATATAAATACATAGGTTTTAAGCTTCTTACTAGTCAGATATATTCTTGGGCGGTGAATAGGGCGTGTTGAGTCCAGTTCACTGAGCAAGGAGTAGGTCTTGTCTATTACATATTGGGTTTATGGAACGCTATCTGAGCTACTTTGAAACCCTTGTTTTATGCATCACCCCACCTCACCTTTCCCGTTAAGCAGCCATAGTGTGTTTTCTAAACGTGTGACTCTGACCTGTTATGTAATTCAGTTCAAGGGTAGCGGTTTTTACATTCCCTCTATAAGTGATATCTTATGATAAGTGTCTTTTTCTGTATGACTTATTTCACTTAGAATCGTCGTACCCAAATCCACTCATCATGCTGCTCCTAGCCTTATGACGTTGATTTCATGGCTGAGTGATATTCCATTGTACATAAGGACCACAACTTCTTTATCCATTCTTGTCTTTCCTGGGATATTTAAGGTGTAACGAAGTGGAGGTTTTTGTCAACAGAGCAGCCCTAAACTTTGGGGTGCCTGTGTCTTGCTGATTTTTAGTTTTCCTAATTTATACGCCCATGAGTGGAAGTGCCCTATGCTCTCTAAGCTGAGTTTTTTAGATGTTTCAGGACACACCGTACACTTCTCCAGAGTGGCTGTTGGCAATTTACATCCCGCCCATCAGCGTAGCAAGGCTCCCTTTTCTCCATGGCCTATCCTGCATTTCTGGTTTTGACACTTTTTTCAGCATGGCCCTTTTGACCGATGGGAAGCGAGACTTCTTTGTAGCGCTGATTTGCCTTTCCAGGTTGCTTGGTTGGCCAAAAAGGGCGTATGCGTTTTTTCCTGAATATATTTAGGAAAAAACGCATACGCCCTTTTTGGCCAAGGGCATCATTGTCGAGGTTTTGCCGCTTTTCCTGTGCTTTAAAGGCGATTCGAATCTACCTCCTGAAATCTGTTTCCTGCAATTCTGCCTTGCTTTCAAGTCCTCTTCGTTGCCTTCCCTCAATATATTTGTGGACGAGAGTTATCATTTCTAAGTCTGCAGGTTTGTGAATTGCCGTGCCCCTGAGCTCCATTTTTCAACTCGCTTTCTTGAGAGCTGGCCGCAAAAGCGCAGGATTGCTTCAGGCCCTATTTGGGCTCCGGGCGGCAGGCTGAGCCTGTGGTTAATTCTTCTTCCTGATGAGAAAATAGAGTGACCTGTGCCTGTCCCAATACCTAGAGCTAGTCTCTCATTGGTTCCCCCTCTTCCCGTTCATCCTCAGGACAAATTGCAACCTGTACGGAACAGGAGGTTAAAGGTGCTGATTCTCCAAGCAGGGAGATTACTAGTATAGCGGCTGGAATGGCGAACCGGAGCACAAGGAGATGAGAAATGAGGTGCGTTTTAGAAACCTTTCCCGATCACATGGTGTACCATCTTCTGGGTTTCTCATGCATGTTTTCGATGTAGGAAGATGCCCTTGAACCTGGAGATTTGGGACCCATGGGATGGGTACCACGCAGTATGACTTTCAAGGGTCTGCGTTTGCTCACCCAACCTCACCAAACCTCTCAGTCCCAAGAGTGTCCACCCTTATGTCTCATCCATCTGTGGGTCTACATATGGTCAATCCAGGTTGCATCACAGCCCCTGAACGAATTTTGTCAGAATTTCTCTCTCTTTCACTGTCTTTGTTTCACGGGTTTTTAAAAGTAATTGATTTGTATAATGGGGTTTAGCTGCTTTTCACTGCTGTGTTTATGCCGCTTTTCACCCACTTCACTCACTTACAGAGAGATATCAATACATAGGTTTTAAGATTCTTACTAGTCAGATATATTCTTGGGCGGTGAATATGGGGTGTTGAGTCCAGTTCGCTGAGGAAGGAGTAGGTCTTGTCTATTACATATTGGGTTTATGGAACGCTATCTGAGCTAATTTGAAACCCTTGTTTTATGCATCACCCCACCTCACCTTTCCCGTTAAGCAGCCCTAGTGTGTTTTCTAAACGTGTGACTCTGCCCTGCTGTGTAATTCAGTTCAAGGGTAGCGGTTTTTACATTCCCTCTATAAGTGATATCTTATGATAAGTGTCTTTTTCTCTGTGACTTATTTCACTTAGAATCGTCGTACCCAAATCCACTCATCATGCTGCTACTAGCCTTATGACGTTGATTTCATGGCTGAGTGATATTCCATTGTACAAAAGGACCACAACTTCTTTATCCATTCTTCTCTTTCCTGGGATATATTAGGTGTAACAAAGTGGAGGTTCTTGTCAACAGAGCAGCCTTAAACTTTGGGGTGCCTGTGTCTTGCTGATTTTTAGTTTTCCCAATTCATGCGCCCGTGAGTGGAAGTGCCCTATGCTCTCTAAGCTGAGTTTTATAAATGTTTCAGGATACACCGTACACTTCTCCAGAGTGACTGTTGGCAATTTACATCCCGCCCATCAGCGTAGCAAGGCTCCCATTTCTCCATGGCCTGTCCTGCATTTCTGGTTTTGACACTTTTTTCAGTATGGCCCTTTTGACCGATGGGAATCGAGACTTCTTTGTAGCGCTGATTTGCCTTTCCAGGTTGCTAGGTTGGCCAAAAAGGGCGTATGCGTTTTTTCCTGAATATATTCAGGAAAAAACGCATAGGCCCTTTTTGGCCAAGGGCATCATTGTCGAGGTTTTGCCGCTTTTCCTGTGCTTTAAAGGCGATTCGAATCTACCTCCTGAAATTTGTTTCCTGCAATTCTGCCTTGCTTTCAAATCCTCTTCGTTGCCTTCCCTCAATATATTTGTGGACGAGCGTTATCATTTCTAAGTCTGCAGCTTTGTGAATTGCCGTGCCCCTGAGCTCCATTTTTCAACTCGCTTTCTTGGGAGCTGGCCGCAAAAGCGCAGGATTGCTTCAGGCCCTATTTGGGCTCCGGGCGGCAGGCTGAGCCTGTGGTTAATTCTTCTTCCTGATGAGAAAATAGAGTGACCTGTGCCTGTCCCAATACCTAGAGCTAGTCTCTCATTGGTTCCCCCTCTTCCCGTTCATCCTCAGGACAAATTGCAACCTGTACGGAACAGGAGGTTAAAGGTGCTGATTCTCCAAGCAGGGAGATTGCTAGTATAGCGGCTGGAATGGCGAACCGGAGCACAAGGAGATGAGAAATGAGGTGCGTTTTAGAAACCTTTCCCGATCACACAGTGTACCATCTTCTGGGTTTCTCATGCATGTTTTCGATGTAGGAAGATGCCCTTGAACCTGGAGATTTGGGACCCATGGGTTGGGTACCACGCAGTATGACTTTCAAGGGTCTGCGTTTGCTCACCCAACCTCACCAAACCTCTCAGTCCCAAGAGTGTCCACCCTTATGTCTCATCCATCTGTGGGTCTACATATGGTCAATCCAGGTTGCATCACAGCCCCTGAACGAATTTTGTCAGAATTTCTCTCTCTTTCACTGTCTTTGTTTCACGGGTTTTTAAAAGTAATTGATTTGTATAATGGGGTTTAGCTGCTTTTCACTGCTGTGTTTATGCCGCTTTTCACCCACTTCACTCACTTACAGAGAGATATAAATACATAGGTTTTAAGCTTCTTACTAGTCAGATATATTCTTGGGCGGTGAATATGGGGTGTTGAGTCCAGTTCGCTGAGGAAGGAGTAGGTCTTGTCTATTACATATTGGGTTTATGGAACGCTATCTGAGCTAATTTGAAACCCTTGTTTTATGCATCACCCCACCTCACCTTTCCCGTTAAGCAGCCCTAGTGTGTTTTCTAAACGTGTGACTCTGCCCTGCTGTGTAATTCAGTTCAAGGGTAGCGGTTTTTACATTCCCTCTATAAGTGATATCTTATGATAAGTGTCTTTTTCTCTGTGACTTATTTCACTTAGAATCGTCGTACCCAAATCCACTCATCATGCTGCTACTAGCCTTATGACGTTGATTTCATGGCTGAGTGATATTCCATTGTACAAAAGGACCACAACTTCTTTATCCATTCTTCTCTTTCCTGGGATATATTAGGTGTAACAAAGTGGAGGTTTTGTAAACAGAGCAGCCTTAAACTTTGGGGTGCCTGTGTCTTGCTGATTTTTAGTTTTCCCAATTCATGCGCCCGTGAGTGGAAGTGCCCTATGCTCTCTAAGCTGAGTTTTATAAATGTTTCAGGATACACCGTACACTTCTCCAGAGTGACTGTTGGCAATTTACATCCCGCCCATCAGCGTAGCAAGGCTCCCATTTCTCCATGGCCTGTCCTGCATTTCTGGTTTTGACACTTTTTTCAGTATGGCCCTTTTGACCGATGGGAATCGAGACTTCTTTGTAGCGCTGATTTGCCTTTCCAGGTTGCTTGGTTGGCCAAAAAGGGCGTATGCGTTTTTTCCTGAATATATTCAGGAAAAAACGCATAGGCCCTTTTTGGCCAAGGGCATCATTGTCGAGGTTTTGCCGCTTTTCCTGTGCTTTAAAGGCGATTCGAATCTACCTCCTGAAATTTGTTTCCTGCAATTCTGCCTTGCTTTCAAATCCTCTTCGTTGCCTTCCCTCAATATATTTGTGGACGAGCGTTATCATTTCTAAGTCTGCAGGTTTGTGAATTGCCGTGCCCCTGAGCTCCATTTTTCAACTCGCTTTCTTGGGAGCTGGCCGCAAAAGCGCAGGATTGCTTCAGGCCCTATTTGGGCTCCGGGCGGCAGGCTGAGCCTGTGGTTAATTCTTCTTCCTGATGAGAAAATAGAGTGACCTGTGCCTGTCCCAATACCTAGAGCTAGTCTCTCATTGGTTCCCCCTCTTCCCGTTCATCCTCAGGACAAATTGCAACCTGTACGGAACAGGAGGTTAAAGGTGCTGATTCTCCAAGCAGGGAGATTGCTAGTATAGCGGCTGGAATGGCGAACCGGAGCACAAGGAGATGAGAAATGAGGTGCGTTTTAGAAACCTTTCCCGATCACACAGTGTACCATCTTCTGGGTTTCTCATGCATGTTTTCGATGTAGGAAGATGCCCTTGAACCTGGAGATTTGGGACCCATGGGTTGGGTACCACGCAGTATGACTTTCAAGGGTCTGCGTTTGCTCATCCAACCTCACCAAACCTCTCAGCCCCAAGAGTGTCCACCCTTATGTCTCATCCATCTGTGGGTCTACATATGGTCAATCCAGGTTGCATCACAGCCCCTGAACGAATTTTGTCAGAATTTCTCTCTCTTTCACTGTCTTTGTTTCACGGGTTTTTAAAAGTAATTGATTTGTATAATGGGGTTTAGCTGCTTTCACTGCTGTGTTTATGCCGCTTTTCACCCAGTTCACTCACTTACAGAGAGATATAAATACATAGGTTTTAAGATTCTTACTAGTCAGATATATTCCTGGGCGGTGAATAGGGGTTGTTTTGTCCAGTTCACTGAGCAAGGAGTAGGTCTTGTCTATTACATATTGGGTTTATGGAACGCTATCTGAGCTACTTTGAAACCCTTGTTTTATGCATCACCCCACCTCACCTTTCCCGTTAAGCAGCCATAGTGTGTTTTCTAAACGTGTGACTCTGATCTGTTATGTAATTCAGTTCAAGGGTAGCGGTTTTTACATTCCCTCTATAAGTGATATCTTATGATAAGTGTCTTTTTCTGTGTGACTTATTTCACTTAGAATCGTCGTACCCAAATCCACTCATCATGCTGCTACTACCCATATGACGTTGATTTCATGGCTGAGTGATATTCCATTCTACATAAGGACCACAACTTCTTTATCCATTCTTGTCTTTCCTGGGATATTTAAGGTGTCACGAAGTGGAGGTTTTTGTCAACAGAGCAGCCCTAAACTTTGGGGTGCCTGTGTCTTGCTGATTTTTAGTTTTCCCAATTTATACGCCCATGAGTGGAAGTGCCCTATGCTCTCTAAGCTGAGTTTTTTAGATGTTTCAGGACACACCGTACACTTCTCCAGAGTGGCTGTTGGCAATTTACATCCCGCCCATCAGCGTAACAAGGCTCCCATTTCTCCATGGCCTATCCTGCATTTCTGGTTTTGACACTTTTTTCAGCATGGCCCTTTTGACCGATGGGAAGCGAGACTTCTTTGTAGCGCTGATTTGCCTTTCCAGGTTGCTTGGTTGGCCAAAAAGGGCGTATGCGTTTTTTCCTGAATATATTCAGGAAAAAACGCATACGCCCTTTTTGGCCAAGGGCATCATTGTCGAGGTTTTGCCGCTTTTCCTGTGCTTTAAAGGCGATTCGAATCTACCTCCTGAAATCTGATTCCTGCAATTCTGCCTTGCTTTCAAATCCTCTTCGTTGCCTTCCCTCAATATATTTGTGGACGAGAGTTATCATTTCTAAGTCTGCAGGTTTGTGAATTGCCGTGCCCCTGAGCTCCATTTTTCAACTCGCTTTCTTGGGAGCTGGCCGCAAAAGCGCAGGATTGCTTCAGGCCCTATTTGGGCTCCGGGCGGCAGGCTGAGCCTGTGGTTAATTCTTCTTCCTGATGAGAAAATAGAGTGACCTGTGCCTGTCCCAATACCTAGAGCTAGTCTCTCATTGGTTCCCCCTCTTCCCGTTCATCCTCAGGACAAATTGCAACCTGTACGGAACAGGAGGTTAAAGGTGCTGATTCTCCAAGCAGGGAGATTGCTAGTATAGCGGCTGGAATGGCGAACCGGAGCACAAGGAGATGAGAAATGAGGTGCGTTTTATAAACCTTTCCCGATCACACGGTGTACCATCTTCTGGGTTTCTCATGCATGTTTTCGATGTAGGAAGATGCCCTTGAACCTGGAGATTTGGGACCCATGGGATGGGTACCACGCAGTATGACTTTCAAGGGTCTGCGTTTGCTCACCCAACCTCACCAAACCTCTCAGCCCCAAGAGTGTCCACCCTTATGTCTCATCCATCTGTGGGTCTACATATGGTCAATCCAGGTTGCATCACAGCCCCTGAACGAATTTTGTCAGAATTTCTCTCTCTATCACTGTCTTTGTTTCACGGGTTTTTAAAAGTAATTGATTTGTATAATGGGGTTTAGCTGCTTTTCACTGCTGTGTTTATGCCGCTTTTCACCCACTTCACTCACTTACAGAGAGATATAAATACATAGGTTTTAAGATTCTTACTAGTCAGATATATTCTTGGGCGGTGAATAGGGCGTGTTGAGTCCAGTTCACTGAGCAAGGAGTAGGTCTTGTCTATTACATATTGGGTTTATGGAACGCTATCTGAGCTACTTTGAAACCCTTGTTTTATGCATCACCCCACCTCACCTTTCCCGTTAAGCAGCCATAGTGTGTTTTCTAAACGTGTGACTCTGACCTGTTATGTAATTCAGTTCAAGGGTAGCGGTTTTTACATTCCCTCTATAAGTGATATCTTATGATAAGTGTCTTTTTCTGTGTGACTTATTTCACTTAGAATCGTCGTACCCAAATCCACTCATCATGCTGCTACTAGCCTTATGACGTTGATTTCATGGCTGAGTGATATTCCATTGTACATAAGGACCACAACTTCTTTATCCATTCTTGTCTTTCCTGGGATATTTAAGGTGTCACGAAGTGGAGGTTTTTGTCAACAGAGCAGCCCTAAACTTTGGGGTGCCAGTGTCTTGCTGATTTTTAGTTTTCCCAATTTATACGCCCATGAGTGGAAGTGCCCTATGCTCTCTAAGCTGAGTTTTTTAGATGTTTCAGGACACACCGTACACTTCTCCAGAGTGGCTGTTGGCAATTTACATCCTGCCCATCAGCGTAGCAAGGCTCCCATTTCTCCATGGCCTATCCTGCATTTCTGGTTTTGACACTTTTTTCAGCATGGCCCTTTTGACCGATGGGAAGCGAGACTTCTTTGTAGCGCTGATTTGCCTTTCCAGGTTGCTTGGTTGGCCAAAAAGGGCATCATTGTGGAGGTTTTGCCGTTTTTCCTGTGCTCTAAAGGCGATTCGAATCTACCTCCTGAAATCTGTTTCCTGCAATTCTGCCTTGCTTTTAAATCCTCTTCTTTGCCTTCCCTCAATATATTTGTGGACGAGAGTTATCATTTCTAAGTCTGCAGGTTTGTGAATTGCCGTGCCCCTGAGCTCCATTTTTCAACTCGCTTTCTTGGGAGCTGGCCGTAAAAGCGCAGGACTGCTTCAGGCCCTATTCTGGCTCCGGGCGGCAGGCTGAGCCTGTGGTTAATTCTTCTTCCTGATGAGAAAATAGAGTGACCTGTGCCTGTCCCAATACCTAGAGCTAGTCTCTCATTGGTTCCCCCTCTTCCCGTTCATCCTCAGGACAAATTGCAACCTGTACGGAACAGGAGGTTAAAGGTGCTGATTCTCCAAGCAGGGAGATTGCTAGTATAGCGGCTGGAATGGCGAACCGGAGCACAAGGAGATGAGAAATGAGGTGCGTTTTAGAAACCTTTCCCGATCACACGGTGTACCATCTTCTGGGTTTCTCATGCATGTTTTCGATGTAGGAAGATGCCCTTGAACCTGGAGATTTGGGACCCATGGGATGGGTACCACGCAGTATGACTTTCAAGGGTCTGCGTTTGCTCACCCAACCTCACCAAACGTCTCAGCCCCAAGAGTGTCCACCCTTATGTCTCATCCATCTGTGGGTCTACATATGGTCAATCCAGGTTGCATCACAGCCCCTGAACGAATTTTGTCAGAATTTCTCTCTCTTTCACTGTCTTTGTTTCACGGGTTTTTAAAAGTAATTGATTTGTATAATGGGGTTTAGCTGCTTTTCACTGCTGTGTTTATGCCGCTTTTCACCCACTTCACTCACTTACAGAGAGATATAAATACATAGGTTTTAAGCTTCTTACTAGTCAGATATATTCTTGGGCGGTGAATAGGGCGTGTTGAGTCCAGTTCACTGAGCAAGGAGTAGGTCTTGTCTATTACATATTGGGTTTATGGAACGCTATCTGAGCTACTTTGAAACCCTTGTTTTATGCATCACCCCACCTCACCTTTCCCGTTAAGCAGCCATAGTGTGTTTTCTAAACGTGTGACTCTGACCTGTTATGTAATTCAGTTCAAGGGTAGCGGTTTTTACATTCCCTCTATAAGTGATATCTTATGATAAGTGTCTTTTTCTGTGTGACTTATTTCACTTAGAATCGTCGTACCCAAATCCACTCATCATGCTGCTCCTAGCCTTATGACGTTGATTTCATGGCTGAGTGATATTCCATTGTACATAAGGACCACAACTTCTTTATCCATTCTTGTCTTTCCTGGGATATTTAAGGTGTCACGAAGTGGAGGTTTTTGTCAACAGAGCAGCCCTAAACTTTGGGGTGCCTGTGTCTTGCTGATTTTTAGTTTTCCCAATTTATACGCCCATGAGTGGAAATGCCCTATGCTCTCTAAGCTGAGTTTTTTAGATGTTTCAGGACACACCGTACACTTCTCCAGAGTGGCTGTTGGCAATTTACATCCCGCCCATCAGCGTAGCAAGGCTCCCATTTCTCCATGGCCTATCCTGCATTTCTGGTTTTGACACTTTTTTCAGCATGGCCCTTTTGACCGATGGGAAGCGAGACCTCTTTGTAGCGCTGATTTGCCTTTCCAGGTTGCTTGGTTGGCCAAAAAGGGCGTATGCGTTTTTTCCTGAATATATTCAGGAAAAAACGCATACGCCCTTTTTGGCCAAGGGCATCATTGTCGAGGTTTTGCCGCTTTTCCTGTGCTTTAAAGGCGATTCGAATCTACCTCCTGAAATCTGTTTCCTGCAATTCTGCCTTGCTTTCAAATCCTCTTCGTTGCCTTCCCTCAATATATTTGTGGACGAGAGTTATCATTTCTAACTCTGCAGGTTTGTGAATTGCCGTGCCCCTGAGCTCCATTTTTCAACTCGCTTTCTTGGGAGCTGGCCGCAAAAGCACAGGACTGCTTCAGGCCCTATTCGGGCTCCGGGCGGCAGGCTGAGCCTGTGGTTAATTCTTTTTCCTGATGAGAAAATAGAGTGACCTGTGCCTGTCCCAATACCTAGAGCTAGTCTCTCATTGGTTCCCCCTCTTCCCGTTCATCCTCAGGACAAATTGCAACCTGTACGGAACAGGAGGTTAAAGGTGCTGATTCTCCAAGCAGGGAGATTGCTAGTATAGCGGCTGGAATGGCGAACCGGAGCACAAGGAGATGAGAAATGAGGTGCGTTTTAGAAACCTTTCCCGATCACACGGTGTACCATCTTCTGGGTTTCTCATGCATGTTTTCGATGTAGGAAGATGCCCTTGAACCTGGAGATTTGGGACCCATGGGACGGGTACCACGCAGTATGACTTTCAAGGGTCTGCGTTTGCTCACCCAACCTCACCAAACCTCTCAGTCCCAAGAGTGTCCACCCTTATGTCTCATCCATCTGTGGGTCTACATATGGTCAATCCAGGTTGCATCACAGCCCCTGAACGAATTTTGTCAGAATTTCTCTCTCTTGCATTGTCTTTGTTTCACGGGTTTTTAAAAGTAATTGATTTGTATAATGGGGTTTAGCTGCTTTTCACTGCTGTGTTTATGCCGTTTTACACCCAACTGACTCACTTACAGAGAGATATCAATACATAGGTTTTAAGATTCTTACTAGTCAGATATATTCTTGGGCGGTGAATAGGGGGTGTTGAGTCCAGTTCACTGAGCAAGGACTAGGTCTTGTCTATTACATATTGGGTTTTGGGAACGGTACCTGAGCTAATTTGAAGCCCTTGTTTTATGCATCACCCCACCTCACCTTTCCCGTTAAGCCACCATAGTGTGTTTTCTAAACGTGTGACTCTGACCTGTTATGTAATTCAGTTCAAGGGTAGCGGTTTTTACATTCCCTCTATAAGTGATATCTTATGATAAGTGTCTTTTTCTGTGTGACATATTTCACTTAGAATCGTCGTACCCAAATCCACTCATCATGCTGCTACTAGCCTTATGACGTTGATTTCATGGCTGAGTGATATTCCATTGTACATAAGGACCACAACTTCTTTATCCATTCTTGTCTTTCCTGGGATATTTAAGGTGTAACGAAGTGGAGGTTTTTGTCAATAGAGCAGCCCTAAACTTTGGGGTGCCTGTGTCTTGCTGATTTTTAGTTTTCCCAATTTATACGCCCATGAGTGGAAGTGCCCTATGCTCTCTAAGCTGAGTTTTTTAGATGTTTCAGGACACACCGTACACTTCTCCAGAGTGGCTGTTGGCAATTTACATCCCGCCCATCAGCGTAGCAAGGCTCTCATTTCTCCATGGCCTATCCTGCATTTCTGGTTTTGACACTTTTTTCAGCATGGCCCTTTTGACCGATGGGAAGCGAGACTTCTTTGTAGCGCTGATTTGCCTTTCCAGGTTGCTTGGTTGGCCAAAAAGGGCGTATGCGTTTTTTCCTGAATATATTCAGGAAAAAACGCATACGCCCTTTTTGGCCAAGGGCATCATTGTCGAGGTTTTGCCGCTTTTCCTGTGCTTTAAAGGCGATTCGAATCTACCTCCTGAAATCTGTTTCCTGCAATTCTGCCTTGCTTTCAAATCCTCTTCGTTGCCTTCCCTCAATATATTTGTGGACGAGAGTTATCATTTCTAAGTCTGCAGGTTTGTGAATTGCCGTGCCCCTGAGCTCCATTTTTCAACTCGCTTTCTTGGGAGCTGGCCGCAAAAGCGCAGGATTGCTTCAGGCCCTATTCGGGCTCCGGGCGGCAGGCTGAGCCTGTGGTTAATTCTTCTTCCTGATGGGAAAATAGAGTGACCTGTGCCTGTCCCAACACCTAGAGCTAGTCTCTCATTGGTTCCCCCTCTTCCCGTTCATCCTCAGGACAAATTGCAACCTGTACGGAACAGGAGGTTAAAGGTGCTGATTCTCCAAGCAGGCTGATTGCTACTATAGCGGCTGGAATGGCGAACCGGAGCACAAGGAGATGAGAAATGACGTGCGTTTTAGAAACCTTTCCCGATCACACAGTGTACCATCTTCTGGGTTTCTCATGCATGTTTTCGATGTAGGAAGATGCCCTTGAACCTGGAGATTTGGGACCCATAGGATGGGTACCACGCAGTATGACTTTCAAGGGTCTGCGTTTGCTCACCCAACCTCACCATACGTCTCAGCCCCAATAGTGTCCACCCTTATGTCTCATCCATCTGTGGGTCTACATATGGTCAATCCAGGTTGCATCACAGCCCCTGAACGAATTTTGTCAGAATTTCTCTCTCTTTCACTGTCTTTGTTTCACGGGTTTTTAAAAGTAATTGATTTGTATAATGGGGTTTAGCTGCTTTTCACTGCTGTGTTTATGTCGCTTTTCACCCACTTCACTCACTTACAGAGAGATATAAATACATAGGTTTTAAGATTCTTACTAGTCAGATATATTCTTGGGCGGTGAATAGGGCGTGTTGAGTCCAGTTCACTGAGCAAGGAGTAGGTCTTGTCTATTACATATTGGGTTTATGGAACGCTATGTGAGCTACTTTGAAACCCTTGTTTTATGCATCACCCCACCTCACCTTTCCCGTTAAGCAGCCATAGTGTGTTTTCTAAACGTGTGACTCTGACCTGTTATGTAATTCAGTTCAAGGGTAGCGGTTTTTACATTCCCTCTATAAGTGATATCTTATGATAAGTGTCTTTTTCTGTGTGACATATTTCACTTAGAATCGTCGTACCCAAATCCACTCATCATGCTGCTACTAGCCTTATGACGTTGATTTCATGGCTGAGTGATATTCCATTGTACATAAGGACCACAACTTCTTTATCCATTCTTGTCTTTCCTGGGATATTTAAGGTGTCACGAAGTGGAAGTTCTTGTCAACAGAGCAGCCCTAAACTTTGGGGTGCCTGTGTCTTGCTGATTTTTAGTTTTCCCAATTTATACGCCCATGAGTGGAAGTGCCCTATGCTCTCTAAGCTGAGTTTTTTAGATGTTTCAGGACACACCGTACACTTCTCCAGAGTGGCTGTTGGCAATTTACATCCCGCCCATCAGCGTAACAAGGCTCCCATTTCTCCATGGCCTATCCTGCATTTCTGGTTTTGACACTTTTTTCAGCATGGCCCTTTTGACCGATGGGAAGCGAGACTTCTTTGTAGCGCTGATTTGCCTTTCCAGGTTGCTTGATTGGCCAAAAAGGGCGTATGCGTTTTTTCCTGAATATATTCAGGAAAAAACGCATACGCCCTTTTTGGCCAAGGGCATCATTGTCGAGGTTTTGCCGCTTTTCCTGTGCTTTAAAGGCGATTCGAATCTACCTCCTGAAATCTGTTTCCTGCAATTCTGCCTTGCTTTCAAATCCTCTTCTTTGCCTTCCCTCAATATATTTGTGGACGAGAGTTATCATTTCTAAGTCTGCAGGTTTGTGAATTGCCGTGCCCCTGAGCTCCATTTTTCAACTCGCTTTCTTGGGAGCTGGCCGCAAAAGCGCAGGATTGCTTCAGGCCCTACTTGGGCTCCGGGCGGCAGGCTGAGCCTGTGGTTAATTCTTCTTCCTGATGAGAAAATAGAGTGACCTGTGCCTGTCCCAATACCTAGAGCTAGTCTCTCATTGGTTCCCCCTCTTCCCGTTCATCCTCAGGACAAATTGCAACCTGTACGGAACAGGAGGTTAAAGGTGCTGATTCTCCAAGCAGGGAGATTGCTAGTATAGCGGCTGGAATGGCGAACCGGAGCACAAGGAGATGAGAAATGAGGTGCGTTTTAGAAACCTTTCCCGATCACACGGTGTACCATCTTCTGGGTTTCTCATGCATGTTTTCGATGTAGGAAGATGCCCTTGAACCTGGAGATTTGGGACCCATGGGATGGGTACCACGCAGTATGACTTTCAAGGGTCTGCGTTTGCTCACCCAACCTCACCAAACCTCTCAGCCCCAAGAGTGTCCACCCTTATGTCTCATCCATCTGTGGGTCTACATATGGTCAATCCAGGTTGCATCACAGCCCCTGAACGAATTTTGTCAGAATTTCTCTCTCTTTCACTGTCTTTGTTTCACGGGTTTTTAAAAGTAATTGATTTGTATAATGGGGTTTAGCTGCTTTCACTGCTGTGTTTATGCCGCTTTTCACCCAGTTCACTCACTTACAGAGAGATATAAATACATAGGTTTTAAGATTCTTACTAGTCAGATATATTCCTGGGCGGTGAATAGGGGTTGTTTTGTCCAGTTCACTGAGCAAGGAGTAGGTCTTGTCTATTACATATTGGGTTTATGGAACGCTATCTGAGCTACTTTGAAACCCTTGTTTTATGCATCACCCCACCTCACCTTTCCCGTTAAGCAGCCATAGTGTGTTTTCTAAACGTGTGACTCTGATCTGTTATGTAATTCAGTTCAAGGGTAGCGGTTTTTACATTCCCTCTATAAGTGATATCTTATGATAAGTGTCTTTTTCTGTGTGACTTATTTCACTTAGAATCGTCGTACCCAAATCCACTCATCATGCTGCTACTAGCCATATGACGTTGATTTCATGGCTGAGTGATATTCCATTCTACATAAGGACCACAACTTCTTTATCCATTCTTGTCTTTCCTGGGATATTTAAGGTGTCACGAAGTGGAGGTTTTTGTCAACAGAGCAGCCCTAAACTTTGGGGTGCCTGTGTCTTGCTGATTTTTAGTTTTCCCAATTTATACGCCCATGAGTGGAAGTGCCCTATGCTCTCTAAGCTGAGTTTTTTAGATGTTTCAGGACACACCGTACACTTCTCCAGAGTGGCTGTTGGCAATTTACATCCCGCCCATCAGCGTAACAAGGCTCCCATTTCTCCATGGCCTATCCTGCATTTCTGGTTTTTTTTTTTTTTTTTTTAATTTATTTATTTATTTATTTTTGGCTGTGTTGGGTCTTCGTTTCTGTGCGAGGGCTTTCTTTGGTTGTGGCGAGCGGGGGCCACTCTTCATCGCGGTGCGCGGGCCTCTCACTGTCGTGGCCTCTCTTGTTGCGGAGCACAGGCTCCAGACGCACAGGCTCATTAGTTGTGGCTCACGGGCCTAGTTGCTCCGTGGCATGTGGGATCTTCCTGGACCAGGGCTCGAACCCGTGTCCCCTGCATTGGCAGGCAGATTCTCAACCACTGCGCCACCAGGGAAGCCCGCATTTCTGGTTTTGACACTTTTTTCAGCATGGCCCTTTTGACCGATGGGAAGCGAGACTTCTTTGTAGCGCTGATTTGCCTTTCCAGGTTGCTTGGTTGGCCAAAAAGGGCGTATGCGTTTTTTCCTGAATATATTCAGGAAAAAACGCATACGCCCTTTTTGGCCAAGGGCATCATTGTCGAGGTTTTGCCGCTTTTCCTGTGCTTTAAAGGCGATTCGAATCTACCTCCTGAAATCTGTTTCCTGCAATTCTGCCTTGCTTTCAAATCCTCTTCGTTGCCTTCCCTCAATATATTTGTGGACGAGAGTTATCATTTCTAAGTCTGCAGGTTTGTGAATTGCCGTGCCCCTGAGCTCCATTTTTCAACTCGCTTTCTTGGGAGCTGGCCGCAAAAGCGCAGGATTGCTTCAGGCCCTATTTGGGCTCCGGGCGGCAGGCTGAGCCTGTGGTTAATTCTTCTTCCTGATGAGAAAATAGAGTGACCTGTGCCTGTCCCAATACCTAGAGCTAGTCTCTCATTGGTTCCCCCTCTTCCCGTTCATCCTCAGGACAAATTGCAACCTGTACGGAACAGGAGGTTAAAGGTGCTGATTCTCCAAGCAGGGAGATTGCTAGTATAGCGGCTGGAATGGCGAACCGGAGCACAAGGAGATGAGAAATGAGGTGCGTTTTATAAACCTTTCCCGATCACACGGTGTACCATCTTCTGGGTTTCTCATGCATGTTTTCGATGTAGGAAGATGCCCTTGAACCTGGAGATTTGGGACCCATGGGATGGGTACCACGCAGTATGACTTTCAAGGGTCTGCGTTTGCTCACCCAACCTCACCAAACGTCTCAGCCCCAAGAGTGTCCACCCTTATGTCTCATCCATCTGTGGGTCTACATATGGTCAATCCAGGTTGCATCACAGCCCCTGAACGAATTTTGTCAGAATTTCTCTCTCTATCACTGTCTTTGTTTCACGGGTTTTTAAAAGTAATTGATTTGTATAATGGGGTTTAGCTGCTTTTCACTGCTGTGTTTATGCCGCTTTTCACCCACTTCACTCACTTACAGAGAGATATAAATACATAGGTTTTAAGATTCTTACTAGTCAGATATATTCTTGGGCGGTGAATAGGGCGTGTTCAGTCCAGTTCACTGAGCAAGGAGTAGGTCTTGTCTATTACATATTGGGTTTATGGAACGCTATCTGAGCTACTTTGAAACCCTTGTTTTATGCATCACCCCACCTCACCTTTCCCGTTAAGCAGCCATAGTGTGTTTTCTAAACGTGTGACTCTGACCTGTTATGTAATTCAGTTCAAGGGTAGCGGTTTTTACATTCCCTCTATAAGTGATATCTTATGATAAGTGTCTTTTTCTGTGTGACTTATTTCACTTAGAATCGTCGTACCCAAATCCACTCATCATGCTGCTACTAGCCTTATGACGTTGATTTCATGGCTGAGTGATATTCCATTGTACATAAGGACCACAACTTCTTTATCCATTCTTGTCTTTCCTGGGATATTTAAGGTGTCACGAAGTGGAGGTTTTTGTCAACAGAGCAGCCCTAAACTTTGGGGTGCCAGTGTTTTGGTGATTTTTAGTTTTCCCAATTTATACGCCCATGAGTGGAAGTGCCCTATGCTCTCTAAGCTGAGTTTTTTAGATGTTTCAGGACACACCGTGCACTTCTCCAGAGTGGCTGTTGGCAATTTACATCCCGCCCATCAGCGTAGCAAGGCTCCCATTTCTCCATGGCCTATCCTGCATTTCTGGTTTTGACACTTTTTTCAGCATGGCCCTTTTGACCGATGGGAAGCGAGACTTCTTTGTAGCGCTGATTTGCCTTTCCAGGTTGCTTGGTTGGCCAAAAAGGGCGTATGCGTTTTTTCCTGAATATATTCAGGAAAAAACGTATACGCCCTTTTTGGCCAAGGGCATCATTGTCGAGGTTTTGCCGCTTTTCCTGTGCTCTAAAGGCGATTCGAATCTACCTCCTGAAATCTGTTTCCTGCAATTCTGCCTTGCTTTCAAATCCTCTTCGTTGCCTTCCCTCAATATATTTGTGGACGAGAGTTATCATTTCTAAGTCTGCAGGTTTGTGAATTGCCGTGCCCCTGAGCTCCATTTTTCAACTCGCTTTCTTGGGAGCTGGCCGCAAAAGCGCAGGACTGCTTCAGGCCCTATTCGGGCTCCGGGCGGCAAGCTGAGCCTGTGGTTAATTCTTCTTCCTGATGAGAAAATAGAGTGACCTGTGCCTGTCCCAATACCTAGAACTAGTCTCTCATTGGTTCCCCCTCTTCCCGTTCATCCTCAGGACAAATTGCAACCTGTACGGAACAGGAGGTTAAAGGTGCTGATTCTCCAAGCAGGGAGATTGCTAGTATAGCGGCTGGAATGGCGAACCGGAGCACAAGGAGATGAGAAATGAGGTGCGTTTTAGAAACCTTTCCCGATCACACAGTGTACCATCTTCTGGGTTTCTCATGCATGTTTTCGATGTAGGAAGATGCCCTTGAACCTGGAGATTTGGGACCCATGGGATGGGTACCACGCAGTATGACTTTCAAGGGTCTGCGTTTGCTCACCCAACCTCACCAAACGTCTCAGCCCCAAGAGTGTCCACCCTTATGTCTCATCCATCTGTGGGTCTACATATGGTCAATCCAGGTTGCATCACAGCCCCTGAACGAATTTTGTCAGAATTTCTCTCTCTTTCACTGTCTTTGTTTCACGGGTTTTTAAAAGTAATTGATTTGTATAATGGGGTTTAGCTGCTTTTCACTGCTGTGTTTATGTCGCTTTTCACCCACTTCACTCACTTACAGAGCGATATAAATACATAGGTTTTAAGATTCTTACTAGTCAGATATATTCTTGGGCGGTGAATAGGGCGTGTTGAGTCCAGTTCACTGAGCAAGGAGTAGGTCTTGTCTATTACATATTGGGTTTATGGAACGCTATGTGAGCTACTTTGAAACCCTTGTTTTATGCATCACCCCACCTCACCTTTCCCGTTAAGCAGCCATAGTGTGTTTTCTAAACGTGTGACTCTGACCTGTTATGTAATTCAGTTCAAGGGTAGCGGTTTTTACATTCCCTCTATAAGTGATATCTTATGATAAGTGTCTTTTTCTGTGTGACATATTTCACTTAGAATCGTCGTACCCAAATCCACTCATCATGCTGCTACTAGCCTTATGACGTTGATTTCATGGCTGAGTGATATTCCATTGTACATAAGGACCACAACTTCTTTATCCATTCTTGTCTTTCCTGGGATATTTAAGGTGTAACGAAGTGGAGGTTCTTGTCAACAGAGCAGCCCTAAACTTTGGGGTGCCTGTGTCTTGCTGATTTTTAGTTTTCCCAATTTATACGCCCATGAGTGGAAGTGCCCTATGCTCTCTAAGCTGAGTTTTTTAGATGTTTCAGGACACACCGTACACTTCTCCAGAGTGGCTGTTGGCAATTTACATCCCGCCCATCAGCGTAGCAAGGCTCCCATTTCTCCATGGCCTATCCTGCATTTCTGGTTTTGACACTTTTTTCAGCATGGCCCTTTTGACCGAAGGGAAGCGAGACTTCTTTGTAGCGCTGATTTGCCTTTCCAGGTTGCTTGGTTGGCCAAAAAGGGCGTATGCGTTTTTTCCTGAATATATTCAGGAAAAAACGTATACGCCCTTTTTGGCCAAGGGCATCATTGTCGAGGTTTTGCCGCTTTTCCTGTGCTCTAAAGGCGATTCGAATCTACCTCCTGAAATCTGTTTCCTGCAATTCTGCCTTGCGTTCAAATCCTCTTCTTTGCCTTCCCTCAATATATTTGTGGACGAGAGTTATCATTTCTAAGTCTGCAGGTTTGTGAATTGCCGTGCCCCTGAGCTCCATTTTTCAACTCGCTTTCTTGGGAGCTGGCCGCAAAAGCGCAGGATTGCTTCAGGCCCTATTCGGGCTCCGGGCGGCAGGCTGAGCCTGTGGTTAATTCTTCTTCCTGATGGGAAAATAGAGTGACCTGTGCCTGTCCCAACACCTAGAGCTAGTCTCTCATTGGTTCCCCCTCTTCCCGTTCATCCTCAGGACAAATTGCAACCTGTACGGAACAGGAGGTTAAAGGTGCTGATTCTCCAAGCAGGCTGATTGCTACTATAGCGGCTGGAATGGCGAACCGGAGCACAAGGAGATGAGAAATGAGGTGCGTTTTAGAAACCTTTCCCGATCACACGGTGTACCATCTTCTGGGTTTCTCATGCATGTTTTCGATGTAGGAAGATGCCCTTGAACCTGGAGATTTGGGACCCATGGGATGGGTACTACGCAGTATGACTTTCAAGGGTCTGCGTTTGCTCACCCAACCTCACCAAACGTCTCAGCCCCAAGAGTGTCCACCCTTATGTCTCATCCTTCTGTGGGTCTACATATGGTCAATCCAGGTTGCATCACAGCCCCTGAACGAATTTTGTCAGAATTTCTCTCTCTTTCACTGTCTTTGTTTCACGGGTTTTTAAAAGTAATTGATTTGTATAATGGGGTTTAGCTGCTTTTCACTGCTGTGTTTATGCCGCTTTTCACCCACTTCACTCACTTACAGAGAGATATCAATACATAGGTTTTAAGCTTCTTACTAGTCAGATATATTCTTGGGCGGTGAATAGGGCGTGTTGAGTCCAGTTCACTGAGCAAGGAGTAGGTCTTGTCTATTACATATTGGGTTTATGGAACGCTATCTGAGCTAATTTGAAACCCTTGTTTTATACATCACCCCACCTCACCTTTCCCGTTAAGCAGCCCTAGTGTGTTTTCTAAACGTGTGACTCTGACCTGTTATGTAATTCAGTTCAAGGGTAGCGGTTTTTACATTCCCTCTATAAGTGATATCTTATGATAAGTGTCTTTTTCTGTATGACTTATTTCACTTAGAATCGTCGTACCCAAATCCACTCAGCATGCTGCTACTAGCCTTATGACGTTGATTTCATGGCTGAGTGATATTCCATTGTACATAAGGACCACAACTTCTTTATCCATTCTTGTCTTTCCTGGGATATTTAAGGTGTCACGAAGTGGAGGTTTTTGTCAACAGAGCAGCCCTAAACTTTGGGGTGCCTGTGTCTTGCTGATTTTTAGTTTTCCCAATTTATACGCCCATGAGTGGAAGTGCCCTATGCTCTCTAAGCTGAGTTTTTTAGATGTTTCAGGACACACCGTACACTTCTCCAGAGTGGCTGTTGGCAATTTACATCCCGCCCATCAGCGTAGCAAGGCTCCCATTTCTCCATGGCCTATCCTGCATTTCTGGTTTTGACACTTTTTTCAGCATGGCCCTTTTGACCGATGGGAAGCGAGACTTCTTTGTAGCGCTGATTTGCCTTTCCAGGTTGCTTGGTTGGCCAAAAAGGGCGTATGCGTTTTTTCCTGAATATATTCAGGAAAAAACGCATACGCCCTTTTTGGCCAAGGGCATCATTGTCGAGGTTTTGCCGGTTTTCCTGTGCTTTAAAGGCGATTCGAATCTACCTCCTGAAATCTGTTTCCTGCAATTCTGCCTTGCTTTCAAGTCCTCTTAGTTGCCTTCCCTCAATATATTTGTGGACGAGAGTTATCATTTCTAAGTCTGCAGGTTTGTGAATTGCCGTGCCCCTGAGCTCCATTTTTCAACTCGCTTTCTTGGGAGCTGGCCGCAAAAGCGCAGGATTGCTTCAGGCCCTATTCGGGCTCCGGGCGGCAGGCTGAGCCTGTGGTTAATTCTTCTTCCTGATGAGAAAATAGAGTGACCTGTGCCTGTCCCAATACCTAGAGCTAGTCTCTCATTGGTTCCCCCTCTTCCCGTTCATCCTCAGGACAAATTGCAACCTGTACGGAACAGGAGGTTAAAGGTGCTGATTCTCCAAGCAGGGAGATTACTAGTATAGCGGCTGGAATGGCGAACCGGAGCACAAGGAGATGAGAAATGAGGTGCGTTTTAGAAACCTTTCCCGATCACACGGTGTACCATCTTCTGGGTTTCTCATGCATGTTTTCGATGTAGGAAGATGCCCTTGAACCTGGAGATTTGGGACCCATGGGACGGGTACCACGCAGTATGACTTTCAAGGGTCTGCGTTTGCTCACCCAACCTCACCAAACCTCTCAGTCCCAAGAGTGTCCACCCTTATGTCTCATCCATCTGTGGGTCTACATATGGTCAATCCAGGTTGCATCACAGCCCGTGAACGAATTTTGTCAGAATTTCTCTCTCTTGCATTGTCTTTGTTTCACGGGTTTTTAAAAGTAATTGATTTGTATAATGGGGTTTAGCTGCTTTTCACTGCTGTGTTTATGCCGTTTTACACCCACCTGACTCACTTACAGAGAGATATCAATACATAGGTTTTAAGATTCTTACTAGTCAGATATATTCTTGGGCGGTGAATAGGGGGTGTTGAGTCCAGTTCACAGAGCAAGGACTACGTCTTGTATATTACATATTGGGTTTTTGAAACGGTACCTGAGCCAATTTGAAGCCCTTCTTTTATGCATCACCCCACCTCACCTTTCCCGTTAAGCAGCCCTAGTGTGTTTTCTAAACGTGTGACTCTGACCTGTTATGTAATTCAGCTCAAGGGTAGCGGTTTTTACATTCCCTCTATAAGTGATATCTTATGATAAGTGTCTTTTTCTGTGTGACTTATTTCACTTAGAATCGTCGTACCCAAATCCACTCATCATGCTGCTACTAGCCTTATGACGTTGATTTCATGGCTGAGTGATATTCCATTGTACATAAGGACCACAACTTCTTTATCCATTCTTGTCTTTCCTGGGATATTTAAGGTGTAACGAAGTGGAGGTTTTTGTCAACAGAGCAGCCCTAAACTTTGGGGTGCCTGTGTCTTGCTGATTTTTAGTTTTCCCAATTTATACGCCCATGAGTGGAAGTGCCCTATGCTCTCTAAGCTGAGTTTTTTAGATGTTTCAGGACACACCGTACACTTCTCCAGAGTGGCTGTTGGCAATTTACATCCCGCCCATCAGCGTAGCAAGGCTCCCATTTCTCCATGGCCTATCCTGCATTTCTGGTTTTGACACTTTTTTCAGCATGGCCCTTTTGACCGATGGGAAGCGAGACTTCTTTGTAGCGCTGATTTGCCTTTCCAGGTTGCTTGGTTGGCCAAAAAGGGCGTATGCGTTTTTTCCTGAATATATTCAGGAAAAAACGCATACGCCCTTTTTGGCCAAGGGCATCATTGTCGAGGTTTTGCCGCTTTTCCTGTGCTTTAAAGGCGATTCGAATCTACCTCCTGAAATCTGTTTCCTGCAATTCTGCCTTGCTTTCAAATCCTCTTCTTTGCCTTCCCTCAATATATTTGTGGACGAGAGTTATCATTTCTAAGTCTGCAGGTTTGTGAATTGCCGTGCCCCTGAGCTCCATTTTTCAACTCGCTTTCTTGGGAGCTGGCCGCAAAAGCGCAGGATTGCTTCAGGCCCTTTTCGGGCTCCGGGCGGCAGGCTGAGCCTGTGGTTAATTCTTCTTCCTGATGAGAAAATAGAGTGACCTGTGCCTGTCCCAATACCTAGAGCTAGTCTCTCATTGGTTCCCCCTCTTCCCGTTCATCCTCAGGACAAATTGCAACCTGTACGGAACAGGAGGTTAAAGGTGCTGATTCTCCAAGCAGGCTGATTGCTACTATAGCAGCTGGAATGGCGAACCGGAGCACAAGGAGATGAGAAATGAGGTGCGTTTTAGAAACCTTTCCCGATCACACAGTGTACCATCTTCTGGGTTTCTCATGCATGTTTTCGATGTAGGAAGATGCCCTTGAACCTGGAGATTTGGGACCCATGGGATGGGTACCACGCAGTATGACTTTCAAGGGTCTGCGTTTGCTCACCCAACCTCACCAAACGACTCAGCCCCAAGAGTGTCCACCCTTATGTCTCATCCGTCTGTGGGTCTACATATGGTCAATCCAGGTTGCATCACAGCCCCTGAACGAATTTTGTCAGAATTTCTCTCTCTTTCACTGTCTTTGTTTCACGGGTTTTTAAAAGTAATTGATTTGTATAATGGGGTTTAGCTGCTTTTCACTGCTGTGTTTATGCCGCTTTTCACCCACTTCACTCACTTACAGAGAGATATAAATACATAGGTTTTAAGCTTCTTACTAGTCAGATATATTCTTGGGCGGTGAATAGGGCGTGTTGAGTCCAGTTCACTGAGCAAGGAGTAGGTCTTGTCTATTACATATTCGGTTTATGGAACGCTATCTGAGCTACTTTGAAACCCTTGTTTTATGCATCACCCCACCTCACCTTTCCCGTTAAGCAGCCCTAGTGTGTTTTCTAAACGTGTGACTCTGCCCTGCTGTGTAATTCAGTTCAAGGGTAGCGGTTTTTACATTCCCTCTATAAGTGATATCTTATGATAAGTGTCTTTTTCTGTGTGACTTATTTCACTTAGAATCGTCGTACCCAAATCCACTCATCATGCTGCTACTAGCCTTATGACGTTGATTTCATGGCTGAGTGATATTCCATCGTACATAAGGACCACAACTTCTTTATCCATTCTTGTCTTTCCTGGGATATTTAAGGTGTCACGAAGTGGAGGTTTTCGTCAACAGAGCAGCCCTAAACTTTGGGGTGCCTGTGTCTTGCTGATTTTTAGTTTTCCCAATTTATACGCCCATGAGTGGAAGTGCCCTATGCTCTCTAAGCTGAGTTTTTTAGATGTTTCAGGACACACCGTACACTTCTCCAGAGTGGCTGTTGGCAATTTACATCCCGCCCATCAGCGTAGCAAGGCTCCCATTTCTCCATGGCCTATCCTGCATTTCTGGTTTTGACACTTTTTTCAGCATGGCCCTTTTGACCGATGGGAAGCGAGACTTCTTTGTAGCGCTGATTTGCCTTTCCAGGTTGCTTGGTTGGCCAAAAAGGGCGTATGCGTTTTTTCCTGAATATATTCAGGAAAAAACGCATACGCCCTTTTTGGCCAAGGGCATCATTGTCGAGGTTTTGCCGCTTTTCCTGTGCTTTAAAGGCGATTCGAATCTACCTCCTGAAAACTGTTTCCTGCAATGCTGCCTTGCTTTCAAATCCTCTTCTTTGCCTTCCCTCAATATATTTGTGGACGAGAGTTATCATTTCTAAGTCTGCAGGTTTGTGAATTGCCGTGCCCCTGAGCTCCATTTTTCAACTCGCTTTCTTGGGAGCTGGCCGCAAAAGCGCAGGATTGCTTCAGGCCCTATTCGGGCTCCGGGCGGCAGGCTGAGCCTGTGGTTAATTCTTCTTCCTGATGGGAAAATAGAGTGACCTGTGCCTGTCCCAACACCTAGAGCTAGTCTCTCATTGGTTCCCCCTCTTCCCGTTCATCCTCAGGACAAATTGCAACCTGTACGGAACAGGAGGTTAAAGGTGCTGATTCTCCAAGCAGGCTGATTGCTACTATAGCGGCTGGAATGGCGAACCGGAGCACAAGGAGATGAGAAATGAGGTGCGTTTTAGAAACCTTTCCCGATCACACGGTGTACCATCTTCTGGGTTTCTCATGCATGTTTTCGATGTAGGAAGATGCCCTTGAACCTGGAGATTTGGGACCCATGGGATGGGTACTACGCAGTATGACTTTCAAGGGTCTGCGTTTGCTCACCCAACCTCACCAAACGTCTCAGCCCCAAGAGTGTCCACCCTTATGTCTCATCCTTCTGTGGGTCTACATATGGTCAATCCAGGTTGCATCACAGCCCCTGAACGAATTTTGTCAGAATTTCTCTCTCTTTCACTGTCTTTGTTTCACGGGTTTTTAAAAGTAATTGATTTGTATAATGGGGTTTAGCTGCTTTTCACTGCTGTGTTTATGCCGCTTTTCACCCACTTCACTCACTTACAGAGAGATATCAATACATAGGTTTTAAGCTTCTTACTAGTCAGATATATTCTTGGGCGGTGAATAGGGCGTGTTGAGTCCAGTTCACTGAGCAAGGAGTAGGTCTTGTCTATTACATATTGGGTTTATGGAACGCTATCTGAGCTAATTTGAAACCCTTGTTTTATACATCACCCCACCTCACCTTTCCCGTTAAGCAGCCCTAGTGTGTTTTCTAAACGTGTGACTCTGACCTGTTATGTAATTCAGTTCAAGGGTAGCGGTTTTTACATTCCCTCTATAAGTGATATCTTATGATAAGTGTCTTTTTCTGTGTGACTTATTTCACTTAGAATCGTCGTACCCAAATCCACTCATCATGCTGCTACTAGCCTTATGACGTTGATTTCATGGCTGAGTGATATTCCATTGTACATAAGGACCACAACTTCTTTATCCATTCTTGTCTTTCCTGGGATATTTAAGGTGTCACGAAGTGGAGGTTTTTGTCAACAGAGCAGCCCTAAACTTTGGGGTGCCTGTGTCTTGCTGATTTTTAGTTTTCCCAATTTATACGCCCATGAGTGGAAGTGCCCTATGCTCTCTAAGCTGAGTTTTTTAGATGTTTCAGGACACACCGTACACTTCTCCAGAGTGGCTGTTGGCAATTTACATCCCGCCCATCAGCGTAGCAAGGCTCCCATTTCTCCATGGCCTATCCTGCATTTCTGGTTTTGACACTTTTTTCAGCATGGCCCTTTTGACCGATGGGAAGCGAGACTTCTTTGTAGCGCTGATTTGCCTTTCCAGGTTGCTTGGTTGGCCAAAAAGGGCGTATGCGTTTTTTCCTGAATATATTCAGGAAAAAACGCATACGCCCTTTTTGGCCAAGGGCATCATTGTCGAGGTTTTGCCGGTTTTCCTGTGCTTTAAAGGCGATTCGAATCTACCTCCTGAAATCTGTTTCCTGCAATTCTGCCTTGCTTTCAAGTCCTCTTAGTTGCCTTCCCTCAATATATTTGTGGACGAGAGTTATCATTTCTAAGTCTGCAGGTTTGTGAATTGCCGTGCCCCTGAGCTCCATTTTTCAACTCGCTTTCTTGGGAGCTGGCCGCAAAAGCGCAGGATTGCTTCAGGCCCTATTCGGGCTCCGGGCGGCAGGCTGAGCCTGTGGTTAATTCTTCTTCCTGATGAGAAAATAGAGTGACCTGTGCCTGTCCCAATACCTAGAGCTAGTCTCTCATTGGTTCCCCCTCTTCCCGTTCATCCTCAGGACAAATTGCAACCTGTACGGAACAGGAGGTTAAAGGTGCTGATTCTCCAAGCAGGGAGATTACTAGTATAGCGGCTGGAATGGCGAACCGGAGCACAAGGAGATGAGAAATGAGGTGCGTTTTAGAAACCTTTCCCGATCACACGGTGTACCATCTTCTGGGTTTCTCATGCATGTTTTCGATGTAGGAAGATGCCCTTGAACCTGGAGATTTGGGACCCATGGGACGGGTACCACGCAGTATGACTTTCAAGGGTCTGCGTTTGCTCACCCAACCTCACCAAACCTCTCAGTCCCAAGAGTGTCCACCCTTATGTCTCATCCATCTGTGGGTCTACATATGGTCAATCCAGGTTGCATCACAGCCCGTGAACGAATTTTGTCAGAATTTCTCTCTCTTGCATTGTCTTTGTTTCACGGGTTTTTAAAAGTAATTGATTTGTATAATGGGGTTTAGCTGCTTTTCACTGCTGTGTTTATGCCGTTTTACACCCACCTGACTCACTTACAGAGAGATATCAATACATAGGTTTTAAGATTCTTACTAGTCAGATATATTCTTGGGCGGTGAATAGGGGGTGTTGAGTCCAGTTCACAGAGCAAGGACTACGTCTTGTATATTACATATTGGGTTTTTGAAACGGTACCTGAGCCAATTTGAAGCCCTTCTTTTATGCATCACCCCACCTCACCTTTCCCGTTAAGCAGCCCTAGTGTGTTTTCTAAACGTGTGACTCTGACCTGTTATGTAATTCAGCTCAAGGGTAGCGGTTTTTACATTCCCTCTATAAGTGATATCTTATGATAAGTGTCTTTTTCTGTGTGACTTATTTCACTTAGAATCGTCGTACCCAAATCCACTCATCATGCTGCTACTAGCCTTATGACGTTGATTTCATGGCTGAGTGATATTCCATTGTACATAAGGCCCACAACTTCTTTATCCATTCTTGTCTTTCCTGGGATATTTAAGGTGTCACGAAGTGGAGGTTTTTGTCAACAGAGCAGCCCTAAACTTTGGGGTGCCTGTGTCTTGCTGATTTTTAGTTTTCCCAATTTATACGCCCATGAGTGGAAGTGCCCTATGCTCTCTAAGCTGAGTTTTTTAGATGTTTCAGGACACACCGTACACTTCTCCAGAGTGGCTGTTGGCAATTTACATCCCGCCCATCAGCGTAGCAAGGCTCCCATTTCTCCATGGCCTATCCTGCATTTCTGGTTTTGACACTTTTTTCAGCATGGCCCTTTTGACCGATGGGAAGTGAGACTTCTTTGTAGCGCTGATTTGCCTTTCCAGGTTGCTTGGTTGGCCAAAAAGGGCGTATGCGTTTTTTCCTGAATATATTCAGGAAAAAACGCATACGCCCTTTTTGGCCAAGGGCATCATTGTCGAGGTTTTGCCGCTTTTCCTGTGCTTTAAAGGCGATTCGAATCTACCTCCTGAAATCTGTTTCCTGCAATTCTGCCTTGCTTTCAAATCCTCTTCTTTGCCTTCCCTCAATATATTTGTGGACGAGAGTTATCATTTCTAAGTCTGCAGGTTTGTGAATTGCCGTGCCCCTGAGCTCCATTTTTCAACTCGCTTTCTTGGGAGCTGGCCGCAAAAGCGCAGGATTGCTTCAGGCCCTTTTCGGGCTCCGGGCGGCAGGCTGAGCCTGTGGTTAATTCTTCTTCCTGATGAGAAAATAGAGTGACCTGTGCCTGTCCCAATACCTAGAGCTAGTCTCTCATTGGTTCCCCCTCTTCCCGTTCATCCTCAGGACAAATTGCAACCTGTACGGAACAGGAGGTTAAAGGTGCTGATTCTCCAAGCAGGCTGATTGCTACTATAGCGGCTGGAATGGCGAACCGGAGCACAAGGAGATGAGAAATGAGGTGCGTTTTAGAAACCTTTCCCGATCACACAGTGTACCATCTTCTGGGTTTCTCATGCATGTTTTCGATGTAGGAAGATGCCCTTGAACCTGGAGATTTGGGACCCATGGGATGGGTACCACGCAGTATGACTTTCAAGGGTCTGCGTTTGCTCACCCAACCTCACCAAACGACTCAGCCCCAAGAGTGTCCACCCTTATGTCTCATCCGTCTGTGGGTCTACATATGGTCAATCCAGGTTGCATCACAGCCCCTGAACGAATTTTGTCAGAATTTCTCTCTCTTTCACTGTCTTTGTTTCACGGGTTTTTAAAAGTAATTGATTTGTATAATGGGGTTTAGCTGCTTTTCACTGCTGTGTTTATGTCGCTTTTCACCCACTTCACTCACTTACAGAGCGATATAAATACATAGGTTTTAAGATTCTTACTAGTCAGATATATTCTTGGGCGGTGAATAGGGCGTGTTGAGTCCAGTTCACTGAGCAAGGAGTAGGTCTTGTCTATTACATATTGGGTTTATGGAACGCTATCTGAGCTACTTTGAAACCCTTGTTTTATGCATCACCCCACCTCACCTTTCCCGTTAAGCAGCCATAGTGTGTTTTCTAAACGTGTGACTCTGACCTGTTATGTAATTCAGTTCAAGGGTAGCGGTTTTTACATTCCCTCTATAAGTGATATCTTATGATAAGTGTCTTTTTCTGTGTGACATATTTCACTTAGAATCGTCGTACCCAAATCCACTCATCATGCTGCTACTAGCCTTATGACGTTGATTTCATGGCTGAGTGATATTCCATTGTACATAAGGACCACAACTTCTTTATCCATTCTTGTCTTTCCTGGGATATTTAAGGTGTAACGAAGTGGAGGTTCTTGTCAACAGAGCAGCCTTAAACTTTGGGGTGCCTGTGTCTTGCTGATTTTTAGTTTTCCCAATTTATACGCCCATGAGTGGAAGTGCCCTATGCTCTCTAAGCTGAGTTTTTTAGATGTTTCAGGACACACCGTACACTTCTCCAGAGTGGCTGTTGGCAATTTACATCCCGCCCATCAGCGTAGCAAGGCTCCCATTTCTCCATGGCCTATCCTGCATTTCTGGTTTTGACACTTTTTTCAGCATGGCCCTTTTGACCGATGGGAAGCGAGACTTCTTTGTAGCGCTGATTTGCCTTTCCAGGTTGCTTGGTTGGCCAAAAAGGGCGTATGCGTTTTTTCCTGAATATATTCAGGAAAAAACGCATACGCCCTTTTTGGCCAAGGGCATCATTGTCGAGGTTTTGCCGCTTTTCCTGTGCTTTAAAGGCGATTCGAATCTACCTCCTGAAATCTGTTTCCTGCAATTCTGCCTTGCTTTCAAATCCTCTTCGTTGCCTTCCCTCAATATATTTGTGGACGAGAGTTATCATTTCTAAGTCTGCAGGTTTGTGAATTGCCGTGCCCCTGAGCTCCATTTTTCAACTCGCTTTCTTGGGAGCTGGCCGCAAAAGCGCAGGATTGCTTCAGGCCCTATTCGGGCTCCGGGCGGCAGGCTGAGCCTGTGGTTAATTCTTCTTCCTGATGGGAAAATAGAGTGACCTGTGCCTGTCCCAACACCTAGAGCTAGTCTCTCATTGGTTCCCCCTCTTCCCGTTCATCCTCAGGACAAATTGCAACCTGTACGGAACAGGAGGTTAAAGGTGCTGATTCTCCAAGCAGGCTGATTGCTACTATAGCGGCTGGAATGGCGAACCGGAGCACAAGGAGATGAGAAATGACGTGCGTTTTAGAAACCTTTCCCGATCACACAGTGTACCATCTTCTGGGTTTCTCATGCATGTTTTCGATGTAGGAAGATGCCCTTGAACCTGGAGATTTGGGACCCATAGGATGGGTACCACGCAGTATGACTTTCAAGGGTCTGCGTTTGCTCACCCAACCTCACCATACGTCTCAGCCCCAATAGTGTCCACCCTTATGTCTCATCCATCTGTGGGTCTACATATGGTCAATCCAGGTTGCATCACAGCCCCTGAACGAATTTTGTCAGAATTTCTCTCTCTTTCACTGTCTTTGTTTCACGGGTTTTTAAAAGTAATTGATTTGTATAATGGGGTTTAGCTGCTTTTCACTGCTGTGTTTATGTCGCTTTTCACCCACTTCACTCACTTACAGAGAGATATAAATACATAGGTTTTAAGATTCTTACTAGTCAGATATATTCTTGGGCGGTGAATAGGGCGTGTTGAGTCCAGTTCACTGAGCAAGGAGTAGGTCTTGTCTATTACATATTCGGTTTATGGAACGCTATGTGAGCTACTTTGAAACCCTTGTTTTATGCATCACCCCACCTCACCTTTCCCGTTAAGCAGCCATAGTGTGTTTTCTAAACGTGTGACTCTGACCTGTTATGTAATTCAGTTCAAGGGTAGCGGTTTTTACATTCCCTCTATAAGTGATATCTTATGATAAGTGTCTTTTTCTGTGTGACATATTTCACTTAGAATCGTCGTACCCAAATCCACTCATCATGCTGCTACTAGCCTTATGACGTTGATTTCATGGCTGAGTGATATTCCATTGTACATAAGGACCACAACTTCTTTATCCATTCTTGTCTTTCCTGGGATATTTAAGGTGTCACGAAGTGGAAGTTCTTGTCAACAGAGCAGCCCTAAACTTTGGGGTGCCTGTGTCTTGCTGATTTTTAGTTTTCCCAATTTATACGCCCATGAGTGGAAGTGCCCTATGCTCTCTAAGCTGAGTTTTTTAGATGTTTCAGGACACACCGTACACTTCTCCAGAGTGGCTGTTGGCAATTTACATCCCGCCCATCAGCGTAACAAGGCTCCCATTTCTCCATGGCCTATCCTGCATTTCTGGTTTTGACACTTTTTTCAGCATGGCCCTTTTGACCGATGGGAAGCGAGACTTCTTTGTAGCTCTGATTTGCCTTTCCAGGTTGCTTGATTGGCCAAAAAGGGCGTATGCGTTTTTTCCTGAATATATTCAGGAAAAAACGCATACGCCCTTTTTGGCCAAGGGCATCATTGTCGAGGTTTTGCCGCTTTTCCTGTGCTTTAAAGGCGATTCGAATCTACCTCCTGAAATCTGTTTCCTGCAATTCTGCCTTGCTTTCAAATCCTCTTCTTTGCCTTCCCTCAATATATTTGTGGACGAGAGTTATCATTTCTAAGTCTGCAGGTTTGTGAATTGCCGTGCCCCTGAGCTCCATTTTTCAACTCGCTTTCTTGGGAGCTGGCCGCAAAAGCGCAGGATTGCTTCAGGCCCTACTTGGGCTCCGGGCGGCAGGCTGAGCCTGTGGTTAATTCTTCTTCCTGATGAGAAAATAGAGTGACCTGTGCCTGTCCCAATACCTAGAGCTAGTCTCTCATTGGTTCCCCCTCTTCCCGTTCATCCTCAGGACAAATTGCAACCTGTACGGAACAGGAGGTTAAAGGTGCTGATTCTCCAAGCAGGGAGATTGCTAGTATAGCGGCTGGAATGGCGAACCGGAGCACAAGGAGATGAGAAATGAGGTGCGTTTTAGAAACCTTTCCCGATCACACGGTGTACCATCTTCTGGGTTTCTCATGCATGTTTTCGATGTAGGAAGATGCCCTTGAACCTGGAGATTTGGGACCCATGGGATGGGTACCACGCAGTATGACTTTCAAGGGTCTGCGTTTGCTCACCCAACCTCACCAAACCTCTCAGCCCCAAGAGTGTCCACCCTTATGTCTCATCCATCTGTGGGTCTACATA
Source organism: Balaenoptera borealis (assembly GCF_965194805.1). Lineage (NCBI taxonomy): Eukaryota > Metazoa > Chordata > Mammalia > Artiodactyla > Balaenopteridae > Balaenoptera > Balaenoptera borealis. The sequence continues at coordinate 584,118 of NW_028123769.1, forward strand.
TGGTCAATCCAGGTTGCATCACAGCCCCTGAACGAATTTTGTCAGAATTTCTCTCTCTTTCACTGTCTTTGTTTCACGGGTTTTTAAAAGTAATTGATTTGTATAATGGGGTTTAGCTGCTTTCACTGCTGTGTTTATGCCGCTTTTCACCCAGTTCACTCACTTACAGAGAGATATAAATACATAGGTTTTAAGATTCTTACTAGTCAGATATATTCCTGGGCGGTGAATAGGGGTTGTTTTGTCCAGTTCACTGAGCAAGGAGTAGGTCTTGTCTATTACATATTGGGTTTATGGAACGCTATCTGAGCTACTTTGAAACCCTTGTTTTATGCATCACCCCACCTCACCTTTCCCGTTAAGCAGCCATAGTGTGTTTTCTAAACGTGTGACTCTGATCTGTTATGTAATTCAGTTCAAGGGTAGCGGTTTTTACATTCCCTCTATAAGTGATATCTTATGATAAGTGTCTTTTTCTGTGTGACTTATTTCACTTAGAATCGTCGTACCCAAATCCACTCATCATGCTGCTACTAGCCATATGACGTTGATTTCATGGCTGAGTGATATTCCATTCTACATAAGGACCACAACTTCTTTATCCATTCTTGTCTTTCCTGGGATATTTAAGGTGTCACGAAGTGGAGGTTTTTGTCAACAGAGCAGCCCTAAACTTTGGGGTGCCTGTGTCTTGCTGATTTTTAGTTTTCCCAATTTATACGCCCATGAGTGGAAGTGCCCTATGCTCTCTAAGCTGAGTTTTTTAGATGTTTCAGGACACACCGTACACTTCTCCAGAGTGGCTGTTGGCAATTTACATCCCGCCCATCAGCGTAACAAGGCTCCCATTTCTCCATGGCCTATCCTGCATTTCTGGTTTTTTTTTTTTTTTTTTTTTTTTTTTTTTTTTTTTAATTAATTTATTTATTTATTTTTGGCTGTGTTGGGTCTTCGTTTCTGTGCGAGGGCTTTCTTTGGTTGTGGCGAGCGGGGGCCACTCTTCATCGCGGTGCGCGGGCCTCTCACTGTCGTGGCCTCTCTTGTTGCGGAGCACAGGCTCCAGACGCACAGGCTCATTAGTTGTGGCTCACGGGCCTAGTTGCTCCGTGGCATGTGGGATCTTCCTGGACCAGGTCTCGAACCCGTGTCCCCTGCATTGGCAGGCAGATTCTCAACCACTGCGCCACCAGGGAAGCCCGCATTTCTGGTTTTGACACTTTTTTCAGCATGGCCCTTTTGACCGATGGGAAGCGAGACTTCTTTGTAGCGCTGATTTGCCTTTCCAGGTTGCTTGGTTGGCCAAAAAGGGCGTATGCGTTTTTTCCTGAATATATTCAGGAAAAAACGCATACGCCCTTTTTGGCCAAGGGCATCATTGTCGAGGTTTTGCCGCTTTTCCTGTGCTTTAAAGGCGATTCGAATCTACCTCCTGAAATCTGTTTCCTGCAATTCTGCCTTGCTTTCAAATCCTCTTCGTTGCCTTCCCTCAATATATTTGTGGACGAGAGTTATCATTTCTAAGTCTGCAGGTTTGTGAATTGCCGTGCCCCTGAGCTCCATTTTTCAACTCGCTTTCTTGGGAGCTGGCCGCAAAAGCGCAGGATTGCTTCAGGCCCTATTTGGGCTCCGGGCGGCAGGCTGAGCCTGTGGTTAATTCTTCTTCCTGATGAGAAAATAGAGTGACCTGTGCCTGTCCCAATACCTAGAGCTAGTCTCTCATTGGTTCCCCCTCTTCCCGTTCATCCTCAGGACAAATTGCAACCTGTACGGAACAGGAGGTTAAAGGTGCTGATTCTCCAAGCAGGGAGATTGCTAGTATAGCGGCTGGAATGGCGAACCGGAGCACAAGGAGATGAGAAATGAGGTGCGTTTTATAAACCTTTCCCGATCACACGGTGTACCATCTTCTGGGTTTCTCATGCATGTTTTCGATGTAGGAAGATGCCCTTGAACCTGGAGATTTGGGACCCATGGGATGGGTACCACGCAGTATGACTTTCAAGGGTCTGCGTTTGCTCACCCAACCTCACCAAACCTCTCAGCCCCAAGAGTGTCCACCCTTATGTCTCATCCATCTGTGGGTCTACATATGGTCAATCCAGGTTGCATCACAGCCCCTGAACGAATTTTGTCAGAATTTCTCTCTCTATCACTGTCTTTGTTTCACGGGTTTTTAAAAGTAATTGATTTGTATAATGGGGTTTAGCTGCTTTTCACTGCTGTGTTTATGCCGCTTTTCACCCACTTCACTCACTTACAGAGAGATATAAATACATAGGTTTTAAGATTCTTACTAGTCAGATATATTCTTGGGCGGTGAATAGGGCGTGTTCAGTCCAGTTCACTGAGCAAGGAGTAGGTCTTGTCTATTACATATTGGGTTTATGGAACGCTATCTGAGCTACTTTGAAACCCTTGTTTTATGCATCACCCCACCTCACCTTTCCCGTTAAGCAGCCATAGTGTGTTTTCTAAACGTGTGACTCTGACCTGTTATGTAATTCAGTTCAAGGGTAGCGGTTTTTACATTCCCTCTATAAGTGATATCTTATGATAAGTGTCTTTTTCTGTGTGACTTATTTCACTTAGAATCGTCGTACCCAAATCCACTCATCATGCTGCTACTAGCCTTATGACGTTGATTTCATGGCTGAGTGATATTCCATTGTACATAAGGACCACAACTTCTTTATCCATTCTTGTCTTTCCTGGGATATTTAAGGTGTCACGAAGTGGAGGTTTTTGTCAACAGAGCAGCCCTAAACTTTGGGGTGCCAGTGTTTTGGTGATTTTTAGTTTTCCCAATTTATACGCCCATGAGTGGAAGTGCCCTATGCTCTCTAAGCTGAGTTTTTTAGATGTTTCAGGACACACCGTGCACTTCTCCAGAGTGGCTGTTGGCAATTTACATCCCGCCCATCAGCGTAGCAAGGCTCCCATTTCTCCATGGCCTATCCTGCATTTCTGGTTTTGACACTTTTTTCAGCATGGCCCTTTTGACCGATGGGAAGCGAGACTTCTTTGTAGCGCTGATTTGCCTTTCCAGGTTGCTTGGTTGGCCAAAAAGGGCGTATGCGTTTTTTCCTGAATATATTCAGGAAAAAACGTATACGCCCTTTTTGGCCAAGGGCATCATTGTCGAGGTTTTGCCGCTTTTCCTGTGCTCTAAAGGCGATTCGAATCTACCTCCTGAAATCTGTTTCCTGCAATTCTGCCTTGCTTTCAAATCCTCTTCGTTGCCTTCCCTCAATATATTTGTGGACGAGAGTTATCATTTCTAAGTCTGCAGGTTTGTGAATTGCCGTGCCCCTGAGCTCCATTTTTCAACTCGCTTTCTTGGGAGCTGGCCGCAAAAGCGCAGGACTGCTTCAGGCCCTATTCGGGCTCCCGGCGGCAGGCTGAGCCTGTGGTTAATTCTTCTTCCTGATGGGAAAATAGAGTGACCTGTGCCTGTCCCAACACCTAGAGCTAGTCTCTCATTGGTTCCCCCTCTTCCCGTTCATCCTCAGGACAAATTGCAACCTGTACGGAACAGGAGGTTAAAGGTGCTGATTCTCCAAGCAGGCTGATTGCTACTATAGCGGCTGGAATGGCGAACCGGAGCACAAGGAGATGAGAAATGACGTGCGTTTTAGAAACCTTTCCCGATCACACAGTGTACCATCTTCTGGGTTTCTCATGCATGTTTTCGATGTAGGAAGATGCCCTTGAACCTGGAGATTTGGGACCCATAGGATGGGTACCACGCAGTATGACTTTCAAGGGTCTGCGTTTGCTCACCCAACCTCACCATACGTCTCAGCCCCAATAGTGTCCACCCTTATGTCTCATCCATCTGTGGGTCTACATATGGTCAATCCAGGTTGCATCACAGCCCCTGAACGAATTTTGTCAGAATTTCTCTCTCTTTCACTGTCTTTGTTTCACGGGTTTTTAAAAGTAATTGATTTGTATAATGGGGTTTAGTTGCTTTTCACTGCTGTGTTTATGTCGCTTTTCACCCACTTCACTCACTTACAGAGAGATATAAATACATAGGTTTTAAGATTCTTACTAGTCAGATATATTCTTGGGCGGTGAATAGGGCGTGTTGAGTCCAGTTCACTGAGCAAGGAGTAGGTCTTGTCTATTACATATTCGGTTTATGGAACGCTATGTGAGCTACTTTGAAACCCTTGTTTTATGCATCACCCCACCTCACCTTTCCCGTTAAGCAGCCCTAGTGTGTTTTCTAAACGTGTGACTCTGACCTGTTATGTAATTCAGTTCAAGGGTAGCGGTTTTTACATTCCCTCTATAAGTGATATCTTATGATAAGTGTCTTTTTCTGTGTGACATATTTCACTTAGAATCGTCGTACCCAAATCCACTCATCATGCTGCTACTAGCCTTATGACGTTGATTTCATGGCTGAGTGATATTCCATTGTACATAAGGACCACAACTTCTTTATCCATTCTTGTCTTTCCTGGGATATTTAAGGTGTCACGAAGTGGAAGTTCTTGTCAACAGAGCAGCCCTAAACTTTGGGGTGCCTGTGTCTTGCTGATTTTTAGTTTTCCCAATTTATACGCCCATGAGTGGAAGTGCCCTATGCTCTCTAAGCTGAGTTTTTTAGATGTTTCAGGACACACCGTACACTTCTCCAGAGTGGCTGTTGGCAATTTACATCCCGCCCATCAGCGTAACAAGGCTCCCATTTCTCCATGGCCTATCCTGCATTTCTGGTTTTGACACTTTTTTCAGCATGGCCCTTTTGACCGATGGGAAGCGAGACTTCTTTGTAGCGCTGATTTGCCTTTCCAGGTTGCTTGATTGGCCAAAAAGGGCGTATGCGTTTTTTCCTGAATATATTCAGGAAAAAACGCATACGCCCTTTTTGGCCAAGGGCATCATTGTCGAGGTTTTGCCGCTTTTCCTGTGCTTTAAAGGCGATTCGAATCTACCTCCTGAAATCTGTTTCCTGCAATTCTGCCTTGCTTTCAAATCCTCTTCTTTGCCTTCCCTCAATATATTTGTGGACGAGAGTTATCATTTCTAAGTCTGCAGGTTTGTGAATTGCCGTGCCCCTGAGCTCCATTTTTCAACTCGCTTTCTTGGGAGCTGGCCGCAAAAGCGCAGGATTGCTTCAGGCCCTACTTGGGCTCCGGGCGGCAGGCTGAGCCTGTGGTTAATTCTTCTTCCTGATGAGAAAATAGAGTGACCTGTGCCTGTCCCAATACCTAGAGCTAGTCTCTCATTGGTTCCCCCTCTTCCCGTTCATCCTCAGGACAAATTGCAACCTGTACGGAACAGGAGGTTAAAGGTGCTGATTCTCCAAGCAGGGAGATTGCTAGTATAGCGGCTGGAATGGCGAACCGGAGCACAAGGAGATGAGAAATGAGGTGCGTTTTAGAAACCTTTCCCGATCACACGGTGTACCATCTTCTGGGTTTCTCATGCATGTTTTCGATGTAGGAAGATGCCCTTGAACCTGGAGATTTGGGACCCATGGGATGGGTACCACGCAGTATGACTTTCAAGGGTCTGCGTTTGCTCACCCAACCTCACCAAACCTCTCAGCCCCAAGAGTGTCCACCCTTATGTCTCATCCATCTGTGGGTCTACATATGGTCAATCCAGGTTGCATCACAGCCCCTGAACGAATTTTGTCAGAATTTCTCTCTCTTTCACTGTCTTTGTTTCACGGGTTTTTAAAAGTAATTGATTTGTATAATGGGGTTTAGCTGCTTTCACTGCTGTGTTTATGCCGCTTTTCACCCAGTTCACTCACTTACAGAGAGATATAAATACATAGGTTTTAAGATTCTTACTAGTCAGATATATTCCTGGGCGGTGAATAGGGGTTGTTTTGTCCAGTTCACTGAGCAAGGAGTAGGTCTTGTCTATTACATATTGGGTTTATGGAACGCTATCTGAGCTACTTTGAAACCCTTGTTTTATGCATCACCCCACCTCACCTTTCCCGTTAAGCAGCCATAGTGTGTTTTCTAAACGTGTGACTCTGATCTGTTATGTAATTCAGTTCAAGGGTAGCGGTTTTTACATTCCCTCTATAAGTGATATCTTATGATAAGTGTCTTTTTCTGTGTGACTTATTTCACTTAGAATCGTCGTACCCAAATCCACTCATCATGCTGCTACTAGCCATATGACGTTGATTTCATGGCTGAGTGATATTCCATTCTACATAAGGACCACAACTTCTTTATCCATTCTTGTCTTTCCTGGGATATTTAAGGTGTCACGAAGTGGAGGTTTTTGTCAACAGAGCAGCCCTAAACTTTGGGGTGCCTGTGTCTTGCTGATTTTTAGTTTTCCCAATTTATACGCCCATGAGTGGAAGTGCCCTATGCTCTCTAAGCTGAGTTTTTTAGATGTTTCAGGACACACCGTACACTTCTCCAGAGTGGCTGTTGGCAATTTACATCCCGCCCATCAGCGTAACAAGGCTCCCATTTCTCCATGGCCTATCCTGCATTTCTGGTTTTGACACTTTTTTCAGCATGGCCCTTTTGACCGATGGGAAGCGAGACTTCTTTGTAGCGCTGATTTGCCTTTCCAGGTTGCTTGGTTGGCCAAAAAGGGCGTATGCGTTTTTTCCTGAATATATTCAGGAAAAAACGCATACGCCCTTTTTGGCCAAGGGCATCATTGTCGAGGTTTTGCCGCTTTTCCTGTGCTTTAAAGGCGATTCGAATCTACCTCCTGAAATCTGTTTCCTGCAATTCTGCCTTGCTTTCAAATCCTCTTCGTTGCCTTCCCTCAATATATTTGTGGACGAGAGTTATCATTTCTAAGTCTGCAGGTTTGTGAATTGCCGTGCCCCTGAGCTCCATTTTTCAACTCGCTTTCTTGGGAGCTGGCCGCAAAAGCGCAGGATTGCTTCAGGCCCTATTTGGGCTCCGGGCGGCAGGCTGAGCCTGTGGTTAATTCTTCTTCCTGATGAGAAAATAGAGTGACCTGTGCCTGTCCCAATACCTAGAGCTAGTCTCTCATTGGTTCCCCCTCTTCCCGTTCATCCTCAGGACAAATTGCAACCTGTACGGAACAGGAGGTTAAAGGTGCTGATTCTCCAAGCAGGGAGATTGCTAGTATAGCGGCTGGAATGGCGAACCGGAGCACAAGGAGATGAGAAATGAGGTGCGTTTTATAAACCTTTCCCGATCACACGGTGTACCATCTTCTGGGTTTCTCATGCATGTTTTCGATGTAGGAAGATGCCCTTGAACCTGGAGATTTGGGACCCATGGGATGGGTACCACGCAGTATGACTTTCAAGGGTCTGCGTTTGCTCACCCAACCTCACCAAACGTCTCAGCCCCAAGAGTGTCCACCCTTATGTCTCATCCATCTGTGGGTCTACATATGGTCAATCCAGGTTGCATCACAGCCCCTGAACGAATTTTGTCAGAATTTCTCTCTCTATCACTGTCTTTGTTTCACGGGTTTTTAAAAGTAATTGATTTGTATAATGGGGTTTAGCTGCTTTTCACTGCTGTGTTTATGCCGCTTTTCACCCACTTCACTCACTTACAGAGAGATATAAATACATAGGTTTTAAGATTCTTACTAGTCAGATATATTCTTGGGCGGTGAATAGGGCGTGTTCAGTCCAGTTCACTGAGCAAGGAGTAGGTCTTGTCTATTACATATTGGGTTTATGGAACGCTATCTGAGCTACTTTGAAACCCTTGTTTTATGCATCACCCCACCTCACCTTTCCCGTTAAGCAGCCATAGTGTGTTTTCTAAACGTGTGACTCTGACCTGTTATGTAATTCAGTTCAAGGGTAGCGGTTTTTACATTCCCTCTATAAGTGATATCTTATGATAAGTGTCTTTTTCTGTGTGACTTATTTCACTTAGAATCGTCGTACCCAAATCCACTCATCATGCTGCTACTAGCCTTATGACGTTGATTTCATGGCTGAGTGATATTCCATTGTACATAAGGACCACAACTTCTTTATCCATTCTTGTCTTTCCTGGGATATTTAAGGTGTCACGAAGTGGAGGTTTTTGTCAACAGAGCAGCCCTAAACTTTGGGGTGCCAGTGTTTTGGTGATTTTTAGTTTTCCCAATTTATACGCCCATGAGTGGAAGTGCCCTATGCTCTCTAAGCTGAGTTTTTTAGATGTTTCAGGACACACCGTGCACTTCTCCAGAGTGGCTGTTGGCAATTTACATCCCGCCCATCAGCGTAGCAAGGCTCCCATTTCTCCATGGCCTATCCTGCATTTCTGGTTTTGACACTTTTTTCAGCATGGCCCTTTTGACCGATGGGAAGCGAGACTTCTTTGTAGCGCTGATTTGCCTTTCCAGGTTGCTTGGTTGGCCAAAAAGGGCGTATGCGTTTTTTCCTGAATATATTCAGGAAAAAACGTATACGCCCTTTTTGGCCAAGGGCATCATTGTCGAGGTTTTGCCGCTTTTCCTGTGCTCTAAAGGCGATTCGAATCTACCTCCTGAAATCTGTTTCCTGCAATTCTGCCTTGCTTTCAAATCCTCTTCGTTGCCTTCCCTCAATATATTTGTGGACGAGAGTTATCATTTCTAAGTCTGCAGGTTTGTGAATTGCCGTGCCCCTGAGCTCCATTTTTCAACTCGCTTTCTTGGGAGCTGGCCGCAAAAGCGCAGGACTGCTTCAGGCCCTATTCGGGCTCCGGGCGGCAAGCTGAGCCTGTGGTTAATTCTTCTTCCTGATGAGAAAATAGAGTGACCTGTGCCTGTCCCAATACCTAGAACTAGTCTCTCATTGGTTCCCCCTCTTCCCGTTCATCCTCAGGACAAATTGCAACCTGTACGGAACAGGAGGTTAAAGGTGCTGATTCTCCAAGCAGGGAGATTGCTAGTATAGCGGCTGGAATGGCGAACCGGAGCACAAGGAGATGAGAAATGAGGTGCGTTTTAGAAACCTTTCCCGATCACACGGTGTACCATCTTCTGGGTTTCTCATGCATGTTTTCGATGTAGGAAGATGCCCTTGAACCTGGAGATTTGGGACCCATGGGATGGGTACCACGCAGTATGACTTTCAAGGGTCTGCGTTTGCTCACCCAACCTCACCAAACGTCTCAGCCCCAAGAGTGTCCACCCTTATGTCTCATCCATCTGTGGGTCTACATATGGTCAATCCAGGTTGCATCACAGCCCCTGAACGAATTTTGTCAGAATTTCTCTCTCTTTCACTGTCTTTGTTTCACGGGTTTTTAAAAGTAATTGATTTGTATAATGGGGTTTAGCTGCTTTTCACTGCTGTGTTTATGTCGCTTTTCACCCACTTCACTCACTTACAGAGCGATATAAATACATAGGTTTTAAGATTCTTACTAGTCAGATATATTCTTGGGCGGTGAATAGGGCGTGTTGAGTCCAGTTCACTGAGCAAGGAGTAGGTCTTGTCTATTACATATTGGGTTTATGGAACGCTATCTGAGCTACTTTGAAACCCTTGTTTTATGCATCACCCCACCTCACCTTTCCCGTTAAGCAGCCATAGTGTGTTTTCTAAACGTGTGACTCTGACTTGTTATGTAATTCAGTTCAAGGGTAGCGGTTTTTACATTCCCTCTATAAGTGATATCTTATGATAAGTGTCTTTTTCTGTGTGACATATTTCACTTAGAATCGTCGTACCCAAATCCACTCATCATGCTGCTACTAGCCTTATGACGTTGATTTCATGGCTGAGTGATATTCCATTGTACATAAGGACCACAACTTCTTTATCCATTCTTGTCTTTCCTGGGATATTTAAGGTGTAACGAAGTGGAGGTTCTTGTCAACAGAGCAGCCCTAAACTTTGGGGTGCCTGTGTCTTGCTGATTTTTAGTTTTCCCAATTTATACGCCCATGAGTGGAAGTGCCCTATGCTCTCTAAGCTGAGTTTTTTAGATGTTTCAGGACACACCGTACACTTCTCCAGAGTGGCTGTTGGCAATTTACATCCCGCCCATCAGCGTAGCAAGGCTCCCATTTCTCCATGGCCTATCCTGCATTTCTGGTTTTGACACTTTTTTCAGCATGGCCCTTTTGACCGAAGGGAAGCGAGACTTCTTTGTAGCGCTGATTTGCCTTTCCAGGTTGCTTGGTTGGCCAAAAAGGGCGTATGCGTTTTTTCCTGAATATATTCAGGAAAAAACGTATACGCCCTTTTTGGCCAAGGGCATCATTGTCGAGGTTTTGCCGCTTTTCCTGTGCTCTAAAGGCGATTCGAATCTACCTCCTGAAATCTGTTTCCTGCAATTCTGCCTTGCGTTCAAATCCTCTTCTTTGCCTTCCCTCAATATATTTGTGGACGAGAGTTATCATTTCTAAGTCTGCAGGTTTGTGAATTGCTGTGCCCCTGAGCTCCATTTTTCAACTCGCTTTCTTGGGAGCTGGCCGCAAAAGCGCAGGACTGCTTCAGGCCCTATTCCGGCTCCGGGCGGCAATCTGAGCTTGTGGTTAATTCTTCTTCCTGATGAGAAAATAGAGTGACCTGTGCCTGTCCCAATACCTAGAGCTAGTCTCTCATTGGTTCCCCCTCTTCCCGTTCATCCTCAGGACAAATTGCAACCTGTACGGAACAGGAGGTTAAAGGTGCTGATTCTCCAAGCAGGGAGATTGCTAGTATAGCGGCTGGAATGGCGAACCTGAGCACAAGGAGATGAGAAATGAGGTGCGTTTTAGAAACCTTTCCCGATCACACGGTGTACCATCTTCTGGGTTTCTCATGCATGTTTTTGATGTAGGAAGATGCCCTTGAACCTGGAGATTTGGGACCCATGGAATGGGTACCACGCAGTATGACTTTCAAGGGTCTGCGTTTGCTCACCCAACCTCACCAAACGTCTCAGCCCCAAGAGTGTCCACCCTTATGTCTCATCCATCTGTGGGTCTACATATGGTCAATCCAGGTTGCATCACAGCCCCTGAACGAATTTTGTCAGAATTTCTCTCTCTTTCACTGTCTTTGTTTCACGGGTTTTTAAAAGTAATTGATTTGTATAATGGGGTTTAGCTGCTTTTCACTGCTGTGTTTATGCCGCTTTTCACCCACTTCACTCACTTACAGAGAGATATAAATACATAGGTTTTAAGCTTCTTACTAGTCAGATATATTCTTGGGCGGTGAATAGGGCGTGTTGAGTCCAGTTCACTGAGCAAGGAGTAGGTCTTGTCTATTACATATTCGGTTTATGGAACGCTATCTGAGCTACTTTGAAACCCTTGTTTTATGCATCACCCCACCTCACCTTTCCCGTTAAGCAGCCCTAGTGTGTTTTCTAAACGTGTGACTCTGACCTGTTATGTAATTCAGTTCAAGGGTAGCGGTTTTTACATTCCCTCTATAAGTGATATCTTATGATAAGTGTCTTTTTCTGTGTGACTTATTTCACTTAGAATCGTCGTACCCAAATCCACTCATCATGCTGCTACTAGCCTTATGACGTTGATTTCATGGCTGAGTGATATTCCATCGTACATAAGGACCACAACTTCTTTATCCATTCTTGTCTTTCCTGGGATATTTAAGGTGTCACGAAGTGGAGGTTTTCGTCAACAGAGCAGCCCTAAACTTTGGGGTGCCTGTGTCTTGCTGATTTTTAGTTTTCCCAATTTATACGCCCATGAGTGGAAGTGCCCTATGCTCTCTAAGCTGAGTTTTTTAGATGTTTCAGGACACACCGTACACTTCTCCAGAGTGGCTGTTGGCAATTTACATCCCGCCCATCAGCGTAGCAAGGCTCCCATTTCTCCATGGCCTATCCTGCATTTCTGGTTTTGACACTTTTTTCAGCATGGCCCTTTTGACCGATGGGAAGCGAGACTTCTTTGTAGCGCTGATTTGCCTTTCCAGGTTGCTTGGTTGGCCAAAAAGGGCGTATGCGTTTTTTCCTGAATATATTCAGGAAAAAACGCATACGCCCTTTTTGGCCAAGGGCATCATTGTCGAGGTTTTGCCGCTTTTCCTGTGCTTTAAAGGCGATTCGAATCTACCTCCTGAAAACTGTTTCCTGCAATGCTGCCTTGCTTTCAAATCCTCTTCTTTGCCTTCCCTCAATATATTTGTGGACGAGAGTTATCATTTCTAAGTCTGCAGGTTTGTGAATTGCCGTGCCCCTGAGCTCCATTTTTCAACTCGCTTTCTTGGGAGCTGGCCGCAAAAGCGCAGGATTGCTTCAGGCCCTATTCGGGCTCCGGGCGGCAGGCTGAGCCTGTGGTTAATTCTTCTTCCTGATGGGAAAATAGAGTGACCTGTGCCTGTCCCAACACCTAGAGCTAGTCTCTCATTGGTTCCCCCTCTTCCCGTTCATCCTCAGGACAAATTGCAACCTGTACGGAACAGGAGGTTAAAGGTGCTGATTCTCCAAGCAGGCTGATTGCTACTATAGCGGCTGGAATGGCGAACCGGAGCACAAGGAGATGAGAAATGAGGTGCGTTTTAGAAACCTTTCCCGATCACACGGTGTACCATCTTCTGGGTTTCTCATGCATGTTTTCGATGTAGGAAGATGCCCTTGAACCTGGAGATTTGGGACCCATGGGATGGGTACTACGCAGTATGACTTTCAAGGGTCTGCGTTTGCTCACCCAACCTCACCAAACGTCTCAGCCCCAAGAGTGTCCACCCTTATGTCTCATCCTTCTGTGGGTCTACATATGGTCAATCCAGGTTGCATCACAGCCCCTGAACGAATTTTGTCAGAATTTCTCTCTCTTTCACTGTCTTTGTTTCACGGGTTTTTAAAAGTAATTGATTTGTATAATGGGGTTTAGCTGCTTTTCACTGCTGTGTTTATGCCGCTTTTCACCCACTTCACTCACTTACAGAGAGATATCAATACATAGGTTTTAAGCTTCTTACTAGTCAGATATATTCTTGGGCGGTGAATAGGGCGTGTTGAGTCCAGTTCACTGAGCAAGGAGTAGGTCTTGTCTATTACATATTGGGTTTATGGAACGCTATCTGAGCTAATTTGAAACCCTTGTTTTATACATCACCCCACCTCACCTTTCCCGTTAAGCAGCCCTAGTGTGTTTTCTAAACGTGTGACTCTGACCTGTTATGTAATTCAGTTCAAGGGTAGCGGTTTTTACATTCCCTCTATAAGTGATATCTTATGATAAGTGTCTTTTTCTGTGTGACTTATTTCACTTAGAATCGTCGTACCCAAATCCACTCATCATGCTGCTACTAGCCTTATGACGTTGATTTCATGGCTGAGTGATATTCCATTGTACATAAGGACCACAACTTCTTTATCCATTCTTGTCTTTCCTGGGATATTTAAGGTGTCACGAAGTGGAGGTTTTTGTCAACAGAGCAGCCCTAAACTTTGGGGTGCCTGTGTCTTGCTGATTTTTAGTTTTCCCAATTTATACGCCCATGAGTGGAAGTGCCCTATGCTCTCTAAGCTGAGTTTTTTAGATGTTTCAGGACACACCGTACACTTCTCCAGAGTGGCTGTTGGCAATTTACATCCCGCCCATCAGCGTAGCAAGGCTCCCATTTCTCCATGGCCTATCCTGCATTTCTGGTTTTGACACTTTTTTCAGCATGGCCCTTTTGACCGATGGGAAGCGAGACTTCTTTGTAGCGCTGATTTGCCTTTCCAGGTTGCTTGGTTGGCCAAAAAGGGCGTATGCGTTTTTTCCTGAATATATTCAGGAAAAAACGCATACGCCCTTTTTGGCCAAGGGCATCATTGTCGAGGTTTTGCCGGTTTTCCTGTGCTTTAAAGGCGATTCGAATCTACCTCCTGAAATCTGTTTCCTGCAATTCTGCCTTGCTTTCAAGTCCTCTTAGTTGCCTTCCCTCAATATATTTGTGGACGAGAGTTATCATTTCTAAGTCTGCAGGTTTGTGAATTGCCGTGCCCCTGAGCTCCATTTTTCAACTCGCTTTCTTGGGAGCTGGCCGCAAAAGCGCAGGATTGCTTCAGGCCCTATTCGGGCTCCGGGCGGCAGGCTGAGCCTGTGGTTAATTCTTCTTCCTGATGAGAAAATAGAGTGACCTGTGCCTGTCCCAATACCTAGAGCTAGTCTCTCATTGGTTCCCCCTCTTCCCGTTCATCCTCAGGACAAATTGCAACCTGTACGGAACAGGAGGTTAAAGGTGCTGATTCTCCAAGCAGGGAGATTACTAGTATAGCGGCTGGAATGGCGAACCGGAGCACAAGGAGATGAGAAATGAGGTGCGTTTTAGAAACCTTTCCCGATCACACGGTGTACCATCTTCTGGGTTTCTCATGCATGTTTTCGATGTAGGAAGATGCCCTTGAACCTGGAGATTTGGGACCCATGGGACGGGTACCACGCAGTATGACTTTCAAGGGTCTGCGTTTGCTCACCCAACCTCACCAAACCTCTCAGTCCCAAGAGTGTCCACCCTTATTTCTCATCCATCTGTGGGTCTACATATGGTCAATCCAGGTTGCATCACAGCCCGTGAACGAATTTTGTCAGAATTTCTCTCTCTTGCATTGTCTTTGTTTCACGGGTTTTTAAAAGTAATTGATTTGTATAATGGGGTTTAGCTGCTTTTCACTGCTGTGTTTATGCCGTTTTACACCCACCTGACTCACTTACAGAGAGATATCAATACATAGGTTTTAAGATTCTTACTAGTCAGATATATTCTTGGGCGGTGAATAGGGGGTGTTGAGTCCAGTTCACAGAGCAAGGACTACGTCTTGTATATTACATATTGGGTTTTTGAAACGGTACCTGAGCCAATTTGAAGCCCTTCTTTTATGCATCACCCCACCTCACCTTTCCCGTTAAGCAGCCCTAGTGTGTTTTCTAAACGTGTGACTCTGACCTGTTATGTAATTCAGCTCAAGGGTAGCGGTTTTTACATTCCCTCTATAAGTGATATCTTATGATAAGTGTCTTTTTCTGTGTGACTTATTTCACTTAGAATCGTCGTACCCAAATCCACTCATCATGCTGCTACTAGCCTTATGACGTTGATTTCATGGCTGAGTGATATTCCATTGTACATAAGGACCACAACTTCTTTATCCATTCTTGTCTTTCCTGGGATATTTAAGGTGTAACGAAGTGGAGGTTTTTGTCAACAGAGCAGCCCTAAACTTTGGGGTGCCTGTGTCTTGCTGATTTTTAGTTTTCCCAATTTATACGCCCATGAGTGGAAGTGCCCTATGCTCTCTAAGCTGAGTTTTTTAGATGTTTCAGGACACACCGTACACTTCTCCAGAGTGGCTGTTGGCAATTTACATCCCGCCCATCAGCGTAGCAAGGCTCCCATTTCTCCATGGCCTATCCTGCATTTCTGGTTTTGACACTTTTTTCAGCATGGCCCTTTTGACCGATGGGAAGCGAGACTTCTTTGTAGCGCTGATTTGCCTTTCCAGGTTGCTTGGTTGGCCAAAAAGGGCGTATGCGTTTTTTCCTGAATATATTCAGGAAAAAACGCATACGCCCTTTTTGGCCAAGGGCATCATTGTCGAGGTTTTGCCGCTTTTCCTGTGCTTTAAAGGCGATTCGAATCTACCTCCTGAAATCTGTTTCCTGCAATTCTGCCTTGCTTTCAAATCCTCTTCTTTGCCTTCCCTCAATATATTTGTGGACGAGAGTTATCATTTCTAAGTCTGCAGGTTTGTGAATTGCCGTGCCCCTGAGCTCCATTTTTCAACTCGCTTTCTTGGGAGCTGGCCGCAAAAGCGCAGGATTGCTTCAGGCCCTTTTCGGGCTCCGGGCGGCAGGCTGAGCCTGTGGTTAATTCTTCTTCCTGATGAGAAAATAGAGTGACCTGTGCCTGTCCCAATACCTAGAGCTAGTCTCTCATTGGTTCCCCCTCTTCCCGTTCATCCTCAGGACAAATTGCAACCTGTACGGAACAGGAGGTTAAAGGTGCTGATTCTCCAAGCAGGCTGATTGCTACTATAGCGGCTGGAATGGCGAACCGGAGCACAAGGAGATGAGAAATGAGGTGCGTTTTAGAAACCTTTCCCGATCACACAGTGTACCATCTTCTGGGTTTCTCATGCATGTTTTCGATGTAGGAAGATGCCCTTGAACCTGGAGATTTGGGACCCATGGGATGGGTACCACGCAGTATGACTTTCAAGGGTCTGCGTTTGCTCACCCAACCTCACCAAACGACTCAGCCCCAAGAGTGTCCACCCTTATGTCTCATCCGTCTGTGGGTCTACATATGGTCAATCCAGGTTGCATCACAGCCCCTGAACGAATTTTGTCAGAATTTCTCTCTCTTTCACTGTCTTTGTTTCACGGGTTTTTAAAAGTAATTGATTTGTATAATGGGGTTTAGCTGCTTTTCACTGCTGTGTTTATGTCGCTTTTCACCCACTTCACTCACTTACAGAGCGATATAAATACATAGGTTTTAAGATTCTTACTAGTCAGATATATTCTTGGGCGGTGAATAGGGCGTGTTGAGTCCAGTTCACTGAGCAAGGAGTAGGTCTTGTCTATTACATATTGGGTTTATGGAACGCTATCTGAGCTACTTTGAAACCCTTGTTTTATGCATCACCCCACCTCACCTTTCCCGTTAAGCAGCCATAGTGTGTTTTCTAAACGTGTGACTCTGACCTGTTATGTAATTCAGTTCAAGGGTAGCGGTTTTTACATTCCCTCTATAAGTGATATCTTATGATAAGTGTCTTTTTCTGTGTGACATATTTCACTTAGAATCGTCGTACCCAAATCCACTCATCATGCTGCTACTAGCCTTATGACGTTGATTTCATGGCTGAGTGATATTCCATTGTACATAAGGACCACAACTTCTTTATCCATTCTTGTCTTTCCTGGGATATTTAAGGTGTAACGAAGTGGAGGTTCTTGTCAACAGAGCAGCCCTAAACTTTGGGGTGCCTGTGTCTTGCTGATTTTTAGTTTTCCCAATTTATACGCCCATGAGTGGAAGTGCCCTATGCTCTCTAAGCTGAGTTTTTTAGATGTTTCAGGACACACCGTACACTTCTCCAGAGTGGCTGTTGGCAATTTACATCCCGCCCATCAGCGTAGCAAGGCTCCCATTTCTCCATGGCCTATCCTGCATTTCTGGTTTTGACACTTTTTTCAGCATGGCCCTTTTGACCGATGGGAAGCGAGACTTCTTTGTAGCGCTGATTTGCCTTTCCAGGTTGCTTGGTTGGCCAAAAAGGGCGTATGCGTTTTTTCCTGAATATATTCAGGAAAAAACGTATACGCCCTTTTTGGCCAAGGGCATCATTGTCGAGGTTTTGCCGCTTTTCCTGTGCTCTAAAGGCGATTCGAATCTACCTCCTGAAATCTGTTTCCTGCAATTCTGCCTTGCGTTCAAATCCTCTTCGTTGCCTTCCCTCAATATATTTGTGGACGAGAGTTATCATTTCTAAGTCTGCAGGTTTGTGAATTGCCGTGCCCCTGAGCTCCATTTTTCAACTCGCTTTCTTGGGAGCTGGCCGCAAAAGCGCAGGACTGCTTCAGGCCCTATTCCGGCTCCGGGCGGCAATCTGAGCTTGTGGTTAATTCTTCTTCCTGATGAGAAAATAGAGTGACCTGTGCCTGTCCCAATACCTAGAGCTAGTCTCTCATTGGTTCCCCCTCTTCCCGTTCATCCTCAGGACAAATTGCAACCTGTACGGAACAGGAGGTTAAAGGTGCTGATTCTCCAAGCAGGGAGATTGCTAGTATAGCGGCTGGAATGGCGAACCGGAGCACAAGGAGATGAGAAATGAGGTGCGTTTTAGAAACCTTTCCCGATCACACGGTGTACCATCTTCTGGGTTTCTCATGCATGTTTTCGATGTAGGAAGATGCCCTTGAACCTGGAGATTTGGGACCCATGGGATGGGTACCACGCAGTATGACTTTCAAGGGTCTGCGTTTGCTCACCCAACCTCACCAAACGTCTCAGCCCCAAGAGTGTCCACCCTTATGTCTCATCCATCTGTGGGTCTACATATGGTCAATCCAGGTTGCATCACAGCCCCTGAACGAATTTTGTCAGAATTTCTCTCTCTTTCACTGTCTTTGTTTCACGGGTTTTTAAAAGTAATTGATTTGTATAATGGGGTTTAGCTGCTTTTCACTGCTGTGTTTATGCCGCTTTTCACCCACTTCACTCACTTACAGAGAGATATAAATACATAGGTTTTAAGCTTCTTACTAGTCAGATATATTCTTGGGCGGTGAATAGGGCGTGTTGAGTCCAGTTCACTGAGCAAGGAGTAGGTCTTGTCTATTACATATTCGGTTTATGGAACGCTATCTGAGCTACTTTGAAACCCTTGTTTTATGCATCACCCCACCTCACCTTTCCCGTTAAGCAGCCATAGTGTGTTTTCTAAACGTGTGACTCTGACCTGTTATGTAATTCAGTTCAAGGGTAGCGGTTTTTACATTCCCTCTATAAGTGATACCTTATGATAAGTGTCTTTTTCTGTGTGACTTATTTCACTTAGAATCGTCGTACCCAAATCCACTCATCATGCTGCTACTAGCCTTATGACGTTGATTTCATGGCTGAGTGATATTCCATTGTACATAAGGACCACAACTTCTTTATCCATTCTTGTCTTTCCTGGGATATTTAAGGTGTCACGAAGTGGAGGTTTTTGTCAACAGAGCAGCCCTAAACTTTGGGGTGCCTGTGTCTTGCTGATTTTTAGTTTTCCCAATTTATACGCCCATGAGTGGAAGTGCCCTATGCTCTCTAAGCTGAGTTTTTTAGATGTTTCAGGACACACCGTACACTTCTCCAGAGTGGCTGTTGGCAATTTACATACCGCCCATCAGCGTAGCAAGGCTCCCATTTCTCCATGGCCTATCCTGCATTTCTGGTTTTGACACTTTTTTCAGCATGGCCCTTTTGACCGATGGGAAGCGAGACTTCTTTGTAGCGCTGATTTGCCTTTCCAGGTTGCTTGGTTGGCCAAAAAGGGCGTATGCGTTTTTTCCTGAATATATTCAGGAAAAAACGCATACGCCCTTTTTGGCCAAGGGCATCATTGTCGAGGTTTTGCCGCTTTTCCTGTGCTTTAAAGGCGATTCGAATCTACCTCCTGAAAACTGTTTCCTGCAATGCTGCCTTGCTTTCAAATCCTCTTCTTTGCCTTCCCTCAATATATTTGTGGACGAGAGTTATCATTTCTAAGTCTGCAGGTTTGTGAATTGCCGTGCCCCTGAGCTCCATTTTTCAACTCGCTTTCTTGGGAGCTGGCCGCAAAAGCGCAGGATTGCTTCAGGCCCTATTCGGGCTCCGGGCGGCAGGCTGAGCCTGTGGTTAATTCTTCTTCCTGATGGGAAAATAGAGTGACCTGTGCCTGTCCCAACACCTAGAGCTAGTCTCTCATTGGTTCCCCCTCTTCCCGTTCATCCTCAGGACAAATTGCAACCTGTACGGAACAGGAGGTTAAAGGTGCTGATTCTCCAAGCAGGCTGATTGCTACTATAGCGGCTGGAATGGCGAACCGGAGCACAAGGAGATGAGAAATGAGGTGCGTTTTAGAAACCTTTCCCGATCACACGGTGTACCATCTTCTGGGTTTCTCATGCATGTTTTCGATGTAGGAAGATGCCCTTGAACCTGGAGATTTGGGACCCATGGGATGGGTACCACGCAGTATGACTTTCAAGGGTCTGCGTTTGCTCACCCAACCTCACCAAACCTCTCAGCCCCAAGAGTGTCCACCCTTATGTCTCATCCATCTGTGGGTCTACATATGGTCAATCCAGGTTGCATCACAGCCCCTGAACGAATTTTGTCAGAATTTCTCTCTCTTTCACTGTCTTTGTTTCACGAGTTTTTAAAAATAATTGATTTGTATAATGGGGTTTAGCTGCTTTTCACTGCTGTGTTTATGCCGCTTTTCACCCACTTCACTCACTTACAGAGAGATATAAATACATAGGTTTTAAGCTTCTTACTAGTCAGATATATTCTTGGGCGGTGAATAGGGCGTGTTGAGTCCAGTTCACTGAGCAAGGAGTAGGTCTTGTCTATTACATATTGGGTTTATGGAACGCTATCTGAGCTACTTTGAAACCCTTGTTTTATGCATCACCCCACCTCACCTTTCCCGTTAAGCAGCCATAGTGTGTTTTCTAAACGTGTGACTCTGACCTGTTATGTAATTCAGTTCAAGGGTAGCGGTTTTTACATTCCCTCTATAAGTGATATCTTATGATAAGTGTCTTTTTCTGTGTGACTTATTTCACTTAGAATCGTCGTACCCAAATCCACTCATCATGCTGCTCCTAGCCTTATGACGTTGATTTCATGGCTGAGTGATATTCCATTGTACATAAGGACCACAACTTCTTTATCCATTCTTGTCTTTCCTGGGATATTTAAGGTGTAACGAAGTGGAGGTTTTTGTCAACAGAGCAGCCCTAAACTTTGGGGTGCCTGTGTCTTGCTGATTTTTAGTTTTCCTAATTTATACGCCCATGAGTGGAAGTGCCCTATGCTCTCTAAGCTGAGTTTTTTAGATGTTTCAGGACACACCGTACACTTCTCCAGAGTGGCTGTTGGCAATTTACATCCCGCCCATCAGCGTAGCAAGGCTCCCTTTTCTCCATGGCCTATCCTGCATTTCTGGTTTTGACACTTTTTTCAGCATGGCCCTTTTGACCGATGGGAAGCGAGACTTCTTTGTAGCGCTGATTTGCCTTTCCAGGTTGCTTGGTTGGCCAAAAAGGGCGTATGCGTTTTTTCCTGAATATATTTAGGAAAAAACGCATACGCCCTTTTTGGCCAAGGGCATCATTGTCGAGGTTTTGCCGCTTTTCCTGTGCTTTAAAGGCGATTCGAATCTACCTCCTGAAATCTGTTTCCTGCAATTCTGCCTTGCTTTCAAGTCCTCTTCGTTGCCTTCCCTCAATATATTTGTGGACGAGAGTTATCATTTCTAAGTCTGCAGGTTTGTGAATTGCCGTGCCCCTGAGCTCCATTTTTCAACTCGCTTTCTTGAGAGCTGGCCGCAAAAGCGCAGGATTCCTTCAGGCCCTATTCGGGCTCCGGGCGGCAGGCTGAGCCTGTGGTTAATTCTTCTTCCTGATGAGAAAATAGAGTGACCTGTGCCTGTCCCAATACCTAGAGCTAGTCTCTCATTGGTTCCCCCTCTTCCCGTTCATCCTCAGGACAAATTGCAACCTGTACGGAACAGGAGGTTAAAGGTGCTGATTCTCCAAGCAGGGAGATTACTAGTATAGCGGCTGGAATGGCGAACCGGAGCACAAGGAGATGAGAAATGAGGTGCGTTTTAGAAACCTTTCCCGATCACATGGTGTACCATCTTCTGGGTTTCTCATGCATGTTTTCGATGTAGGAAGATGCCCTTGAACCTGGAGATTTGGGACCCATGGGATGGGTACCACGCAGTATGACTTTCAAGGGTCTGCGTTTGCTCACCCAACCTCACCAAACCTCTCAGTCCCAAGAGTGTCCACCCTTATGTCTCATCCATCTGTGGGTCTACATATGGTCAATCCAGGTTGCATCACAGCCCCTGAACGAATTTTGTCAGAATTTCTCTCTCTTTCACTGTCTTTGTTTCACGGGTTTTTAAAAGTAATTGATTTGTATAATGGGGTTTAGCTGCTTTTCACTGCTGTGTTTATGCCGCTTTTCACCCACTTCACTCACTTACAGAGAGATATCAATACATAGGTTTTAAGATTCTTACTAGTCAGATATATTCTTGGGCGGTGAATATGGGGTGTTGAGTCCAGTTCGCTGAGGAAGGAGTAGGTCTTGTCTATTACATATTGGGTTTATGGAACGCTATCTGAGCTAATTTGAAACCCTTGTTTTATGCATCACCCCACCTCACCTTTCCCGTTAAGCAGCCCTAGTGTGTTTTCTAAACGTGTGACTCTGCCCTGCTGTGTAATTCAGTTCAAGGGTAGCGGTTTTTACATTCCCTCTATAAGTGATATCTTATGATAAGTGTCTTTTTCTCTGTGACTTATTTCACTTAGAATCGTCGTACCCAAATCCACTCATCATGCTGCTACTAGCCTTATGACGTTGATTTCATGGCTGAGTGATATTCCATTGTACAAAAGGACCACAACTTCTTTATCCATTCTTCTCTTTCCTGGGATATATTAGGTGTAACAAAGTGGAGGTTTTGTAAACAGAGCAGCCTTAAACTTTGGGGTGCCTGTGTCTTGCTGATTTTTAGTTTTCCCAATTCATGCGCCCGTGAGTGGAAGTGCCCTATGCTCTCTAAGCTGAGTTTTATAAATGTTTCAGGATACACCGTACACTTCTCCAGAGTGACTGTTGGCAATTTACATCCCGCCCATCAGCGTAGCAAGGCTCCCATTTCTCCATGGCCTGTCCTGCATTTCTGGTTTTGACACTTTTTTCAGTATGGCCCTTTTGACCGATGGGAATCGAGACTTCTTTGTAGCGCTGATTTGCCTTTCCAGGTTGCTTGGTTGGCCAAAAAGGGCGTATGCGTTTTTTCCTGAATATATTCAGGAAAAAACGCATAGGCCCTTTTTGGCCAAGGGCATCATTGTCGAGGTTTTGCCGCTTTTCCTGTGCTTTAAAGGCGATTCGAATCTACCTCCTGAAATTTGTTTCCTGCAATTCTGCCTTGCTTTCAAATCCTCTTCGTTGCCTTCCCTCAATATATTTGTGGACGAGCGTTATCATTTCTAAGTCTGCAGGTTTGTGAATTGCCATGCCCCTGAGCTCCATTTTTCAACTCGCTTTCTTGGGAGCTGGCCGCAAAAGCGCAGGATTGCTTCAGGCCCTATTTGGGCTCCGGGCGGCAGGCTGAGCCTGTGGTTAATTCTTCTTCCTGATGAGAAAATAGAGTGACCTGTGCCTGTCCCAATACCTAGAGCTAGTCTCTCATTGGTTCCCCCTCTTCCCGTTCATCCTCAGGACAAATTGCAACCTGTACGGAACAGGAGGTTAAAGGTGCTGATTCTCCAAGCAGGGAGATTGCTAGTATAGCGGCTGGAATGGCGAACCGGAGCACAAGGAGATGAGAAATGAGGTGCGTTTTAGAAACCTTTCCCGATCACACAGTGTACCATCTTCTGGGTTTCTCATGCATGTTTTCGATGTAGGAAGATGCCCTTGAACCTGGAGATTTGGGACCCATGGGTTGGGTACCACGCAGTATGACTTTCAAGGGTCTGCGTTTGCTCATCCAACCTCACCAAACCTCTCAGCCCCAAGAGTGTCCACCCTTATGTCTCATCCATCTGTGGGTCTACATATGGTCAATCCAGGTTGCATCACAGCCCCTGAACGAATTTTGTCAGAATTTCTCTCTCTTTCACTGTCTTTGTTTCACGGGTTTTTAAAAGTAATTGATTTGTATAATGGGGTTTAGCTGCTTTCACTGCTGTGTTTATGCCGCTTTTCACCCAGTTCACTCACTTACAGAGAGATATAAATACATAGGTTTTAAGATTCTTACTAGTCAGATATATTCCTGGGCGGTGAATAGGGGTTGTTTTGTCCAGTTCACTGAGCAAGGAGTAGGTCTTGTCTATTACATATTGGGTTTATGGAACGCTATCTGAGCTACTTTGAAACCCTTGTTTTATGCATCACCCCACCTCACCTTTCCCGTTAAGCAGCCATAGTGTGTTTTCTAAACGTGTGACTCTGATCTGTTATGTAATTCAGTTCAAGGGTAGCGGTTTTTACATTCCCTCTATAAGTGATATCTTATGATAAGTGTCTTTTTCTGTGTGACTTATTTCACTTAGAATCGTCGTACCCAAATCCACTCATCATGCTGCTACTAGCCATATGACGTTGATTTCATGGCTGAGTGATATTCCATTCTACATAAGGACCACAACTTCTTTATCCATTCTTGTCTTTCCTGGGATATTTAAGGTGTCACGAAGTGGAGGTTTTTGTCAACAGAGCAGCCCTAAACTTTGGGGTGCCTGTGTCTTGCTGATTTTTAGTTTTCCCAATTTATACGCCCATGAGTGGAAGTGCCCTATGCTCTCTAAGCTGAGTTTTTTAGATGTTTCAGGACACACCGTACACTTCTCCAGAGTGGCTGTTGGCAATTTACATCCCGCCCATCAGCGTAACAAGGCTCCCATTTCTCCATGGCCTATCCTGCATTTCTGGTTTTGACACTTTTTTCAGCATGGCCCTTTTGACCGATGGGAAGCGAGACTTCTTTGTAGCGCTGATTTGCCTTTCCAGGTTGCTTGGTTGGCCAAAAAGGGCGTATGCGTTTTTTCCTGAATATATTCAGGAAAAAACGCATACGCCCTTTTTGGCCAAGGGCATCATTGTCGAGGTTTTGCCGCTTTTCCTGTGCTTTAAAGGCGATTCGAATCTACCTCCTGAAATCTGATTCCTGCAATTCTGCCTTGCTTTCAAATCCTCTTCGTTGCCTTCCCTCAATATATTTGTGGACGAGAGTTATCATTTCTAAGTCTGCAGGTTTGTGAATTGCCGTGCCCCTGAGCTCCATTTTTCAACTCGCTTTCTTGGGAGCTGGCCGCAAAAGCGCAGGATTGCTTCAGGCCCTATTTGGGCTCCGGGCGGCAGGCTGAGCCTGTGGTTAATTCTTCTTCCTGATGAGAAAATAGAGTGACCTGTGCCTGTCCCAATACCTAGAGCTAGTCTCTCATTGGTTCCCCCTCTTCCCGTTCATCCTCAGGACAAATTGCAACCTGTACGGAACAGGAGGTTAAAGGTGCTGATTCTCCAAGCAGGGAGATTGCTAGTATAGCGGCTGGAATGGCGAACCGGAGCACAAGGAGATGAGAAATGAGGTGCGTTTTATAAACCTTTCCCGATCACACGGTGTACCATCTTCTGGGTTTCTCATGCATGTTTTCGATGTAGGAAGATGCCCTTGAACCTGGAGATTTGGGACCCATGGGATGGGTACCACGCAGTATGACTTTCAAGGGTCTGCGTTTGCTCACCCAACCTCACCAAACCTCTCAGCCCCAAGAGTGTCCACCCTTATGTCTCATCCATCTGTGGGTCTACATATGGTCAATCCAGGTTGCATCACAGCCCCTGAACGAATTTTGTCAGAATTTCTCTCTCTATCACTGTCTTTGTTTCACGGGTTTTTAAAAGTAATTGATTTGTATAATGGGGTTTAGCTGCTTTTCACTGCTGTGTTTATGCCGCTTTTCACCCACTTCACTCACTTACAGAGAGATATAAATACATAGGTTTTAAGCTTCTTACTAGTCAGATATATTCTTGGGCGGTGAATAGGGCGTGTTGAGTCCAGTTCACTGAGCAAGGAGTAGGTCTTGTCTATTACATATTGGGTTTATGGAACGCTATCTGAGCTACTTTGAAACCCTTGTTTTATGCATCACCCCACCTCACCTTTCCCGTTAAGCAGCCATAGTGTGTTTCTAAACGTGTGACTCTGACCTGTTATGTAATTCAGTTCAAGGGTAGCGGTTTTTACATTCCCTCTATAAGTGATATCTTATGATAAGTGTCTTTTTCTGTGTGACTTATTTCACTTAGAATCGTCGTACCCAAATCCACTCATCATGCTGCTACTAGCCTTATGACGTTGATTTCATGGCTGAGTGATATTCCATTGTACATAAGGACCACAACTTCTTTATCCATTCTTGTCTTTCCTGGGATATTTAAGGTGTCACGAAGTGGAGGTTTTTGTCAACAGAGCAGCCCTAAACTTTGGGGTGCCAGTGTCTTGCTGATTTTTAGTTTTCCCAATTTATACGCCCATGAGTGGAAGTGCCCTATGCTCTCTAAGCTGAGTTTTTTAGATGTTTCAGGACACACCGTACACTTCTCCAGAGTGGCTGTTGGCAATTTACATCCTGCCCATCAGCGTAGCAAGGCTCCCATTTCTCCATGGCCTATCCTGCATTTCTGGTTTTGACACTTTTTTCAGCATGGCCCTTTTGACCGATGGGAAGCGAGACTTCTTTGTAGCGCTGATTTGCCTTTCCAGGTTGCTTGGTTGGCCAAAAAGGGCATCATTGTGGAGGTTTTGCCGTTTTTCCTGTGCTCTAAAGGCGATTCGAATCTACCTCCTGAAATCTGTTTCCTGCAATTCTGCCTTGCTTTTAAATCCTCTTCTTTGCCTTCCCTCAATATATTTGTGGGCGAGAGTTATCATTTCTAAGTCTGCAGGTTTGTGAATTGCCGTGCCCCTGAGCTCCATTTTTCAACTCGCTTTCTTGGGAGCTGGCCGTAAAAGCGCAGGACTGCTTCAGGCCCTATTCTGGCTCCGGGCGGCAGGCTGAGCCTGTGGTTAATTCTTCTTCCTGATGAGAAAATAGAGTGACCTGTGCCTGTCCCAATACCTAGAGCTAGTCTCTCATTGGTTCCCCCTCTTCCCGTTCATCCTCAGGACAAATTGCAACCTGTACGGAACAGGAGGTTAAAGGTGCTGATTCTCCAAGCAGGGAGATTGCTAGTATAGCGGCTGGAATGGCGAACCGGAGCACAAGGAGATGAGAAATGAGGTGCGTTTTAGAAACCTTTCCCGATCACACGGTGTACCATCTTCTGGGTTTCTCATGCATGTTTTCGATGTAGGAAGATGCCCTTGAACCTGGAGATTTGGGACCCATGGGATGGGTACCACGCAGTATGACTTTCAAGGGTCTGCGTTTGCTCACCCAACCTCACCAAACGTCTCAGCCCCAAGAGTGTCCACCCTTATGTCTCATCCATCTGTGGGTCTACATATGGTCAATCCAGGTTGCATCACAGCCCCTGAACGAATTTTGTCAGAATTTCTCTCTCTTTCACTGTCTTTGTTTCACGGGTTTTTAAAAGTAATTGATTTGTATAATGGGGTTTAGCTGCTTTTCACTGCTGTGTTTATGCCGCTTTTCACCCACTTCACTCACTTACAGAGAGATATAAATACATAGGTTTTAAGCTTCTTACTAGTCAGATATATTCTTGGGCGGTGAATAGGGCGTGTTGAGTCCAGTTCACTGAGCAAGGAGTAGGTCTTGTCTATTACATATTGGGTTTATGGAACGCTATCTGAGCTACTTTGAAACCCTTGTTTTATGCATCACCCCACCTCACCTTTCCCGTTAAGCAGCCATAGTGTGTTTTCTAAACGTGTGACTATGACCTGTTATGTAATTCAGTTCAAGGGTAGCGGTTTTTACATTCCCTCTATAAGTGATATCTTATGATAAGTGTCTTTTTCTGTGTGACTTATTTCACTTAGAATCGTCGTACCCAAATCCACTCATCATGCTGCTCCTAGCCTTATGACGTTGATTTCATGGCTGAGTGATATTCCATTGTACATAAGGACCACAACTTCTTTATCCATTCTTGTCTTTCCTGGGATATTTAAGGTGTCACGAAGTGGAGGTTTTTGTCAACAGAGCAGCCCTAAACTTTGGGGTGCCTGTGTCTTGCTGATTTTTAGTTTTCCCAATTTATACGCCCATGAGTGGAAATGCCCTATGCTCTCTAAGCTGAGTTTTTTAGATGTTTCAGGACACACCGTACACTTCTCCAGAGTGGCTGTTGGCAATTTACATCCCGCCCATCAGCGTAGCAAGGCTCCCATTTCTCCATGGCCTATCCTGCATTTCTGGTTTTGACACTTTTTTCAGCATGGCCCTTTTGACCGATGGGAAGCGAGACCTCTTTGTAGCGCTGATTTGCCTTTCCAGGTTGCTTGGTTGGCCAAAAAGGGCGTATGCGTTTTTTCCTGAATATATTCAGGAAAAAACGCATACGCCCTTTTTGGCCAAGGGCATCATTGTCGAGGTTTTGCCGCTTTTCCTGTGCTTTAAAGGCGATTCGAATCTACCTCCTGAAATCTGTTTCCTGCAATTCTGCCTTGCTTTCAAATCCTCTTCGTTGCCTTCCCTCAATATATTTGTGGACGAGAGTTATCATTTCTAACTCTGCAGGTTTGTGAATTGCCGTGCCCCTGAGCTCCATTTTTCAACTCGCTTTCTTGGGAGCTGGCCGCAAAAGCACAGGACTGCTTCAGGCCCTATTCGGGCTCCGGGCGGCAGGCTGAGCCTGTGGTTAATTCTTTTTCCTGATGAGAAAATAGAGTGACCTGTGCCTGTCCCAATACCTAGAGCTAGTCTCTCATTGGTTCCCCCTCTTCCCGTTCATCCTCAGGACAAATTGCAACCTGTACGGAACAGGAGGTTAAAGGTGCTGATTCTCCAAGCAGGGAGATTGCTAGTATAGCGGCTGGAATGGCGAAGCGGAGCACAAGGAGATGAGAAATGAGGTGCGTTTTAGAAACCTTTCCCGATCACACGGTGTACCATCTTCTGGGTTTCTCATGCATGTTTTCGATGTAGGAAGATGCCCTTGAACCTGGAGATTTGGGACCCATGGGACGGGTACCACGCAGTATGACTTTCAAGGGTCTGCGTTTGCTCACCCAACCTCACCAAACCTCTCAGTCCCAAGAGTGTCCACCCTTATGTCTCATCCATCTGTGGGTCTACATATGGTCAATCCAGGTTGCATCACAGCCCCTGAACGAATTTTGTCAGAATTTCTCTCTCTTGCATTGTCTTTGTTTCACGGGTTTTTAAAAGTAATTGATTTGTATAATGGGGTTTAGCTGCTTTTCACTGCTGTGTTTATGCCGTTTTACACCCAACTGACTCACTTACAGAGAGATATCAATACATAGGTTTTAAGATTCTTACTAGTCAGATATATTCTTGGGCGGTGAATAGGGGGTGTTGAGTCCAGTTCACTAAGCAAGGACTAGGTCTTGTCTATTACATATTGGGTTTTGGGAACGGTACCTGAGCTAATTTGAAGCCCTTGTTTTATGCATCACCCCACCTCACCTTTCCCGTTAAGCCACCATAGTGTGTTTTCTAAACGTGTGACTCTGACCTGTTATGTAATTCAGTTCAAGGGTAGCGGTTTTTACATTCCCTCTATAAGTGATATCTTATGATAAGTGTCTTTTTCTGTGTGACATATTTCACTTAGAATCGTCGTACCCAAATCCACTCATCATGCTGCTACTAGCCTTATGACGTTGATTTCATGGCTGAGTGATATTCCATTGTACATAAGGACCACAACTTCTTTATCCATTCTTGTCTTTCCTGGGATATTTAAGGTGTAACGAAGTGGAGGTTTTTGTCAATAGAGCAGCCCTAAACTTTGGGGTGCCTGTGTCTTGCTGATTTTTAGTTTTCCCAATTTATACGCCCATGAGTGGAAGTGCCCTATGCTCTCTAAGCTGAGTTTTTTAGATGTTTCAGGACACACCGTACACTTCTCCAGAGTGGCTGTTGGCAATTTACATCCCGCCCATCAGCGTAGCAAGGCTCTCATTTCTCCATGGCCTATCCTGCATTTCTGGTTTTGACACTTTTTTCAGCATGGCCCTTTTGACCGATGGGAAGCGAGACTTCTTTGTAGCGCTGATTTGCCTTTCCAGGTTGCTTGGTTGGCCAAAAAGGGCGTATGCGTTTTTTCCTGAATATATTCAGGAAAAAACGCATACGCCCTTTTTGGCCAAGGGCATCATTGTCGAGGTTTTGCCGCTTTTCCTGTGCTTTAAAGGCGATTCGAATCTACCTCCTGAAATCTGTTTCCTGCAATTCTGCCTTGCTTTCAAATCCTCTTCGTTGCCTTCCCTCAATATATTTGTGGACGAGAGTTATCATTTCTAAGTCTGCAGGTTTGTGAATTGCCGTGCCCCTGAGCTCCATTTTTCAACTCGCTTTCTTGGGAGCTGGCCGCAAAAGCGCAGGATTGCTTCAGGCCCTATTCGGGCTCCGGGCGGTAGGCTGAGCCTGTGGTTAATTCTTCTTCCTGATGGGAAAATAGAGTGACCTGTGCCTGTCCCAACACCTAGAGCTAGTCTCTCATTGGTTCCCCCTCTTCCCGTTCATCCTCAGGACAAATTGCAACCTGTACGGAACAGGAGGTTAAAGGTGCTGATTCTCCAAGCAGGCTGATTGCTACTATAGCGGCTGGAATGGCGAACCGGAGCACAAGGAGATGAGAAATGACGTGCGTTTTAGAAACCTTTCCCGATCACACAGTGTACCATCTTCTGGGTTTCTCATGCATGTTTTCGATGTAGGAAGATGCCCTTGAACCTGGAGATTTGGGACCCATAGGATGGGTACCACGCAGTATGACTTTCAAGGGTCTGCGTTTGCTCACCCAACCTCACCATACGTCTCAGCCCCAATAGTGTCCACCCTTATGTCTCATCCATCTGTGGGTCTACATATGGTCAATCCAGGTTGCATCACAGCCCCTGAACGAATTTTGTCAGAATTTCTCTCTCTTTCACTGTCTTTGTTTCACGGGTTTTTAAAAGTAATTGATTTGTATAATGGGGTTTAGCTGCTTTTCACTGCTGTGTTTATGTCGCTTTTCACCCACTTCACTCACTTACAGAGAGATATAAATACATAGGTTTTAAGATTCTTACTAGTCAGATATATTCTTGGGCGGTGAATAGGGCGTGTTGAGTCCAGTTCACTGAGCAAGGAGTAGGTCTTGTCTATTACATATTGGGTTTATGGAACGCTATGTGAGCTACTTTGAAACCCTTGTTTTATGCATCACCCCACCTCACCTTTCCCGTTAAGCAGCCATAGTGTGTTTTCTAAACGTGTGACTCTGACCTGTTATGTAATTCAGTTCAAGGGTAGCGGTTTTTACATTCCCTCTATAAGTGATATCTTATGATAAGTGTCTTTTTCTGTGTGACATATTTCACTTAGAATCGTCGTACCCAAATCCACTCATCATGCTGCTACTAGCCTTATGACGTTGATTTCATGGCTGAGTGATATTCCATTGTACATAAGGACCACAACTTCTTTATCCATTCTTGTCTTTCCTGGGATATTTAAGGTGTCACGAAGTGGAAGTTCTTGTCAACAGAGCAGCCCTAAACTTTGGGGTGCCTGTGTCTTGCTGATTTTTAGTTTTCCCAATTTATACGCCCATGAGTGGAAGTGCCCTATGCTCTCTAAGCTGAGTTTTTTAGATGTTTCAGGACACACCGTACACTTCTCCAGAGTGGCTGTTGGCAATTTACATCCCGCCCATCAGCGTAACAAGGCTCCCATTTCTCCATGGCCTATCCTGCATTTCTGGTTTTGACACTTTTTTCAGCATGGCCCTTTTGACCGATGGGAAGCGAGACTTCTTTGTAGCGCTGATTTGCCTTTCCAGGTTGCTTGATTGGCCAAAAAGGGCGTATGCGTTTTTTCCTGAATATATTCAGGAAAAAACGCATACGCCTTTTTTGGCCAAGGGCATCATTGTCGAGGTTTTGCCGCTTTTCCTGTGCTTTAAAGGCGATTCGAATCTACCTCCTGAAATCTGTTTCCTGCAATTCTGCCTTGCTTTCAAATCCTCTTCTTTGCCTTCCCTCAATATATTTGTGGACGAGAGTTATCATTTCTAAGTCTGCAGGTTTGTGAATTGCCGTGCCCCTGAGCTCCATTTTTCAACTCGCTTTCTTGGGAGCTGGCCGCAAAAGCGCAGGATTGCTTCAGGCCCTACTTGGGCTCCGGGCGGCAGGCTGAGCCTGTGGTTAATTCTTCTTCCTGATGAGAAAATAGAGTGACCTGTGCCTGTCCCAATACCTAGAGCTAGTCTCTCATTGGTTCCCCCTCTTCCCGTTCATCCTCAGGACAAATTGCAACCTGTACGGAACAGGAGGTTAAAGGTGCTGATTCTCCAAGCAGGCTGATTGCTACTATAGCGGCTGGAATGGCGAACCGGAGCACAAGGAGATGAGAAATGACGTGCGTTTTAGAAACCTTTCCCGATCACACAGTGTACCATCTTCTGGGTTTCTCATGCATGTTTTCGATGTAGGAAGATGCCCTTGAACCTGGAGATTTGGGACCCATAGGATGGGTACCACGCAGTATGACTTTCAAGGGTCTGCGTTTGCTCACCCAACCTCACCATACGTCTCAGCCCCAATAGTGTCCACCCTTATGTCTCATCCATCTGTGGGTCTACATATGGTCAATCCAGGTTGCATCACAGCCCCTGAACGAATTTTGTCAGAATTTCTCTCTCTTTCACTGTCTTTGTTTCACGGGTTTTTAAAAGTAATTGATTTGTATAATGGGGTTTAGCTGCTTTTCACTGCTGTGTTTATGTCGCTTTTCACCCACTTCACTCACTTACAGAGAGATATAAATACATAGGTTTTAAGATTCTTACTAGTCAGATATATTCTTGGGCGGTGAATAGGGCGTGTTGAGTCCAGTTCACTGAGCAAGGAGTAGGTCTTGTCTATTACATATTGGGTTTATGGAACGCTATGTGAGCTACTTTGAAACCCTTGTTTTATGCATCACCCCACCTCACCTTTCCCGTTAAGCAGCCATAGTGTGTTTTCTAAACGTGTGACTCTGACCTGTTATGTAATTCAGTTCAAGGGTAGCGGTTTTTACATTCCCTCTATAAGTGATATCTTATGATAAGTGTCTTTTTCTGTGTGACATATTTCACTTAGAATCGTCGTACCCAAATCCACTCATCATGCTGCTACTAGCCTTATGACGTTGATTTCATGGCTGAGTGATATTCCATTGTACATAAGGACCACAACTTCTTTATCCATTCTTGTCTTTCCTGGGATATTTAAGGTGTCACGAAGTGGAAGTTCTTGTCAACAGAGCAGCCCTAAACTTTGGGGTGCCTGTGTCTTGCTGATTTTTAGTTTTCCCAATTTATACGCCCATGAGTGGAAGTGCCCTATGCTCTCTAAGCTGAGTTTTTTAGATGTTTCAGGACACACCGTACACTTCTCCAGAGTGGCTGTTGGCAATTTACATCCCGCCCATCAGCGTAACAAGGCTCCCATTTCTCCATGGCCTATCCTGCATTTCTGGTTTTGACACTTTTTTCAGCATGGCCCTTTTGACCGATGGGAAGCGAGACTTCTTTGTAGCGCTGATTTGCCTTTCCAGGTTGCTTGATTGGCCAAAAAGGGCGTATGCGTTTTTTCCTGAATATATTCAGGAAAAAACGCATACGCCCTTTTTGGCCAAGGGCATCATTGTCGAGGTTTTGCCGCTTTTCCTGTGCTTTAAAGGCGATTCGAATCTACCTCCTGAAATCTGTTTCCTGCAATTCTGCCTTGCTTTCAAATCCTCTTCTTTGCCTTCCCTCAATATATTTGTGGACGAGAGTTATCATTTCTAAGTCTGCAGGTTTGTGAATTGCCGTGCCCCTGAGCTCCATTTTTCAACTCGCTTTCTTGGGAGCTGGCCGCAAAAGCGCAGGATTGCTTCAGGCCCTACTTGGGCTCCGGGCGGCAGGCTGAGCCTGTGGTTAATTCTTCTTCCTGATGAGAAAATAGAGTGACCTGTGCCTGTCCCAATACCTAGAGCTAGTCTCTCATTGGTTCCCCCTCTTCCCGTTCATCCTCAGGACAAATTGCAACCTGTACGGAACAGGAGGTTAAAGGTGCTGATTCTCCAAGCAGGGAGATTGCTAGTATAGCGGCTGGAATGGCGAACCGGAGCACAAGGAGATGAGAAATGAGGTGCGTTTTAGAAACCTTTCCCGATCACACGGTGTACCATCTTCTGGGTTTCTCATGCATGTTTTCGATGTAGGAAGATGCCCTTGAACCTGGAGATTTGGGACCCATGGGATGGGTACCACGCAGTATGACTTTCAAGGGTCTGCGTTTGCTCACCCAACCTCACCAAACCTCTCAGCCCCAAGAGTGTCCACCCTTATGTCTCATCCATCTGTGGGTCTACATATGGTCAATCCAGGTTGCATCACAGCCCCTGAACGAATTTTGTCAGAATTTCTCTCTCTTTCACTGTCTTTGTTTCACGGGTTTTTAAAAGTAATTGATTTGTATAATGGGGTTTAGCTGCTTTCACTGCTGTGTTTATGCCGCTTTTCACCCAGTTCACTCACTTACAGAGAGATATAAATACATAGGTTTTAAGATTCTTACTAGTCAGATATATTCCTGGGCGGTGAATAGGGGTTGTTTTGTCCAGTTCACTGAGCAAGGAGTAGGTCTTGTCTATTACATATTGGGTTTATGGAACGCTATCTGAGCTACTTTGAAACCCTTGTTTTATGCATCACCCCACCTCACCTTTCCCGTTAAGCAGCCATAGTGTGTTTTCTAAACGTGTGACTCTGATCTGTTATGTAATTCAGTTCAAGGGTAGCGGTTTTTACATTCCCTCTATAAGTGATATCTTATGATAAGTGTCTTTTTCTGTGTGACTTATTTCACTTAGAATCGTCGTACCCAAATCCACTCATCATGCTGCTACTAGCCATATGACGTTGATTTCATGGCTGAGTGATATTCCATTCTACATAAGGACCACAACTTCTTTATCCATTCTTGTCTTTCCTGGGATATTTAAGGTGTCACGAAGTGGAGGTTTTTGTCAACAGAGCAGCCCTAAACTTTGGGGTGCCTGTGTCTTGCTGATTTTTAGTTTTCCCAATTTATACGCCCATGAGTGGAAGTGCCCTATGCTCTCTAAGCTGAGTTTTTTAGATGTTTCAGGACACACCGTACACTTCTCCAGAGTGGCTGTTGGCAATTTACATCCCGCCCATCAGCGTAACAAGGCTCCCATTTCTCCATGGCCTATCCTGCATTTCTGGTTTTGACACTTTTTTCAGCATGGCCCTTTTGACCGATGGGAAGCGAGACTTCTTTGTAGCGCTGATTTGCCTTTCCAGGTTGCTTGGTTGGCCAAAAAGGGCGTATGCGTTTTTTCCTGAATATATTCAGGAAAAAACGCATACGCCCTTTTTGGCCAAGGGCATCATTGTCGAGGTTTTGCCGCTTTTCCTGTGCTTTAAAGGCGATTCGAATCTACCTCCTGAAATCTGTTTCCTGCAATTCTGCCTTGCTTTCAAATCCTCTTCGTTGCCTTCCCTCAATATATTTGTGGACGAGAGTTATCATTTCTAAGTCTGCAGGTTTGTGAATTGCCGTGCCCCTGAGCTCCATTTTTCAACTCGCTTTCTTGGGAGCTGGCCGCAAAAGCGCAGGATTGCTTCAGGCCCTATTTGGGCTCCGGGCGGCAGGCTGAGCCTGTGGTTAATTCTTCTTCCTGATGAGAAAATAGAGTGACCTGTGCCTGTCCCAATACCTAGAGCTAGTCTCTCATTGGTTCCCCCTCTTCCCGTTCATCCTCAGGACAAATTGCAACCTGTACGGAACAGGAGGTTAAAGGTGCTGATTCTCCAAGCAGGGAGATTGCTAGTATAGCGGCTGGAATGGCGAACCGGAGCACAAGGAGATGAGAAATGAGGTGCGTTTTATAAACCTTTCCCGATCACACGGTGTACCATCTTCTGGGTTTCTCATGCATGTTTTCGATGTAGGAAGATGCCCTTGAACCTGGAGATTTGGGACCCATGGGATGGGTACCACGCAGTATGACTTTCAAGGGTCTGCGTTTGCTCACCCAACCTCACCAAACCTCTCAGCCCCAAGAGTGTCCACCCTTATGTCTCATCCATCTGTGGGTCTACATATGGTCAATCCAGGTTGCATCACAGCCCCTGAACGAATTTTGTCAGAATTTCTCTCTCTATCACTGTCTTTGTTTCACGGGTTTTTAAAAGTAATTGATTTGTATAATGGGGTTTAGCTGCTTTTCACTGCTGTGTTTATGCCGCTTTTCACCCACTTCACTCACTTACAGAGAGATATAAATACATAGGTTTTAAGATTCTTACTAGTCAGATATATTCTTGGGCGGTGAATAGGGCGTGTTCAGTCCAGTTCACTGAGCAAGGAGTAGGTCTTGTCTATTACATATTGGGTTTATGGAACGCTATCTGAGCTACTTTGAAACCCTTGTTTTATGCATCACCCCACCTCACCTTTCCCGTTAAGCAGCCATAGTGTGTTTTCTAAACGTGTGACTCTGACCTGTTATGTAATTCAGTTCAAGGGTAGCGGTTTTTACATTCCCTCTATAAGTGATATCTTATGATAAGTGTCTTTTTCTGTGTGACTTATTTCACTTAGAATCGTCGTACCCAAATCCACTCATCATGCTGCTACTAGCCTTATGACGTTGATTTCATGGCTGAGTGATATTCCATTGTACATAAGGACCACAACTTCTTTATCCATTCTTGTCTTTCCTGGGATATTTAAGGTGTCACGAAGTGGAGGTTTTTGTCAACAGAGCAGCCCTAAACTTTGGGGTGCCAGTGTTTTGGTGATTTTTAGTTTTCCCAATTTATACGCCCATGAGTGGAAGTGCCCTATGCTCTCTAAGCTGAGTTTTTTAGATGTTTCAGGACACACCGTGCACTTCTCCAGAGTGGCTGTTGGCAATTTACATCCCGCCCATCAGCGTAGCAAGGCTCCCATTTCTCCATGGCCTATCCTGCATTTCTGGTTTTGACACTTTTTTCAGCATGGCCCTTTTGACCGATGGGAAGCGAGACTTCTTTGTAGCGCTGATTTGCCTTTCCAGGTTGCTTGGTTGGCCAAAAAGGGCGTATGCGTTTTTTCCTGAATATATTCAGGAAAAAACGTATACGCCCTTTTTGGCCAAGGGCATCATTGTCGAGGTTTTGCCGCTTTTCCTGTGCTCTAAAGGCGATTCGAATCTACCTCCTGAAATCTGTTTCCTGCAATTCTGCCTTGCTTTCAAATCCTCTTCGTTGCCTTCCCTCAATATATTTGTGGACGAGAGTTATCATTTCTAAGTCTGCAGGTTTGTGAATTGCCGTGCCCCTGAGCTCCATTTTTCAACTCGCTTTCTTGGGAGCTGGCCGCAAAAGCGCAGGACTGCTTCAGGCCCTATTCGGGCTCCGGGCGGCAAGCTGAGCCTGTGGTTAATTCTTCTTCCTGATGAGAAAATAGAGTGACCTGTGCCTGTCCCAATACCTAGAACTAGTCTCTCATTGGTTCCCCCTCTTCCCGTTCATCCTCAGGACAAATTGCAACCTGTACGGAACAGGAGGTTAAAGGTGCTGATTCTCCAAGCAGGGAGATTGCTAGTATAGCGGCTGGAATGGCGAACCGGAGCACAAGGAGATGAGAAATGAGGTGCGTTTTAGAAACCTTTCCCGATCACACGGTGTACCATCTTCTGGGTTTCTCATGCATGTTTTCGATGTAGGAAGATGCCCTTGAACCTGGAGATTTGGGACCCATGGGATGGGTACCACGCAGTATGACTTTCAAGGGTCTGCGTTTGCTCACCCAACCTCACCAAACGTCTCAGCCCCAAGAGTGTCCACCCTTATGTCTCATCCATCTGTGGGTCTACATATGGTCAATCCAGGTTGCATCACAGCCCCTGAACGAATTTTGTCAGAATTTCTCTCTCTTTCACTGTCTTTGTTTCACGGGTTTTTAAAAGTAATTGATTTGTATAATGGGGTTTAGCTGCTTTTCACTGCTGTGTTTATGTCGCTTTTCACCCACTTCACTCACTTACAGAGCGATATAAATACATAGGTTTTAAGATTCTTACTAGTCAGATATATTCTTGGGCGGTGAATAGGGCGTGTTGAGTCCAGTTCACTGAGCAAGGAGTAGGTCTTGTCTATTACATATTGGGTTTATGGAACGCTATCTGAGCTACTTTGAAACCCTTGTTTTATGCATCACCCCACCTCACCTTTCCCGTTAAGCAGCCATAGTGTGTTTTCTAAACGTGTGACTCTGACCTGTTATGTAATTCAGTTCAAGGGTAGCGGTTTTTACATTCCCTCTATAAGTGATATCTTATGATAAGTGTCTTTTTCTGTGTGACATATTTCACTTAGAATCGTCGTACCCAAATCCACTCATCATGCTGCTACTAGCCTTATGACGTTGATTTCATGGCTGAGTGATATTCCATTGTACATAAGGACCACAACTTCTTTATCCATTCTTGTCTTTCCTGGGATATTTAAGGTGTAACGAAGTGGAGGTTCTTGTCAACAGAGCAGCCCTAAACTTTGGGGTGCCTGTGTCTTGCTGATTTTTAGTTTTCCCAATTTATACGCCCATGAGTGGAAGTGCCCTATGCTCTCTAAGCTGAGTTTTTTAGATGTTTCAGGACACACCGTACACTTCTCCAGAGTGGCTGTTGGCAATTTACATCCCGCCCATCAGCGTAGCAAGGCTCCCATTTCTCCATGGCCTATCCTGCATTTCTGGTTTTGACACTTTTTTCAGCATGGCCCTTTTGACCGAAGGGAAGCGAGACTTCTTTGTAGCGCTGATTTGCCTTTCCAGGTTGCTTGGTTGGCCAAAAAGGGCGTATGCGTTTTTTCCTGAATATATTCAGGAAAAAACGTATACGCCCTTTTTGGCCAAGGGCATCATTGTCGAGGTTTTGCCGCTTTTCCTGTGCTCTAAAGGCGATTCGAATCTACCTCCTGAAATCTGTTTCCTGCAATTCTGCCTTGCGTTCAAATCCTCTTCTTTGCCTTCCCTCAATATATTTGTGGACGAGAGTTATCATTTCTAAGTCTGCAGGTTTGTGAATTGCTGTGCCCCTGAGCTCCATTTTTCAACTCGCTTTCTTGGGAGCTGGCCGCAAAAGCGCAGGACTGCTTCAGGCCCTATTCCGGCTCCGGGCGGCAATCTGAGCTTGTGGTTAATTCTTCTTCCTGATGAGAAAATAGAGTGACCTGTGCCTGTCCCAATACCTAGAGCTAGTCTCTCATTGGTTCCCCCTCTTCCCGTTCATCCTCAGGACAAATTGCAACCTGTACGGAACAGGAGGTTAAAGGTGCTGATTCTCCAAGCAGGGAGATTGCTAGTATAGCGGCTGGAATGGCGAACCGGAGCACAAGGAGATGAGAAATGAGGTGCGTTTTAGAAACCTTTCCCGATCACACGGTGTACCATCTTCTGGGTTTCTCATGCATGTTTTCGATGTAGGAAGATGCCCTTGAACCTGGAGATTTGGGACCCATGGAATGGGTACCACGCAGTATGACTTTCAAGGGTCTGCGTTTGCTCACCCAACCTCACCAAACGTCTCAGCCCCAAGAGTGTCCACCCTTATGTCTCATCCATCTGTGGGTCTACATATGGTCAATCCAGGTTGCATCACAGCCCCTGAACGAATTTTGTCAGAATTTCTCTCTCTTTCACTGTCTTTGTTTCACGGGTTTTTAAAAGTAATTGATTTGTATAATGGGGTTTAGCTGCTTTTCACTGCTGTGTTTATGCCGCTTTTCACCCACTTCACTCACTTACAGAGAGATATAAATACATAGGTTTTAAGCTTCTTACTAGTCAGATATATTCTTGGGCGGTGAATAGGGCGTGTTGAGTCCAGTTCACTGAGCAAGGAGTAGGTCTTGTCTATTACATATTCGGTTTATGGAACGCTATCTGAGCTACTTTGAAACCCTTGTTTTATGCATCACCCCACCTCACCTTTCCCGTTAAGCAGCCCTAGTGTGTTTTCTAAACGTGTGACTCTGACCTGTTATGTAATTC
Source organism: Balaenoptera borealis (assembly GCF_965194805.1). Lineage (NCBI taxonomy): Eukaryota > Metazoa > Chordata > Mammalia > Artiodactyla > Balaenopteridae > Balaenoptera > Balaenoptera borealis. The sequence goes on from NW_028123769.1 coordinate 623,516, forward strand.
AGTTCAAGGGTAGCGGTTTTTACATTCCCTCTATAAGTGATATCTTATGATAAGTGTCTTTTTCTGTGTGACTTATTTCACTTAGAATCGTCGTACCCAAATCCACTCATCATGCTGCTACTAGCCTTATGACGTTGATTTCATGGCTGAGTGATATTCCATTGTACATAAGGACCACAACTTCTTTATCCATTCTTGTCTTTCCTGGGATATTTAAGGTGTCACGAAGTGGAGGTTTTCGTCAACAGAGCAGCCCTAAACTTTGGGGTGCCTGTGTCTTGCTGATTTTTAGTTTTCCCAATTTATACGCCCATGAGTGGAAGTGCCCTATGCTCTCTAAGCTGAGTTTTTTAGATGTTTCAGGACACACCGTACACTTCTCCAGAGTGGCTGTTGGCAATTTACATCCCGCCCATCAGCGTAGCAAGGCTCCCATTTCTCCATGGCCTATCCTGCATTTCTGGTTTTGACACTTTTTTCAGCATGGCCCTTTTGACCGATGGGAAGCGAGACTTCTTTGTAGCGCTGATTTGCCTTTCCAGGTTGCTTGGTTGGCCAAAAAGGGCGTATGCGTTTTTTCCTGAATATATTCAGGAAAAAACGCATACGCCCTTTTTGGCCAAGGGCATCATTGTCGAGGTTTTGCCGCTTTTCCTGTGCTTTAAAGGCGATTCGAATCTACCTCCTGAAAACTGTTTCCTGCAATGCTGCCTTGCTTTCAAATCCTCTTCTTTGCCTTCCCTCAATATATTTGTGGACGAGAGTTATCATTTCTAAGTCTGCAGGTTTGTGAATTGCCGTGCCCCTGAGCTCCATTTTTCAACTCGCTTTCTTGGGAGCTGGCCGCAAAAGCGCAGGATTGCTTCAGGCCCTATTCGGGCTCCGGGCGGCAGGCTGAGCCTGTGGTTAATTCTTCTTCCTGATGGGAAAATAGAGTGACCTGTGCCTGTCCCAACACCTAGAGCTAGTCTCTCATTGGTTCCCCCTCTTCCCGTTCATCCTCAGGACAAATTGCAACCTGTACGGAACAGGAGGTTAAAGGTGCTGATTCTCCAAGCAGGCTGATTGCTACTATAGCGGCTGGAATGGCGAACCGGAGCACAAGGAGATGAGAAATGAGGTGCGTTTTAGAAACCTTTCCCGATCACACGGTGTACCATCTTCTGGGTTTCTCATGCATGTTTTCGATGTAGGAAGATGCCCTTGAACCTGGAGATTTGGGACCCATGGGATGGGTACTACGCAGTATGACTTTCAAGGGTCTGCGTTTGCTCACCCAACCTCACCAAACCTCTCAGCCCCAAGAGTGTCCACCCTTATGTCTCATCCTTCTGTGGGTCTACATATGGTCAATCCAGGTTGCATCACAGCCCCTGAACGAATTTTGTCAGAATTTCTCTCTCTTTCACTGTCTTTGTTTCACGGGTTTTTAAAAGTAATTGATTTGTATAATGGGGTTTAGCTGCTTTTCACTGCTGTGTTTATGCCGCTTTTCACCCACTTCACTCACTTACAGAGAGATATCAATACATAGGTTTTAAGCTTCTTACTAGTCAGATATATTCTTGGGCGGTGAATAGGGCGTGTTGAGTCCAGTTCACTGAGCAAGGAGTAGGTCTTGTCTATTACATATTGGGTTTATGGAACGCTATCTGAGCTAATTTGAAACGCTTGTTTTATACATCACCCCACCTCACCTTTCCCGTTAAGCAGCCCTAGTGTGTTTTCTAAACGTGTGACTCTGACCTGTTATGTAATTCAGTTCAAGGGTAGCGGTTTTTACATTCCCTCTATAAGTGATATCTTATGATAAGTGTCTTTTTCTGTGTGACTTATTTCACTTAGAATCGTCGTACCCAAATCCACTCATCATGCTGCTACTAGCCTTATGACGTTGATTTCATGGCTGAGTGATATTCCATTGTACATAAGGACCACAACTTCTTTATCCATTCTTGTCTTTCCTGGGATATTTAAGGTGTCACGAAGTGGAGGTTTTTGTCAACAGAGCAGCCCTAAACTTTGGGGTGCCTGTGTCTTGCTGATTTTTAGTTTTCCCAATTTATACGCCCATGAGTGGAAGTGCCCTATGCTCTCTAAGCTGAGTTTTTTAGATGTTTCAGGACACACCGTACACTTCTCCAGAGTGGCTGTTGGCAATTTACATCCCGCCCATCAGCGTAGCAAGGCTCCCATTTCTCCATGGCCTATCCTGCATTTCTGGTTTTGACACTTTTTTCAGCATGGCCCTTTTGACCGATGGGAAGCGAGACTTCTTTGTAGCGCTGATTTGCCTTTCCAGGTTGCTTGGTTGGCCAAAAAGGGCGTATGCGTTTTTTCCTGAATATATTCAGGAAAAAACGCATACGCCCTTTTTGGCCAAGGGCATCATTGTCGAGGTTTTGCCGGTTTTCCTGTGCTTTAAAGGCGATTCGAATCTACCTCCTGAAATCTGTTTCCTGCAATTCTGCCTTGCTTTCAAGTCCTCTTAGTTGCCTTCCCTCAATATATTTGTGGACGAGAGTTATCATTTCTAAGTCTGCAGGTTTGTGAATTGCCGTGCCCCTGAGCTCCATTTTTCAACTCGCTTTCTTGGGAGCTGGCCGCAAAAGCGCAGGATTGCTTCAGGCCCTATTCGGGCTCCGGGCGGCAGGCTGAGCCTGTGGTTAATTCTTCTTCCTGATGAGAAAATAGAGTGACCTGTGCCTGTCCCAATACCTAGAGCTAGTCTCTCATTGGTTCCCCCTCTTCCCGTTCATCCTCAGGACAAATTGCAACCTGTACGGAACAGGAGGTTAAAGGTGCTGATTCTCCAAGCAGGGAGATTACTAGTATAGCGGCTGGAATGGCGAACCGGAGCACAAGGAGATGAGAAATGAGGTGCGTTTTAGAAACCTTTCCCGATCACACGGTGTACCATCTTCTGGGTTTCTCATGCATGTTTTCGATGTAGGAAGATGCCCTTGAACCTGGAGATTTGGGACCCATGGGACGGGTACCACGCAGTATGACTTTCAAGGGTCTGCGTTTGCTCACCCAACCTCACCAAACCTCTCAGTCCCAAGAGTGTCCACCCTTATGTCTCATCCATCTGTGGGTCTACATATGGTCAATCCAGGTTGCATCACAGCCCGTGAACGAATTTTGTCAGAATTTCTCTCTCTTGCATTGTCTTTGTTTCACGGGTTTTTAAAAGTAATTGATTTGTATAATGGGGTTTAGCTGCTTTTCACTGCTGTGTTTATGCCGTTTTACACCCACCTGACTCACTTACAGAGAGATATCAATACATAGGTTTTAAGATTCTTACTAGTCAGATATATTCTTGGGCGGTGAATAGGGGGTGTTGAGTCCAGTTCACAGAGCAAGGACTACGTCTTGTATATTACATATTGGGTTTTTGAAACGGTACCTGAGCCAATTTGAAGCCCTTCTTTTATGCATCACCCCACCTCACCTTTCCCGTTAAGCAGCCCTAGTGTGTTTTCTAAACGTGTGACTCTGACCTGTTATGTAATTCAGCTCAAGGGTAGCGGTTTTTACATTCCCTCTATAAGTGATATCTTATGATAAGTGTCTTTTTCTGTGTGACTTATTTCACTTAGAATCGTCGTACCCAAATCCACTCATCATGCTGCTACTAGCCTTATGACGTTGATTTCATGGCTGAGTGATATTCCATTGTACATAAGGACCACAACTTCTTTATCCATTCTTGTCTTTCCTGGGATATTTAAGGTGTCACGAAGTGGAGGTTTTTGTCAACAGAGCAGCCCTAAACTTTGGGGTGCCTGTGTCTTGCTGATTTTTAGTTTTCCCAATTTATACGCCCATGAGTGGAAGTGCCCTATGCTCTCTAAGCTGAGTTTTTTAGATGTTTCAGGACACACCGTACACTTCTCCAGAGTGGCTGTTGGCAATTTACATCCCGCCCATCAGCGTAGCAAGGCTCCCATTTCTCCATGGCCTATCCTGCATTTCTGGTTTTGACACTTTTTTCAGCATGGCCCTTTTGACCGATGGGAAGCGAGACTTCTTTGTAGCGCTGATTTGCCTTTCCAGGTTGCTTGGTTGGCCAAAAAGGGCGTATGCGTTTTTTCCTGAATATATTCAGGAAAAAACGCATACGCCCTTTTTGGCCAAGGGCATCATTGTCGAGGTTTTGCCGCTTTTCCTGTGCTTTAAAGGCGATTCGAATCTACCTCCTGAAATCTGTTTCCTGCAATTCTGCCTTGCTTTCAAATCCTCTTCTTTGCCTTCCCTCAATATATTTGTGGACGAGAGTTATCATTTCTAAGTCTGCAGGTTTGTGAATTGCCGTGCCCCTGAGCTCCATTTTTCAACTCGCTTTCTTGGGAGCTGGCCGCAAAAGCGCAGGATTGCTTCAGGCCCTTTTCGGGCTCCGGGCGGCAGGCTGAGCCTGTGGTTAATTCTTCTTCCTGATGAGAAAATAGAGTGACCTGTGCCTGTCCCAATACCTAGAGCTAGTCTCTCATTGGTTCCCCCTCTTCCCGTTCATCCTCAGGACAAATTGCAACCTGTACGGAACAGGAGGTTAAAGGTGCTGATTCTCCAAGCAGGCTGATTGCTACTATAGCGGCTGGAATGGCGAACCGGAGCACAAGGAGATGAGAAATGAGGTGCGTTTTAGAAACCTTTCCCGATCACACAGTGTACCATCTTCTGGGTTTCTCATGCATGTTTTCGATGTAGGAAGATGCCCTTGAACCTGGAGATTTGGGACCCATGGGATGGGTACCACGCAGTATGACTTTCAAGGGTCTGCGTTTGCTCACCCAACCTCACCAAACGACTCAGCCCCAAGAGTGTCCACCCTTATGTCTCATCCGTCTGTGGGTCTACATATGGTCAATCCAGGTTGCATCACAGCCCCTGAACGAATTTTGTCAGAATTTCTCTCTCTTTCACTGTCTTTGTTTCACGGGTTTTTAAAAGTAATTGATTTGTATAATGGGGTTTAGCTGCTTTTCACTGCTGTGTTTATGTCGCTTTTCACCCACTTCACTCACTTACAGAGCGATATAAATACATAGGTTTTAAGATTCTTACTAGTCAGATATATTCTTGGGCGGTGAATAGGGCGTGTTGAGTCCAGTTCACTGAGCAAGGAGTAGGTCTTGTCTATTACATATTGGGTTTATGGAACGCTATCTGAGCTACTTTGAAACCCTTGTTTTATGCATCACCCCACCTCACCTTTCCCGTTAAGCAGCCATAGTGTGTTTTCTAAACGTGTGACTCTGACCTGTTATGTAATTCAGTTCAAGGGTAGCGGTTTTTACATTCCCTCTATAAGTGATATCTTATGATAAGTGTCTTTTTCTGTGTGACATATTTCACTTAGAATCGTCGTACCCAAATCCACTCATCATGCTGCTACTAGCCTTATGACGTTGATTTCATGGCTGAGTGATATTCCATTGTACATAAGGACCACAACTTCTTTATCCATTCTTGTCTTTCCTGGGATATTTAAGGTGTAACGAAGTGGAGGTTCTTGTCAACAGAGCAGCCCTAAACTTTGGGGTGCCTGTGTCTTGCTGATTTTTAGTTTTCCCAATTTATACGCCCATGAGTGGAAGTGCCCTATGCTCTCTAAGCTGAGTTTTTTAGATGTTTCAGGACACACCGTACACTTCTCCAGAGTGGCTGTTGGCAATTTACATACCGCCCATCAGCGTAGCAAGGCTCCCATTTCTCCATGGCCTATCCTGCATTTCTGGTTTTGACACTTTTTTCAGCATGGCCCTTTTGACCGATGGGAAGCGAGACTTCTTTGTAGCGCTGATTTGCCTTTCCAGGTTGCTTGGTTGGCCAAAAAGGGCGTATGCGTTTTTTCCTGAATATATTCAGGAAAAAACGCATACGCCCTTTTTGGCCAAGGGCATCATTGTCGAGGTTTTGCCGCTTTTCCTGTGCTTTAAAGGCGATTCGAATCTACCTCCTGAAATCTGTTTCCTGCATTTCTGCCTTGCTTTCAAATCCTCTTCGTTGCCTTCCCTCAATATATTTGTGGACGAGAGTTATCATTTCTAAGTCTGCAGGTTTGTGAATTGCCGTGCCCCTGAGCTCCATTTTTCAACTCGCTTTCTTGGGAGCTGGCCGCAAAAGCGCAGGATTGCTTCAGGCCCTATTCGGGCTCCGGGCGGCAGGCTGAGCCTGTGGTTAATTCTTCTTCCTGATGGGAAAATAGAGTGACCTGTGCCTGTCCCAACACCTAGAGCTAGTCTCTCATTGGTTCCCCCTCTTCCCGTTCATCCTCAGGACAAATTGCAACCTGTACGGAACAGGAGGTTAAAGGTGCTGATTCTCCAAGCAGGCTGATTGCTACTATAGCGGCTGGAATGGCGAACCGGAGCACAAGGAGATGAGAAATGACGTGCGTTTTAGAAACCTTTCCCGATCACACAGTGTACCATCTTCTGGGTTTCTCATGCATGTTTTCGATGTAGGAAGATGCCCTTGAACCTGGAGATTTGGGACCCATAGGATGGGTACCACGCAGTATGACTTTCAAGGGTCTGCGTTTGCTCACCCAACCTCACCATACGTCTCAGCCCCAAGAGTGTCCACCCTTATGTCTCATCCATCTGTGGGTCTACATATGGTCAATCCAGGTTGCATCACAGCCCCTGAACGAATTTTGTCAGAATTTCTCTCTCTTTCACTGTCTTTGTTTCACGGGTTTTTAAAAGTAATTGATTTGTATAATGGGGTTTAGCTGCTTTTCACTGCTGTGTTTATGTCGCTTTTCACCCACTTCACTCACTTACAGAGAGATATAAATACATAGGTTTTAAGATTCTTACTAGTCAGATATATTCTTGGGCGGTGAATAGGGCGTGTTGAGTCCAGTTCACTGAGCAAGGAGTAGGTCTTGTCTATTACATATTCGGTTTATGGAACGCTATGTGAGCTACTTTGAAACCCTTGTTTTATGCATCACCCCACCTCACCTTTCCCGTTAAGCAGCCATAGTGTGTTTTCTAAACGTGTGACTCTGACCTGTTATGTAATTCAGTTCAAGGGTAGCGGTTTTTACATTCCCTCTATAAGTGATATCTTATGATAAGTGTCTTTTTCTGTGTGACATATTTCACTTAGAATCGTCGTACCCAAATCCACTCATCATGCTGCTACTAGCCTTATGACGTTGATTTCATGGCTGAGTGATATTCCATTGTACATAAGGACCACAACTTCTTTATCCATTCTTGTCTTTCCTGGGATATTTAAGGTGTCACGAAGTGGAAGTTCTTGTCAACAGAGCAGCCCTAAACTTTGGGGTGCCTGTGTCTTGCTGATTTTTAGTTTTCCCAATTTATACGCCCATGAGTGGAAGTGCCCTATGCTCTCTAAGCTGAGTTTTTTAGATGTTTCAGGACACACCGTACACTTCTCCAGAGTGGCTGTTGGCAATTTACATCCCGCCCATCAGCGTAACAAGGCTCCCATTTCTCCATGGCCTATCCTGCATTTCTGGTTTTGACACTTTTTTCAGCATGGTCCTTTTGACCGATGGGAAGCGAGACTTCTTTGTAGCGCTGATTTGCCTTTCCAGGTTGCTTGATTGGCCAAAAAGGGCGTATGCGTTTTTTCCTGAATATATTCAGGAAAAAACGCATACGCCCTTTTTGGCCAAGGGCATCATTGTCGAGGTTTTGCCGCTTTTCCTGTGCTTTAAAGGCGATTCGAATCTACCTCCTGAAATCTGTTTCCTGCAATTCTGCCTTGCTTTCAAATCCTCTTCTTTGCCTTCCCTCAATATATTTGTGGACGAGAGTTATCATTTCTAAGTCTGCAGGTTTGTGAATTGCCGTGCCCCTGAGCTCCATTTTTCAACTCGCTTTCTTGGGAGCTGGCCGCAAAAGCGCAGGATTGCTTCAGGCCCTACTTGGGCTCCGGGCGGCAGGCTGAGCCTGTGGTTAATTCTTCTTCCTGATGAGAAAATAGAGTGACCTGTGCCTGTCCCAATACCTAGAGCTAGTCTCTCATTGGTTCCCCCTCTTCCCGTTCATCCTCAGGACAAATTGCAACCTGTACGGAACAGGAGGTTAAAGGTGCTGATTCTCCAAGCAGGGAGATTGCTAGTATGGCGGCTGGAATGGCGAACCGGAGCACAAGGAGATGAGAAATGAGGTGCGTTTTAGAAACCTTTCCCGATCACACG